>NC_053156.1:176595857-177795857 GCF_016835505.1 Polypterus senegalus | reverse complement strand
TGCCATGTTGTGTACAGAAACAGTCGAAATTGAACTGAAACAACACGTAAAATGTTACTATGCCACCTTTTGAGCGAAAACATAATGTGCTTGTTTTGAACAGGAATTTAAATTCTGAAAATGACTGATAGACTTGAATACATTTCTTGCTACCTGGGGGACAGAGAAAGTTTTTAGGGGGCCACATGTATCCCGTGGGCCACATATTGAGTAGTATGGTTTTATGTCTTAACTGATATTGCTTTAAAATTCATGTTATTTTCCCTAACCAATTATTTTTTGCCATTTACAAACAGAAGCAACTGGGCCACCATTTAATCCAAGTATAGCGAACATTTATGTATCTCAACTTGAACGACATACTTTCATTTAGTGTAATTTGTGTTTTTCTCATTAATTAAAACTGAAAAGAAACATGCGGCTGTAGCAGCATAGCGGCTACATAGTAATAGTATATTCTATGTGTGTGCTGAGTGTGTGTTGTTTTCATCATCTCATTTACTGTCCGTTATGTGTGCGTCAGTGAATGTTGTCCCCGTAAGTGCAGAGGGGAAGGATGATGGAGAGAGACCGCAGCCCTGTTTACACACCAGTTACATCCAGGACATTTAACATTTAAAAAAGAGGAGCGAGAGGTGACAAGAGACAGGTGGAGACAGAGAGGAAAAGAAAAGAAGACAATTTATTCAACCATCTACAAACTCATTACTGCTATTTGTTGCTTTATTTCACTGCCTGCTTTTTCATTTACTGATCATTCATCACAACAGCCAGAGCCAAGAAACCCTGGGGTTGAAGTCATTCCAACCATTGCCAGGATGTTTACGGTGAGGTCATTTTGCTGTTGGGAGGAAGCACTATAACACCACAACCAGTTTCTTTACCACCAGACTTTATTTTGGGACACATTGTTTCACCACATTTTCAACTGCCGTGTTTTTCAGTTCTATGTTTGTATTTGTGTTGTGTGCTCCTGTTAATTGTTTAGGGCAAAGGAGGGTTTATTGTAAATATTTGTGTTTATATATATATATATATATATATATATATATATATATATATATATATATATATATATATATATATATATATAGTCACTGGTCTTTGGGGATAAGTGGTAATTTGCGCACTCTTATACAAACTTATTTATTATTGAATGTTTTTCTGTCTTTCATTTTACAATATATCTGTGTTTAATTTGACATATCCGTTTACTGTCTCTGGTTATTTTGTCGTGTTGGGAAAATAAGACATCTTGTAAGTAGTATGGCTTGTTATTAAGAGCAAGAAACCTCAGGTATTCCAAGTTATAGTCTCAGTGGTGTAGTGACCGGTCTAGGTAAGTGGTTGGCCGTTACATGGTTAATTAAAGAATAATAATTTTGTTAACTTATGCTATGTTTGCTCTGAGTCTTTAACTAAAATAAAAATGAAAAAATATCTGAAAACGATAACTAAACAAAATCAAGGAAACAGAAATGAAAATGAAACAAGTTTTTGTAATTTTATTTTTTATTTTCACTACACTAATCTTTTGTGCATAATGTGCCTGTAAGTATGTAGTTGCTGGTATATTTAAAAACGTGCGGCTATAATATTAGCTTATGTAAGAACATTAATATATGTACTTGTCCAACTATCCTTTGATGCAGTCTTTGGAATCCAACCATTAGCAGCTAAATTCTGTGGATCTCACTTAACATTTCAGCTATCAGTCTGTTTTCCCTTCTACAACTAAGAGCAAATACTAAAGCCTCATCACTTACCAATGACTTATTCTGTGGATTTTACTGGCCATAACTGACCATAGTCACAGATGTCAGTGAGTGGCATTTTTTACCAATCTTCAATGAAAGGCACATGCCACCTGTTCCTTTGTTAGGTACAAGTAAAAACATTATAGTCATGAAGATTTTGTCAAGTTCAAATATCCACTCCAGCTTCAAATTCATTTAGGAAAAAAAAAATTGTTTTATTTGCCAAAGAAGGTAGACATTTCAGTAACCGGTACCATGACCTGTACCTCTAGTTGATCAAGTGACTGTAAGTATTTGTTCAATAGCTTTGATTTTTGCAAAAAAATAATATTCATTATAATTATGATTATTATAATTACATAGTTACATGTAGCTATCAAATCAGGGTAAATTGATGGAATAAGAAAATATCCTTAAATTTCTTAGTGTGTAAATCAGAGTTCAGTAGCTAGTTGGGCTGAAGGATTTGGGGAAAATATCTGAATTTTCTGACAGATATTGCAATTTGATTTGCAATATAATTTTTTAAAGTCAACCTTCAGTTCAACATTCACTATGTAATAGATTTAAAATGTGATGAAGCATTACCACATGAGTTACCATCAAAATATTAACTTCTTTACTTTCCAACAAAAGGATGACTTGTTTATTATTTTTTTTAAATGGCATAGAACATAAAACAATAAAACATATAGTTATCACAAAAGCTATGACTTGTTGCTCAGGAGCAGCATCTAAATAATACACAAACCGTGATCAAGGCAAACCACAGAATAATTACCAAAAAAGTGATCACTAAATAATAAATAGAATATAAATGTTACACAAAATATTGCATATTCAAATAAAATATTTGCAGATAACCAGCATTTAACTTTAAAACTTTTTTTCACAACGGCTGCCACTATGGGATATACAGTAATGTAGAACAAATTAAATCTTCAAATTACTCAAATAACAGAAACCTTACGTAATACTTGCTTCACTGATATCCCTACTTCTCCTAAACACTCATGGTGGTCTTTACAGATTTTTGTAAAGAAAACCTGCATATTAACCATTGCTGGTTTCAGACATTAATGCTGACATGTGAATACACAGACCCAAGCGCTAAACTGAGTCTCTGATGGCAATTGCGTAGCACTTAACAAATTAGCAAATAAATAAATATGGTTAAAATATTCAAATAAAAAATAGGTTCATATTCAAATACATTCAAACTTAGTTTAACAATGCTACTGGACATTGCACGTACATTTGTACTTACTTTTTTATACTTTACTTTTATGGTAAAGGCCACAGTAAGAACAAACACCACATCCCTGCTTCCCAGACCTCACCACCAGAGTTGCCAGGTCCGCGATTTTCACGTCCAATTGGGCTGCTTTCAAAGGTTAGTTGCAGGAACTTTTTAGCAGTTGCAGGTTGCGGTTTTTTGGGTTGGTTTCTGATTTTTGTTGCTTTAATTTCGGCTGTAAGAAATATTTATTACATTTTTGGCTTTCAACTGAAAATCAGCACTACAATGCTGTGTTCAAGTAAAAAACCTAGTATATGTACAGAGGAGGTACAACACTTACTTATTTTTCAATTTTGGAACTTGTTACCTACTTGGAAGACATCTTGAGTGGCTGCTGTAGTGTAGACACATGTGGTTTTTTGTTTTATTTTAATCAACTGAAATCGCCTTGTGCGTTCTTCTTTGTTTTCACCCGTAGGTATCATGGGTAAGTGGTCAAAGTACGAAAAGCGATACAACAAAAACTGGGAGAAAAAAGCCACATTAATGGATTGGATATGCAGGGTACATGGTGATGATACTAAGGCTTTCTTTCGGTATTGCAAATGTGACATCGTGTCCATCGTGGCGATTTAGTGAATCATGCTGAAACGACAAAGCACAAACGAAATACCGCGCCTTTTTCAAATGCACAGACTTTACTTGATGTCGGTTGCCATGTAAAAACTGTAGACAACACTGTCAAGATAGCAGAGCTGAAGCTGGTGGCTCATGTGGCTTGCCATTCCAGTATAGCAACAGTAGATCACATAGGAGAGCTTGTTAAAAACATCTCAGGTAAACATATAGCACTCCACCAAACGAAATGTTCTGCACTCATCAAAAATTTTCTCGGGCCTTCAGAGTATGAAGAATTAATCTCAGATTTACTGCAGTTAGACGGTAAGGAGACTGTCTACTCCTTAATAATTGACGAAAGTACAGACATTAGCTTAGAAAAACAGCTCTGTGTAATGGTGCAATACTACAGTTGTTCGCTAAGTTCTATTGTTACGACATTTTTGGGAATAATATTGCTTGAATCAGGTACAGCAGACGCAATATTCAGTGCAATTTCCAAATTTCTTGAGTCAAACAAGCTGCCAATAAACAAATGCTTGGGATTAGCAACTGATGACTGTAATGCTATGTGTGGAAAAAACTATTCAGTCATAACACGATTTCGCAAAGTTTTCCCTGAAATAGTACACATCAAGTGTATATGTCATTCAATTCAACTAAGTCCATCGCATGCACTGAAGGTGATGCCAAGGAATGTTGATTTCATGATATCAGAGACCTATAACTGGTTTGCCCACAGTACAATTCGCCAGATGAAATACAAGCAATTATTCCAATGCATTATATATTGGCAAAGAACCACTAAAGATTTTGAAGTTATCAGATACTCGTTGGCTATCTATCGCCTCTTGTGTTCAGCGAGTTCTTGATCAGTACGATGAACTGAAGCTGCATTTTGAGATCATCAAAGTCAAACTGCATGACTACACTGCCAAAACATGCTTCAACGAATTATGAGACCAGCCACATTTACATCTTGGGGATCAACAATGACTTTTGATCTGGAATATTGTTTGAACTAGATGCCCCTAGCAGCTATGAACTTTGGCATAGAATTCAACTTGCTTTTGCATGACTCAAAAATTGACCGCAATGTAGCATATTAAAGAACGCTGTCATGATTACCTACTGGAACTCCTAAGGGAATTGCATCAGAGACTGCCAACAAATGTGCAACAGCTGCAGTCCCTGGCTGATCTGTCACCTTCTGTTGTCCTTGGACCACAAAAACCACACCTGTCAAAGTTGCAATTTTTGCCTTTGAACACAGGCAATTTGGGCAATCTAGAGCTGCAGTGGATGCGAATTGGAACAGTGTCATGGCCACAATTCAGCGATAATAACGTTGAGGAATTTTGGATAACTGTTGCAAATTACAAAGATGCTTCAGGGGATTTTGACTTTTTACAGCTTGGACATTTTGCCTTAAGTTTGCTGTCAATGCCTTTCAGTAATGCAGCAGTGGAAAGAACTTTCTCCCAAATTAATCTGATTAAACCGAAACTGAGAAATAGGATGCAGCAAGGCATGGTGGAAGCTATATGAGGCGCAGAGGGATCTGTTGTAATGGATTTATTCCAACAACACCTATGCTGGCTAAATTCAACACAAGCATTTATTCAATTGACAAGCAAGACAACGACATTCTACCGGAGGATTATTTTGTTGATAAAGATTAATAAAGTTAGTTTTTGACTTTTTATAGGTGAGTAATGCCATTTTTGATCTATTTTACTGTTGGAGGTTTGAAGGCAGCCTTTGGGCTATTTTTGGGCTACGTTTTCTAGACAAATGGGTGGGATTTGAAACAAGTGTCTGGCAACCCTGCTCACCACTGTCCATGCAGCAGCAAGACACGTTTGTAAAACTCAGCTGATGTCCTACAAACGGGACCCAAGCAAAATTGTCAGATGCGCTTCATACTTTGCAGTCTCACCAGTGAGTAAAAAAAAATGTAATTGTAATAATGATATAGTGAAATGTGGTGCCGCCGCATGTACCTTGTAAGGTTTTAGGCTCCTTTTCATGTCAGCTTTTATGGTTTGCTCTCCTGGCAAGGATCCAGATAAATACAGGTTTGTCAGATAGTAAGACCACAACTGGGTGAGGACAGCGAGCAAAGTAAAACAGCAGGCAAGAAGGTCAAAGACAAATTTGTTTTAATATTTTAACAACCACAACCAGGTCGGGAGAAAGTAACACCCAAACGCATTTTAGAGGTTACAAACCACTGGACTTTTTTGTCCTCGCTACCAAATTTCTTTAGTTTTAAAACGGTTCGTCTTTTGCGCCACTGTTAGTGTTAATGGTTCTGAAGCACGCCGTTCTTTTTAATAACTCGTTCCCACACATGCCACTCCACGAGCTTGATTTCCGTTCCTCCTCCTCCTGCTGAGGCACACCTTTCTGCCAGCATAGTTCTCAGCTGTTCTCCAGCCTCATGACCCTCGAGTCAGAAAAAAGCCGGTCAGCACCGTCATTATATCAAGTCACGGTCCATACAATCTGTCTACTTTCGTCTCCTTTACAGCCGTATATTTTAATAAAGATGACCTGAATATTTCCAATTACATCTCATTGTTCTAGGCATTACGTGTCAAACCAGCAGCAATGTGATAAACTCATGGCATGTTGCCAACACAAGGCTCGTTAAAGTGGGGATTTTTAAAGCTTTGTAATAAAAGTAAATTCAAAATTATAAGTTACTAGCTGATTACCCAGTGGCTTTGCTCACTAAGTGCAAGGGAAAAAAGTAAAATGTAGTATATAAATTATTAAACAGTAAAACATTAACATGTAAGAAGTAAAGATACATTGAGCAGTACTGGAGTGCTTTCGGGTAACATACATTTTAAAGGCGCTATAACACAACAGGTAAGTAGCACTAACAGCAGCTTAAATGTATTTGGATCATCTTTCAGTAACAGATCCCTTGTGAAAGGCACTACACGACCACTGTGGTATGGAAATTACATTTTCTATGTGACCCTGCAAATTTCTGCCTGACAACCTTGCACTACGTGCCTGAGATTTAAGAGAAAAATTATTATGAGAAATTTGGATGCTGCTCTTCCGTGCTTAATGGGAAGAAGGTCCAAACAATTCCTAAGTCCATAACTTAACATGAAGAGGTCGGTACATCTTCTTAGATGTAAACCCTCCATCTTCTTAAAAGAATTCATCACAAAAGTAGCCTTGAATGTTGCATGGTTTTTGTTACCTGAACTCACCTTAAGGGACAGTAAGTAGTCGTGCAGCGCAAATTACAAAGAGAGTTTTGCTTCGATGGCGCAGATCACACTCAATCGCAAAGATTTCCACTCGAAGTTTCACAAACAGTGCGAGAAGAGAGGACGCCGCCAGAAACTACGAAGTTGTCGACCCTGCGGAGCAGCCCAACATTCCACGCCTCTGAGCATCCACTTTGTTCTCACGACCCCTCGCCGCTGAAGGCGGTGTAGTCTTCACATTGTTTACAGCTCGGAGCAGTTCAAAAGTAGAAAGACGCAAAGCAGTTTTCCTCATCTTTTCTACTATCAAGTACTGCCAATTAAAAAAAAGTTATAATGTGTCAGTTTCCGCGACAGTCACCCGGACGAATAAATAAAACCTCTCTCTCAAAACGTGCCTGGCGGCAGACGGTTGAGCGCTGGAGTCCAGAGAGGAGGGCTGGGAGAGGGTGACGCGGGGTGCACTTCTATGGGATAGATCGGCGTGTGTGTGTTAACTTCTTTTCAATATCAGTAGAATAACTCTCAAACAAATAATAACAATTCGTAAAGACGACATAAAAATGGCGTCCACAAACAAAGTGATTAGATCCTGTATTATAATATGTTCTGTGGTCATAAGTAATTTCCGTTTCAAACACGAAAAGAATTTTATATATATAGATTTTACGTTTGCTTTAATGAGGAGTTCATACCATTAAAGAACAGTCTGAGTCAGAATCAAATGTGAAATGATACTTTAAAAGGTGTTTAGAAAAATTGTTGTCCGTACAACTGTGGCAGAGCCATTGCCCAGACCTAAGGTCGGTTTCTCCATAATGAACAGTGAGAGTCTCACTGATGTGCTTCTCACTAGTATCTCACCAAGTATTTTGTGTATTTCTTAAAGGCTTGTGAAGAGAAGCAGAAAACCACGCCCGAGCAAACACATCCCTTTAACAGGCATGCAGTAATAAAAGAAGTACACTTGAAATGCATGACAAAGTAACAATAAATCCCCAGATACAAAACTAAATACCAGAAACAGTAAACAGTAAATACAAAACAATCAGTCTGAAACACTGCTGAGATTAAATATCTGACTCATGCAACTGATTGTCAAAAGTATATAAATAAAGTCTGGTGTGGCAGCTTTTTCAAGATGTCACATACACTTAGGAAATGGCAACTCTACAGAGAACATGTAATCGCTGTACTAGTGGCAGAGGTAGAGCGTTCAAGAGATTCCCTACTTAACCCCAGTAAAAGCATCCATGCCACAACAAGGAGACAGTATTTGTGGGTAGAAATTGCTCACAAAACAACTGTGGATGTGAGTAGAAGACCAACAACCTGGCAACAGGTAAACAAATGGACTGATTACAGTAGCTCCAAAAAAAAATGCATGCTCTGGAAAAAAGTGTGAGAAAACCAGTGGTGGGCCACACCCACTATTAAATCAAGAGAATATGGTGATGTGGGTATTGGGCATATCCATATAGAGGGTACAGCTGGTGGCATGGACACTCTGCACTAGGAGAGAGAGAAACCAGTTCTCCTGTAAAAATAAAGCATTTACTAAAACATTGATTGGTGGTATTGCACATCAGTAAACTGCTTAAAAAATCTAAAGTTATGTCCACCTAAATATATTTTGCAGTGCAGCATCACCCACAGCTTCTGTAGACCAGTCAACTACACCACGGCAGGACAGCTGTGTCACAAGTTCACAGCAGAATCTAGCTGCCTGCACATGTAGTGAAAAAATAATAAAAATGACACAGAGCATCTGCCAATACAAAAGGAGGAGCTTTTCCTGCAGCAAAGAGAAGCAGAGCTGAGGAAGGATGAAGCGAGGTGCAAAGAGAATTATTAAAATCACTAAGAAATATTAGAAACCCTTAAGACTGTGGAAGATATTGCAGAAAAATATGATGGTCACTCAGATTCTGGTACTTTTGATGCTTCACTTGAATCCAGGATTACTTGCATCTGTGGGAGTGCCACTAGTGCCTGTTGCTTTTTTGGTGAGTGCTAACTCAGGAAGTGTACAACAGAATAAATTAATATGATAATTGCTAAGGACAAACTATTTCATTTGACATGATTAACCTAATGTCAAATGTCCTTTTTGTGTGAATTGTACTGGAGGTATAGGCAATATAAATTATGGGCTAAGCAGTGTTCATTTCTAAAATAATAAATGAACCAAAAAGCTAGTGCACTTGCATCACTTATTTTTACATATAGCATATATGTAAAAAACACACTGACATCATGTTTACAGGTGTTTGTCTAGAAGGTGAATAAAACAAAGAACCATAACATTTTTGTCTTTATATAATAAATAAATACACCATTACCCAATATAAGGTGTGTATGTGTATTCATGGATGAGTTGCTAACAATGAAACATTTATTTTGCATCAATGTGTTTCTGACTGCACATACCGCCACATTGTCATTCACATCAATATTGTTTGGCTTGTCATCCTTGAGTGGTGTGCTGCTGCACTGGGCGATGTTGTGTGGTACGCAGGCTGCAACAATCATCTTTATAATGGAGGGCAGCACCTGACTGATATAAAGCTCTGAAGCAACCTGTCAACAATTTAATACACCTCTCAATGACTTGCCTTGTTTGTAGATGGTCCATGTTGTACCTCTCTTCAGTTACAAATGATGGGTGTAACACAGGTTGTTAAGAAATAGGGAGACAGGAGATACCCCCTGTCTCCCAAGAACCATGCACCACTGAATCCACTGCCAGGTGCTTTGCATTTCCCAAAGTTGCTCCATCATGTGTAGCTCCTAGCCATTTGGCCACAGAGAGATGCTGCACAAGATTATCTTTTTAAGTGGTGCTAAGGAGGTGCTTTACAATTTAAAGGAGATGCTAATAAAGTATTACATAGTTAGTTTTTGGCAATAAAATCTGTGTGTAAGATAATTCCTCTGCAAAATATTTTAACCATTTTCATGTCAGTACAAAAGATATAATGATGATGTCTTATATATCAAGTGTCTTCACTGTCCCGGAGTCTCTGTTCCAGGTTCTCAAATGGTTTTCTCAATCATCAAGTATGAAAAACTTTATTCACAAGATGGTGAGCTGACAATAAGTGTCACAGAGATGTACAACATTTTATGTTAAGTCCATAAATGCATTTTTGTATAGGTTTAGGATATTAAGGAATTCTAATGTGGTTATAGTAGTCTGTCCCTGATTTTCTTTATGACCAAAAGCCATTGTACTTGTTAAATTTCAGCAGATTCAGCAGGTTCTCTTTTGTAATTCCATAATGATGGGCCATTGGTAACAGTGATTGCCTGTCCAAGAATGAAAAATGTGCAGGGCTTACAGCAGATGTCCCTTTCAAAACAGCGTATGACATTGGTGAAAAGCATCTTCTCATTAAACTGATAAGTCTGTCAATTAAAAAATAGAAACAATAATCATCTGCACTTTTCGTAGGGGGCAGTCTGTGTTCTGAGTATCAACCTCAGAGTTCTGTAGTTGATGAGGTTGCCGGTCATTCCTTTTGGCCTGTTGTAGCTGGGTTGAAATTAATTTTTTGCACACTGGGCTTGTGCTGACTCCAATATCCTTCCATGACTCTTCACTGAACTTCTCTTCAATTGTCTGTGTTACTGACTGAACAAGGTCTGTTGTAGATGCAAGTTCTAGATCTGGATATTGCAGGTGATCAGACAAAAAATTGTGGCATGAAACAAATCCTCAAATAATGTAAACTGCAGATTAAATTCTATGAGAGCATAAATTATTAGACTGACCAATTATATCTTTTAAAGTTTCACAAATTGCATGGAGTGTTTCCTGAATTGCCCAAAAAAAAAGACCAAATACTGACAAGCCCACCTTGTTTCTGAAAGTTTCTCTAGTTCAATGAGAGCTCATTTAGGTTCAGTTTCTTTATTTTTTAAGAAAAAGACTGTGAGGAACAGAGGTTGAGAAAAGAGTACAGCATCTGCACTGTTTGACGGTATTCAGCCACTGGTTCTATGTTTTTAACACAGTCCACCAAAACAAGGTTTAAACTGAGCACATGATGGTGAATGTATAGTGCATGTGGATCTTCTTTACTGAATTTCCCTGTTACTCCATTGTGACATCCTGACATAACAGCTGCTCCGTTCCAACACTTAGCAATGTAAGTGTTTGCCTCAAAATTGCCTTTACTCAAGAGAATTTTGTTATTGTTTTTAAAAGCGAATAAGTATGTCATTTGTCAGCTGGAGAAATTCCTCTTATACAATATCACTGTGCAAATAGTTGAGACCCACAGACACCTATTAGTTTTTGATGACATCTTTACTCTCATCTACTAATAACACAAACAGCCCAGCTTCTTCTTTTTCACTTCTTCTTTGCTCCAATATTTGCTCCTTGTAGGAGGACAGCATTTCTGTAACTTTTTATTTACACAATAAATCGTATAAAACCTTAAAATATACTAAACATATAATACTATTACAATAAATAATAACAGTTCTACCTAAGTACAATTAAAAAAACAGTATAAATTATAAGTCAAGTCAAGTTGGGGAGCATGCACTGGTACAGTATGTTGCCGCACCCACTACACGACGAAACAACTCAGGATCCCGGTTGGCAACCCCCCAGGCAGACACGCGGTCCAGTCCCACTCTCTGGAAATGACTCTCTATCTGCCGCAGTCAGGTGTTACGTGGGCGACACCTTGGACTGGTCCAGCTACTTGGGTCCCCAACATTGAGGATGTTACGAGCTGGATCACCCTCGGGGAAACATGCCACATGGCCGCAGTGCCGTAACTGACACTCCCTAACAATGCAGGTAATGTGCCTCATTCGGAATTCATACAAACTGATACAAACAGTAATTGACATGCTGTAATAAAAAAAGGGAGCTGAGGAAAAAGTAATCATAATGCTAACAAAAATCATAATAGCGTTGTGATTGCCTTCTCAATAAGATAGCACTTCTGATAGCGATGTAGACAAAAATATTTTCCATAAAGTGTTCATAAGGGTACAATGTTTTAATTACCCCTGCTGAAACATAAAAATAATATTTAGAAAACTAAGGTAACTAATAAAGGTGAAATAGTATTAGATTAGTCTAAGCCTATTTATTGTTTTTGTTAACAATGGTTAAACAGACCTTGTTGCTGGTAGCGAAGGGACCCATAACATTTCAAGGTTCAGGGACTGAAAAATGTTGGTCCACCACTGAGTACTACATACATGCATTTAGTTTTAATCAGGTTATGAGTATTGATGTTTTAACTTGAGCAGTGTGGTGTCACAGAGTGAGTTCCACAGTGCCATGAGTTTAGGTTTGATTGCAAACCTGATTAGTGTCTGTATGGAGTTTGCATTTTCTCCCTAACTGGACCTGCACTGTGTGTGTGTAACTGCAAATATCGTTTTATAGCTGTGTCATTAAACACACTCAATTGCCAAAATATATTTATTTCCACGTGTTATTAAATCACATCACCCTAGTTTAGGCTCACAGGCAGTTCCCCAGGTTTTACATGTTATTTTTTAAGTGAATGATCTGAGAGTTTGCCATAAAATATGTTCAGTATTTTATGTAAATATTATTTTTGTAGAAAGACACTATAGACATGCAGAAACCTTTACCTAAATTTCAGTTATAACTATTATTAACACAGTACTGACCGACAAAAGTATTTTAAAAAGTAGACAAAGTTTGGAAATAGATTATAGTCAGCATCAGGAAATATCAAAAAGAAATATAAAATAAAAGTATGTGTGTAGTTATCTCACTGCTCACAAAGGAGTCTCAAAAACAATGAGGAAAGAGTTTTTAAAATTAAATAACCAAAAATTCAAACATTTTTGTGTCATTGCCACATGAATTAATGAATATAAAAATAATTCAGAATATTTAAATGTACACAAACTCTGTTAAAGTTCCTTTTATAAGATCACACTGTTCAAATCAGGTCTTTCAAAAATTAGTTTGTCAGGGTTATGACATTTCTTGTTGTGAGACTGCATCAATATATACACATTAACTGGTTAGTAAAACTAAGGAGTAGTATTTAATCAACAAATTAAATTAATGCAAATTTCAAATGTCACACCTGATGCTTTAATTTTCAAAATGTTCCCCTCCTATTTCAGAATATCTATAAAACAGCATCTGTTTAGTTGTTTACAAGTATATTTAAACTGACTGACTATATGTTCGGTAATTAGTCATATCCAGAGACGACATTTCACCTTCTCCTTTACCATTTACATATGTGTAAAACAGCATATATACAGTACATTTAGTTGTTATACTAATCAAGCAAAAACCATTATTTTGGTTAAAAAGAAAAACAATAATGACTGCTACTATTTTAATGCTTGGTGAGTCGTTTTAGTAATTAAGCATTTCGTGCCAACCTCCATTAGCCTGAGTAATTTTGCTTCACTAAAATATGTTTCCATTAAACTCTGCATGTCATACTGCTTGAGAAATTTGCTTTGTGCTTCAAAACGTTAACTCATGTCTGACCAATGTATAAGTTTGGAAGCACTAACTAAATTAATTTTATTTTTGAATGATGAGTTGTATGATTTACTAGCAAAGTGCAACATTTGTTCGTCTCACCACAATAGCAGAGGTGGGTACCGCTCCTTGAAAAAATCATTTACATTGGAACCCTGATTTAGCATTCCCTTATTTAACATTTTTGGAAATGTAATATTTTTGGAAGCTGTTGTTGAAAATGAAGAAGAAGAAACAGAAGTCTTTTAAGGCAGTATTTGCTAAAAGTGACTCTATCATGATTTTTGCCACATGTCTGATTTTTTTTTTAACTTCTCAAATTAAATTTGCAACTGATCCAAACAAGATATGACTACAGGTGTATCCCGAAAGTGACCCACATGCACTAAATGAATAAAACAATTTTGTCAGACAGATGCTGTTTGCTGTGTTACTATTCAATACTATAAAATTCAAACAAATGTTATTTCTCTCTGGAGCTGTCATGTTGCTCTCCACGTCGAGGCTCACAGTCATCTACAGTGGGAAGAAGGAGGACAAGGAGAAAAAGTGTCTTCTGTCAAGTTCGCCACAAAGCTCAACTCACCTGATGTACAATAAACTCCAGTTTACACTCAGTGGTAGCATTTTGCCAATTTCATCTTCTACAAATGATTTAGGCATAAATGTTATCTAAAGTTTGGTTTGGCATTGGCTGTTTGGCCCAATTGCTTGCTTTTAACAGTGCTTAGTTGTTTTCTTTTTCTTAACATAATGCAATTCTTCATTACCTACTCACCAACATTTGCAGATTTCAAGCATTACTATGTCCACCAGTCAACTTGACTGTTGCCTGTAATGTCATGTGACACAACATAGCAGCTTTTAACTGTTATGTTTAACTACAAATGTACAAATATGTTTTTTCTGTTTTCAAAAATTAAGTATATGTTTTTGTGGCTGACTTTGTGGATGTCAAATGAGGGGGCCATTTGGGCTATGCCCACTGTTCTGATGTACAGTTGGCGATGCAGGCTTCTCATCAAAGTTAGGTTCTGTGTTTTACCAATGGAACCAGGATAGGAACTGAATTTCATTCAACTAGATAAATCTATCAGAAAATGGACAACTGTAATCATATTCATAACAATCTGAGGATAAATACAAAACTTCCGTTCTTTTATTACAGCTGTGTGTGGTACTATATTAAAGGAATACTCCATCCTAAAATTATATTTCTTATATGTTATTAACCCATTGTAGTTTTTAGTGATGGCCAAGAAAAATGTTTAAACTTATACTGTCATGCAGAACGAGAGAAAAAAAACTTATGATGTAACAGAACCTAATGGTGACCCAATCTGTACAAAAGTAAATAATGTGAAAAAAGTCCATGCAAAAAAAGAAAACAAATTTCATGTAACTTGTGTCATATAATCCAGCTATCTACAGAGTGGTCCAAATCAAATTATGTAGATCCAGATCATCTGGATGACTTTGATTTATGCGGGGACGATTCCAGTTTGGCGCGAAGACGATTCTTCATGTCATCAGTTTTCACACTTCTTGATAGTCCGTGATTTTTTGAGTGATTTTCTATGTAATAAACTTAATAAGTTAAAGCATAATGAAAATTGCATAATTTGATCTGCACCACCTTATATTATCCAATCATATGCTCAAAACATGCAAAAATACATGCATTTTATTTCTAAAATATTATTAACAGTTACTTCCAGAAACAGCAGCGTACATTGTAAACAGGAAAACACATTCCTGTAGTACTTTGGTTTTGAATTAAATACCCACCTCTTCCCCTCATTCATTGGTCAAGTGTCCTGTCTTCAATTCCAAAGCACGGTATTATGAGAATGTCTTTTCGTTTTTCGTGCAATCACAAAAGGTTCTTTCTGTTTCTCTTGCAAAGTGTCTGTCTGTCTATCTCTCTCTGACAGAGCTTTTTCCTTTTTTGTTTTATCCTGTCATGATTTGGAACAGCACTTCTAATGCTTTAAAACTATTTAATTATTACCTTGTGGGATACAAATATTTTCCTTACTTTGTATTTCAGTTGTCCTGTTGTCAGGTATTTTAATACATCTGTCCACATTGTGGATAATTCATTATTTTTTCATTTATTGAAAACACACAAACAACAACAATGACATTTATTTCTAAAGCATATTTTTACACAAAGTATGTAGCTCAAAGTGTTTTACAAGATGTCTCAGAAAAAAAATAAAAACAGCTAAAAATAAAATGAATAAATGGCATACCAAAAATAATAGGCAAGAATAAATTAAAATGCACTTACATAACATAGATATACAGTATAAATACTAGAAAGAACAGTGTCCTTGTATATAGATTTGCTTTTATATCTGTAAAAATAAATCTGATGCTATCATCAGATGGCTGGGAAGGACAGAAGAAGAAAAAAAAAAAAAACTCCAGGGAAGAGATGCTGGGGGAAAAAAAATCTGCCCGTATGCTAAGACCAAAAGACCACTCAGCCCCTACTGAGCCTTCTCTCCAGCTTAACTGTACTTAAGTAGGTCCTTATTGGTTTTTAAGGTTTGTCCTAGGAGATATGATGCAGTGTCTTGTCAACAGCTGGATTATCCACTAATGTTCACAACACTCTATTATATGCCATCAGTTTCCACTCAAGGTTCTGAATCAATAATCTGCCTGCAGGAGAATTTCTTGTGTCAGGCTAAAATACATTAAAGAAGCAAAAATATTGACACACATGTTTATTTCAAATGGACATAGTAAAAGATAATTATTGGACAAGCACACAAAAGAGTGCTATATAGTGGAGCAGCTGTGATAACCTGTTTGCAACTAGCCAAAATGATTCATTGAACAAACATTTGTGAAATCTAAAGACTTCTATTTCATACAACCAGTTTGTAAGAATTACAGAAAGACACTGAATTACTTTACAGTTTAGCCATTTTTCAATATCTTGCACTTTATACTATCACCTGTAAATATTTAATTGTTCAACCTGATTCTGGATGTCTTCCTCTTAGCTAATAGTTTAAAAGAAGCAATAGCTTATAACATTTCCCATGCTTAAGATGTACATGTTGTGGTGTGTTTAAAGCTGATAACACCATCATTAACACTTCCCCTGTGGAAATACTGTAAACACACCAGTCTGCATGTGCCACCCGAGGTGTAAATATATGTTAACTTGCCTGTGTCCGTCACATTTAAATAGGAAAATATTAAAGACTAGTCAGAACAAGGATCGTACAAAATAAATGATACATTGCATTTCAGTCATGCAGCATCCACACCTTTACTAACAACTCTCTATACATGAACTCAAGTTATCAGTTTTGGAAGTTCTTAAATCACCTGCAAGAGGCAGGAATGTTTACACAGAGAAGCTGACTGGATATTCAAATGTAATATTGCCACACTCTTGGTGCTTAAGGAATAAAATTATTTTATTTATTCTATATAATTTGAGGGACACATATTTAGAATTCCCAATAATTATAGTTTTCTCTGAGATTCTCTGTTTAACAAAATCTATTTGTGTCATGTTCTGGATAAGCTTTCCTAAAACATTCCAGTTTAAGACATTTCTGCCTTTACACCAACATACAGTGATGCATTTAATACTTAAATTAATCATAGATCTATATATTTCTGATTTATAGTTTTTTGCATTATGGGTAATGCACTGCTTGAATTTCCAGCTGGGAGCTTTAAGTATTGTGTAATATATACCTTTTTAATGTTCTATATTTGTTTAGACAACTGTTCAATATACTGTTAACAGAGAATGAGAAATGCTTTTTTCATCTGCATTTGTCTTAAAGGATTCACTTTATTAGCACTTTGCTCCGAAGAAGAGACAAATTTGGCTGTGAAACATGTCAGCAAGACAACTGGCATGCTCTTCTTACTTCTTGGCTGGATCTCCCCTAGAGATCGCCATTGATCATTCAGATACATTATTTATTTTAATGCTTCCTCCAATTTTGGACTATCCTTCTTAATGCTGAATATTTTCAGAAAGGACTGACTGATTAAGAGAAGAGTATGATAAGATATTTTGTTTGCCCTTTATGCTCATTAGTACTGTGTAACATACAGTATTATTGTCTCTCTTCAGTTTTTAAGGTCTTTTTTTGCTTAAAATACATCGATTACACTGTTTGGTTCTTAGACTGTAACTGATTTTTAAGAATTTAGTACATACTTTTGTTGCTTTTACTAGGTCTAGCCAGCATTTGTCAACCTCCTACATAAGCTCTGACTCATTCTCTGTCAGAGGTACATTTCTCATAAACAATTGATCTTAGTGAACAACAAACAAGATAATGAGGAACATAGGGAAAGAATGAGTGAGTTTTATGAGTGTTTCACAAAGCCCTTCATTATTTGACAACTAATGAGTAAGTTTAAGCTACTTCTTTTTTGGGCTCCTCACCAGCATCTATGTCAGAAAAGCAAGCTGTTTGTAACAGGAACATCGATCCCATGTATCCACCCATTATGGGCATCCATTATCCAATCCGCTATATATCCTAACTACAGGGTCACAGGGGTCTGCTGGAGCCAATCCCAGCCAACACAGGGCACAAGGCAGGAAACAAACCCTGGGCAGGGCGCCAGCCCACCGCAGGGCGCAAACACACACACACCCCCACACACCAGGGACGATTTAGAATCGCCAATGCACCTAATCTGTATGTCTTTTGACTGTGCGAGGAAACCGGAATACCCGGAGGAAACTCACGCAGACACGGGGAGAACATGCAAACTCCACGCATGGAGGACTATTCTCCTAACTGCAAGGCAGCAGCGCTATCCACTACGCCACCGTGCCCACGTATATTAATTGTGAAATATATATTGTCACACCAGACATGTGCAAATATAAAAAGAAAAAAAACATAAAAATCAACATGCAAAAAAGCATAACATAAAGAAATAAAAATTTAGTCTAATAGGCAAAATTAATTTATTAGTCAAAATCTATAAAAGGGTTCAAAACGTGATGTGGTTTCTTTGCAAAAAAGGATAATGGCGAGCAGTGACTGGAAAAAAAAGGAAACACTTCACAACATATAAGTTAAAACAACTTAATTAGGAGATATAAGTGTTGTATTCAAAGGCTCATGGAAACCCCAGATGATTGTGCAGGCACTGGAATCACATCTTCCACTTGCCTAGAGCATGCTCTGTAACAGTGTGTAATCTTTGTTATGCAGTGTTATACCTCTCCCCAGTCACAGTTTGGGGACTTAACACTGGGGTTGGCAGGTATTCACAAAAACAATACCCATTTTCTCCCAGTAACTACCTACAAGCCAATGCACCATCCCTTGACATCAGGCACACTGTAGAGTTAGAGCAGATAAAATCATCAGGCGTATTCCTGACTACAAGGTCTATGAAATGTTCCTGATGCATAATAACATCGACATTTAACACCAATAACCCTTTTCAACAGGTATGGCTGGGATTCAAGAAGCTTGGAGTGAGAATGGGGATGAGCAGTCTATCCATTGCACCTACAATGCCAGGTACACCTGCAATGTCATGAAAACAAATTTAAGTGTCATGCAAGGCACTGTGTTATAATAATTATTATTATTATTTACTTATTTGGCTGGCACCTTTATCTAAGGCAACTTACAACATATGATACACAACTCATTACATTTCTTTTCTTTTTCCAATTGGAGCAGAGGCAAGTGAAGTGACTTGCTCATGGTTATACAGTGTCAGCAGAAGGATTTGAGCCCACAATGTCAGTTTTTGTTGTGTGTACAGTGAAATAGTACTCTGGTCCCTGCATGCACAGATTTGTACACAGCAGCCTGGCTGAGGCCACGTGCATCACCTATGGTGAGCAGGAATGCACAGAACCAGAGAGTGTAAGCAGCTGTACAGTGGGACTGAGGGCATAATTGTGGTTTGTTCCTCTTTCCAATTTGTTCTACATTACACCAAAGAGGGTTATTATTTCACCTCTGAACAGCCTGTGTTTATATATAAATTGTTGGCTACTGAGACTGTTCAAGGGGTTCATATCCATCCACAAAACAACATTTAGACCAGCGAGTCGGCTTCTTGATAAGCACTATCTCAACCAGTGTCTCTGGCTCAGTTGCAGTTTTCTCTGGATTGCTGCTATTGTCATTGCTGGTATTAAAAACAGATTTACCTTTTGACTTTAAAGTAAATTTATGTGATTGGTTACATATCAAGTTTGATTAGTTAACTCATTATGTAGTCAAATTGTTTACAGGTATTAAAACTACTGCAAGCCCCTTTCACACTAATTTATAGCATACATTATAATTTTATATTTATATTGCAACACTGACTAAGTATTATTATTATTACGTGTGTTTTTTGTGTTATCCATACTCCTCCCCCCCACCCCCTTATCAGTGGATCCAAGTACTTATATTCTGGGAAAGATTGAAAAAGATTTGTTTAGAATCATTGTCATATTTTGTATTGCTCTTTGTCTAAAAGTTCACCTTAGACACAGTTGCCAGAGTAAACCTACAAGGAATACAAGGCACATAAACACAACTGCCACATTAAGATAATAATCCTAGAAGGGAAAATTTGAATTTACAAAGGTAAATTTAAATTGTCTAAGCAGTGGCATTTCTTTTAGCAGCTATGACAATAGTAAAATACTTCCTACAACTACTAATAAGATTTGCTTCATGGAAAACTTTTCTCTTTTGGTATAACTTGTTTTATTGGGGTATAAACATGCAAACCAGGTGTTAAGATGTTTAGATGTGGTTCTGAGGTTTGTTAGACCTTTTATATGTTTTTTTCCATGATCTGTGAAATAGTTTTGAAAGAGCCTCACATCTACTTAACTAAAACACGGTCTAAAATATTCCTAATTTACAGACTGATGAATTCTAAAATATTACTCTGCTCTTTTGAAACTCTCACAAGTCTGATGAGCAAGGGGCAAACGTAGGAAGGGAGGGTATCTGGGCTTGAACCATTGTTTGAGAGCCACCTAGGTATTCTGAGGGAACCGCAGAAATGTTGCATATGTAATGTCAAAGCTTAGGAGCCACCTAAACTTGAAGAGGCACTGAGAGCAGCAAGTACTGCAAGAGTGTACAGTAGGAGTATAGATTGCTGTAAAAATCATTAAAACAGCATTTGATATTATGAGAGATAGAGGGATAGACAGACAGATTATGCAATGAAAAAACTTACAATTGAAATTGATGGCCATCAGAGCACAATTAAATATTAAAAACAAAGAGAGTCTGATCCTTTAACTACCTATTTTAAGAAGTGGAGGGTGTATTTCAAAACATTAGTTGTTTTTTACAAGATCAGGTATTTTCAGCTATTAAGAAAAAACAAAGAGTAGTTTCACACTCTAGGAACTTTTGTCCAACTACCAATAAACTTGTGCTGTTCAGTAGAGATACTATGAACCACATAACTGTATGAAATCCAGTTTGTATTGCTTCATTGTGTGGAAGAAAAATTAGACTTAGGGGTCACATAGTCATTTAGGATAAAGTGATTTCCTTATTAAAATAGTGCATCCATTTTAGAAGTATAAAAAGATTAATAAATGTCAGAAACCTGTTCAGGCATAGCAGAAAACCAGATAAACATCAAGTGAACAACAAAGACAAGAATGTGTCAGGAGCAGGTTGATGTAATACACAAAATGTATGATTAAGAGATCAGCAGATGTCTTATACACAACAATAAATCTCTACAGTTGTCAAATACACAGTGATCTCAATGGGAATATCCAAACTAAGAGATATTGAAAAACAAAGATATAATGGAGAAAGACTTTTATTTAGGTTGGTTGTGCTCTATACTAAAACACCATGTCTGTTAACCAGTCAGAGTATTATATGTAAACATTAAATTAATCAGCACTGTTATGTAAATTCAGTTATCAATAAGTATGAGCTTCTGCTTTTATTCCATGATCACTGTGACCATTCTGATCATGCAGCAGAAGAATGCTCCCAGTTCAAGCATTAGCTGAAGAGTAATAAATGACACAGATGGACAACCTTTCCTCCTCCCTGATTGCTGATTTAAGTTTCTTTCTTTAATTAAGATGTTGATCTCTGCCACGGTTTTTGGTGCCCCAACGTTAAGGCGGTCCGTATCCCAGAGAAGGAACTCCCAGCAGTCAGGAATTTTAAAAGATGTGAAGCAGATAAGGTAAAATTGGGAGTGTCTCATTCCCGTCTGCATGAGATTCCCCGACAGAGGATGCAATTAGGAACCTGAAATAATACGAGGAAGATTGTTCATTTGTTTTTTTGTGGATAAAGCGCTGGGTTAGACCTCAAGTCATTAGAATACAAGTGTTTTGGGTCCAGAGATAGGGTTAGTTTTAGTGTAGTTAGGTTATGAAATTAAAAAGATTTCTGTGAGTGCCTTTTTGCCTACTAGAGAGAGAGTACATTGTCTCATGGATTTGGTGCGATGCATGGAAGATTGCCAATGAGTAAAGAATAGTGCCAAGTATTTCCTCACTGTATGGTAGATTATTTGGGTTGCCATCCAGAAGAAATCACCCACCATTGTGTGGGGGAGTCACCCAGATCTCACTCTGGATTTGACCAAAGGTCTCAGTAGAGAGTAATGCTATAAAATACGTGGATGAAAGTCTTGTTCTGAAAAGGAATTGGTCATTAAAAAAATGTTAACTTTAACTTTAATTCTTGGAGACTTTTGGTCTTCTGTTCGAGTGGAGGCTTCATGTCTTTGGTTCAAGTAACACTTGCAGACCTCAGGTCTTTGATTTGAGTGGCTCTTGGAGTTGGTTCAAATTGTTTTAAGTGGAGGATGCTTCACGTGCAAATTTCTTGGTGGTACTGTGAAACCTAAAGATCCAAAATAGCCTGTGTGGTTTAAAAATGCCTTAGTGGCTCAAAATACTGGTACCTGTGTGGTTAAATAGCTAAGTGCCTAAAATACATGTGTGGTCAAAATAGCTAAAGTAGAACAAGTTCAATTTGAGATAGTGTAGAGTTTGTAAGCTCTCTCTGTATCTGTGTAGGGTTAGGGTTAGGGTTTTCTTGGTGTTGTGAGGCAAATTGGTTGGACATTTTGTGAAATGTGTCTTGTATTTCAGTGCATCATCAGAGGCAGTTGGGTGTTTCTTTATTCTAATCAGCAGATTGAGTTAGAGTTTTCTTTGTTTCTTGTTTCTTTTTACATTATAATGTGCAGTGCTGGGTATAGTGTTTGTATGTTCTCTTAGTGTTTGTGCAGGTTTTCTAACAATTTACAAAGATCAGGAAAATGAAGAGAAGTTTAACTGTAACAGCTCTTGCAAAATCGGTACGTATGGAAGTTGATTTGAAACCAAGATAGAATAAAATAAACACTTAAAATAAGAAGATCTGAATTCACATCAAAGTTGTGTTGGTGAGAAAAGAGTGCAATGTGGTGAGAAAGTAAGAAAAATGGAGAAGACATATTGTGGTGTTATGGGTCCACAGCTCGTGGAGAAAAGGCCATTGATTTTAAATAAATAATCATCGCACCCGAGGCGGCTTCGTGAGGGGGGCGTTGTTGTAGCGAGCCGCGGGCAGTCGTCGATGTGGGCGTTTCTCACCGTGTGCACAGGTGAGGAACTGCCCACATTCGTGATTGCTCCCGTGGCTAATGCTGCAGCTGTGATGGCCCCTCACGTTTTTAAAAGAAGCGCAAGTCGGTTGGGGGGGGGAGAGAGAGAGAATCGATTAGAGAGAAAGAAACGATCGGAGAGAGAAAGGAAAGGAGAGGACGGAGGTTACCGGGAGCAGGAGAGGAAGCAGGTCGGTGAGAGGGAGAGAGCCGCGAAGAGCGAGCGGACGTGCGAGCGAATGAGCGCTCGTGGACAGCTGCATGGAAGCTGGGTGTTAGGCCGACACCCACGTGTTTGTGTTGATGTCGCTCCCGCTGAGCGAGCAGGTAGCGGGAGTGACCAAGGTGAAAGCGACGAGCCGCAGAAGGCCGCAGAAAGGCAGCGGAAGTCGGGAGGCTTGGAGTGGCAGTCCTTGGTGTGAGCGTCCTGGAGACCAAGGAGTCCAAGTCTCGAGGCTGGGATGAGAGCCAAACCGAAGCCAGGGATCGGGAGGTCTCCAGTCTTGCGTGTGTTTGAGGAGGGCAGCTGTAGAGAGCGTCTTGCCTGCTGCTTGGCCCATACGGGATAAGCAGGTGAGACGCTAACAGAAGAGCACCAGATTTGTTTGTTGGGTTTTAAGACTGCTTCCAAAAAAGATTTTAACCTCTCGTTTTTAAGGATTGTTTTTCTATTTATTGGTTTTACTCCACGTTCTTTTTATGGATTATTTATTTAATGAATTTGAAACTGCACTATTTATGGAACACTGTTTTTGTTGACTGTTTTAATAAAAGCACTTTTGTACTTTCAACCATCCCCTTGCTCAGATGCTCAATTTGCCTCCATTGACTGGCTCACTCGGTTTCATTATCGACGGTGTTGGGTTCAAGGGTTCCCAAACAGCCATGGGAGCGTGGAGCCAGAACCCACATCGTCACACATATGAAAAGAATTAAAGGTGTAAAATGTGAAAATGCTTTAAACGTGTCGAAAGAATGCTGTGTGTTTAAAAATGTTGTCCTATGCTTTAGAAATGGCGTGTGAATGGGACTTTGTCTGAAATGTACTAGTATTAAACTGAAAGATCAAACTGTTTGCTAAAAAAAGAAAAAATATTGTGCATACAAATTTAGAAATATTTGATATACATTTCCAGAGATCTGAGTTCATTTGGGATAAAATATAAAATTTTAATATGTGCAATATTTGTTAAAATGAATACATCTCCACTTTGCTTTAAAAATGCTTATAAATGCACAAAACATCTTTCCTTCAGACCCTGATGAAGTCTTAAGGAAAAGTGTTCTTTTGATAATTATAAAGTATAAGGAGACAATTTCTTCCAAGAATAAGACTGCTATTAGTGTGTGTGTGTGTGTTTGTGTATATATGTGTGAGCTTGTGTATATGTATTGAGTATGGGTGAGTCAAAGGGTAGTATGGTGGTGTGGTGGTTAACTCTATTATCTGACAAAAAGAAATGAAGGTTCAGGTTTGAGCAAACATGACAGGCAAAACAGTGTGCAAATATTTTAAACAGTAGAGGCTAAATAATAATAAACCTTAAATAAATATAAATGTGTTAAAGAGAGTTTAAGTAATTTTGAGTATGTTGTGCAGTATATGAAAGAGATCTCTGTGACTGAAGTACATTTGAAAGAAATTAAGTGAGTTTGAAAAAATCTTTGATTACAGACAATTTGTGAAAATATATGGTGTTGTTTGAAATGCGGAGGCAATTGATTATAAGGTGTGCATAAATATATGTTTTGAACTTAAATCCAAATGAATATTAGGTTCAATGAAAGCTTTTCAGATTTAGTATAAATGCGTGTGACCTTTTCCTTTGGGTACTGGCCATACTCAAATGGAAGAAAGCTCTTTTATTAATTTTGAAGTAAATCTGAGGTAAAAGGAGACATATTCTTTAAAATAATAAGGAAGCTAGTGATGAGCACTGGCTTACAGACTAAGTAGTGTTCCATACTAAGACGTGCTATGCAAAAGGGTGGTTAACTAACAAAAAAGGTAGACTACAGACTACAGAATCAACACTCTGGAAAAGATGCAAGAAACATCTCAGGAGAGTATCAAAAAAAAAAAGTGCCTGAACAACTAGCCTTAACAGGAAGCTATAGGTAAAATAAACAATATATTAAGCATGACTAAATTTTATATATCATAATATTTTTCTAAAGTACTGTATGCAAGGGTGTGATGCACTTACTACCCTAAGATTATTTTAAATATAAAAAGATTTTGAATTATAAGGCATTTAATAAAATGTGATGTTGATTTCTTTTTACATTTGCTACTTGTATTATAAATAACTTGGGATACTTTAAATGTGAAATAGAATGGAATGTTATGTTTGAATGACTACATAGTTAATGGAAGGATTAGTTTTATTTGTGAAGCCATAGGTAGAAATGCAGGTAGAAATACAGGTCAAACAATTAATAAAATGGCTTTTTGGGTCAGAGTGATATAGAAGATAACAAAACAAAGCAATAATTCAGCACAACAGAGGTGAGTGTCTTATGCCAAGAGTTGGTGAGTATGCAGTTTTTGAATTGCAAAGCCCAGATACAAACCAAGGATCCCAGCTGGTGGCAGAGGAATTTAAAATAAATAAGCAGCTTGGGTACAACACTTGCATTTTAAATGTGACCTTGAGGGTAGTGCTGTCATCTTCCAAAGGGAGGACTGAAATATACTTTCAGCAAGATAACTTTTAATGAAACAGCCTAGTATAGACCACATCTAGATGTAAATTTGGGCAGCTTTGTGGATGAGAGCACGAGGTGCAAGCATTGTTGTGTGTATAAGGACTCTATCTTGGGTCATTGCTATACACATCATTAGCTGTTAACCTT
This sequence comes from Polypterus senegalus, assembly GCF_016835505.1. Classification (NCBI taxonomy): domain Eukaryota; kingdom Metazoa; phylum Chordata; class Cladistia; order Polypteriformes; family Polypteridae; genus Polypterus; species Polypterus senegalus. The sequence continues at coordinate 177,770,036 of NC_053156.1, read as the reverse complement.
TGAAGTTTTTGAAGTAAATCCCTGTGCTGTCTGAGCTACTACCAGTGATACTATTAAATGATCTGATCATAAATGAAAATATAGAATTAGGTATAACTGACTGATTTCTGTTTTTCCCCAAATTCAGGTGGCCAGGCATCTTTTTTTCTTTCTAGGGACATATTTAAGTGGGAGCACCACATCAACATCTGAATTTTAGTGGAGGGGGAATATGGAAGAACATTTACACTTAGGGGTCTCATAGTCAGGATAAAGTGTTTTGATATGCTTTCCTTATTAAAATATAGCATTCATCTTAGAAGTATGAAAGGGTTAATAAATGTCAGAAACCTGTTCAGGCATAGCAGGAAAGCATATAAAGGTCAAATGAACAATAACAAGAATGTACCAGGAGCAGGTTGATGCAATACACCAAATGTGTGATTAAGAGATTAGCAGATGTCCTGTGCACAATAAAACTGGGCAGTTGTCACATACACTGAGATTTCAGGGGTAATACCTCAACTAAGAGATATTGAAGAACAAGAACATAATGGATTAAGACTTTTATTTAGGCTGATTGTGCTCTATGCTAAACACTTCACATCTTTTAACCAATGAGATTATTATGTGTAAGCATCAATCAGCCCTGTTATGTAAATTCAGTTATTAATAATTATGAGCTTCTGCTTTTATTCTGTGACCATTCCGATCATGCTGTAGAAGAGTGTTCCCTGTTCAAGCATTAGCAGAAGAGTAATAAATGATGCAGATGGACAACCTTTCTTCCTGCCTGACTAACTCAAAGGTTTTATCAAACTTGTCTTGTCTTGTATTTCAACCACAATTGTCAAACAACATTTCCAAACAATGTCTTTGTTGACAACAACATTCTGTGTACATAAAAGTATTCAGAAAAATTTGCCATTTCTGTATGTCACTCTACATTCAATAACTCATAATGACTAAGTGAAAACATGCTTTTAGAATGTTTTGCAAATTTATTAAAAAGCAGAAATATAAAATCTCTCATGTATATAAGCATTCAGATCCTTTTATTCACTACCTTGTAGAATTCCATTTCACAGCAATTACAACTTTGGGTCAATTTTTCAAAGTCACTACAAGCTTTGCTCACCTAGATTTCATCAGTTCTGGCAGATCCTGTCAATATCCATTAGACTGGGAAATGCATGTAAACTGTAAACTTAAAGTGAAGGGATCTGAATACTTTTTGAATCTGCTATAGGTATTTTAATTGTAGAGAACAGTTTTATTTTCAAAAAAGACTTCTTGCTATTTTGAGAAGTTAAGTTTAAGTTAGGTTAAGTTGTTGCCAACAATATGCAAAGACCTGAAACGTAATCTGAAGCTTTTTACTCATGATCCTTATCCAGGATGACCCATAAGGCATTTCAAAAAAGATTTTGTTGGTCAGTCCATTTTAAAGTTAAACTTTTGAATTATTATATGCATTGGATGCAAATAATGTTAGCATCTTGTCATAACTGATATTAGACGGCATGAGGCACCCCATAATTTGGTTTTGGTGTGTGGTGCTGATGAATTGCTATGCACAGTGGTAGTGCTGCTGTCTTGCGGTAAGGAGGCCTGGGTTCGCTTCCTAGGTCCTCCCTGCGTGGAGTTTGCATGTTCTCTCTGTGTCTGTGTGGGTTTCCTCTGAATGTCCAAAGATATGCAGGTTAGGTGCATTGGCAATCCTGAATTGTCCCTACTGTGTGCTTGGTGTGTGTGTGTGCCCTGCGGTGGGCTGGAATTGGCTCCAGCAGACCCCCGTGACCCTGTGTTAGGATATAATGCTGGGGTGCCCAACTTCAGTCCTGGAGGGCCACAGTGACCACAGGTTTTCATTCTAGCCCTTTTTTTAATTAGTGATCTGTTTTTGCTGCTAATTAAATCCTTTTGAATTAGTTCTAATTTACTTGGCTTTTAAGAAATGTTTCCCTGAATTTCTTCATCGTTCCTCTGAATTGCTTCAATTCTTTCCTTCAATGGTACCCAAACAAAAGTGAAATGTGAAGTGAGTGAGCCAAGAGAAGACCAACTAAGTCAGGGCCTCAAACTCCAACCAATTTCACTCCAACCAGTTGCTTAATGATTTGCTTAGTCTTGCTGTTAATTAAACCCATTCTTTAATTCTATAACTTGTTGCTGCTCTCATTGCGCAATAGCAGACCTTTCCGAAACTGTGGATTTTCTCTTTTCTAAGAGCAGATCATCAATTGAGGAGTCTGAGTCTTCAAGAGCAAGTCAAATAAAATGAATTCAAAAGAAATTAATTAGCAGCAAAAACAGGTCATTAATTAAGAAAACGGTTAGAATGAAAAACTGCAGCAACTGCAACCCTCCAGGACTAGAGTTGGGCACCCCTGATATAGCGGATTTCAAAATGACTGACTAATACATAAAAAAGTTCTACTTGTGCTTACACCTATATCATGTGTCATTGAAATGCTATTCTTATTTTTGATGTACCATGCTCAATTTGCTCCTCATTTTCTCTCATGTTTATTCTTCAAATATAATCTCATTTTCTAGAGTAACAGCATCTTTTCCATAAATGCTTGAAGAAGGTGAATTCAAAAGCTAAAAAGTCTTAAAGAAATGTATTGGATGACTACAAATAGTTTATCAAAACAATTACAATAGGTCAGATCAGGTCAGATTGGGAAGCATGCACTAGTACAGTGTGTGTTGCTGCACCTACCACACAATGAAACAACTTGAGATCCTGGTTGGCAACCCTCCAGGCAGACACGCAGTCCAGTCCCATCCTCCGGAAATGAACATCTATCTGCCACAGCCAGGTGTTACATGGGTGTCCCCTTGACCTGGTCAAGCCGCTTGGGTCCTCAACAATGAGGATCACCCTTGGGAAATTACACCACATGGCCGTAGTGCCATAACCGATGCTCCCTCACAATGAAGTTAATATGCCTCTTTCGGGACTTTGTGAGCAACCGCTCTTTTGACACAAAGTCAAACCAGCTTTACCAAAGGATTCTCCAAAGAGACACAGTACTGAAGGACCCCAGTCTTCATTGCAGGTCACTGGACAGTGTCCATTTCTCACAACCACATAACAAGACAAGAAGCACCACGACTATTAGGACTTGAACCTTCGTCCATTTGCTTAGTTATCACACACCCCTTTCAAGCGACCTCATGACCCCCCCGCCCCCCCTTGCTCTCCCAATCCGTCTATTGACTTCATAGGATGAGTCACCAGAGACATGAATGTTGGTGCCACGGTAAGTAAACCTCCCAACCAGGTCAACACCCTCTCCACAGACAAACACGCTGCTGATGGCTGTGCCCAAGAGGTTATAATAGGCCCACAACTTTGCCCAACACCCAGTCCATGCAAGCATTGAACAGAGTAGGAGCAATAACACACCCCTGATGAACCCCATAATCAACTGGGAAAAATGCAGAGGTTTTGCCTCCACTTTGCACAGCAATCACAGTACCAGTGTATAGGCCAGCCATAATATCCAACAGCTTTGAGGGGATCCCATGAAGTCTCAGAATGTCCCACGGGCAGCTGAATCAACCTAGTCGAAAACTTTATGAAAATTGACAAAGTCTACAAGGAAACTATGCCAATATGTACTTTTGTGCTCCATAAGAACCCTCAGAGCCAGGATGCAGTCGACAGTAGACTTCTTAGGTGTAAAGGCAGACTGCTCCAGTCCCTGGTAGGTGAGCAAGTGATCACGGATCCTATTGAGGATAACCCATGCAAGGACCTTACCCGGCTCTGAGAGCAGTGTTATCCCCTTGTAGTTGCCACAATCCAGGCAATAACCCTTCCCTTTCCAGATAGGGACGAGAAATCTCATTTTCCAGTCAGTTAGGATAACGTCCATCTCCCAAATGGAAGCAAAGGTTTGTTTGCAATGCCAGGACAAAACTGAGCTGATACTTCACCTTTTTTATGATGTTGCCTTACCACCAGCTTGGAGAAGCTCATCCTGGATATCACAGACCCCTGCAGCCTTCCCTACCCTCAAATGGTTCACCATCTTTGTGATTGGATGGTTCACAGCCACAAGATCTGTGGACCCAGAAACCCAAAGTCCTAGCCCAAAGATCATCTTTAAACAGCTGCTCAAAGTAGCCAGCCTAGTGGGTCACAACTGCATTATCATCCATAAGGACCATTCCATCAGCCACTCTGACTGCAACTCTCCCAGGAACAGATTCGGATATGCATAACGCTTCGATTCATCTTCAGACCATAGATGGTGTGTCATTTTCTCACAGATTCCTCTAACAAACACCTCCTTATCTAACCTCAGAGCTCTCGCAGTTGTCCTTCTCAGTTCCCAGTGCAGACCAGAGGTGCCATCAAGCTGTGAGCTGCGTCTCCTCTCGATGATATCAACAGTGCCCTATGAGATACACCTCCTTCTAGGAACACTAGTAACACCAACACAACCGTCAGTGACCTTCAGGGTCTTGTCACGGAAGGTCTCCCACATCACATTAGGATCAGCAGTCGCACCCAAGTTCCTCAAATAAACTGCGTGCAAACTCATTAGAAACAGCCTGATCTTGGAGTCTGGCCAGTTCGAGCCTCATTTTCCTAGTAGGTGGTAGCCTACTGGACCTAAGCTGGATCTTCAGAGTAACAACAACAAGTCTGTTGTCAGAATTCACACAGACCCTGCAGTTCTGTAACAGCCTCCAGCTTCTGCCCACAAGGATGTGATCGATCTCCTTCACTGAACCACTAATATTGGAGGACCAAGTCCATCAATGTGGCTCAGGGTGCAGCAACCAGGATCCTGTGATCCACAACCTCTGACCTTTTGTAAAATCAAGGAACAAGGAGCCACTTTCAACATGGTTGCTAGACCCATGCGGACCGACACAATCCTCATAGCCAGCCCTGTCAGTGGTCACATTGAATTCACCCATGACCAGAGGCGTGTCACCTTGCTGGGACCCATCAACCTCTGAGCAAAGTTGCGAATAAAATGTCTTCACTGAGAAATCACTCACCATGATCAGAGCATACATTAAGACAACAGACAAGACACCCAGAGAGTGCTTTAATCTGAGTCTCATAATACGATTGTTGAAAAGAGTGACATTAGACACCATTGGAAGGAGCCGATCTGCTACAGCAACAGCTACTCCCTGAGTATGTCAGCCATCAGAGTGACCAGACCAATAAAAGATTAACTCACTTACAGAGATCCGGCCAGGTCCAGGTCTGCACATCTCAAAGAGTGTTGCCACTGAAATGTGGAGTTTTTGAAGTTCCTCCGACAGCAGATGAAGATGATCTTCATGCCAGAGAGACAAGATGTTCCACAAGACAAGACGTTCCAGGTGCCTACCCAGATGGGCTGCCTGGGACCTGAGTGCTGTCATGAAGTGGGTCATGCCTCAGCACCACACCAGTTCTGATCCCCAACAGGCTCCTGAGGGCTTTCCCCAATTCCCTTCATGTGAGCAGCCTTCCTATGGGAGGCTGCAGCAGAGGTTCTCCCGCAGAGAGCAGAAAGGAGTCCTGTCTGTCATCTAAGAGCTGCCTGACTGCCACCAATCCCTATTATTTCCCTGAAAGTTGGAGGACCTCTTCCGGGGCTGGATGCAATTTAACATCATAACGTTTGGTTAGGACACTAACCAAATAACTTGCATGTTATTATAATGCCATGCAATTTCAAAATATAGTGTATTTCTGACAACAAGCAGATGTTATTGAAAATATAAACATGTCTTAAAACATTAAAATGTTTCTTGTTGAAGAAGTGAACCTCCTTTTTGATTCCGTTTCAGGCTTTGGGAAAGCTTGTCACCATTAACTTCACAACTACCAAGTTTTGGATCAGTTGTAGATAACATTTGAAAACATATTTCCCAGTTTAGCAGTTCAGATGGTGCCCTTGCGTTTAATATGCACTACCCGCTTGCCAGGAGCAGCCCACTAGTTACAGATTCAGCAAGTGCCAAGAGAAGTAAATCCTTATATTAATGAATTTTGAGAGATTAATGTCAATAAATTAAAAATCAGACAACTCAACAATTGTAGTGATTGAAGATAGCAATAAACAATTTAGAACACTATATCTTTTTTGTTTTAATTTGTTCTCTCCAATGTCGCCTTTTTTGTTCTGTTTATTTTTTCAATACTGAGTGTCAGATCTAAGTCTGACACATAACTGATTTGACTGTAAATACAGGCAAAAACACAAGTCAAAAAGAATGAAAGAAAGAAGTTTTTTTATACAAACAAAAATTCTGACTACAGCAATATAAAACATTTCCTTTATGTCTTCTAATTAGCTTGGATGATTTTAACGGTGAGTAGTCTGTTTCCTGAAGTATTAATATTTTTAAAGTATTCATGTAAATGTCTTATATACAAAGGATGGTAGAAAACATTTTTCTATATAGAAATAAAGCAACCAGACCACTTTTGGCATTTACAGGCCCCATAATTTAAATTTTAACAATGTAATTTTCACATCCATATACAGTAATGCAAATGGCAGTAGGTCAACTAATGAAAAATATGGCAATTCGGGACCAGATCTGGCAAATCTGGGGTTATCGTCAACACCGGCTGACCACATATGTCCAGAGGGACAAATCCATAGTTGTGTGGATCCAAGGCACAACACAGAACATTTACTTCTGAGTGGAATCAAGTGGAAGCAATTCAGGAGATCCACCAGCCCACACAGGACAGCAATATTCCACGCTTGCCTGAACAAATGTTTTGTATAATACCAGCAGTATGGTAGAAGGCTTTAGCTGAGGAAACACAGGCACTGCCTTGTTCTACTAGTTATGGATCTAATCTGACCTACAAACAGGTAACAGTTGAAGGTAACACAGAAAAGTCTAAAATTTGTCTCTTCAACCAGTGTGCAAACCTGGAAGGTAAAGGCAGGATAGGAGTCTTGGTATCTAAGTAACAGCTGATGGATAGCAACTTACTTGTTCCAGCATTCAATAACACACACCAACATTCTGCCTATTCAACTATGTCAGAGATGTCAGAGTTCACTAGGTCAGCAATGTTACGACAGGCAGCCTTGACTGAGATCACTTGGTGCAAAGTGGGTTAATACACAAAAAGAGTGAGCTGATACTTCACCTCGTTTATGAGGTTGATTATGAACACCAGAAGAAGATGTGGGCCTGCAATGCTACCTTGAGGAAAATGTGCTTTCTTGGGATGAATTGTGGATTCTTGCCCAGATATAACAACTGACTGTAAATGACTGGTGATGAAAACTGCTCAATCAACTACTGTATGCAGGCAAACTTCAATATCACTTGCAATGAGTTTAACCAATAGGCTTTGATGACAAATGTTAAAATGCACATAAGATGTCGAGTGCAACAACCCAAACTTTTATTCTTACATTTAGGATTTTTTGAATATTGATGAAGTGAGTTGCTTTAAAAACAGCTCCTTGGGCCAAGCTTCTCCTTTCACTGGTGCTAAACATACTTTGTTAATGTTATGATATTGTAACGTGTTAATGTCCAGATGTTGATGTTTTAAAAGCAGGCATGAGTAAGATAGTCTAAACATGGGTGATTCTACATTCCCTCCTTAAGAGTAAACTTTGTTGCAAGGATATCATTCAACATCTCAACTTTAACCTTCTCTAATGAGGCCACATTTTCACTCACTAAGAAAGTGAGAAAAGAAGAATAGCTGAACTGACAATCACACATGCCAGAAACTCTTTGGTGAGCTGGCATTCACTATGATCTCAACATTAATGTATCACCAATAACTTAAATACATTTTAGCATAGATATAAACAGTATTGTGGAAGACATCATGATAAGAGGGAAGAATCACTTTGCTGCAAATTTGCTACCAACAACTCTAAACATGAATCTTTTGTTTTTGCACCCCAAAACATATATGCCCAAACCATGGTACAAAGTTTTCCTGAAGCATTACTCTGTTAGATGGACTAATTTTCTGATAGATTTGACTGCCAGTAACAACTAGCAGAACCAGACTTAAACACATTACTCCAATTTAACAGAAACAAGTCATCTTTCAATCACTACCAAAACATGGTCTGTGTTTCCGATACCAGGTGGCATCTGCATTTATCACCCTCTTGACAGATCATATTATAGGGGATCGGTCCCTAACTTCTGGGTTTCAGGAATTAAGATCAGCTGACCAACAAGCTGACAGAGGCCAAATATAATGGAAAACTCAAGTGCAGCCCAACCACCTATGTTAATAGAAGAATCACTTCACTCCTTCTGATAAACATAGAAGTTGCCACATATGACGGTGATGTAGGTAGGAGTAAACACTCTACACAGAACCAGCTGAAGCCAGTAATAAAGATATCTGAATTAGGAACTTCTGAATTTTGTAAGGGCTCCCCAAGGTTGATGATGAAACCAAGAACCACTCCATGCATTGACTCAAAAATTAAACTGGAGTAGGCAAATGTTTAGTAACAGCAGATGTATCGAAGAATGGTAGGTGCTGGGGAGTGAACAGTCATCATGAGCAGCTGGAAAGTGGCTGTCATCATACTAAACATGCTAAGCCCATCATTAATCTAATAAAAGTATGGAATGTACAGTTAATAGTTCCCTTGTTTCTCTGAACTTGATAGCTAACCCAGTGTACAGTGTGATATGTTTTTATATTTTGTAATGTGTATATATACAGCAAATATATTTACATAATTAGATTTTCTACACACTAACATGAGTATAGATATCTGAATCTCAATCATCTACTGTCTATGGGTGGTAAGTAAAAAAAGAATGGGAAAACAAGTTCTGTATGAAATGCCAGAACAAAACTTAATAATGGTAACTTAGGACCAGCATCATTTTTTAAGACTGTGAGTAAACCCATGTTCCCAGAGTAATCCAGCACAAACATGAGGGTCAACTGCAAATTCAACAAAAAAGTAGAATCAAAGCAGAAAAGGCTTGCACTGTGTATGTACCTGGGATTTTGTTATATGCACAGCTCCCTAGCTGCAGTATGCTTCAAATTCAAACCAAGGTGATAACTTAAGTCCTGTCCTCTCCATAGAAAGTGACTAAAACCAATTTAGCCAGAAGAACCAAAAAGAAGTCCTTTACTGTCTGGGTGTTTGACTACATGCACTTATCTTGAAACAGACTCAGTTCCTTATAGCATAGTCAAATATGAAATGCAGCTACAGTTTAAGACTTATCCTGTGCAGCAAATCACTATGGAGTATTTGACAAGTTTTTCTATAAATAATTGTTATATTTTTGATTTGCATTTGTGCCTATCTTATTTGTGCTCATTGATTTCCTGGCACTGTTCTTATTCTTTGCAAACAGCCCCTTAATGGTATGAATAAGGCGCTATATAGGCGCCATTTGTTAACACTGACATCTTTCATATTGTACATGCCTGTCCACTTTTAATTTTTTGCTGGTTACATTTGAAAGCATGCTCATTGATAGTTCAGGCAAAATATTAAACAAAATGGAACACCTTAGCTCAAGAATTAGAAATAATCTCTACTATTGATTGTCATTGAAAATAATAAGAAAAAATGTCTTAGGTCTAATTGGCTGAAAGAGCTTATACTCTTGAAGACCCCATATCACACATATAAAAAGTTTGCATATATGACAATACCTCTAAGCAAAGGGGTATCTTTCTGTTTTCATTGGTCGTTTAAAAAATGAATTAAATTTATGGGGCATATAAAACTGGTGACCTAGCACCACATAACCAAGGCTGTAAAAATGCCTTCAGTTACACCAACCAAATCTCAAACCTGAGACAATAAGCACTAAACAAAATGCAAACATAATCATGATGCTTTTTACATATAAAAAGCATAAATACTATAGTAGATATATAACTATAACTAGAAATAGTCTAGTGACTATACATAAAGTTCACAATTTTTAAACTGAGTGATCATCTGTCAGGAAATTTACTTCACATAAATACCTATTTGCTAAAAACATAAAATCTTTACCCTAGTAAATAAATAAAACTATTTTCCTTTTGACTGTCTTTAAAGTAATACACGTACATATTTGATTTATATGTATAATGCCTATAAAAGCGATTCACCCCCTGGATATTTTCACATTTTATTGCTGTACGATTTTGAATCATGGTGGATTTAATTTGACTTTTTTGACATTGGTCAACAGAAAGACTCATTAATATCAAAGTGAAAACAGATCTAGGCAAAGTGGTCTAAATTAATTACAAATATAAAACATAAAATAGTTGATTACAAAAACAGTAACCCACTACAATTGTTCCCCCTTTCTTCTCTGGAAAACTGCTCAAGCTCTGTCAAGTTGCATAGAGATGGTAAGTGAGGAGCCTTTTCAAGTCCAGCAGCAGATTCTCAGTTGGTTTAAGGTCTGGATTCTGACTCAGGACTCCATGACATGAATTTTGTGGTCATTAAGCTATTCCTATGTCGATTTGACTTTCTACTTGTGGTCATTGTCTTGCTGGAAAACAATTCTTCTCCAGAGGCGCAGGATTCTTGCAGTCTGCATCGGCTTTTCCTCCAGAATAACCCTGTATTTTACTGCATTTATTTTCCCCTCTACCCTCAAAGGGTGCTGAGTAAAACCTCACAGCATGACGCTACCACAGTCATGCCTTGGGGGTGGGTGATGGGCAGTGTTTGGCTTATACCAAACATGTGTTACGTATGATGACCAAAAAGCTCAAAATTGTTCTCATCAGACCATAGAACCTTCTTCCAATTGACTTGTGCCATTAAGTAAAATCTAGCGATGATTCCATGTGTATTTTTAATAGTGCTTTCTCTTTGCCACTCTTCTATAAAGCTGCAAACTGGTGAAGCAGCCAGGAAACAGTGGTTGTTTGCACAGTCCCTCCAGTTTCAGCTGCTATAACTTGTAAATTCTTCAGGGTCTCATAGTGGCCTCCCTGATTAGTCTTCTTGAGCAATCACTCAGTTTGTGCAGCTGAGCAATACTATTTCCATTTTTCTTGACTGACTTAACTGAACTCCAAGGTATATTTAGTAAATTTGATCTTTCCTTGTATTCATCCCCTGACTTTTCAGTCACCTTATTATGGAGTTGCTTGAAATGTTATTTTTGTCTTCAATGTTTAGGTTAGGCCACAATACTAAATCACCACATGTTAGACTTTCCAGATGAGATGCATGCATATTACAATTAACTGGAACCTCTGAACATAGGTGATCAACATATAACTAATTGTGACTAATGTGACATGTAAAACCAATTGGCTACAGATATAAAACACAAAATGAATGATTGAGTGAGCCATTCTTACTCCAGTGAAGATTTTGGTGCCTTTTACTTATGCAACCATTTATTTTGTGTTTTTTTATCTGAAATTCATTTAGGCCACTTTGCAGAGATCTGTTTTCACTTTGACAATAACAAGTCTTTTTTTCACATGATCAGTATCAAAAAAGGCAAATTAAATTCAATGTGATTCAATGTTGAGTAACAGTAAAATGTGAAAACCTATAAGGGGTGAATATTTTATAGGCACTGTATAACATGCATGTCAAATACAATATTTAGAATTTTTTAATATTATGAGAATGAGGACTATTTGGAAATCATTGGATTTTGAAGGTCTGATAAGGGTTGGACAAAACAACTTTGACTATATGGGATCGATAGGTGTCATATGAGTACATTATGGGCTGTGACATAAAATCACATGCATGAATTCAAAGCAATTAAATCTACAATATAGACCTGCCATAATTTAATCAATTAATTTACCCATTTTCAAAACTTCTTATGAGACCAAATACTAGCTTGGCTGCACTGGGGCCAAGGTAGGAATCAACCATAGTCAGTAAGCCACTGCACTAAAGGACACAGTGTATATCCCAATCCATGATTGAGCATGAATTGACACTCGGTGTTCTGGAGATGTGAGGCAACAGCAATAAGTAAGCTGTAGTTTGTGACTTAAATGAAAACAATTTCAGAATAAACATACCTTGTGAAGTAATTATTTTCTGGACATTGTCTAGGAGGAAAGTCATGTTGATATGGTAAATAGATGCACTCAGAAATGAAGAAAAACAGGTGTAAGATGTGAATAGGCTGCTCTCAGCTGCTTGCTTCATTCCTTTTCAAATTGTTAAGCTGCTCCGCTGTGGGTTAATAACAAAATGAGTTGTGTTACTCAACAAACGTTTTAATTGAATATAATTAGAATTTTCCTGACAACAATAGCTGAAATATAGTATTAATCCATCTGTCTAGGATTATGAGTAGCATGTGTATGTCCTGGTAACAATGGAGGAATCAATACAATGTGTAGCATCTCTCCAGCACTGGACATACACATCCATACTCAATTGCATCAAACAAACCTAAGAACAACTTTAGCATGCTGGAGAAAATTTAATTATATTATGCTGTGTAATGGCACATTTCCCCTTGGGTTTAGTTTGGACTTTTTGTGTAGTTTTCACTTTTTTATAAAAACTCAAACAAATGTATAAAAAAGAAAGAATAGGAACACACAATTTTTCTCTCTATCTAGTTTGTGTACAAATATGCACATACCCATCACTTATGCTTAATATAAAGAATATGAAAGTAACTTTTTGTTTTAACCACTTGTTTGCATTGGAAAAATGCATATATAATGAGATTTCTTGTCTCTGTGTGGTTTCTCATTATCTGTGCCATTACCGTAAAAACAGCATGAAAATCTGGAATAATTAGTCTAAAAACAAAAACAAGAACACTTACTGAGTTGAACATTGCTATGTTTGTCTTGGCTGTATGACATCTTTTTGGTTATTCTTTGCATTTAGGATGGGCTTCAGTTGTGTGCTAAAATATTTCTGTAAAAAGCTAAACTGCCTCTTGGGACAAATAAAACACTATCTGTCGGTCTAAACATGTTATGTTAACTGCAGAGGTCAAAAATGTACTAAAAATTTCACTCAAGAAAAAGTATTATTACTAAGTCAAAATTTTACTTAAGTAAAAGTGTATAAAGGGAGACTACTGAAGTAAAATCAAAATGCAGACTCTGAAAAAAATCATAATTATAATAAAAATGAAAATAAAAATAATTTAGTTACTTTAGAAAAAAAATAAGCTAACTTAGTAAATATCCATGCTGTGCTTTCAAAAGTATATGCAGAATATACTGCATAGCAATACAATATATTTTATTTATCAAATAGGATGTTATATACAGAGGCATACACTTACAAATAGAAAAGGTATACTGTATGTGGGAATTAAATTTTAAACTGTAATTATTATAAATCCACCACAAATGCATGTTAAGCAAGTAATTGGAATCATTCTTAAATAGTAGTTAATAATATAGCATGTAGTTATTAGTTATATATAGTCATTTGAAGCAGAAAAAATTTCAGTGGAGTGAAAATAAATTGTTACAGTTTTGCAAATATGGTCTGCTACTACTGACACCCAAACAACAAAAGACTTTTTATATACCAGAGTTGTATAAAGTAACCAAATGGCACACTGTAAAATACTGCCAGCATTTCAGTTAATTGTAATTTTTCATAATTAAATACTGTATTGAAAATTGTATTTTGTAATCATAGTAGGATAAGCTGACTTTTATTATAAGACAGCAAATTACTGTCAAAGTGCATTGTGGAACATTTTCAGTTCATGTATTTTCATAGTATTTCACTTATATGTGTGGTAAGATGACAGTTAAAGATGAAATCCTACATACAGAGACACAGATGGAAACTTGTCTGATATTCTATAGATATTAAAAAGTTTTCTTTTACTCAGAGAACCATGGACACATGGAATATTTGACCAAATACTGTTGTTAGGTGAACAGGAGAAGGACTTTGGGACTTTCCAAACTCAATTTAATGTGCATTTTAGGGAAAATACATGAATACTCTTTAAACAAAATTCCATAAAATATTTACTACATTAATTGTATATTTTCATTGTGAAAAACTGTAATACAATAAATCATTAAAATAATGATTTTTAAATGGATAAATGAATTCAAACTTGCATTTGGGCAGTGTTTTAGCTGTCAATATGAATTAATTGTTTTAATGTGCAAGACTACATTTAAGAATAATTGTTATATTACTATAAAGTCACAATGGCACAAAAAACTAAATTTGCACAAAGTTAGAATATCTGCATAAGGGACACCCCCTTGCAGGAACACTATCAATTTTTCCTGAAGACTTGCACATATTAGAACTATGAGAAACAAAACACCCTACAGTATCACAAAATCAATCCTTACTTTTCCTCCAGACAATATGAAATAACTACTAAAAATTGAAATTATATCAATGGATAAAAATTATGGCCTGTACGTTTGACAAAAAAACAACTAGCAGCTAAAATGTTAGTCATATAACTGTTACATCATAGACAAGTTTTTTATGCAACATCTTTAAGACAATGTCACATTAGATGACTTTCCTGTGTTTTTTAGTCATAGCCTTTATTAACATAATCTTAACAAGTTATGGGAAATTGTCAGTGTGCCTAATGTGATATACCTAGAAAACACAATCCAATGAGTCCATGACTCACTACAACAAAATCACAGGTTTGATTTGTCTTTAGTCGTAGGGGTGGGCTCTGTGTGCATGGCAACAAACAACCAATGAATGCTCATTCAGAAGTACAATTCATACAATACAGCGGCAAGGAATAAGAAACGTGGTGTTTTGAACTTCAAAATCAGGAGAGAAGCGTGCCTGGCTGAGATCTTGTGTTTTATGTATCACAATAGAAAGAAGAAAAAAAAAGACAGAGATTGTGCCAGAACTTGCGGTGCCTGTTAACCCTTCATACAGTGCCGCCTGTGTCAGGCAGCACATATTGGCTGTGGCCTTATGTGGCTGCCCAGCAATTTTCCAGTGACAAAGTCAGTAGCTGTTGTTGGCAAGTTTTTCATATCCAATAACTTGGCCTCACGACAACTGGGCCATGTATTGCTGCTTTGGTCACAACAATATGTGACTATATTGTATGGATTAAACTGTAATATCTTTCAAAACCATCAACAATGATTTTTTAGGCTTCATGATGAACTGCAACCCCCAGAATATTTACATGCAGCTTTGTTTTAATTGGTAAATCTGAACTTTTCATTTTGAATTTGGCCCATCAATTGTGCTTTGTAGTGATCCACTTTGAAAAGTAACACAGTAGAATTTTTACTATTATATACTTTTTAAAGAGCAAAAATATTTGCATTTAAAATACTTTAAAAAGTGCAATTCCCTACATAGCCTACTCAACTGCGTTATGGAATGTAAAAGTAATTTGTTACTTACTATTTTATTGTGGTATGAAACTAAAGGAAGTAATTTATTATCTTCTATTTGTTTAGCTTGCATTTTATACCCATTTATTTCCGTGTGGGAATTTTTTTTTTCATTTTTTTATTGTTTTTAATAGCAACACAGAAATAATCATTTATAAAATATTCTGATGATGTGCTTTACATTATATTCGGAACGTGGACAGGTATAAAAAGTACTGTGGGAGCATGTTGAAAGCGAGGTTATCCAAAAGTCTTCGCAATGGTTGCTATATATATATATATATATATATATATATATTTAAATTGTAAATGGCATTTATAGTAAGTATATATATATATATATATATATATATATATATATACTACTATAAATGCCATTTACAATTCTAAACTCTATGCAGAGGATCTTAGCATTATATATATATATATATATATATATATATATATATATATATATATATATATATATATTAATTTCAAATAACATACCACGATCGATTTCATGTTCTTTACATTTTAAATTATTTTGCAGTATTTACACAGTAAATAATGTGTGACTTACTTATATGTGACAAAAAAGAGCCTCATATGATAAAATCTTGTTTACGCTATTTTTATTACACATATCCTCACCATTACTTACATCCACCATCAAAAGCTGCAATTCTGGACAATAATAATGCTTCCATTTCAGATTTAGAATTAACCTAAGGGCATATGCACACATCAACATATGCTAAATACCAAATTTGATACTGTTATACATTCGCTATTAGTCCATCACCGTCTTGTGTAAATGTGCCAGCCAATGAAAAGCTTTATGAAAATATCAGTGCAATGCCGCCTATTCAGTATGTGCACGCACAGTAAATATAAGCTCTCTCTCTCTGTCTCTCTCTCTCTCTCTCTCTCGCACACACACACACACACGCACACACACGCCTAGCGTTAAATCGCTCACATTTGCTATGACCAGATTGTGTTTCATAATTTAAAAATACTACACATACCCCGTATTAGCCTATTAACATATACGTCCGAACTGTTTCATGCAACGATTATGTTAAGAGTCATGCAGGAGAAATAAAAATATTTCCTTACCATTTGTTTGCTAAACTTAAGCTTTCTTGGTTGTATACAGTACATGAGACGGCTGCTGCTGGCAGCTTTAATTTCTAGCAAGGATATTTTCCTCCTGTCCACCCAACTTAAACGGCGAGCCGACAGAGACACACTGAGCATGTGCAGTGTTGTCAGTCTCTTTCCAACTGGCGCTGCAAAGGCTGCGGGAGGGGCGCAAGGGTCTGAAAAAGAAAAAAAGGGATATATATATATATATATATAGTCGCCAGTAGAACGTTGCCAGTAAAGCAAATGGCATTTCTGAAAGAAAAAGTGAACACGTTAAAATATTCATCGGTAACAAAAGAAGAATCACTGTTGGCAAAATGCATCAGTAATGCGCGTCTACGAACACCATGCCAGCTCCATACTGCATGGAAACATAGAGCTACAGGTTGGGACAGAGTATGCATACTGTAGTGTTGTTTTCACTACAACTGTCTGCTGTTCCTGTCAATGAAACTGACAAGTTTGATTTGTTAACCTCAGTTTAATGCTCACTATATCTGACACTTGTAATGGACTGGTGGCTTGTGCTCAGTGCTAACACTAATTTAGAGAGCTGAAAATATTTAATATAGTCTGAATTCATTAATAAACCATCTTTATTAAAATAATGGTTATTGGTTATTTTATTTTATTCAGTCATAGCATAATACAGTATCACAACTGGCACAAGAGCTACATGTTCATAATAGTGCTGAACAAGGAGCACTTTTATCTGGTCAATTGTTCCCTGCTTTGTAGTGCAAAAAGGAAATGCTTCCAAGAAGTTTCATTTTCAACATTGTTTACTGAAAATTATAATTAAATTTAGTGCATGTAAGATGAAGAAACAAAATAAATTATGTTTCTGTAGTCCATGCATAATAACTCTTTTAGTGTCTGATCAGTGTGATACAATGTGACATATATAACATGACTGGCATTAAGCTCAATACCTTGAGAATGCAGCTCCATTCTTTTTTGTTGCCATTGTCTGTGCGGCTTTGTACATCATGCTATACATAGGCTCTCAGTACAATTTAAGAATTGGTGGTCTTCTGCTTCATACAGCCCTCTTCTACACAAACTGTTCGAGCCAGTATGTTGTTTTTAAAGTATGAGTTCAACTTCCTACACAAATGATTGCTTGATAATTTTTTTTTTATTGAATCCAAATTAGGGTTATGTGAGTCCAGAGCTTAGCCCCGCAGGAAGCAAACATGAACATGCCATGAGCCTGATGTAGAGCACTTTTATGAATTTGTTAGTAGCCCTTTGTTATTTTTTTGAGTCAGAGACATAATGTGCACAATGCAGTTACAGAATACAGCTTTTGTAAGTCATCTAATAACATTTATGTTTAGGAACATGACTTGCATTAAAACTGAATGTATTTGTACATTAGAACTGCTTTGCAAAAAGGATAAAACTCAAAAATGAAGATGCACTGTGTTTGAGATTCCAAATAGAAAATTTGATGGCAAATAAGCAAAAGTAAAAGTTTTAGGAAATTTAAAGATTTTTTTAATTGATTATAAAACAATAAGTGAGAAGCATTTTCAGTTTAGAAGAATGCTTTGAATTGCAGGGATAAATAGCTTTTAGTCTCAAACTTAGTATTAAAAAAAGTAAACTTTTTAATTGTGCAATACAAAATGTAAGTTAAACTAAATTGTACTGAACCCAACTAACTAATACAAATTTCTGTTATTCCAAGTACTAAAAAATGTAAAGCATAAATGAACAAGTATGCAAAGTATGAAAGAGCAATTGTCCAGTTTTCAGGCTTGTTTTAAGTCTACCTATTTTGGTACATTTGTGCTTTAGTCCTGATGAGATACTGTGAATATCAAAAAGAGTTTGCCTTGAAAATCAAAGGTTACTAAAGTACATAAAATATTGTCTGTTTACTAGCAGTATAACAATACACAAATCTCACTTTACTGTACATCCCCAGGCTTTTAATTCACAAAACCGCATTTTTCAATGTATATTTGCACTTTGTTATTGCCGTTGTCAAGTGATAGTTTGGGTTGTTTTAGTTGAGGTTCAGTCTCTTCACTGAATATTTTGGTAGTCAGTTTAGCTTCTATTTTACTAAAAAATTGTAGACTCACTGTATAAAGCAATAATGTCAGGTTTGTCATAGCAGCTCTGAATCACATGCACCATAAATTTTCATTCTCCGACACAGAGCCTTTTCCTTTTTTTGAGTTTTGACATCTCCACAACAACAACGTTGGTAACATGCAATTGGGAATTAAAAGAATACCATTTGGAAATAAGAATTATCAATCATGCATAAGTAGTGGTTTAATAATGCAGTAAACATTTAAAGACTGATAAAGTTAGTTTAGCTCTGTTTTCACTGTAATGTGTAGATACACATTTATTAGTTGTATTATATAATGTATGCTATTGTAATGCAAAATGCCTGTAGCAGACCTGTTTACAATTGGAAAGCATTAGTTGCCTTTTGTTGCAAATCTTCATTGGTCTTTTTAGTCAACAAAGAAGAGCATCACTTTGGTTCTTGCCATAACATTACCATTGTAGCTAAAAACACAGAATCACACACAATAAACTGTGTTGACTTACGGTGGGCAAATTTAGAGTCACTAAGCAGTTAACAGTATAGAAACTTAAGTTTTTGGAGTAAATGCAAGCATATAAACATAAGAATTACATGTAAACTCCATATAGAGGGGAACTGATCCCAAAGTGAATATCAAATAGTCTACAGTAAATAAAATGATGACTTTTATTATAAAAGAAAGCAAACAAGGGGGACAAACACTGCATCAAAATAAACAAATGGAAACAATAATGGATGCCTTGCTTGGTTTTGATAAACAGGTTATACCACTTTCGGGCTACATTAAGTAGTCCTGTCATACCTCTCTTACTTACATCTAAAACTCTCTGGCTTCTCTACCATTTACCTCATTCATTTAAGCCAATTTTCTTTTAATCAGTTATAAGATTGATTCTGGAAACACTGGAGCTGTACTCTGAGAACTTTTTCTTCAGGATACAGGGGCTCCCGCAATCCAGCATGGGTTCACATATGAGACAGACAGATCTTCATACTTCTTTCTAGTGGTTCTACGGGATGTCTGTTGATATCTAATAGTACCATCCTCCTACATTTGTTCTTCTATGTTGGTTTCATTCAGCATTTTTTGTATCTAGCTTTTCAGTACACTCTAATTTGCAGCCATCCATCATGTATTGTGAATCTATCAACTTTTTTTTTAACCCTGTGTGGTTCAAGTGTTTGTATGACATCAAAGAGCAATATAAATGAATATACCTATATTTTTTATATCACTACTTTGTAAAACATAATATAGCAAAACATTCATAAACTTGTTTAATCCAACTTAGTCTGATAGAAGTCCAATGCCTATCCTAACAACACTGACCTAACAAGTAAGTCCTTGGGATGTGGAAGATAAACCAAAGTACCTAGGAAAAAAGTCTACTCAGACATGATGAAAATATGCAGACTCCTCACAGCCAAACGTTGTCACAGTACTCAAATCCAGGATACAGGATATGTAAGACAGCAGTAGTTCTCAGGTTCAGGACTGGGTGCTCACTGTAGCTGCAGGTTTTTGTTTTCTCAGTTTAATAATCAGTAACCCATGTTATCCTAATTGTTTCTTATTATTTAATTAGCTGATTTTTGCTCCAACTAACTTCTGCTTTTTATCTGAATGCCTAATTTAATTATGAAAACTGTTATTTCTCAGTTTCTATGTTTGGCTGTGATTCCAGAAATTACAAAACTAGGTTTGCTAAATTCATATTGGAATTTACTGTAGCAACCTTTTATGTAGGATATATGCTGTATAGATAAAGTACTTTTTAATCTTAGTTTGGCTCTCAGTATTTTCATCATCATCACCATCATTTTTCATTTTATATTTCATGATGGTCTGGTTATTGTGGCAATAATTTGTTAATATGGGGTGTGGGTATGAAACTGAAGTAGCTGCAGTCTGTCAGGATTCAGTGTCATTTGCCCAGGAATCTCCACTGCTCTTTGTTAAATATCATTATTAGTGTACGATCATGGGATCAAACTCAATAGGTAAAAGGTGTATTAACAGGAAAAATACACAACAGAGCTAATCATTTAAAGCAATAGTAAAAATACAATTATTTGAAACATTCTTTTTTAAACACATACAATCCTACTGTGCTTTTCTGAATGAAAAATGGGTTAAGAAAAAAAAGTCCAGATAACAATGAGATAAATTGGAGATAAAATGACTACTGATTGTGAAACCCATCCATCCATCCATTCATTTCCCAACCTGCTGAATCCGAACACAGGGTCACAGGGGTCTGCTGGAGCCAATCCCAGCAAACACAGGGCACAAGGCAGGAATCAATCCTGGGCAGGGTGTCAACCCACCACAGGACACACACAAACACACACACACACCAAGCCCAATTTAGAATTGCCCATTCATCTAACCTGCATGTCTTTGGATTGTGGGAGGAAACCCACGCAGACATGGGGAGAACATGCAAACCCGGGACTCCTAACCGCGAGGCAGCAGCGCTACCACTGCACCACCATGCCACCCTAATTGTGAAACTGTATAACAAAAACCTGTAACCAAAGTAGGTACCTATGACTCAACCTTAGAACCACTACAATACTTGACAATAAACTTAAACCTGAACCTGAAAACAAATGCAAAGAAAATACAAGCAAAACACAATTTATTTTAGCTTGGCTCATTCCTGTTGTAAGAACAATTCAGTGTGACTGCTAGGGTGTGCTCCAACCACCATGAAGAGTAATGATACCATAGCCAACACATTATTGAAACAAAAAAGTGAGGTTTTACTTAGTTCCACTACACCCAGTTGGTGTGTAAGGCTTCTTAAAAATTAACAATGCTTATATAGAGCAATTAAAAGACTCCTTTTTTAATAAAAAGTTTCTCCCAGCGAGCTTCACCCCACCGAATACAAATTGGGAACCTGACAAAGTGTGGAGTTAAACATCTGGCTGCAGCTTGATAAGAACTCAAGTCTTCTCTTTCAGTAGCTCCTTTTAAAGGTCTTCCTTTGATTGCATGGTCATTGGGTTACAACATTATGGGGCTGTTCTCTCACTGGACATTATTTTGGTCATATTGAGCATACCATTGAATAAAAAGCAAGCATGCTTTATGGCAATCAGAATTCCTTTTGGTAGCTGTGGGTCTCTCTCGTTCTCTCTGAGAGGTGGAACAATCTGGGACATCATTTTATGTAAAACAACAGTATACTTCCCTTTTATCTATTATCATTATATATTGTTTGTTTGCTAATTTTTCAAATGAAAATATAATCCTACTACACACTAATACTGACTTTTAGTCAGTCATTTTCCAACCTACTATATCCTAACTACAGGGTCACGGGGTCTGCTGGAGCCAATCCCAGCCAACACAGGGCGCAAGGCAGGAACAAATCCCTGGGCAGGATGCCAGCCCACCACAGATACTGACTTTTACCTTTGCCAAATGTGGTATACAAAAACACAATACATTTTAAATAAATTATATATGACCTGTAATAGCAGAAATACAGTAAATGTATAAAAAGGGATAGTAGGAAAATATATAATAATATTTTAAAAATGTATTTTCATGCTTATGACATACCACAGCTTTTAATAAGATTCCTTATTTTTGCATGTTTTTAGCATTGGTTGTGGTCTGTATAATTTTTTTAATAAACAGTACTATCAAAACAGAGTTACCCAAATGATTTTTTAAACAACATAGTAAGTTTTAACTTGAAGGCTATTCAGCTATAAATAAAATTCTACCTAACAGTAAACTGAGTTTAGTAACTTCTATTTGTATTGTACAGTATTTCCTTTTTAAGGTGGTAAGAGCATTTAATGATTTTAATAATTTAGCATTTTTATGTACCACCTCTTATATTATAACAACAGCAGAGTTTGTTGCTAGATAAAAAAAGTATGAGGACCTACAGTCAAAAAAGTAAACTCTATAAATTCACATATCAGACGAGACAAATACACAAAATTGCAGCAAAGGTCATAAATATTTAAAAGAAAAACAAACAAAAAACACAAAAACAAAGGCTTGCAAGGCTCAGTGACTGAGCTCTGAGTAAATATCAGGAGCTTGTTTAAATAATGAGGGAGATAAGCAACAATTAATTTTAGGTCACTACTAACAAACTGTCTTACAATGAGGAGAGTTGCCAGAGGAGAACTGTATGCTAGAGGTTTGACCAGAACAATTGTGAGAGGTGTTCCTGAGGGAATAACATGACAGTACTTCCTTCTGAGCTGAATGACAAGTTCCACACTTGGCACTCTTTGCGTTTTCTTAAGTACTGCTTAATTTGTTTTGCTGACATTTTTCCTTGCTGTGACCTAAGGTAGAATAAGACCATTGTCCCTCTTGCGTGTAATAAGTGAACAAAGGAGATTGTTGTCAGGAAGGACACCAAGCCTTGAAATGTATTTCTCCAGTACCCCCATGTCATGAAGTTGTACAAAATAGAGAGTGACAAAACACTGATGGCATACAGTCCAACCCGATGGGCACCACCTCCAGTCTACATTAAACATATATTTGAGGAAAGCAGCAAACACAAACAGAGAAACCCAATTTAATCATGATGCTCAGGGTGGTGGTGGTGGGGGGCTAGTCTGGTGGCAAGAAAAATAAAGTGGAAGATAGTGAGTAAGATGTGTGAAGGAGAGTGCATATGGATTGGGATTTGGAATGTTGGGAGAATCCCAGGGAGATCCAGTGAAGTGATGAAAGTACTGAATTATAGGAGAGTACTTTTGAGCTTCATACAGGACACAAAACAGAAATATAAAAGTATGAGACTAATTAATGGGAAAAATTGGCAGACAGTTGTAGTTGTTACGGTAATTGTTGGTAAACATTGGGTGAATCTAGCCTCACCATATGCCCCACAAGCTGGCAGAAGAGCTTAAGAGAAAGATGAGTTTGAGAAAAGGCTGAAGGAGATGACATCTGGGTTGTGTTGTGGGAAGTGATTGTTAAAGGGACCACCGATGCTCAAGAAAACATGTTGGTGGCTGAGGCAACCATGTGTAAATGAGCAAAAGAGGAGACACTTCAACTAGTGGCTGAAAACAAAGGCAGAAAGTGACAGGCAGTCTATAAGGAAGCATAACCAATTGCCAAACCCTCAAAATGGCTTTTAAACCTGTGATGACGATGACTGTTTCTTGCTGACTCTGATTTAAAACTGTCACCATTGTAGTCAATATATTTGTGTGTTGTAGAAAAATGCGCACATTTGCCTAGCTTGACACACTAGGCACAGCTGACATAAGGCTTCACAGCATTCATTTTCATATTAAGGTTGTCAGGAGCTCCAGGGAAAATATCATATATGCAGATTTCCATTGGATAGCCTGATATTGATTTGTTAGTATTTACCAATCATTTTTGGTTTGCCTATTTCAGTGTTATATAAAGTGATTCTCTTGAGTATGTTTTTTATATGTTCAGGTACTTTTTTGTTGTGTTTATGTGTTGACTCTTAGATTCCCTTCTTTTTTTAGCCTAGTAGTGTTACTTTTTTTTTTTAGTTAGCTCTAGTACCCATTAGGCTGGTCCTTGATTTTTCTATGTATGCTGCTAGACATTAGAAAACCCAACAGCAAAAGCATGGTGGCTTTTGCTAATAGTAAAAGCCATGCAATATTACACATTGAACAGGTAAAATGTAAGTGACTTTAAAATAAAAACAGAATCCATGTTTATATAAAATATTTTTAAAAATGCAGAGGTATAGATAGATAGATAGATAGATAGATAGATAGATAGATAGATAGATAGATAGATAGATAGATAGATAGTACAGGCTCATGGACAGCCGTGTTAATTATGAAATGCAGATAATGAGAGGTGGTCTATATTTTCCCACTTCACCATTTTTATCATGTAATTTTTAAACAGCAGTTTGTAAGCAGAGATGAATTTTAAAAACTGATGTTATTTTAGCACAGGCCTGTTATGCTAATATGTTGGTTCATCTATAAAAAATATGACTTATGACTCTTCTCTTATTATATGATAATTGTGCCTGTACTCAGTGAAGAGTGTGATAAAAGAATGAATGGAATTGAATTAAATGTATATTTTGATGTCGGGAGGATACTCTAACCACCCTCTTCCAACATCCAAATGAGTTTTTAAGTAGTGGCCATAGGGCGGTATGACTTGGAAGCAACAGTGGAATTTGAGTTTTTTAACTGGAATGAAAGGAGAGGTCATTATAATGCTAGGTAGCACGCTGGTGTTGTGTGGATTTAGGTTAGTGACAAACAAATCAAGGCAGTGGGGCAAAGAAGTAAGAAATGTGTTATGCTAGAGGGGAGGATAGTGGAAGAGGTGGAACCAGAAGAAGAGGTGTAAAAAAACAGAGCTAGAATCAAAAGCGGGTGAATCAAAAAATACTGTAGTCAAGGCCAAACTGTTAGAAATGAATCATGGTCAGAATTTCGGAGTAAAAAGACCATAAACCAAAAAGACCATTAGAAAGAATTTCACTAGCAAAAAGTACAAGATGCATCCTAAGATTGCAAAACTAATATCATATCCAAATTCCTTATACTTTAAAGCCCTTCAGTTCACACAATATACGTACAAAAATGACAAGAAGGCTCATAAAAAATTAATAATGAATAATTTCATGACACAGTGGAGACAATATAGAAATAAATCTTGTTAACACAGTTTTAACTACAGCATTGTTGATGGATATTTTTGATTCTTCGCAACAAAACACGGGCGTAAACTGAAACTTATAATTACTTAAAAGATGTGAATAATAAGCATACTGTACAGCGAATACCAGACTTGTTTTATTAAAAATTAACCCAGAAATGCCCTGATACACTTAGACAAATGGCATTACAGGCAAATGTTTTGCATTCACTTTTTAAGTGTTTTATTTTACAAAGTCAAATCTTACTTATGAGCCTTTAATTTATAGTTCTTATGATTTTCTATTATACAGTTTCGCTCACCATACTACTCTTAGGTACTCTTAGGAATTAGTTTTCTTAATTTTTCAATATGCTGTATATACTGCATTTTACTGTATTGTTTTACCTTGAAACAGAGTCATAACAATGACAGCATGAGAATATTAGCATTTTGTCCCGTATTCATAACATAGTGTAACTATGTTTTATAACATAGTTTTATAACATTTTCATAACATAGTGTAACTATATTTTTTCTTCTAATGGTCAACATTGAAATAAATACTTTGCATAGACAGTATATATTCTAGCTATGAAAGTACTTTTTTATTGTTATATAAATATACATATGGTTAGCTTACTCAGATAACCACAACAGGAACAATAGTTTACTGGTTAACACAACAGTAAATTTGATATATCCATAAATGTCATTTTTTTAATTTTCACTGTCACTTCCATGCAGATAGGAAACAGCTTAAAGGCTTGGGAGATAGTACTTCTCTGCCGAGACAGGAGATGGTGCTGTATCATAACATTCTCTCTTCTCCTCCCTCTGCAGAAAGAAAGATTGACACCTTTCTACATTTGATGTCACCTCCAGGGTCTGACCACCTAGACCTGCCACTTTCTCCCAGAATGCCTGAAATCCAGAAGAGAGCCATCTTGGGCAAGCAATCATCTGAGGAAGACTCATTTTGCTCATTTACACTCATTTCTTTTGCTTTTGAGCCTTTATCAATTATACAGGTTTGGCAGCAAAGGTGTCCCAAAATTCTAATGTTGCTGTTTCATTGTTACACCACATTAAGAAAATTATTACAAAATCTTAAATACCATTGGCCTCCTGAGCTAAAAATAACTCAGTTTATTGTCTTTTGAGTTTTTTGCTTCACAAACATCAGGATGACCAAAATTTTTGATTTCTCTCAATTACCCAAAATGGACCAAAATGCATTAGTGCAGACCAAAGGCTTGTTTTGTTCAACACAATAATATGTCATTTTAAGAAAGTGACAAATTATGTGGAAGTTGAATAAGTCCTGGCCAAATTTTTCCTATCGTTTTTAATAGAAAATTCAACAGTGTAAAGAAAATCATCTGTTCTTAAATGAAGAAATGTAAATCTGTGAAAATGAAAATGAATGACAATTATTTTATATAATTTAAAAAATTATTATGAGATGAGGTCACATTCAAAATTACATTTGTTGCATGTACATAAATCGTCATTTCTATTTTGGTGTGGTGATATGTTCATTTCATAATTCATCAAAAATACTGTATAAGGATAATACCTTCATTTAGCATAATTTAAAATCTTTTTTTTTGTCTGGTATAAAATAGTTAAAAAAGTTAATAGGTATTGTGAATATTGATTTCACTGAGTGAACTACTTGAATGACTGCGTATAGCAATCCATGTGGAGAGTCTCATGGCTCCCAAATGTATTAGCATAGTGGCAGTAGATAATTCCCTCAGGTAACTGAACCTCCAAAGAAGTCATTCAAGTTAATGTGTCTGTATAAGACCAAAAATATACACATTCACTATGTCCTGAATTTGTGTGCAATAAAGGTGGAGTCCTACAGTACTTTCTAGACATCTATTCGCTAATTAGTATTGTGCCAACTATTTATGAATTTTTGCAATGCTTTTGTTATTTTTATTTCTAAGTTATTTTTAAACTCTCTGTGGGAAATAGATGACCAGCTCAACAATACACTTCTGAATCACAGGAAAGATTTTATAATTTATAGTTTACAGTTTCTTTTCATAAAATTATGTAATGCCTCTAACTTTGAGAGTGTAAGTGATGAAATTTCAAGATTAGGTTATACATTATATATGCTTATGGGTGTCAACAAAGGCTAATAAGATAACTTAAAAATTAAGTCAAAGCATACTTAATTACTGGGCTGATTGGAAAAATTGATTTTATATGAAAACACTAGCTGAAATATCCAGCATTGCCCAGGTGGAAAATAAAGTCATTTTTTTAAATTGTTTGATAAAAATATAATTAAAAAAACACAAGTTTAAAAATAAAAATAAATTAACAAACAATGAAGACTCACTAATGTGCTTGTCTTGCGGTCTTGTATGTATATTATCATCTAGTTGACGCTCGGAACCGGAAATGTTTATTTAATTTCAAAAACTACAGTGGCGCAGTGGCGCTCAAACATAAAGAATGCTGGTAGTCACCTCCAGTTCGCCCTCTGGTGGTCATTCCGAGTGTCAACTGGATGATAACATGCATACAAGATTGCAAGATTACCCCCCATCCGATGGGTTAGGGTTGATTTCACCCTACAGTATTTTTAGTCGACTAATGAGAAACATGTGTACAAAGTTTCATGAAAATCGCTACAGCCGTTCAGAAGTGATGCTGGAAAATACATACATACACACACACAAACATACATTGGCTGTATCCAATGCTTTGTGACTATAAAATAGGTGCACCCATAAACAGTAGTCCAATTTGCATGAAAATTATGTAACAAGAGGGGTAATCTAACATGACTCGAGCAGCATAGACATTTTCATATTTTACTGTTATATAACATTGAATTACTGTTGCTTACATTTGGCATTTTTGCCACTAATCAACAGAAAAAGACTCCCTAATGTCAAAGTGAAAACAGATCTCTACAAAGTGATCTAAATTAATGACAAACATAAAACACAAAATAATTGATTGTGTAAGTATTCAGGTTAGTTTTTAGTAGCTGTAGTTTTAGCAGCCATGAAAGTCTTCAATCTGTGTGGACACATATTCACATATTGCAATTTTCCCTGTTGTTCTTTGCAAAACAGCTCAAGCTTTGTCAGGTTGCATGGAGACCATAAATGAACATCCTTTTCAAGTCCAACCACAAATTCTCAGTTGGATTAAAAGCTGACCTTTAGAACATTAACCTTGTTGTCTTTAAGTCATTCTTGTGCATCTTTGACTTTCTGTTTGGGGCCATTATGTTTCTTGAAAACAAGTCTGTTCCCAAAGTGTAGGTTTCTTGCTGACTGTATCAAGTTTTCCTTCAGGATTTCCTGATCTTTTTCTGCATTCATGTTGTCCTCTGCCTTCACAATCCTTTCAACTCTTGCTAAAGGGAAGACTATTCACAACATGAGGCTGCCACCACCATGTTTAATCGTAGGGATGGGGTGTTTTTAAAAATGTGCGGTGTTCAGCTTACACCAAACATACAGTAAAAAGCAGTCTGATGACCAATAGAGCCTTCCCTTCCTAAGCTCTGGTGCAAATATTAAATGAGTTTTTTTTTTTAACATTGATTTTCTTTTTGTCAGTCTTCTATAAAGCTGCAACTAGTGATGCACCCAGGTCAAAAAATTTTTTGCATGAAAAGTGTTTCCAGTTTCATTCATTGCAGCTTGAAGCTCCTTCAGAATTATCATAAATATTTTGGTAGCTTCCCTCACTATTCCTCTTCTCGCACAAACACTCAGCTTTTAAAGATATCCTACTCTAGGAAGATTTATAGCTATATTATGCACTTTCCATTTCTTAATGATTGATTTAACTGGTTCCAAGGGATATTCAGTAACTTGAATATTTTCTTGTAATCCATTCCCTGACTTGCATTTTTCAATCAGCTTTTCATGGGGTTGCTTGGAGTAATCTTTTGTTTAGATTAATCCACAATTCTGACTCATCACAAGTTGGACCTTACAGATGCAGACGCATTTTTGCTAAAAATCTATTGAAACCCCAGGCAGGTGAATTTCATTTAACTAAATATTTGAATTCCAACTGATGATTTGGTCACTGATATGTATTTTTTTTTTTTTGTAATTAATCTTGGCCACTTTTCATTTCTTCGACATTAAAATTTTTTTTTCTGTTGATCTTTTTAAAGAAAGCCAAGGAAAATATGAAATCCACAGTAATTTAATATGGTATAATTATACAATGTGAAAACTTTCAAAGGCATGAATAAGTTTCTAGGCACATATATATGCTAAAAATACAAAAGCTCAGATGCACTTTTATCGAGTGAGGTCCAGGTGGAACAAAGCCTGATCGGTTCACATTTAAAAAAGGCCTTCATTTAAAACTGCACTTAGTCATTTTTTGTGCATTCCATAATGACTTGGATGTCACTGTATACAAGGCAGAAGGTCATTGGCATGATGCAGATAGGCATGTCATGTTCCTGAGATGCAAATTCAGAGTGCCAGTGGCAGAGGTATCAAATGGTGGTGGCTCTAAGAGGTGGCTACACTACATACTGAAAGAATGCTGTATGACTATTGTTAATATTCACAGTTATTATTTTTATCTATTGTTTTTCTTGTTGTAGTATTGTTTTTTTTATTATCCTTTTATTGCTATTTTATAACTGGAGGCTAAAATCTCAATTAAGCAATGATTGTTCTATTTCTTCTTTCCATCAGTATAAATGCACAGTTTTTTTTAGATAACTCCTAACTTACAATGGAACATAAGCAAGTAAATGTGCACTTCCCCGGAACCATATACGGTATTAAATGTGTAATTGTCTAGCAGTACACTTGCATAGTTTTTAGAGTCAAAGGGTGTGGATAACTTCATTTTTGATTGGTAAGGTGAGGTCACCATTCATAGTCATGGGTGCACAAGAATTATTTGATTAGCAAGCAATTTTGAGCAAATGTGAAATCAATATATAATCTTATAGGTGCTAGGAGATGTTACTGATGTGTTTTTCACAACATAACAGTATCCACAGAATTTTTGATAGGATGTAAATTTGACATGACTTTTAGACCTTTTCAGCAGAGGACATAATGTTGGCTTTATGTCTACAAGAGCTCTTTCTGGGTTAGAAAAATGTGAAATAGAATGTTATGGATATGGGCATATTGGGTATATTAAATCCAGCCACCATAAATTTGTAAATGAAGAGAGTATACTTTGTTTTAGTACATGTCGTCTTCTGATTAAAGGCCCATAAGATAACAGAAAGATCCCATTATCAGTGGAAGCACATAGGAAGTATTCAGACATAGTCAGTCATAATCATATATCCTCTTGTATATGTACAGTTGAACCCAAAGAAATTTAATGCATACTAGCAATAATTCAATTGTTCCATGTTATATCGTGCCTCATTGCTTCATATCCTGAAAACTGACCTCCATTGAGGTTTTATTTTTTACCTGTTCTTTCTTTGAAACAATGGACTGTATGTGTGTGCTGATATGCATGAATGCAGCATGCTTTAACATTACTTCATATGGAATGGTGAAGAAATGGATAACAATTGACACCATATATAGTAAAAAAGTTTGGGGCAGCCACCCGTGTAATATCCCTGGCTGCAAAAGGTTTTTGAAAAAAAAAGTTCACCAGACTGAGTCCAAAAAATAACTGATGCATTTGAAGTAAGAAGTATGGGCTTTAAAGGCCCATATAGGAAGTGATGTCATCAAACGACATTTGGATATCCTCTGATGAAGGAAACTTCACTGTAATTATGTTGTTAGACTTAAGTGCAGCATTTGACACCATTGACCATTCTATTTTATTGCACAGGCTAGAAAATGATGTTGGGCTTACAGGCACTGTGCTCGCTTGGTTTAGATCTTATTTATCAAATCAATTCCGATATATACAGAAATATGCTGACAGTACTCCATCATTATACACAGAAGTGAGGGCTCAGTACTGGGACCTTTACTGTTTTCAATTTACATGCTTCCACTGGGATCTATCATTTGGAAATATAATATTCATTTTTAAATGTATGCAGATGACACCCAGTTACACCTTTAATTTAAATCAAATGATGTTTCTCCAATGTCTTTAATTAGTTGTGTTAGTAAATAATAAAAAGTGGATGGATAAGAACTACCTATCTTTAAACACTGATATAACAGAGATGTTAATTGTTGATGGGAATGACGCTGATCACAACAATATTTTGTTATCATTTAATTCAGTTGGAATCACCATTAATTTTATTGAATGAGACCGCAATCTAGAAGTTATCTTTGACTCTAGCATGTCATTTAAAGTGCACATTACAAAGTTGTCCAAATCATGTTTCTTCAATCTTAAAAATGTTTGGAAATTAAGGCGCTTTCTAAATAAACAGGATTCTGAGAAATTAATTCATGCATTTATTTCTAGTAGGATTAACTACTGCAATGCGGTGTTCACTGGATGTTCAAACTGTTCTTTATACAGCCTCCAGTTAATCCAAAATGCTGCTGCAAGAATTATTATAAGAACAAGAAAATACGAACACATAACTCCAGTTCTTAAATCCTTACACTGGCTCCCAGTTAAGTTTAGGGCAGATTTCAAAATCCTCCTTTTAACATATAAAGCATCAAATGGCCAATGTCTGGCTTACTTGTCTGAACTTATCATGAGTTACAAACCAGAGCACACATTGAGATCTCAAGATGCCGGTCTGCTTATGATTCCAAGAATTAATAAAATAACAGTGGGAGGCCGAGCTTTTAGTTACAGGGCCCTGTAAGATATGGCCGGCCATGTACCCCGGCCAATACCCCCAAGCCGCCAGGTGGAGCCCTCCTTGCAGCATGGAGGTCCCCAGAAGACCAGCAGGGCATAATGGACAATGGAGTTTTTATGCACCGCCCTGCTGGATGCTATGGGGGCCATGAGAGGGAGCTGCAGGGAGGACTGAAGAGTTCTTCGTGCCCTATGACCTGGACGTTCGTCATAGGAAGAGCGACGGGCTTCAGGGGTGAGAAAAAGTATTGTTTACCCTGACCCGGAAGGAATAAGGACTTGTGGACTGTTGGATTGAGAACACTTCAGGGGATATAAAAGGACTGTGGGAGCTCCCAGACGGTGAGCTGAGTTGGGAGGCAGGGTGGCTAAGCATCTGGGAGATTGGAGGATTTGGTTATTGGTTATTTGAGTATTGTTTGTTTATTGGGAATTGTGGAGAGGAGCGTGCTTTGTGCACATTATTATAATAATAAATAATAATTGGACTTTTATCTGGTGTCTGACGTGGTGTCTGAGGGTACAAGGGTGCGAGCAATACCCTTAATCTGTCACAGCCCCTAAACTGTGGAATGGTCTGCCTGCTACTATAAGGAATGCTCCTTCAGTCTCAGCTTTTAAATCCCAGCTGAAGACTCACTACTTCAGTTTAGCATACCCTCATTAGTCATTAGCACTTAAACATAAGTAATATGATAGTTATAATTTGTTACTTACCCTCACATATTCTGTTTCTCTTCTCGGTGCTCAAATGTGGCACTTGGTGCAATGGCCAACCTGCCAAATTGTTTTGCCTGCCTAAGGTTAAGTCATCCCTAATTGAGGATTGCAGGAATCGTGGGGTATAGGGGACCTTTCATCGGATTGGCTGGCCCAGCGCTGTTTTAGCTGTAGAATGGCCAAATGGGGGGAGGCACCTTGATGGCTGAGGTCTCCAGGACTCTAAACAAATCCAAATTATATTATGTGATATCATCTACTGTTAAATTCTGCTCCATACTTGTAAATTTTTTATTTTTATACTGTATTGAGGATTTGTTCTGTTCTATGTAATGTATTGTATTGACCCCCTTCTTTTTGATACCCACTGCACACCCATCCTACCCGGAAAGGGGTCTCTTTTTGAACTGCCTTTCCCAAGGTTTCTTCCATTTTTTCCCTACAAGGGTTTTTTTGGGAGTTTTTCCTTTTGTTCTTAGAGAGTCAAGGCTGGGGGGATGTCAAGAGGCAGGGCCTGTTAAAGCCCATTGCGGCACTTCTTGTGTGATTTTAGGCTATACAAAAATAAATTGTATTGTATTGTATAAAGGGGCTGGAACCGGAAGTGACATCATCGAAGGGTCATGAACCGGAAGTTACATCATCCAGACTGGAAGTTACATCGTCAAAGGGGAGGGACCGAAAATGACATTGTCTGGACCAAAAGTGACGTCTTCGGAGGTGCCGGAACCTGACAGGATTTTCCAGGTAAGGTCTGTAGGGAACTGAGAAAGACAGTCAGTGCACCCCGCTGCCCCATGGTCTGATGTGGTATTACAATTATTTAAGCCCTTTAGCTGCCTCCTACTCACACGTGTGTGACACTTTCCATTACCTCAGGTGTTGTAAAGGCATTCCAAGTTTACCACAAAATTAAAGAAATGGTTTGTTGTTACAAACTCAAATCATTGCTTTCTATTGTAAAGCTACATTTTACACATAATGTTACCTACATCTTCATTTCACCAAACATGGCTTTTCTGTGTTGATGGAACGATTATGTAACATACAAGATTTGCTCTGAATAGTACTTCATGTCTGTCAAAACAACATATTTTTATTAGTTCATGGTTGTCACGCACACAAAACGATTATGTAGTCTACTGCGTTACTATGAAAACAATTGACGCAAACTGCTGCTGATATTGTAGCTGTACTTTTAAAACAAATTTAAATGATTATGAATCAACTTTTTATCCTTAACAAGCACTTACTTACTTTCTCTCCTCCTATTATACCTTACTGGGTTGAGGTTTTAAGTCATTGATTATATTTAATTGTTAGGATCTTCATTTATTCCATGGCCATACCCCTCTTTCTGGTTGCTTCTTTTAGATTTTCTTCCCATACCCTTCTTGGTATTCCCGATATATATCCTTTATTTTAATTTATAATCACACTCCCCTTATTTTTATTTCATATATTCCTAGTATTTGAGCCTTGTACTTTTCCATTTCTTTACCGGTTAACATTGCTGTATTCCATAGCTGGTTATACCGCATGTTTCTAAGGTTTGTTTTATGTCTCTGAGTCACTCTTGTCCAGTGTAGGTGAATCGCCCAGCAACAAGGGTCCATTTCCAGGACTTCCTCCATCCACTACCAGAGGATGTGCTGTCTAGGAGTGTGGTCTTCTGAGAGTTATAATTTTTGCACATTACTTCTTGTGTTTTGAAATATGAATATTTGAAATGTTTAGAATTATTTTGCATCATCTGGTAATGCCAAGTTGAAATTAATGGAGGACAACATTTTACATGTATTTTGTTATTGGTTGCTACTGTGTTGCTTTACAGAGATGAGAGTGACAGTGAAAAGGCCAATGTCACACATTTCTGGGTCATCTTAGTTTGCAGATACAACTTGAAGATAAAAGACTGTGGGCATGTATTCTTAGTTTCTCTGCTTATTGAAATTCTGTATGTGTTTCTCTGACTTTGAATTTTGGTTAGCAGTCTAATACTTTTTCCTTGGCAATAACAATCTCTTGGTTTTGAACATGCCCATTCCTTTCACTTACTGCCTCTTTCTTACATTGCAGAGCACTACTATGACATGTATAATTCAAAAGGGACTTCTGTAAAGAAAATACACTGTGTATATGGCAACAACAAATTTTATTAACACATTTCAAATATGATGAGTTTTTAAAAGAACAGTAAGAACTCCCTGCAAAAATTTATATTTCAGTGAGGAAAACTGATTAATGGATGGGGATGATCATTGAAATCTAGTTTTTTGTAGTAGATGTTTCTATTGCCTCACTGTTTCAGAAGCTTGAGTTAAAATCTCAGCCAGATCACTGTCCTATACTGTACGTTCAGTGCCCTGCATCCTATTGATATATGTCTGGAATTTCCTAATTTTCCCTATATTTACCTTGGTTTCCAGGTACTTCAGTTCTCTCATTTTCCAAAGGCAAACATGTTAGGTTAACTGGCAACTCTAAATTTGCACTCTTGTTTCTTACTAGACTACATTCCCTTAATGATGGTAGCAACATCCTTTACATATTCTATAACTCTGTGATGACAAGTGTGATTTTCTACACTGTGGTATGCTGGACCAGTAACATCTCTTCAAGAAAGGCCCACTGAATCAACAAGGTGATTAAAAATGCAACTCAGTTATGGGACTCACTTGTGAATTGCTGGAGGTAGTGAAAAGACAGATCATCAGCCTGATAGATTACTGGCACAGTTTCACACAGCTAGCTGGGACATAAATGGAGAATGAAGGATAATTGAGTTGAAATGTATGTCTTTATAATGCCCTCATTTATAAATGCTCAGCGGAACTGTCTAATCTCCATTTAAACAGTCACTGTCAAAAAGAATACAATGTGAGGTGTGACTGTCTTCAGAAGTATTGTACATGCAATGAATCTTATTTACCACACTTAGGAAAATCCAGAAAATCAAGGTATTAAAAGCAAGTTGTAATCACAGCAGGAAAATACTCATCTATTCACTAATTCATATGAGTTATGGTCCTGGCTGGCTCCACACTCCTTGATGGCTTGAACCTAGAACCGTTGATAACAAACCAAAGATGAACCAGGTAAATGGGGACACAAACACAGCTAGCAAGAGGTAGGTACAAATGTTTTGTGCTTTTATTGAAACCACACAATGTATTGTGTTCTTTTTATTGGAGCTTGCTATTGATAATGTTATTGAATCTGTAAAAAGGTGCCTCTGTCAGTTGGGATTGCTGCATGTCATGTTCATGGCAAGGAATATCCAAAGTCCAGTAACAGTGTCAGTCATGGCAATCATATATCTCTAACCATTGATAAATCAATATACAACAAAGACATAGTGCAACTTCATTTGAAATAATTCAAAATAGCTTCAATTAGCAATAACAAAAGCCTTTTTTGCCTTAAAAAATTGTGATGACTGGGCATTTCCTCCTATTGAACCAGGACATCGATATCATGACCAAGGATGGGCCAGGGCAAGGGAGCAAATAAGCGAGAGATTTACTTAGCAAAAGAATAGCAGTATTTAAGATCAAGATTCAAGATTCTTTATTTCTCACATGCATAGTTATACAGGACAATAAGCAGTGAAATGCATCCTGATCCGCTTATCAAAAACTGTGCAAAGTTAGAAGAATATCAGTTAGATTAACAAAAAGTCATACATTGAAAGATAACAGTATAATAGGACATAATAAATAATTAAAATTATGTGAATAAAGTAGAATTAAGTGTTAAGGTGCAATAGTGCAGTGATTATTGTGCAAAACCAAAGTTAGACAGGTGCATAGTTAAATGACAGATCAATTCTTAAACAAGGTAAGGGTAGATGGCATAGTACAACTTACAGTCCAGTCTAAGTATGTGGAGGGTCATGGATGAGATGGCATGTTTTGATTTAACACTCTTATGGCTTGAGGATAGAAACTCCTTCTGAGTCTCGCTGTCCTGGCCAGGATGCTAAAAAACCTTTTGCCTGATTTTAACAGATGAAACAGGCTGTTGCTGGGATGATAGGAGTCTTTGATAATCCTGAGAGCTCTGGTCCTGCATCTTCTGGTGTAAATGTCCTGTATAGATGGTAGAGCTGACCTGCATCAGCGTTCTGCTACACAGATCACTCTCTGTAGGGCTTTAAGGTCCTGAACACAGCAGTTTCCAAACCAGGATGTAATGTTCTGTGTCAGGATACTTTCCACAGCGCCAGAGTAGAAAGTCTTTAGAATCCCTGAAGAGACCCCAAACTTTCTAAGCTGTCTGAGATGGTAGAGTTTCCGCTTTGCCCTTTTGGTCTGAACTTGGATGTGTTCAGACCATGTCAGGTCCTCAGAGATGTGAACCTCCAGGTATTTAAAACTGTTCACCCTTTCCACTGGAGTCCTATTAATGATGATAGGCTTATAGTCCTGCTGCTGTCTCCTGCTAAAGTGTATTCTTAAAAGTGCAAACAGTGAATAAATAAGTTATTAAATAAATAAAAAATCCAAGCATTTGTGCCATAAAAATCAAAGAGGTCCAGGGTGTTTAAAATGCAGAATTCAATACAGGCTAAAATCATCCAAAAGGAAAGGTGAATTTATTTACATTTCTTCTTTCCTACTCTTTCCCCATCCTCATCAGGACTATGGGCATCCCCTAAACACATCCAGCCACATCCCCATCGAACCCACTACCTAAGTCAATACCCGCAGACCGAGAACTGCTTCTGTCATTGGTCCCTGGGTACCTCATTAGGTTCCATGGCCTCTTTCCCTCTCACCAACTGCACATTCCATCTCGTCAACTGTCAAGAGTGCATCCACTTTTTGGAGCTAACACAATATTCTGTACTACTCTCAAGTAACTAGTCAGCAGTACAGACGCTTCTCAATATGTTCT
Source organism: Polypterus senegalus (assembly GCF_016835505.1). Lineage (NCBI taxonomy): Eukaryota > Metazoa > Chordata > Cladistia > Polypteriformes > Polypteridae > Polypterus > Polypterus senegalus. The sequence continues at coordinate 177,732,500 of NC_053156.1, read as the reverse complement.
CCTTCATTTACTGTTTTCATACTTCTCAGTTTCTCTCTCTCTCTTAATCACTCACTCACTCACTCTCACTCCATTTCACTCTTTCAATTTCTCTCCTTTTCCTTGCACTAACTCCACTTCTTTTTATTCAAATTGTGCCCAAGTGGTGCCTTCTAATTGCTGCCCTGCTGATAGCCTGCAATCCTTAATCTATGTTAGTACATGTTGGCACTTGTGCACTCCTTATCAACAAAAGTTGGATTTGCTGCCACTAAAAAGGATCAACGATTAAACAAAATCACACCCCATACTCATCTGACACATGGGATTTTGACTTTATCAAGTTAAACCAAGCAGGATATTAAAATAATAGGTGCAATACTTGCAATCTCACACCGAAATTCAAGTGCATTATCAATCGGAGCAGCACTCTTGGAATGATTGTTTAAATTCATTAAAAAAATATTTTTCACATCTTGCATACACACCTTCAAATTCTGTGTGCATTACGCATTTTATAGATAACTGATATTTACAGATACTACATAATTTTAATGTAACTAAAAAATATTTTAGAGGTGAATAACTTAAAGGCAAGACAAATCTTGCTTGAGGATGAATCCTGTCTGAAGGGTGCCAAATGATGATCCTGCGTATAGGATTTTGATAAAGTCACAAATCAATATACAGTATGTGGTGGAAAATTTGGAAATTTCCAATGAAGTTTATAAATTATGTTTAAATAGTGTACAAAAATATAATAAGAGTTAACAATAAATTCACTTTAATTTTTACAGCATGTCGAGCCTCTTTCCAAAGTTTAAATAAATGATAGTAAGTTACTGTACAAGTTATTGAAATACTGAGAAGTTAATGGATGATGTTACTATTATATCTATACTAATAAAAGGCAAAGCCCTCACTCACTCACTCACTCGCTCACTGACTCACTCACTCACTGACTCATCACTAATTCTCCAACTTCCCATGTAGGTAGAAGACTGAAATTTGGCAGGCTCATTCCTTACAGCTTACTTACAAAAGTTGGGCAGGTTTCATTTCAAAATTCTACGCATAATGGTCATAACTGGAACCTATTTTTTTGTCCACATACTATAATAGACTTCTGCTCGATGCCCGCGGGAGGCGTAATTTAGTGCCTGCCCATATAAGGCCGTCCGTCAGCGGCAATCCAATAGAAACACTGCCGCTAAATATTCACGGAATGTAACTTTAACACAACACATCCTACAAATACGAACCTGGTTGAAAGAAATAATGATAATCAAATCCTTGATGACAGCAACATTCATAACACTCACAAAACAATTACTGTATATTGACAATCATGTTACGTTATTTTTAAAATGTTCCCTTTTCTTTTTCATAACTTCTTTAACACACTACTTCTCCGCTGCGAAGCGCGGGTATATATATATATATGTGTGTATATATACCACGATCTACATACTCTCAAATAGACAAACCACACGACGTGGCGCAATGGTAGAGGCTTCGCCTCTAGTGCAGATGTCCAAGGTTTGATTCTCGAGAGGGGGTGCACTGAGTATGTACGCGTGCTTCCTGATTTATTTTACCCTCGCATCCCCTTGGTTTGAGACGTATGAAAAAATATGCGGTTAACGCAGAAAGACAGATGACCAATTGAAGCTTTATGAATAATGAATACTTTATTCGCCATCAATGATTGTTTTGGTAAAGCCATACTCAGTGTATTCATTAGATGAACGGTAAAAAAGTAAGAGCGAGGGGAGGGTGACTTATTGAGGCACGCAGGCGAAACCACAATAGCACGCGGGCTTGATGCGTCGGTGCGTGTCAACTCAATCTGAATTGCGCAATCACACTCGAAAAAATATATCTTTTCAACTTCTATTTAGTCAACACAAATATCTTTGGTTGGAATGTAAGGTGAATTTACTCTTTACATTTGTATGGTGAAAAAAATACATTGATTTTCTGAATATATTAAGTCGGCGCCAAAATATATAAAGTCAAAACTTGAATATATAAAGTCATTTCCGAGTATATAAAGTCACTGTCGGAATATATAAAGTCAAAACTTGAATATATAAAGTCAGCATCGGCTTGTGCCTCCTCCAGACCGCGAGGGGGCGTCCGTCCTGGTTATGTTGGGGGCCTCGGGTACAGGGCTTGGAAGCCCAGCCCTGTAGGGACCCGTGGCCACCGCCAGGCGGAGCCCAGGTGCCTGAGGAACCCTCGAGCCCAGCACTTCTGCCACACCAGGAAGTGCTGGGGGGAAGAGAACAGGGGACACCCGGACGGCTTCCGGGTGCGCAGCCGGCACTTCCGCCACACTGGGGTGTGGCTATAACTGATTGCCAGGAAGCAGCTGGACCCCATCCGGAAGCGCAGGTATTTTGCTAGTCTGCTAATAAAAGAGAAAATGATCACATAACAGTACAAGCAGATAATGTATATCCAGTAAATATTTAAATTATATTTACAAGAACATGAAGGAGTGTTTCATGGAAAGTGTAGTGAGAAGCCGCCAAGAATAAATATTAAGAACACGATAAAAGTGTTAGCTATTTATATTGGGAATTAGGCACATATTGAAACTTGGGAAATGTTGGAAAGAAGAATATCAGGCTATGGCAAATAAAGAACCTAACTAACTATGGAAGGGAAAATGTTCTAATTATGCATTTACAGTCCCTATTGTATATTAATGTACACTGCCTGGCAGTGCCGATAGATTTGTCATTCAAGGTTATATATAGGTAATAAACATAATATTTTTGGTTTTTTTTGTGGCTTGAAATGTGAAAAGATTAAAAAGTAGGTGCTGATGAGAAGTAGTGGCAAAAGAAGGAAAGAAGGGACAAATTCACATGAACGCTTAATGCTGAAGTTTATAGCAAATGTTGCAGATCTTGGCATAAACAAAGAGGTTAACCGCATGTTTAAGAGCTGTAAAAATATATACATCACTGATTGAAGCATCAGTTTCCTTTCCAGTAGTAGATCACTATATACAAGTGTTAAAATATGTAACAATGTACATGGGCAAGGAAAAAAATGAATCTTCAGGTTGAAATCAAAATATTTAATATGTTTTATAGGAAAACAAAACATTAATGCAAGTGGAATATTATAGTCAGGAACAAATCCAAAAGTATATACACACGCAAATGTCAGGAAATGAAAACAAGGACATCTGTAATAGTTGATTGAGTGTTGAGTGAAGCTTTGATGTCCCACACACACACAACCAAGTACAAAAGGAAGCTAGCAAAAAGTTCTGTGTGTCCAAGTAATGCATATCAAAATGATGAATCAGAGATGCATTTATTATATGAGTGTAACAGAGCAAATGAAATGTGGAAAAAAATAAAGAAGAAATGTTTAGAGATTTTAAGAGAGCAAAATATAATAGGTTAGAGAGTACTGTGTACAGGTTAAATGGTTGTAAAATAATGGAAAGACTAATGGAGGTGAAATGAGAAATAATCAGTATGACAAAGTAGGCAATTTGGTGAGCCAGAAATCAATGTAGATACTGTCAAAAGGCTGTAACAGCAAAAAAGAATATTAGAGACGTCAAGACAAAATTAAGAATTATTCTATAAATTAATTTGAACAATGGGAATGCACTGTGCTAAGTGAAACATGCGGATTAAATTAAGAGTGGAAATGTCCATTGAATCAATAAAGCAACCATGAAGTGGATATACTGTACAATCCAATTCCTGATCACAGTTTATCTCTGCACAAAGCAGGAAATAGCCCTAAACAGAGCGCCATTGTATTTCAAGTTTCACTTGTACATATGTCGCACTCACACTCAGCTAATATGGCACTTTCAATCAATCTAACATGAACATTTTTAGTTATCTGGGGACAATGACAAGTCAAGCAAAATGACACCTTTTATTTTCCAGCTAAAAAGGTTACAATATGCAGACTTTCAAGGCAGCTTAGGCCCCTTCTTCAGGCAAGGTACTATATAATAAATCACTTACATATTGTAATCTTTTTAGTTAGCCAATAAATGGTGTTATTTTGCTTGACTTCTCATTAGATACATAATGGCTAAAAAGGTACAACACCCTACTACAATAGGTGATATGGAGTGAAAATCAGGGCACCCAGTAGAAAACACACACAGAAATTCTACATGAACAGCAAACAATTGGATTCAAGTACAAGCTACTAGATCCACAAACTGACAGTGCTGCCCACTGTACCACCATGCCACCTGAAAAGAATATGTGGGTACAACTTTTAATATGAGTACAAATCTGTTCTTTCTTGACTGGTGCCAGTGATCTTAAAAGTGAAGTGGAAACCAGTTGGAAGTCTAATAGGAAAACTGATTAAAGTAAAATGTAACTGAATTGAATAGGAGATCCAGTTTAAAAGTCTTTGTTTTATATTTTGGTACATGAGATTTGTCTGTTTAATCTTCCAGCAGGAATGTTAGAGCTATGGGCAAATATCATAAATTGACGAGAATCCCCATAAATCAACTTTCACTATTTCTGATTCTAGTTCAGACTTGGCAATAGACTATTTCTCAACAAATAAAGCAAACTTGTCTACTGTAGTAAACAACATTGTGCAAATTATTCATAATATAAGGATGGATACTATATATATATATATATATATATATATATATATATATATATATATATATATATATATATATATATATATATATATACATACAGTAGGTTGATATTGTAGATGGATACTTTATATGCTGTTACTGTATATATACAAATGAAGGATAACAAAGAATAACACAAACATACATTTACACTAGCCTAATTTAATCTTTTTCTCTCCTAGATATGCACAAAACCTATGAATTTAATTTTATTAATTCTTATCTCAAGAATTAACCAGGAATTACCATTCTGGACCAGCTTTAAATATTCTTGTCACAGTTCAGCTTTTTCATCTAGCTGAATGGTAAAATTCTTAACTAGATATTAACTTTTTAGTGCCTGCACTTTAATGTCAGGGTTGATTTGATTACAGATTATTTATATACAGCTCTACAGCTCATGAATTTAGACCTTTCATTTGAGTAAAAAAAGATGTACTAATGTGGTCTATTAAAATAACATTGGGTTCAGAGAATCTAGGGATGGTCATCTTGGCTTACACAAGCTTTTAAAAGTCAGTAAGCTTCAAGGAGAATCAGGAAGAAGCAACAGTAGAAAGAAGGAAGAATGCAGCCACCAAAAAGACCAATACCATGAGTCATCTGAATCGTGGCAATGTAACCTTAAGCAACTGAATGCTAACATGACACACTTTGAGTATATCAGCCAGAATTGTCTACGACAGCTGCTGAAACATCTAACTCGTAAGGTGTCACATCCATTTGTCTTGCTTCTGCTTTTGGCACATTAAAAACATTAAGAATGTTAGCTATTAATGACTGAATAAAGTGTCTAAATCTGCACCTCCTGCTTGCCTTATTGCTCTATCATGCTAGCTGGGGTCTAGAGATTAGGGACATGCTGTCAGCTCTAGGTGAAGTTGGACTGGAGGTCCAGGTGTAAGCCATGTGAGTGCATGGATAAGAAGACAAGATTTAGAGTGGAGGACATATTTGTGAATCTATGTAACAAAGATAGAATAGGTCCACCCCAAAGCCCTCCCACTATAAAACATTCATTCTTCACACAGGTTATTACTTTCAGTTATGCCCGAAATATAAGCAGATTTCTACCTATATCGAGGCTATAGAGGGTGGAAGGTCACAAGTGGTGTTGTAGACAGGTTGGTGTTGGGCCAGAGTTAATGACTGACAGGTAGTTTGGCTCGGGAGATAAAACTGAGAAATACCCAGCAGGTGTCATAGGAAAGAGAAGGTAGCTGAGCAATTGTGACAGAACGATCCTTATCTAGCATTCCCATATACAGAGTACTATTTGATTTTCTTCACTGACTTTTCTGCAATTTTGTGCTTTTTTCACTTTTGACTTTGATGATGGCTTTTTCTGTCCTCTTGAATTTTGTCCTGGAAAAAGGAAGAAAAAGAAAGGTTGTCTAATTGTGTGTTTTTGTTATCTTACATTTTCTCATCACCTTTATTTTTGGGCCATGTAAATACTGTAGAGACCAACCTTCATTTATTTTTGTATATCTCTCTATTATAATAAAAAATTCTTGCGACACTTGAGAGAGGCAGAGACACTTTCACTTTCCACAACACAGTCAAGTCACGTCATACTGACATCCATTGGAAGCATGTTCCTGTGAGACGGTGACCTAGGCAAGGACAGTGGAGTTGAAAACCTTGCAGGTCCAAATAGGGTCAGAAATAAAAAAACAAAGAGTAAAAGACACAGTAGAACTTCAATAAGACATTCAAAAACGTTGGAACCATTCACATGGAGAGCAGGTTACAGATTATGAAAGCAGTGGAATTCAAAAGGCTCAAAAAAAACCTTGGCGCAATACACACGCAAGACAAGTTCAAAAATATGACAGTACTAAAATTTGAAAGTGTCAAAGAAAAGAGACTACAGATTGCATTCACGCAAACAAACAGAAATTATTACTAGGTGAAATAACGGAACAGCAAAAAGAGATTGAATATATGGTGTGGTATATGGCTGGCAGGTTATCCCGACCAATTTCCCTAGGCCGCCAGATGGAGCCATCCCTGCAACATGGAGGTTCCCCGAATTCCAGCAGGGCCACATGGACCTTGGAGTTTTAATGCATAGCCCTGCTGGATACCATGGGGGCCGCCAGGGGACGCTGCAGGGAGGCCCAGGGACTTCTATTTGCCTTATAGCCCGGAAGTACTTCCCAGTCGAGGGGACAAAGGAAATGACGTACTTCTGGGCTGAAGAAAAGTTGTCCTGACCCGGAAGTGTTATAAAGTCACGGACTGAGGGACAGAAACACTTCTGGGTCAAGAAGTATAAAAGGACTGTGGGAGATTCCAGCAATGAGCCGAGTTGGGATGAAGGGTGACTGAGCTGCTGGGAGGTGTGGAGGATTGTGTTATTTGGATTGTATTATTGTTATTGTAATTTATTTAAGTATAGTGGAGGTGGAGGTGCTTGTGCCATTATTATAATTAATAAAGTCAACATTTGGAATTTTATCTGGTGTCTGGTCTGAGGGTTCAAAGGGACGACAGCGCTATCTGTCACAATGGACATACTGTAGGTAATATGACGGAAGTATGTAAATATTGTATAGCTTTAAAGTTAAAGTCGGAGACTTGTAGATCATCTAATTAGTGTTGCCATCAGGGAAAAGTATTGCTGCTTCCTAATGAAGAGGCATTTCCGCAAGAATTAAAATATTTGTTGTTTGGTGAAATTGAAATCCACAAACACTACAGGTAAAATATACGCGTCTACGATAATCTTTTTGTGTTCGCATCATTCAATGCTCAAAACGTAGATTTACACAATGATGGATCATACTCTATGAGAATCTGTGTTCCCACAACAATTAAAGCCACAACAAGTTTAATTTAGAAAAAAACACAATTTGGTCAGGTGTATCGTTATGATCACAGAGAAGCCATGCAACATAGAGTCGAAAGAGTTAAATGATCCAACGTAATAGAAATTATACAGCCAATAATTGATACAAATCCATATATCCAAAAGTATCACACTTTACACTGAATTTATCAGCAGAATACAGACAAAGAAATTTTCTTGCATTTCTATATGAATCCAAAAAATCACAGTCGCATTTAAAATAAACCCACATGTGACAAATTGTGAGCGATAATAATTTTGAAAGATGGAGATTTCAAACACAGAATAGATATTTGTGTATATCCAAAGGTAAAGCATGATTCGTCATTTATTTCAAAATAATGGTGAAACAGGATGGTCGTACAATATGAAACAAATGCATTCAGAAAAAAACGAATAACACTCATACAATATTTTGGGTCAAAATTAGTGAAATGTTCCCATATATTTAACCCACTTCTATTATCTCAACGCCTGTCGCAACATTACATTATTAATGCGTATGTAAAAGTTGCAGCTAATCATCTCTTCTTTATTAAATCAAATCAAGCTACACTCAGAACGAAACCTATGCAAGGTCTCATTGATCATGTTCAAATTTCAAATATCAATAGTTCAGACAAATTCAAAATAGGTAAATGAGCAATAGTACCATAATCATATCAAGGTAGTCCAAGAACATTGCAACAGTTATATCATGATACAATGGCAATATCCAGAACTATCGGTTGGCCAGATTGATTTCTTACAATGATGTGCAATCCACAATGGCCAGAAATCTGCAGCTTCTTGAGAACAATGCCACTATGGAGGAATATTTCGGACAAAATGAAATAAATAAATAAATGCGTAAATAAATAAAAGTACTGTGAAATGTGAGCATAAATAAATAAATGTGTCATGAAATGACAGCCTTAATAAATAAATGTCATGAAATGAGAGCATAAATAAATAAATGTGTCACAAAATATGTTTTTCGTTGCTTATTTATTTATTTCATTTTGTCCGTAACATTCCTGCAAACCGTCATGAAATACGGCTTGAAATAATACTGTCAGTTTCACTCATCAAAGTTGAGAGGGTGGGCTCTAACACGCCCTCTAGTTACTGATTGGTGAATCGATAGCACAAGAAATAATTAGAAAAATGCTTACTACTGCCGATGAAATGGATTCTGCCGAAGATATTACGTATTTCAGAGAGAGAATTGAAGATTACAACATTGTAATTTCTTCCGATAAATCTTCAATTCTCTCTCTGAAATGCGTAATATCTTCGGCAGAATCCATTTCATCGGCAGTAGTAAGCATTTTTCTAATTAATTCTTGTGCTATCGATTCACCAATCAGTAACTAGAGGGCGTGTTAGAGCCCACCCTCTCAACGATGTGAAAGTGACAGTTTTATTTCGTCGTATTTCATGACGGTTTGCAGGAATGTTACGGACAAAATGAAATAAATAAATAAGCAACGAAAAACATATTTCGTGACACATTTATTTATTTATGCTCTCATTTCATGACATATTTATTTATTAAGGGTGTCATTTCATGACACATTTATTTATTTATGCTCACATTTCACAGTACTTTTATTTATTTAAGCATTTATTTATTTATTTCATTTTGTCCGAAATATTCCTCCATATGCCACCGGCTACATCGGCTCTGGATATTGCCACTTTCATAAGTAGATTGTTTTATCAGAAAGTCTTATTTTTATTGAATGATCTCGAAACGGTGTTCGGGAAAAAAGGAGATCTTGATATGCCATTCGTATTAAACCGTTTACAGTTTCCCGTCAGAATAGCTTTTGCAATGACAATTAACAAATCACAAGGACAAAAATTTGAAAAAGTCGGTTTATTTATAAGAGACAAAGAAATGATATTCACTCACAGCCAGTTACAGTATATGTTGCATTATCACGCTGTAAAACCAAACAAGGAATAAAAATTCAATGCGATCTTGAAGAAACGTTCATTCCAAATATTGGTTTTTACTGAAGTTTTAAAATAAAAAGTGAACATAATACATATGTAACAATTCCCATGAAAAAAAACCACTTTAAATTGTATTTCCACAGGACCAAACCGGGGGTTGGCGAGTGAAGCGAGCAGAGAGTGGAGCCCCCTAGTATATAGATGTAAATATTATATATATATATATATATATATATATATATATATATATATATATATATATATATATATACAGTATAGTAGGTACCTCGGTATACGTCCGCTTTGGAATAAGTCCAACTTGGTATACGTCCTGTTTGGATGTGAAAAATTTTGCTTGGTATACGACCTTTGTTTGGAATACGACTCGCGTGCTACCCTTGTTTACCTCTCTCGAGTCAAAGCCACGACTGCCCACGAGCGTCAGTGCACCAGTTGCTAGCATTCAGTGAACAACCCACGCTATAACTCTCTCTGAATTTTCACATGTGTGGTATAGCGGGTCCACAGCTCCTGTCAAAAGCCAGTTTAAAAATAAATAATCAATGCGTTTACCGCTTGGTAAGGGGGCGTTGTGGCTCTGCAAGTGGATAGTATTGGGCTGAAGCGGTTCTCAGGGTGATTCGCGATGTGGGCGTTTCTCACCTAAGTGCACAGGTGAGAGACCATCCGCATTCATGATTGTTCCTGGGGCTGCTGATTTCAGCTGCCATGCCCTCTTGATAAACAGAAGTGCAAGTCAGCTAGAAGGGGAGGAAAAAGAAGGAAAGAAAGGACGGACGGACGGAGAAAAGAGAGAGAGAGAGAGAGAGATCTTGAGCGCGAGCGCAGAGGCAGGCTCACGATGCAGCTGAACAGGGAGCCTGGGTGTTGGGCCGACACCCGGGGAATAGTAGTAGTGGTTACTCCCGCTGAGTGATCATGGAGCGGGATTGACCGGAAGGAGGTTGCTGTAGATCCCAAGTCACTGTCAGGAGGAGCCTACCAGAGCCAGGGATTGGAGAGGTGAACTGAACAGCTGAAGTAGGCAGAGTGAAGGTCAGCTGCAAGTAGGGCGACTCCCCTGTTGAGAAGCCCAGAGGGGGGAAACTGGGGGGTCACCAGGTAAAAAGGCACCAGGCTTCTTCTTGTTGTTTTTAAGAAGACTTTTTTCTATTGTTTTTAACCTCCACGTTTCACTTCTGATTTTATGTATTTATTTATTGGAACTTTGGACACTGCACTTTAATTTGAACACTTTGTTTTGTTGATTGGTTTAATAAAAGCACTTTGCACTTTTTCACCATCCCGTGCTTTGTTGTGCCTCACTGCTAAGCTCATCTGTAACATTACCGACGGTGTAGGGTTCAAGGGCTCCCGGACAGCAGATGGGAGCATATAGCAAACCTGCATCATCACACATTGTGAAAAAAGCACATTGTGTTTTTTCACGTAAATTTGAATTGATTGTTGAAAAGTATGAAGGTGGCATGAGTATCCGGGACATGGCTGCTGCATACCGCATGCCGAGAACGAAGGTATCTATGATTGTGAAAAACAAAGACGTGATTAAAAAGTAAAGTGAGGTCAAATTTTCATTTATTTAATCTAATTGCTTTTGTATTTATGTATTTTAGTATTAAGCAGTGTTTAAATTTTATACAACCCCATCAATGTATAATATGCCAATAACAATAGGATTTTTTTTTCATGGGAACACATTAATCATTTTTCCATTATTTCTTATGGGTAAGATTTGTTTGGTATATGTCCTGTTTGGTATAAGTCCAAGGACCTGGAACGGATTAAGGACGAATGAAGTACGAAGCTACTGCATGAAGCTGGAAAAAAGTGACTCCATCACCAAGGTGAAAACGGCGAAGAAAGACAAACTCACTTAGCTGCTAATACATAAGGGGGGCATGCACATTGGCAAAACGAAATCACCGAGGAGAGAGAAACTTGCTTAGCCGCTGACAGACAAGGGGGTTGAGCACATCTGCAAAACGGAACCGCCGACTCTGCATTTCAATTTTTTTCTGACATTTTCAATAGTTTCTAGCAGCCCAAGCTTTTTACAGCACGGATATGTGTGTGTGAATATACTGTATATATATATATATATATATATAGTATATGCATACATATGTGTATATATATTGTCACGCACGAGCGCTTGGGGAACATCGAATCGACCCGGTTGGCTTCAGAAACGTCCTTGGGACAACGACAGAGTACTAACGTGTCTTTTTTTCTTTCCTTAGAAGAACCGAGGCGACAAAGCCGTAAATGCTCGAACTGTTATGTTTAAAGACATGAACGGCCTTCTGGAGGTTCTGGAAAGACAACTGGCGGTAACCCAACTTGGGGGGGCTGCGTGCCTCGGCAGGGGCGCACCGCTGTCTCCGAGCCCACCCGCCACGCCATGGAAGCTCCGGTCAAGCCGAAGGAACGAAAGCTTGCGCTACCGCGTTGTTTCAAGTGCGGGGAGCTGGGACACATGCTGCCAGCCTGCCCTCTCAACCAAGAGCCCTTGGACTGTAGCTGGGCAAAGGAAGAAAGGTACTGTGCACTGTCTAACCCCCTTGCGGTCACAAACACAGGAGTGGTGTTGTTAAACGATCACTCGGTGGTGGCAATGTTTGATTCCGGGAGTAACATAACCATTGTTGCTCGCCGTTATGTCTTACCGCGACAGTGGCTTGCTCAGTACTTGGGCGTTAAGTGTGTGCAAGGGAAGACAAGGTCATATCGGTCCGCAAGATGTTTTCTCAGTTGGGAAGGGACTCTTAAACAGCTGGTGGTCGCTGTGATGCCGGGGCCCCCCTTTCCAGTCATCTTGGGCGGGACTGGTCGGAAACTAAAAGCGGTGGGACCGTCGCCACTCCTATTTCCAGACTAGGTCTGATTGTGGAGGGTCAGGGGACCCTCCCCGCTGTTCCCACGCCATGCACTTTGGTGACTTCTGATGACGTAGGTGGGACGGGGGAGTCCTCTTCGGCGCTGGAACCCGACTCGGATGTATACCCGGGTGGGGCTCCGGGGCAGGCGAGCACTCCCACCGGCCCACTTAATAATGTACTTGCCAGCCTGGACACACAGTACAGATCCACACCAGCATCCTTTAAACGTGAACAGTGGAATGACGATTTCTTGAAGGAGGTTTGCGAACTAGCACACGCCCACCTCCTAGGTGCCCACCTCGGGACCGAAAAAACAATAGAGAGGATAAAGCTCCGATTTTACTGGCCCGGGGTTATTGAGGAGGTCCGCCGTTCCTGTAAGTCCTGCCAGGTCTGTCAGCTACGCCAGATTCCTCGGAGGGACCGTGCTCCTCTGATCCCGATTCCCCTGATAGACATTCCCTTTGAACGAATCATGGTCGACCTCGTTGGGCCCCTAGAGCCTTCCGTGCATGGCCACAAATACATTCTGCTAATGGTTGACTATGCAACCCGATATCCCAAAGCAGTTCCCCAGCGAGCTGCTAATACCAAAAACATCGCACGGGAACTAGTAGGACTGTTTTCCCGCGTGGGCATACCCAAAGAAGTCCTCAAGGACCAGGGTATGCCCTTCACCTCGGATACGTTCAGGGAGGTTGCCAAAGTACTTCAGATTAAGCATCTCAAGACATCCATCTATCATCCCCAGACGGATGGACTGGTTGAGCGCTTCAATCAAACGCTGAAGCAGATGCTCCGTGTAGGAACTGGGACCAGCTTTTACCACTGGTACTTTTCGCTTACAGGGAAGTGCCACAGGCTTCCACAGGGTTTTCCCCATTTGAATTGTTATATAGGCGACAACCCCTGGGCTTATTAGATGTGTTCTAGGAGGCACTTCCCTCCACCAACCTCCTAGAGTATATCGCACACTTACGCGATAGATTGGCTAAAATCGGGCCCTTGCTCAAAGACCACATGTCCAAGGCTCAAGCAGCTCAGGAACGAAATTATAACCGGAACACCTCCCTACGTGAGTTCCAACCGGGGGATCGCGTAATGGTGCTTGTTCCCACCTCCCACTCGAAACTGTTGGCTCATTGGCTAGGGCCTTATGAAGTTAAAGAGAGGAAGGGACTCGTCAATTAATTGGTGAGCCAACCAAATCGACGACCGAGTGAGAGAGTCTATCATGTCAACCTCCTAAAGCCGTGGAGAGACAGGGAGAACGCCCCGCCTCTCGGCCCCGCTCTCTCCCTTTTCTTAAAAAGTACCCCGCTTAACTTCGGCCTCAATTTGTTGCCCCATCAACGACGGGAGCTCGAAAGAGCGATCCTGTTCGTCCCGGAGGTGGTCAGCGAGACACCTGGTCGGACCTCGTTGATCGAGCACAACACTGTGACCGACCCGGGTGTGGTTGTCATTGATCGACCCTACCGCCTCCCTGAGGCGAAACGTGCTGAAGTTGAGCTAGAGGTTCAGAGAATGCTAGACTCGGACATCATTGAAGAGAGCCATAGCCCCTGGTCCAGTCCTATCGTCCTCGTATCCAAGCCGGACAGGTTGTGGAGATTCTGCAATGACTTCAGATGCCTCAATCAGGTCTTGAAGTTCGATGTGTATCCCATGCCCCGGGTGGATGAACTCCTACAGAGATTAGGGACGGCATGCTATCTGACTACGCTTGACATGACGAAGGGTTATTGGCAATTTCCCTTAATGGCATCTATAAAAGAGAAAACCGCCTTAAGTACCCCTAGCGGTCACTGGTATTACAAGGTACTCCCATTCGGGCTGCACGGGGCGCCAGCGACTTTCCAGCGTCTGGTAGACAGAGTGCTAAGGCCCCACCAGTCCTACTGTGCTGCCTACCTGGATGACGTCATCATCTATTCCGGCACCTGGGAGGAACATGTACTGCAGGTATACACGATCCTGCTAACGCTAGCGAAGGCCGGACTTCGTATAAATCCGTGCAAATGTTACTTTGGGATGAACGTAACCTGTTATTTAGGCTACCTAGTGGGAGGAGGGCTGGTGAAGCCACAGTGTACCAAAGTGAAAGACATCCTGGAATGGCCCCGTCCGATGGTCAAGAAGCAGGTGCAGGCTTTCTTGGGGTTGGCATGTTACTACCGCCGGTTTGTGCCTCGCTTCACTGAGTGGGCAGCAACCTTGACGAACTTAACAAAGAAAAGGGCCCCTTTATACGTGGTGTGGACCGAGGATACGGAGCAAGCATTCATTGACTTGAACGCCTGATTTTTCACTGCCTTTTATTCTTCAGACCGATGTTTCGGACACAGGCTTGGGGGCCATGCTGAGCCAAAGCATCGATGGTGTCGAACACCCCGTGTTGTACCTGAGCCAGAAACTGCTGGACCGGGAGACAAGGTATGCAGCGGTGGAGCGGGAGGCCTTGGCCATCAAATGGATGGTGACGCACCTGCAGTACTACCTGTTGGGCTGGGAATTCACCCTGGTGACGGACCATGCCGCCCTCCAGTGGATGACTTTTCATCGGGATTCGAATCCTCGGGTCACCAGGTGGTTTTTGGACCTGCAGCCGTTTAAGTTCACCATCCTTTATTGCCGAGGCACCTTAGCCAGCGCTGATGCATTCTCTCGCGTGCATGACCTCTGGGTTTGGGCCACCCGACCCTATGGGTCTGGGCTAACGGGGGGGGCTCCTGTCACGCACGAGCACTTGGGAAACAGCAAATCTACCTGGTTGGCTTCAGAAACGTCCCGGGGATGGGGTTACAATGACAGTGTACTAACATGCCTTTCTTTCCTTCCTTAGAAGAACCGAGGCGACAAAGCCGTAAACGGACTGTTATGAGGTCTACGTATTCCCTCTGATGACCCAAGATGACATCACTAATCCCAGAATCCATGACACCTATCCCAGCAGACCTCACTTCAATATCCAGTCCGCCACACATAAAATGTCCGTCTTCCCTCCCTTCCCTCCCTTCAGTGTCTTTTGAGTTTTGTAAAACGATTGACCAGATTATTTTGTTGCAATATATGGGGCTAAAAACCCCCAAACTTGAACTGTTTTCTTGTCATTATTACAATATATATACATATATATATATATATATATATATATATATATATATATATATATATATATATATTGTCACGCATCTTGTAGTAGGAGGCCGTGGATGGATCTTAAACCACATCGAAAGACGTTCGCCGGCAGGGAGTGGCGGGTGACTAACCTTTCTCCTTTGTTTTTCAGTACTAAAGACGCTCCGCCATAAGGAACTTTCCCGCAGTACGTCCACTTCCGCCCTTCCTCCGCCATTTTCCCTGACGTCAGCAGTCCCATCATCCCTCACACCTCCTTCCCAGCATTCCTCCACTTCCGGCTCCTCCTTTATAAAATGGCCGCCGACACCTAGTATGGCGTTGCGCAGATGAACGTGTTTTGTTTTCACTGTTTTGACCAGATTTATTTTGAATTGTGGATTGTCGACAATATACGGGGCCGGAAAACTCCAAAGTACAGACTGAGTACTTAAATACTTAAATACTTGGGTTATAAAAGATGGGGTGGATGTTTTGCCATTGGTTTGTTGGGAGCACAAAAGCCCAAATTTTGGCTGACAGTTGTTGCAAAGTTTTTTCATAAGGGTTACTAGTGTTTTATCTATGACTGTTTTTTCACTGAACTAGTGTTACAATAGTGCATAACAGAGACATCTCTAAATGTCTGTGCCTGTGATTAATCAGCCTTATCAGATAAGACCTAGAAGTCGCATTCCAAAAACAGGCCTCTGATGAGTACTTTCACCTTGCTGCAGTTAAGTGTCTGTGAAAGAGGGTCTGACAGCAACAGCTTAAGCATAAGACTTATGTGCCAAAGCAAAACATAGTGAGTAATGCAATTCTCTCACAACATAACTGAGTTTGAACAAGGGAAGTGAAATCCAAAAAATATCACCTTGTACAAGTTAGGTCGGTGGTTAGATGACAAAGGTATGCTTGATTTACAGAGGAACTGGATGCCATGCTTAACTCAATTTTATTGGGCCTGGGATGTGCCTAGTATTGATGTGTTTTTGCTAGGGATAAACATTTTCATCATACTGCACAATCCATAGCTGACATGCATTAATTAAATGATAACCATTAATCATTTTAAAGAAAGACTCTGTTTACTAACACAAGATACTGGGATACATTTCCCAGAAAAGTATTTATTTATGCATTACATGTGTCAGAATTTGTTTTAATATTAAATAATGTTGTGTTTGTGTGTTTTGGGACAGAGAAGCTTCTCAGAATGAAATTTTATGTTAATGCTGTTTGAAGTAGTAGCTTTCAGAGGAACAATTCAAAGACAAAAATATTACTAGAATTACATGTGATTAATGCAATGTTAACCTCTCAGTTGATTCAATAATAATAATAAAAATAATTAATAACCAGGTCAGCCAGATATGTCATGTTTATGGCCTCAGTGTATTTGGAGTTGCAATATAAGCTTAATGATTTTAATTTGCCTTTTATTTTCATGAAGAAATTTAAAGCAATCCATGAATTGTTTTCCATATGAATTGAATAGCAGATCTACAGTGATCTTGCTTTTCTCCCATAAGCTCAATCTCCAGGGCAACCAGTTAGGGGAAAGAAAACTACTGATACTGAAATTAATTTGTGAAAGTTTTGTAATAATTGAGAAAATTATGTGGACCCACCCAAATGTTGTAATGCAGCAAAACAAATGCTAGTGGTGAGACCAGTGCAAACAGGGTAACAAAAGAATAATTATACTGTTGAGCTTGTTTAAAAATCTAGAGTAATAAATCTGCAGAAATATATATATTAATATATATATATATATTAAGGTAAAGACATAAGTCTGAGTCATAAAGCAGCCACTACACAAAGCATTGATGGTGAGTTTTTATTATCATATTGAGAAAATTCACTTTTTTAAGCAATAAAAATTCATTTGGTTTATAAAAAATAATACATTCAGCTAATGATGTCATAAAATATACACATATTAATTTATTATAAACTGCAGGTAATCCAGGTCATGATTGTGTCTGTTGAAGCCTACCTTGACAGTAATGGGTGTATTTCAGGAACCTGCCCTAGATGGTCAGTCCATGGCACTACAACAACTACTACTAAGTGTTGTTGAATAAATGTATATGGTATGAAGTTCATCCATCCATCCATTATCCAACCTGGGCAAGGCGCCAGCGCGCCGCAGGGCACACACGCCCACACACCAAGCACAAACTAGGGACAATTTAGAATCGACAGCAATACAAATTTACATACCGGATCGGTCGGGCCCCGGGTTAACAAAGACCACCACCAGTACTGTTAGTCAACAGGGTGCTGGCAGAAATTGGGCTACTGTTGGCTGAAGAAGAAGAAGGACAAGAAGAGGGGGGAGACGTGTCCGGAGGCAGGAGGAGAGTAAAGAGAGTGGAATTGAGGGTAGGAACTTTGAAAGTGGGCAGTATGACTGGTAAGGGGAGAGAGTTAGCCAATATGATGGAGAGAAGGAAGGTTGATATATTGTGTGTGCAAGAGACTAAATGGAAGGGGAGTAAGGCCAGGTGGATCGGAGGTGGATTCAAATTGTTCTATCATGGTATGGATGGGAGGAGAAATGGAGTAGGGGTTATTCTGAAGGAACAGCACATCAAGAGTGTTTTGGAGGTAAAAAGAGTGTCAGACAGAGTAATGATTATGAAGCTGGAAATTGGAGGTGTGATGATGAATGTTGTTAGTGCATATGCCCCACAAGTTGGGTGTGCAATGGGTGAGAAAGAAGATTTTTGGAGTGAGTTGGATGAAGTGATGAACAGTGTACCCAAGGGACAGAAAGTGGTGATTGGAGTGGATTTCAATGGACATGTTGGTGAAGGGAACAGAGGAGATGAGGAGGTGATGGGTAGGTATGGTGTCAAGGAGAGGAATGAAGAAGGTCAGAGGATAGTGGATTTTGCCAAACGGATGGACATGGCTCTGGTGAATACGTATATTAAAAAGAGGGAGGAACATAGGGTGACACACAAGAGTGGAGGAAGATGCACACAGGTAGATTACATCCTATGCAGAAGAGTCAATCTGAAGGAGATTGAAACTGGTGGCAGGGGAAAGTGTAGTTAAGCAGCATAGGATGGTGGTCTGTAGGATGACGTTGGAGATCAAGAAGAGGAAGAGAGTGAGGGCAGAGCCAAGGATCAAATGGTGGAAGTTGAAAAAGGAAGACTGCAAGGTTGAGTTTAGGGAGGAGGTGAGACAGGCACTGGGTGGCAGTGAAGAGTTACCAGACAGCTGAGAAACTACAGCAGATGTAGTAAGGGTGACAGCAAGAAGGGTGCTTGGCGTGACATCTGGAAAGAGGAAGGAGGAAAAGGAAACCTGGTGGTGGAATGAGGAAATACAGGAGAGTATACAGAGGAAGAGGATGGCAAAGAAGAAGTGGGATAGTCAGAGAGATGCAGAAAGTAGACAAGAGTACAAGGAGATAAGGCTCAAGGTGAAGAGAGAGGTGGCGAAGGCTAAAGAAAAGGCGTATGATGAGTTGTATGAGAGGTTGGACACTAAGGAGGAGAAAAGGACCTGTACCAATTGGCTAGACAGAGGGACCAAGCTGGGAAAGATGTGCAGCAGGTTAGGGTGATAAAGGATAAAGATGGAAACATACTCACAAGCGAGGAAAGTGTGCTGAGCAGATGGAAAGAGTACTTTGAGAGGCTGATGAATGAAGAGAACAAGAGAGAGAAGAGGTTGGATGATGTGGAGATAGTGAATCAGGAAGTGCAACGGATTAGCAAGGAGGAAGTAAGGACAGCTATGAAGAGGATGAAAAACGGAAAGGCCGTTGGTCCAGATGACATACCTATGGAAGCATGGAGGTGTTTAGGAGAGATGGCAGTGGAGTTTTTAACCAGATTGTTTAATGGAATCTTGGAAAGTGAGAGGATGCCTGAGGAGTGGAGAAGAAGTGTACTGGTGCTGATATTTAAGAATAAGGGGGATGTGCAGAACTGCAGTAACTACAGGGGAATGAAATTGTTGAGCCACAGCATGAAGTTATGGAAAAGAGTAGTGGAAGCTAAGTTAAGAAGTGAGGTGATGATTAGTGAGCAGCAGTATGGTTTCATGCCAAGAAAGAGCACCACAGATGCAATATTTGCTCTGAGGAAGTTGATGGAGAAGTTTAGAGAAGGCCAGAAGGAGTTGCATTGTGTCATTGTGGACCTGGAGAAAGCATATGACAGGGTGCCTCGATTGGAGCTATGGTATTGTATGAGGAAGTCGGGAGTGGCAGAGAAGTACGTAAGAGTTGTACAGGATATATACGAGGGAAGTGTGACAGTGGTGAGGTGGTGGTAGGAGCGATGGATGCATTCAAGTTGGAGGTGGGATTACATCAGGGATCGGCTCTGAATCCTTTCTTATTTGCAATGGTGATGGACAGGCTGACAGACAAGATTAGACAGGATTCCCTGTGGACTATGATGTAAGGAGTAATTTGTGACAGACGGGTATCAGCAAGAGTGAAAGGGAAGGTCTACAGGACGGTAGTGAGACCAGATATGTTATATGGGTTGGAGACGGCGGGACTGACCAGAAAGCAGGAGACAGAGCTGGAGGTGACAGAGTTAAAGATGCTAAGATTTGCATTGGGTGTGACGAGGATGGATAGGGTTAGAAATGAGTACATTAGAGGGTCAGCTCAATTTGGGAATTTAGGAGACAAAGTCAGAGAGGCAAGATTGCGTTGGTTTGGACATGTGCAGAGGAGAGATGCTGGGTATACTGGGAGAAGAATGCTGATAGAGCTGCCAGGGAAGAGGAAAAGAGGAAGGCCTAAGCGAAGGTTTATGGATGTAGTGAGAGACGACATGCAGTTGATGGGTGTAACAGAACAAGATGCAGAGGACAGAAAGATATGGAAGAAGATGATCCACTTTGGCAACCCCTAACGGGAGCAGCCGAAAGAAGAAGAAGAAGAATGCACCTAACCTGTCTTTGGACTGTGGGAGGAAACCGGAGCACCCGGAGGAAACCCACACAGGCACGGGGAGAATATGCAAACTCCGCGCAGGGAGGACCCAGGAAGCGAACTGTTTTCTTTGTGATTCAAATAATTTTGATCAATTTAAATGTCAAAATCACTGAATTTGCACATTTCCTGATCAAATATCTCCCTCACACACTTGGTTGATGTTTGCAATTAGCGCGTAACTGTTGCTGTTGTTACCGGCCTCAGGCCTAGGGGAACCTGGGCCAAGTACAAGCCACTGTTGCTACAGAGTATAGCCACACCGATATGGTGAAAAAACATAAAAGAACCAGGCAGCAGTCACAAGTCTCAGACCATACTTCTCTGTTCTCATTTATTCTAATATATTGTATAAATGCTTCAATCTCTGCATAGATCAATATGACAGGCAGTAAAACAATGGTGCAGGCCAATTTCCTCTGCAGAACAAATAGTGTAAACTCATTTACTTTGGTAAAGTACCTGATTAGAAACCAATGTCCCCAGAACTTTTCAAAGGAAGCAGACAGTTCTGTATCATCATATTGTGAGTAGATGAGATACTAATCAAAGCAGTCTGAGCATTCAAAGTTGGTGACTCTTTAGCAAGACAGGTAAATATTTATGTCCTGTAGATAGCCATCAACAATAACTTGTAGCTGAACTTTTCAGAATTTTTTCCTTTTCTTTAAAACACTGGTTTATATCCCATTACACTAAGCAACACACAGAAATGTCATTTTCTTTAAAACACTGAATTTTAGCCCATTACACTCTGTATGCCACCAATATAATGTTTGCATACACATTTGTTATACACCCTGACTTTCCACACTCTGGCTAATATATTTAATGAATGTGTGTGACATATCTAGTCTTACTGATCGGATATAAAACCTTAGGTTAAAAGGTACAAGGTGAGGCAGACAGTACTAGCCCACACTGAACCAAAGTTGAAGATTAAGACTTTTAAAACTAAAGGAAAATAAGAGATTTTCGTGGAGAAGTATAGGCGCATAGAATTCATTTACAAATAAAGGTAAGACCATAAATGGTTTTCAATTTTATAAAAAAATAGGATCAGACTAATGAAATTGCAATGGCAAATTTAGGACACATGGAGGGTGCAGAGCAAAAGGGCTCTCTCGCTGCTATAAATGTAATATTGTTTCTTAGCCAAATATGTGCCTTACCTATCTGTAGGTAAAGAATGTTGATGAGATATGAAACATAACCAGCAGTCAATGTGCATGCTGCCAATTGAATAGTGAATAAGCTACTCTTTTGTATTTATACAGTATATTTGTAACTCTGACTCTGAAGGAGTCCGTGCCTCACCAGCCCATGAACCTCACCGCACATCACTACTTCAATACTGGCTGGAGAAATCGTCAACATACAGTCTGCTGGCACCAGTAGCCGAGGACCTTTGTCTGTGGACCTGCATTACAGGCATTTGTCAAGCGAATACTTTCTCTGTGTGGCTGTCTGTGCAATGGACGTTGTTGCAGCATGAACAAATCTCTCAAAATTCATACTTGTTTAAAGCTTAACAGTAACATATTTGCACAGACTGGTTTCTTGGGTTGAAACACTTGATCTTGCTGACTCTACTCATTAAGCCATTTCGTCTGTTTGACCATTGATAGTCAAGCTGTGTTTAACGGTATTATGTACTATGAGTATATTTTGTTGACTGAAACATAACTTGCATTGAAATATGTGTAGGCCAGCATTTGTGGTCTTGCAGCAGAAAAAAACAAAAATTGTACTATTATGTAAAAAAGCTAGCACTCAATAAAATAAAAACTAAAACTACAATTAATGTCAGAACTGAAATATCACTGAGGGACATTTGTTTTGGTATAAAGTTTTTCTTTCTTCTAGATTATGGGGTGTTGGTAGGAGGAAGAACTTATTTCTTTTTATTTTTGAATAAGAGCTTTAACATTTTTTTTCCCTTTCCTGATTTTGAGGAAAACAAGAGGGAAGCATAGTATTTTTGTAAATATTTGTTTTTGTTGATTTTCATAATTTCTTCTGTGGGTGTGTCATTAGCACTAATGTTTTATTTAGTAACACCACATCATTTTGAGAGGTGGCACAGTGGTGCAGTGGTAGCTCAGCTGCCTCGCAATAAGGAGACCTGGGTTTGCTTCCCAGGTCCTCCCTGCGTGGAGTTTGCATGTTCTCCCTGTGTCTGCATGGGTTTCCTCTTGGTGCTCCGGTTTCCTCCCACAGTCCAAAGACGTGCAGGTTAGGTGCATTGGCAATCCTAAATTGTCCCTAGTGTGTGCTTGGTGTGTGTGTGTTTGCCCTGCCCAGGATTTGTTCCTGCCTTTTTGGCTGGGATTGGCTCCAGAAGACCCCTGTGACCCTGAGTTAGGATATAACGGGTTGGATAGTGACTGACTGATTGACTGACATCATTTGGTTTTTTGTTTTTTTCACCATTTTTGTTTGTAGCACTGGTTAATAAAAATCACTTGTTTTTCTTCAGTTTTATAATTTTGTGTCTGTCTCTCAATCTCACCATCAAAACACTTGGTACATGAACTACAAAAGACCAAAGTGCAGCTTGATGCCAATTCCCACTATACTGTGTCTAACAGACAGTTAAAGTTAAAACAAAAGTATAGTCTTACCCTTTCGCCCATCATTTTTCGGTGGCATTCTATATTTTGTTTTGGTGGCTGAATTGCTGTGATGTCATATTTGTTAGTGTTTGATTTTCCAGCAATTTGTTATACAGCTGGTATTACTGCTTTTTGAACCAGTTGACTGTCTTCTTATGACATGTGTGTTTTAGAAAGTTTAACTTTCTATTGGAATTTCTCTTTTGTTTGTTTTGATAATATATTCCTTCCCTGTATTTGTAAATTACACCTTTGTGTGTGGTTAGATCTTTAGTTCATGCTTCCTGGGTCTTTTAAACTCATGAAACTTTAAAGTATGCACTTGCATGCCATGCTGTGGGCTGTCTATTAGTTGCTCCTTTTTGTTAGGCTTAGTGTTAGGGACGATAGGGCAATCAGCATTCTCAGTGTCTACTGCTGTCATAATAAACATGAATTCAGCTGGACTACTGTTTTTTTCTTCCTGATCTTTACTGATTTCATTAAAAAGAAACATTGTTGGGGTGTTGGGCAAAAATGGAGTGCCCTGAGTAGGGGCCATGTAATCATCAAAAAGAATATACTGTACAAACTTCACATGGACAGTAATTGTGATGGGGTTGAGGTACTGTGAGGGAGCAGTGCTAAACACTGATAAAATACTAAGCTATATACACTTACGGATGATAAAATTGCATTCAATATGGCTAATTTCCATGTTGTCACCACGCTGTCACTTGTTTGCCTCTCATATTCTAGGGACATCCAAGCTGAAAAATGGACTGGATTGAATAAGAATGTATGTGCTTTATCTTGCCTTGCCCTAGGCAAGGTTCTGACCCCATGACCCAGTAATTGACAAAGTAATTTAGAAAAATTAAGAAATGAATAAGTGAATACTGATTATAGATAAATCTAATAAAGTAATGAGAAATATGCAAATATTTATAACTACAATAATCACAGGAATTTGTAGTTTAACAACACACATGAATAGGTATAATGACTAATTGCATTTTAAAAATCTGTAAGACAAACTACATAACAGTATTTTAGTTTATTTCTTTTTGAAAACGTTTAAGTATGCTGTAAGCACATAGATTTCAAAGCACTGGCTCTGGTGGTATATCTTATTTAAGGTTTATTTGTAGTGTACATGGATTAAAAATAAAAAAAATGTTATCTTGGTTTAGATAATGTTTATGAGCTTTTTTGCATTTTGTAGCAAACAAGACTATTGCACTGTTGAATAATTATTTTTCATCATAGAAAATCAGCGATAAACACAATATCAGAAATTTTTAATCAACGGGTTTGTTTATTTTCTTCTGTAATACCTGACAAAAGATCCTGATGACATTTACAATTTAATCAACTGAAAGAGTGTCAAATTATTATATAATAATACTATTTTTCTAAAAGAAATATTTTAAATTAGAATGGGCAAAAATATTAAGCATCATTATCATTGTAAGCCTGATTACTTTTCAGAATGGTGGTAGTATATAAACATAGAAAATATATCTGTGCTGGGACAACAGATGGTGCTATTGTAACAAAAGGCTGCAACATGAGATGCAATTTGTAGTATTAGTCAAGACTGAGATGGACAAGAAAATCTAATTCTCATTCTTATTTTAAAAGCAGTGAAAATGAAAAGCTTCATACATATATTTAATGTTGGTTCTATTCCACAGACATAATAAACTGTCAAAGGACAATGAAGAATAAGTGATGGATAAGATTTTATGGAATAATTAACATTTCATTAAATATCAGTAAATAGCACTGCAGTTATAGATAGTATTTAAATTAGTAAAATTCATGCTGCAGCAAACTCTGATAATTTTTCCACTTACAGTATCTTCAAACACCCCACAAACAATGACCAAGCTGAACAATTTAAATTTTTTTTGTATAACAAATTTTAATTTGCTAGCTTTTGTTAATAAAAAAAGACCTTAGAAAAGTATTGAGTTTTAATTAAAGCTATAATGTATTGGTAGTTATGTGCTGGTACATATGTCTCCAATTCATTTATTTAATATGTAATACATCTGGCACTAGGACAATCCATTTTTTGTCTGACAGTGTTCCTAGCTTGGTTGCTGCTGGAAGAGATATTGATGATGCCAGCAGGGGTGACTTGCCCTACAGTCTGAATGTGGATCCCAATACCCCAGTGTAGTGGTGGGGACACTGTGCTGTAAAAATTGTGCCATCTTTCAGATGAAACATAAAACCAAGGTCCTGTGGTCATAAAAGATTCTGGGCAACCTTTGTAAAGAGTAGGGTCAATCCTGATGCTCTGGCTAATTGGCCAACTCACTCTAAACCCTTCACCACCAATTCTGATGTATCATCCAGGTGGATGCTACATTTTAGTGGTGGTTGAAGTGGCTCCCCACTTACTATGTATAAAGCACTTTGAGTAGTAAGAAGTATTATATAAATGTAACTAATTATTATTATTTTAAATTATTCCTTGATGAATGGTAATTCCAGAATTATTATTTAAATTTCTGCCAATATTATTGTCCAAAGACTTACAGGAGTCTTTAATGTCCTGAGCTGCTTTCACCTTATTGTCACTTTAAAACATTTTTAAAAATAATTATACAAATGCCTTCCAGATACATAAGTATTCATCTTGTTCGAATGCAACCTGTCCCTTCAGTTTCATCCATTCAAATCGATCCCATAATATCCCATAAAGCTAAACTAAGATCTTAACCATGAACTAAAGTTTCGGATGTCCATTATCTTACCCCAAAAGAAACATGGCAAAAACTGAAATTCAGAGAAGATTATATTCTCAGTTTTACCCCTAAGCTTAGCACTTGGCTCTTCAAATATCTGCCACAGAATTCACAGCATACTCTTGACCTGATGGCTTCAGTTCTGGCCAGAAGGTAACCCCATGTTCAAGTAGGTCTTGTAAGTGCCTCATGGGATGGAGATACATTCTGACCAGGAAAGTGGATGGTCAAGTGGACAGATAGGCATACTTGAAAGAGACTCCTCAGTTGGATGGACAGACATTCTGACCAGGAAAAATTACTTACCCGGATCGGAAGCCACAGGTGTCCCAACCAGATATATATGTATTACCTTACCTGACCAGGATGAAGGGAAGGACTGTCTCTGGGAAATGTTTATTCCTCCTGGATACTAGATGGCAGCAGCGAATGCTGGGAATTGTAGTCCTGCTGGGGTCCATGGGTACCACAAGAGGGCGTTGCAGGGAGAAACACATCCTGTTATTGGGACTTCCATATGACCCAGAAATGCTTCCAATGGGCGAGAGCCATAGCAGCAGAAGTACTCCTAGGTCCTTAATAAAAGGGACTGCATTGCCTTGTCCAGGTGGGAGGAAGGAGGGCAACACTCGACTGGAGGAGAGGAGTGCGATAGAGCAAGAGGAGGAAAAAGACAGTTTCCCTTTGGATGTTATTAGTAACAACAAAGCCAGGTAAAGGATACCTGCAAAATCAAGCCAGTCATTTTCCATTTCAGGAGCCAGTATAATTATCTTTAGGTTCCTTTCTCAGGTTAAATGTGGATAAAGCCAATAAAGTAAAGCACACAAAGTGCTATAGCATGCTAATTTACATGCACTGGTGATCATACAGGGCTTAATTTTGTTAGGCTAGTGATTTGGAAAGTACTGTAAATGTGATGGCTTTTGAAATAGATAAGCTAATTTCTCTCCAAGCATGCAGCTGTATGCTTCCTTTACAAATGTTATTTGCTATCAGGATAGAAATTGGCATCCTCTGGTGACAGTAAAGCAGTAATGAAGGTGGGGTGACATGGATGCATTGTGCTCATTGTATGTATTGTGGAAACAGACTCGGCTTATTTAATGAAATTCTCACTATAACTCCTTTCTTCTTTGTAGATTTTAATTTAGTTGTGACCCACAGGGGTTACTGAGTCTTGCCTGGCACTAAAGAGGTATCAGAGATCTCTCATGCTGTGGTAATGTCTGGCCATAACCCTCCAGTCTGTATATCTCTGCACTTGTGTTTCCTCCACTCCATTTTAGGGATGCACACTATCTCTCTGATGGACAGCTGGGTAAGTTGCACTCATTCTCTGTTTCATTAAAGGCTAGCTATCTTCTCCACTTCAACTTTTCTTTTCTTGAATTTGAGGTTTTGGATTAGAAGGCATCTCTGATAGGTGAGGCCTCTTTAATACTTGTTTTTGTGAAGCCAATCATTAAACTAGTCTGCAACTATATCAATTATCTTTACACCACACAATAGTTTTTATTACCTTACATGCTGTTTCTTTTCTTCTCATTTGCTAGTAGCATGGACACTCTCAAAAATCTCAAAGAATTTTTCCATCTGCTATGTGTTTCTTTCTGTAGCAGACAAATTGTATCAGGGTAATTTATTTCAATTTATATTGTTGCTAGTTTTTATAGTCTCTAACTGGATTTTTTTAATACATAGTAAAGCTTTCTAATTTCTCAATGCTCCCCACTAAAACAATTGCTATCAACTAGATATGAATTCTTAACTTCCTGCCCGATTCTGTCCTGGGTTTGGAACAGGAGGCCAGCCCTTAATTCCCTGGCACAGTTGGTGGAAATTATATGGGAGTATGATACCCCAGTCTACACGAGTTTTGTAGATTTAGAAAAGTATTTGACCATATTCCTAGGCATGTATTGTAGAAATCTTGCATGGTATTCATTTCTTGTATGAATGCTGTGAAAGTTGTCTGGCTGCTTGATGTTATGTTGAATTTGTTCACTGTGTGTTTTGAACTCCATCAAGGCTGGGTCTTGTCCTTACTCCTGTCTATATTTTTCATGAGCAGGATATCAAGGAGCAGCTAAGAATCAAAGGGCATCCAGTAAGGGAGGCTAAGGGATTGCATCTTTGTTTCATTCAAATGATGTTGTCTTCTTTGCCTCATCTGACGGACATCTTAAACACACTTGATTTTCTGCCAAGTGTGAAGCAGTTGGGATGAAGATTAGCACCTCCAAATTTAAAGTCCTGGTTCTCTCTTGGAAAAGATTGAATGGTGTTCTTCAGGTGACAGGGAAACAACTGCCCTTAGTGGAGAAGTTCAAGTATCTTAGGATCTTATTTAAGAGTATTGGAAAAATGGAATGTGAGATCGACAAGCAAAGTTTCCAATCAGTCTACATCCCTGTCCTCCCCTATGGTCATGAACTGTGGGCAACAATGGAAAAAATTAGGTTTCTTTAGAAGGTTGTTGGGCTGTCGCTCCCTGATAGGGTGATAAGATCATTGATTCAAGAGATGCTCAGAGTAAAGTGACCAGTGCTCCAGATTGAGAGGACCCAGCTGAGGTGGCTTGGGAATGTCATGAGGATGTTCCCCAGGTAGTTCCCACTACAGCTGCTCCAGATACATCCCACTGGGCATTGATCCTACCTACTGCAGATTCAGGACACATTGGAGGGATTATAGCTATAGGCTGGCTTGGGCTGTAAATTCTTCAGAACGAGAAGAAATATGTAGCTGGGGGCAGGGAAATCTAACTTGTTTGGCCAGTTGTTGCTGCTACCCTAACCATGAAAATAGGTTAGGAAGTCCTCATCATCTCATCTTCTCATCTCTTTAGTTTATGGATTATTTTATCAGTTTGCTGTTTTTTCACTTTCTGTGTTACCACTGCAGTAATCTTTGAATTATCACAGTTGAGTAAGAATTAATTATTTAACTAAAATGTCTTTTAACTGCTTCATAGATTTGCTATCTTAGCGCTGTTAATATTTAGCAAAGATGTTTAAAATGTCTTATTGGTTACCATTGTCATCACAATCTCCTTTCTTGTTGTAGGTTAGTATCTGGTAAACAGGCAATATGCATACTAGCCAATACACAAACCTACACACAGAGCCAAAAAGATCCGTTGAGATATAAACAATCTAATGGATAACAAACTGAAAAGCAGTGGAAACAAATTAAAAGCAGCAGGGAACTAAAACATACTGTGTGTTCCTGAAAGTTATACAAAGTACCACAAAAACAACCCACTTCGGTACACTAGCAAAGGCTTAGGCTATTCATGCAAGAAATACGCAAGTGAAACTAAAGGCCTAAAAATGAAATTTTAATTTTGGAACTTTTTTAGAATTCAATTAGTGAATTTACAAAAATCAAGCAGCACCTTGCTGATGTGGGAGAGTGAGAAATGTTTTATCTGAGAAATGTTCCAGGTTGGCCTGGAAAAAGTATGCAAAACCACAGTGATACGTTCCTCTTTTATAAGCCATATATTTAAATGACCTTTTGATCGGAGATGCAGCATGAGCCAAACTTTATGGACTGTTGCATCTAATTAAACAATAAATGGCTACACTTCTCAAAGTAATTAAATAGCAAGCTTGAGATCTTTGGGTAACTGTAACTACAATTAAGATAAACAAGGAAAATGGAATTTGGTAATGTAATCTCACTTCTGTAAGTATTTTGCATGTTTTATACAGTATTAAATTAAAGATAAGGAAAAGAGAAGTACAGAAGATGATTACAAATTACCCCAAAAAGAATGACATTTTAATGCTAAAGGTTGTTACAAAGAGAAATAGATTTGCTCATAATTTTGTTACATAAAAGGTACAGGATTGATTAAGTGAGCATTCAGTTTTTTGAAGACTTAAGAGAAAGGTAGAATTTCTCTATCAGTGCTTATGCTTATTTTAAGACATTTTCCTTTATGATTTACAATTAAAGAGGCGATACATTAGATATGAAAGTTATAGTACTGTAATTTATTTATTCAGTTAATCTTTTTAATTGTAATTTCTTTTGTGCTGGAATAAATAAGATGAAAACCATTTCAACATTAATTTGTCTCTTACATTCCTTGTTTCATTGAATGTTAAAGCAATGTTGGACGTAAACTACAGGACACCAGAAGCTTTAGGCCTACAATAGGTCAGCAAACCTGTAAAAGCCTCCTTTTTCAAAGTTAAGTTCAGAGGTGTGGAAGTGCAGGGTGAATCTTAAGGACACTATTGTCTCTTTATCTCTCACTGCATACCTGTTATGCACAGACATATTTGTGTACGGGCTAAATTAGGTAGCAGCCCTGGACTGTGAAATTAAGATTTATTAAACAAAAATCTGTTCTTTTTTTTTTTCAAATAATTATTTCTGCTGCTACAGTGGATGATTGAGTCATCTTTAACCCCTTTCCCATTATCCCTCTAATCAACCTCTAATTGCACTCATGTTGGTCAGCATTTGTGGTAACAAAGATGAAACTAATATGCGCTGCCAGAACGCAAAATATGTGAAAAAGAAAGCAATCTGTTGCATTGTAATATGAAGTTCCTTGGAAATGGCTAGTGACAGCATGATAGATTCTAATTCTATTTAGAGTGAAATATACGGATGTGACAAATTTGAAAACGGTAAACTCTGATGCCACTCCTTAAAGTAACACAATTCAGCAAAACTTTCAAAACTTCCCTTCACTGATCTCCAGAGTGCAAGATAGGCATACCACATATTGATAATCGCTTACAGAATTTAAATGTTAGTGTGACTAAGCCCAACATACACGCGAAAACAGATCCAGCAACACACACTGAAACCAACTTACAGGTGCACATGTGGTATGATGTCAAGTTTGATGAGCCGCTGCTTTCCTTGTACTTACACTGTATTGTACATAGTAATTCAAAAGTATGAAGCTGAAATGTGCTGGTCAACAAAACCTTCCTTTGAAACACCTTATGGACTGCAGATCACCAGTGAAAAATGTTTCAGCTTAGCTCAATTCTGAATTGTTTGGTTTTGTTACTGTTAATTTATGCAGTAGTGAAAAATCCTTGAAAATATTTTTTTCTTTCAGGTACTGATAGAGAGGATCTCTACAGTTTACATACTCAAGCAGAATGTTGTTGACACATCACTTATGGTTTGGAGGGATCAATTTTCAATGAAGTGATAAGTACCTCCTACAGTTATTGAGCTGGCAGAATGTCTACTGAACAATCAATATCATATATAGGTAGCTTAAAGTGACAAGAGTTTGCAAAGCTGGTGAACGCAGCTGCTGATGGTTTTTAATTTACTTTCATTTTTGTTTTTATTTTTTCTTAGCAGCTGAAAATACCTGATACTGTAAAAACAATTTGGTGTTGTAATGTCTCTAAATGACCCCACCCCCCCAAAAAAAAAATATATAGACCAGACTCACTTTCTCTTTAATATATGATATGGCATAATATGCTCTGATGGCTGTCAAATATAATCCTAGCCTTTGGCATTGCATTCTCTCTCTCTGTATATATATATATATATATATAGTACAGTATATATATATACATATATACTGTATATATATATATATATATATATATATATATATATATATATATATATATATATATATCATTCATAATGTCAGATGCTGTGACTGCAGTTTTTGCTGCTATTCTTACTCGTATTGCATACTCTCACATTACTTGCTACACTTGGGCAGGTCTATTCAAGTTTAGGTGACTCCTAAGCTTTCACATTATGTTCCTTCAAAATAGCTGGGTGAGGCCTAAACAATGTTTCAATCCCAGGTTAACACTGGCTCAAATTTTCTTTTCTTGTTTGTTTGATCTTATTGTTTTTTTAAATGTTATTTTGTAAATACTGTGTGGAGACCAGCCCGGACACATACAGGCAGACACGTTGACGTCACCCAACACATGTTTATTTACAGTCATATTTACACAAGTGCACCCCAAAACCCCCTCAAAGTCCCCAAAGTCCAGGCCAACCTTGAATGCCTTTCTCTTCTCTCTCCTCGCCTCCTCCCAGACCTTGTCTTTCTCACTCCCGACTCCAGCCCCCAGATTGTATGAAGACGGCCCCTTTTATTCCCGCCCAGATGTGCTCCAGGTGGCTGCTGATGATCTTCCGGCAGAGCTTCCTGGTGTGGCGAAAGTGCTGCCCTTTGCACCGGAAGCACTCCGGGCATCCCCGGCAGGTTCACCTGCCATCTTGCCTGGTGTGGAAGAAGTAGCAATTCTCCAGGTCTCACAAGGCTTGAGGCGCCTCCTGGCGGTGGCCACGGGTCCAAACAGGCCAGAACCTCTGTGCTCCTCTCCCGTGGTCCTCTCCTAGTCCAGGGCAGTTGCCCCCTTATGACCCAGAAGCTGTTAATGCTCTTTTTCCGGTCCTTCCAGACATCCCGGCCAGGTCTGGACCTCAGCAATCTTCCACAACTGTTATTAATTATGTGCTTGCTTTTAATTATATATATATATTTTTTGCATTTTATTAAAATCAAATAACATTCCATAGAAGCAAGTCAAGTTTAACAAAACTACGTTTGAAACAAATCAGCACCCACCCATGTGAAAGAGAGCTAGGCCAGCAAAGTACAACTTTAAACTAGTAAAAATAAGTAAATAGATAAATTGATAAATGAATAAAAATAAATAGAATTAAAAAGGGGAGAGAATTTGGTTCCCCAATTTAAATGCTTATTCTAAAATGTTATTGATTAGATCCTGCCAGGTTTTGAAAAAGTTTTGTACAGATCCTCTAAGTGAGAATTTCATTTTTTTTCCAATTTCAAATAGTATATAACATCAGTTACCCACTGACTTAAAATAGGAGAGTTAGGATTCTTCCAGTTGAGCAAGATAAGTCTATGTGCCAATAGTGTAGTAAAGATAATTAATGTTTGTCCTTCTCCACTTTAAGCCCATCTGGAAGTACACCAAACACAGCTGTTAATGGGTTAGGAGGGATTGTGACACCAAGGCTGCCTGAAAGGCATTTAAAGAGTTTGGTACAGAATGATGTTAATTTGGTGCAGGCCCAAAACATGTGACTCAGTGAGGCTGGAACTTGCTCGCAGGTTGGATCTTGCTCTGGAAACATTTTGGACAATTCTATAATATATTATTTCTTAATGGTATATTACTACTTTATGTTAATATTTATAGTTTGTTCTATGTGTCTTGTACATTTAAAAGAGAACATGATTTTGCAGCTGAGAGACTACCTTCAGTCTTTATATTTGGCCAAGAGGTTAGAGTTCACTGCTCTATTTTTTTCAGCTGTCTTTGGATTATGACTTCACAAGTGCCTCCTTTTTTCTTCTATGCATTATAGACTTTGGTTTACAGTATGTATGGTTTAAGATATTCTGATTATGAATTGGCTTTGTTTACTTTAGTGTTTTTTGCTGCTGCATTCTTCAATAATTACCTAAGAAAGACATCAATCAGCTTTTAGTTGGTTAGTAGTTTTGTTAGGAGTGCAATACAGTAATCTAGTCAACCGAAAGCAAAAGTGTGAATTAATTTCACAGCCCCTTACAATGTTAGAAGAAGTCTAACTTTTGCAGTGTTCCTGTGTGAAAAAATGTAGTCTTAGTAATCTGGTTATTATGTGATTTAAAATTTAGGTCAGAGTCCATGATTGCATTGAAATTCTTTACATCCACCTTGATTTTTAATGCTAAGGGATCAGGTTTTTTTCTAGCCCCTCATTATTTCTATTTTTGACAGCCACTAAAATTTCTGTTTTTTCCTTATTTAGCTTTGAGAAAGTTACTACTCATCTATTTGGAAATACTAGCAAGACATTGGATTGGACAACTCTGAGCATCAAGGTGATCAGGCACTATAGATAAATAAAGCTGCATATCACTCCATAGCTGTGGTAAATCATCCTTGTGCTGCAAAATAAACTGCCTTGTGGTACACCATATACAGTATCAAGGACCTCCGATTTACAATCGCCACAACTAATAATGAATTTTCTACCTGTTAACTAAGACTGAAACCAATTTAAGATGCTGCCAGAGAAGCCCACCAATTGTCTAAGGCCATTTATAATGATACTGTGGTGTATGGTGTGCTTAGGTCTAGCAGAATAAGAACAGATACATGGCCTCTGTCTGTATTAACCCACAAGCCATTTACTACTTTAACCAGTGCAATTTCTGTACTATGATTTGTTTTAAAACCTGACTGAAACTTATCAAGAATAGAATGTTTATTCAAGTTATCATGTAACAGCTTAAAAACCATGTTTTCTAGAATTTTACTGAAAGCAGGTTAGATATTGGTCTAAAATTGTCACAGACAGAGAAATTAAGATTCTTTTTCTTGAGCTTGGGTTTAACATCTGCAGCCTTTAGACAGTCTGGGAAGATTCCAGTATCTAATGATGAGTTCACTGTGTCAAGCACAATATCAATAAGCACTTCAAAGACTTTTTTGGAAAAGGCTGTTGATACTGGGTCAAGGATGCAAGTGGAGGGTTAAAGTTGAGAAATTATTCTACGCTGTTTTGGTAGATCTATTTCAGAAAATGAATTTAATTTGCTAAAAAGAGCATGATGGAGTTCAATGGGATTAACTATGAAGAGAAGTATTATATTTTTCATATCATTTATTTTAAGTTTTAAAATTATGACAAAAGCCTAGAAGATTTCAGGAGGCATTGTATTGAATGAGCTGGGATTAGAAGATGATCAATAGTTAAGAATAAATCTCTTGCATTTCCAACATTACCATTTATAATTTTAGAGAAATAGGACTGCCTCTCAAGATGGACTACTTTGTTATATTCAATTACTTGTGCTTTCAATATTTCATACTGGACTGTGTGGAGGACTGCCGGCTTCGTGCTCCGGCCCTCACCCCCAGGCCGCCAGGAGGAGCTCTCCCAACAACAGGATCGTGCCCCGAGTTCCAGCAGGGCCTTATGGACTATGTAATGTTTTTACCTTGGGGGCCACCAGGAGTCGCTGTGGGAGGGCTTATGGGCTCTTTTGTGCCTTATGACCCGGAAGTACGTCACGGTCATGTGACGGGAAGGAACGACGTACTCCCGGGTTGAAGTAAAAGACTGATTGCCCTGACCCGGAAGGAATAAGGAACTATGGACTGTTGGGACAGAAACACCTCCGGGTCACGGGCTATAAAAGGGCGGTGCCTCACTCCAGACAACGAACTGTGCTGGGTGGGAGAGGAGCAAAGTGTCTGGGCGAGGAGGAGAGAGAATATTGTGTTTATTGGTTGGATTTAATAGTTTATGAGTAGTGTGGAAGGTGCTTTGTGCACGGTGGAAAAGAATAAAAAGTCTTGGACTTTTACCCGGTGTCTGGAGTCATCCCTGAGGGTTCAAGGGAGCACTAGCGTCCCCTACTGCCACAACTGTTACGTTAGTTTTCATGCATTTAAGGTCAGATTTCTGGCACCTCCTCTTTAGATCAGACACTCTTTGAGTGTTCCAAGGTATTTTAGTATTGGAGGATTTCTTGTCAGTTTTTTCAGGGACCAAAACTGTATACCTGCTCCAGCCCTTATCTCCAATCAAATTTTCCACCTTACTGGTTACACCGCTATTTGTATTAGGGGAAACACTACTTTCTGAATGTCTGTTTAGTATATTATCAAACCTTGAGGCTGCAGACAAATAATATTTTTTAACAATTATTAATTAGTTGTTGTTACCAGTATTTCTACCATCAAACAAATGAAGAAATGGTCAGATATACTGATTTATCTATGACCTGCCTCAACCATTAATCCTTTTATAATGTAAATCTAGGCTGTGTCCTCCCTTATTTGTAGATTGGCTGATATGGTGTATACGAACAAAATAGTGCAGTATGTTTATAGATTCTCTTGCTTTCTGGTCATACTGATTATCCATAAAAAAAAATCCAAAATTAAAATCACCTACAATTAAAACCTGCATTAGTTAGTTATTATACATACTTAGTCTGAGATATTACTTAATAAATGATTCATTATATTTTGGTAAATATGAGAGATGGTGACACTCCTTGAATAAGTACAGCAAGATACTCGAAAGATGCAAAGTTCTAAAACCGTCATCTTTACAGTTTAATTGGCTCAAGAAAATACTTGCTTTTTTACCCTTAAGAACTGAATGAACAAAACTGTAATTTGGAAGTGCTGCTTAAATGAACACTGGCTGACCATCACAGCTGAGTTTTGTTTCAGTGTAAGAAAATATATTTTCCTATCATTCATAAGATCATTATTGTAAAAAGTCTTACTGGTCGATTTTCTAATATTTAGTAAAGCCATGTTTAAGGTCTTGGTAGAGCACAGTTCAATTGGAATGTTATGGCAGCTTGAAAAGGTAGTTATTCACATTTATAACAGTTTGTATGGGTTTTTAGTTAACTATGGTGTGTTATTGTAGTGTTAATACAGTGCTTATCTATTGGTGAAGCTACTCCTGAATTATCACATCATAGCATGGGATTATAGTGAACATTAGGACTAAGGCTACGTAGTCAAGAAAGGCAGCTGCAGTACTTCTTTGTATTATCTGCTCTGCGCTCCAATAAACACATGTTATCGGCAATACACTAATAACCCAATTGTGCTCCACTCACTTAGAATCTGGAACCAATGCAGAAAGCATTTTAAGACGGAGAAGCTTCTCTCTGTGGCACCCCTGCAAGAGAACCACCTCTTTCAACCTTCACAAACATATGCAGTTTTTAATATCTGGAAAAAATTAGGAATTAACTTGCTTAGAAATCTTTATATAGACAACGTCTTTGCATCCTATGAACAATTACATTCCAAATTTAACATTCCAGCTACACATTTCTTTCACTATCTTCAAATCAGGAACTTTGTTAAACAGAACCTTCCAGATTTTCCTCATCTTGCACCCTCATCCACGCTGGAAAAAATATTGCTCAATTTTAAGGAATTAGACTCCATCTCTACAATATATAAAATCATTTTACAATCCCTTCCTTTCAAAGATCCAAGAGGACACTGGGAAAAAGATCTCTCAATTAATATATCAGAAAAGGAGTGGAAAGTAGCAATGCAGAGAATTCACTTGCGCTCCATATGCGCAAAGCATACAATTATACAACTCAAAATTATATATCGAGCACATCTGTCTCAACTAAAACTCTCCAACATGTTTCCAGGGCATGATCCAACCTGCGAACGTTGCAACCAAGCCCCAGCCTCACTGGGTCACATGTTCTGGGCCTGCACCAAATTAACATTATTCTGGACAAAAAAATTTAATTACCTTTCAGACAGCCTTGGACTCACAATCCCCCCTAGCCCATTAACAGCTGTGTTTGGGGTTCTTCCAGAGGGGCTTAAAGTGGAGAAGGACAAACAAATTGTGATTGCATTCACTACACTCTTGGCACGCAGACTCATTCTGATAAACTGGAAGAACACAAACTCTCCTCTTTTAAGTCAGTGGCAAACTGATGTGTTATATTATTTGAAATTGAAAAAAATCAAATACTCAGTTAGAGGATCTGTACAGACTTTTTTCAAAACATGGCAGGATCTAATCAGTAATATTGTAAAATAAGTTTATAAAGCACAGAGAATTTATTAACTTAGGTATGTTTAAAAGCCTTAAATCTTACACCGTTTGGCTTGCTCTCTCTCTCAGGGGTGGGGATCGATCTTTTCTTAACATAATTCTTTTTTTTTGTAAAAACTTGATTGCTATGTATGGATTGTATAAAATTAATAAAAAAAAAAAAAAAAAAAAAGAAAGGCAGATTACCATTGAGATACTGTCAGAGTGGATTTGAAAAATGAAGAGGCCTCATTTGTCAACATAGTCGATGTATAATTAGATTAATCAAGCAATTACATTTTGACTCTTCTATTATGGCCTCCCCAAAGCCCTACCCCCAAAGTGATATCAGATTACTTTTTGGTAACCTTCCACTTCATGTTAAAGAGGAGAGGACCTTTGATTTTGATGCTACAATTTCCCAAGCTGATCTCAAGGAATATTTACATTGCATGGGTGTTGGGAAGGCATCATGATTGGAAGAACTTTCTCCTGAGTTATTTTCCTTATTTTGGAAGCAACAATCCTTTCCTCTCTTGAATATAATTATTTAAACCAATCATCACTTTACTCTTAAAGCAAGGCAATGGACCTACTCTGTGACAGATTTACAGGCCCCTCTTTTTATGAACATGGATGCAAAAAATTATGCAATGTCTAGTCAGGCTTTACTGTATATAACCCTCTTAAAACATACAGTATGCAAACTGCTACATCTTCATTGATTCTGCCTAATCCCTTATTAGTCCAGCTGTTCTTATGTCCCTTGATATATAGAAAGCTGATGATTGCATTAACTGGCCTTTCTTATGGGAAGTAATGAACATAATGGCCTCTGATGTTATCTGTGAATTTTCTTAACTTTTCTCACACTGCATTACTCCTGCGCAGCTCTAACATTTCTAATCCCTTTCCCATTAGAGTATATGATCCCCTTCATTTTAGATTCCTCAAAGACCTTCGAAATTTTGTCCACTTATAAAATTAATCGAACTTCATCCTTTTATGGCTTAATGAATTTTATCACCAAACCTCCCTTTCCTTTATCATTGTAACAAATATTTTCAGAAGTTGAAGAGTTGATACCCCTTTCTCAGTCACTAATATGCTCTAATACATACCGTCAAATCTTCTTCCCCATTAATTGTATGGACTGCACAGGGTAGAAGTGTTATGTGTCAGATTGAATTTGTGTTATGTTTTATATTATTATAATTTTCAGTTATTGTATTTCCTCTTGTTTCACGTATCATTTGTTAATAATTTATTGTCTTTTTAACTGTAATTCCACCTCTGTGGTTTCTCATAGAATCTTTTCTTCTTTCTCCACTTTCCTACCAAGATTTTCTGTTTGTCATCCTAAAGTGTAAATTCTTCATGTTGTCTGTGGGACCCGTTTTGTTTCTTCTCCCAAGGAAACACTTGTCTTCACTGTCTGCTCATGATTTTAAAAAGTGTCTTGCAAATCTCTCCCTATAATGTCACTTTGGTCCAGAGATCTTTCCCCACTCTCTCTGTCATCTGGCAAACTATAATGTTGGACACTGCTCCAAAAACTCCAAATACCAGTACATCAGCTTTAAAATTCTCTATAGAATTTGCCCTACTCCCCCCGAGTGCCATCTGATGGGCTCACACTTTACCCACTCTAACATTTAAGCCTTCTTAGTATAGCCACCAATTTCCTTTCTTCAAATATTCCTGTTTGTCTCAATTTCATTTAGACCTCTTGATTTTAACTCTTACCTATTGCCAGCATAAACTGCCCTGTCACTGTACACTGCCAGCCAAACTACTCCCAATAGATTGATACTATAGACAAATGTCAGTCTTTCTTCTGTGATTTACTTTACCTTGAACTGTCTGTGTTGTCAATTAATAGGGCATCCTAAGAGGTCAGTTGTTGAAATCCTGACTCTCTTTTGCCCAATGTTTTCTCCATTGCTGCTGTTTTAATGTTGCAATTTCATCGTGGTTCCTTTTCTGGTACAAAATTCTAGAATATCTAGCTCTTAACCTAGGTTGGGGTGGGTACTATTAAAATGGGGTTGTTTTACCTTTGTAGATGTGAAATGTTGATCTTAAAATGAATATTATTAGTTCTGGCCCTATTCATTTTGAATTGCACGCACAAATTGACAGTAATAATTAAAAAAAAAGAATAAAGATCATTGTGTTGTGATCACATTTTTATTGATAAAATGAAAGAAATACAGTAAAAGAAAAACCAACAATAACTTCTCTTTAGGCTATGTAAAGAAACAAAACATCCTTCCCTCTTGCACCCTCCGCACCATAAAATCATTCTTTTATTTACTGCTATATTTTAAGTATAGTTGTTTCCCTTTAAAATGTGGTAATCTGATGCTTTTCTTCAAATCTTTATTGTCTCCATAGCTTGCTTACAATGGGAGCTTCACCCAATTCTGTGCTCACCTCAGGGAGCAAACTAATTGCCCAATAACTAAGACTGCCTTTGTTTCAGAGGTCGGGAATTTATCATCAAAAAATAAAAAATTAGCTATCAAATGGATGCACATTTGTCTCTGTATGCCATAGTGACTACTTGATACTGTCCTTGCAGTGAGCAGATCAGTGTTTGACTTGTCCTCTTTTGAGAATATATTTTCACATCAAAGTCACATGCAGGATGCTATCAAGCCAAATATTTGAATCCCTGGCCTATCAAATTTTAAAAGAACCCTCATACATTATTCTAGCAAGAGCCAATCACTTTTTATAGGTCACAGACAACTTTCAGTACCAGTAAGAATGACTGGAGACGCAGGTGGGCCTTGCATTGTCACTCTGGATGACTATAATCCTTTTTATTTCGGCAGACAGGCTTTCACCCAGTGAAAATGAACAGAAGTTTAACTTTCTATTGCATGCATCTTTACTTCTCTAAATGGCATTGACTGCATGATAGGAGACTTTCTTTTTAATAAATGAATTACAGAGTATGTTTGTTATTGATATCAAAGTGACTGGCAGATTTTTCTCCAATAATAAATTTGAACTCTTTAGTATATCATCTTAACAAAAAGCCTGTATGTGTTATTCTGGAGGGAATTAACTGCAAGCAATTCAAGTAGAAATCCTTTTTAGCCTGCCAGACAGTGGGAAACTTTAGTTATTATTAAAAGAAAAGAGGTATTTCTTTGTTTGTCAAATTTTTTCCCAATTTAAACATCAACACAAAGCAGAGACCATTAACTTTTTATAGATCTATAATGAAAAAACAAACTTTTACAGTTTTACATACAATACAAGTGTATATACTTCAGATTAGCTTTCAAACTCTGCTGAACAAAAATACAATTACAGTTTTAGAGATGAAATAAAACTTACACATTAAATAAAATTAAACTTATGCATGTTGCATCTGAAATAGTTAAATTGTGTTTACTGCATGTTGACTACAATTAGATTACAGTATTTCTCTACAAAATGCTACATCAATAATCTAAATCTTAAAAATTAAGATGAAATCACTACCATGTGAATAACATTAAGAAGATGATCTATCTTCTTAAGACCCCTAATTTTTTTTTCTTTTTTTTTTTTACAAAAGTTGTATACAGTAATCCTTTGCTATATCGCGCTTCGACTTTCGCGGCTTCACTCTATCGCGGATTTTAAATGTAAGCTTTTCTAAATAAATATCACAGATTTTTCGCTGGTTCGCGGATTTCTGCGGACAATGGGTCTTTTAATTTATGGTACATGCTTCCTCAGTTTGTTTGCCCAGTTGATTTCATACAAGGGACGCTATTGGCGGATGGCTTAGAAGCTACCCAATCAGAGCATGTATTACATATTAACTAAAACTCCTCAATGATATGCTTCCTGCGCGGTGCTTGATTGTTTGCTTTTCTCTCTCTCTCACCCTCTCTGACATTCTCTGCACCTGACGGAGGGGGTGTGAGCAGAGGGGCTGTTTGCACAGAGGCAAACTGTTTGCACAGAGGCCGTTTGCCTAGAGGATACGGACGTTTCTTTACAAAATGCCGCTTTATCGCGGTGCTTCGGCATACTTAAAAGCACGTATTGATTTTTTGATTGTTTGCTTTTATCTCTCTCTCTCTCTCTGACATTCTCTGCTCCTGACGGCTCTCCTTTGAAGAGAAGATATGTTTGCATTCTTTTGATTGTGAGAAAGAACTGTCATCACTGTCTTGTCATGGAACACAGTTTAAACTTTTGACTAAAGGGTGTTATTTCATGTCTAGAGGGCTCTAATAATGTTAACAGTGTGGGAGAGTTTATAAGGGCTTAAAATATATAAAAATAACCATACAAACATATGGTTTCTACTTCGCGGATTTTCATCTATCGCAGGGGGTTCTGGAACGCAACCCCCGCGATCAAGGAGGGATTACTGTATTTTCACCAAACGTTCAGTATTGTAGAGCTCAGGCTAACAAGGCAATTTGATTTAAATTATTATTTAATTTGATTAGATGGACTAGTATCTATATATATAATTCACTAAGGCAAGATAACCATGGAAAGCACGCCGGAAGGGGCGTGGATTAAATAAGCCGCCGACAAGTAAGACACCTATGGCACACGCAGGAAGGAGCCACGCCGGAGGTGATTCGCCATATGCAGCGTGTAAAACGGTTTGCAAGGGATATCCCATGGGATCCTTAAAACAATCCTTTACAACTGAGGTTAAAACGCAATGAACTAAGCAGTCTTTAAAATCCGAGTTTTTGCACCATAGCAAATTGTTTTACACGCTACATACAACAATTTGCATCTGCGACAAACATCCGTCTTCTTAGATGCTCCTGCAGGAACACGGAAAGTCTACGTGAGTCCCAGGTGCATCTGGACTGTGCAAAGACTACAACGACCCAAGTGATGAGTTGAAGGTAGGCACATGAGCGATGGCGATCCGCCAGTTTTCAGTCATGGACGATTGTGTATTGGTTCGTTCCGTGCATTATTACAATGTTGCTTTTCTTCCTGATTTATTACATTACCGATTTTTCAAACGTTAATTTTCTCCCTGTGCTTAAAAATCATTAAAAATCCCGCCTGATTATGCGGCGTATGGTACGCCGCGGGTTGGCTAGTAATGGATAAAACAGTGAAATTAAACCTTTGTCTGCTTATTGAGGTTTTGTTTATGTTGCATTGCTATTAGTAGCTTTATTTGACATAAAGGTAAGCCAAAGGTATGAGGAAGAATATTCTGAGGGTAACCGGCCACTTATTTTTTTAATGTGCATTATAAAAGTCTTAGAACTGATCACATACTTTATCTAAGCACATGAAACTTATTGTGAGGTTATGTTACTGCAGGCTACAAAGTTTAATGACCATTACTGTATCATGATGTAACTTTCATGTACTGAAAACACTTGCTACTTCTTCCCTAAAACGTATGTGTTTATAATTCTATATGTTCAGTGACATAAGTAATGCTTTTATTGATGACTGATACATCAGCAGAAAAACTTGCTTAGGCTTAATTCACAGAGGCCATTTATGGAATAAGACATACATTTCAGTTTATTTGTCCTCCAGATCCAGAAAATCTAACAATATACTGCTACATTGTCTGAATCATATGTGCATAGTGTATATTGTATTGCTTTGTTTTTCTGATGCAATGTAATATGCTTTAATTTATTTTCTTTTTTTACAGTCACAGGATTACTAAAACTCAGCTGTGGTCAATAATATGTGGTTGTTCAGAATTTTTCATAACTTTGTCCCCTTTAGCCCCATTTGTTTTTTATGTACTGTTTTTTCATCCTCACAACTAACAAGTATCTGACATACTACTAGTACCATATCCTATTTCAGAAAGCATTAAGAAGATCTGGAGATGAAATTTGTGGCTCATAAGAACATAAGAAATTTGACAAACAAGAGAGGACGATTCAGTACATCAGTCCTGTTTGTTTAACTAATAGCTAAGCTGTCCCAATATCTCAGATTCTTCTTAAAGGTAGATAAGGTTTCTGCATCAGCTGCATGTCTCTGTAGTTTTTCCCAGAGTCCCACAGCTCTTTGTGTAAAGAAGTGCTTCCTGGCTTCAGTTTTAAATGCACTTCCTCTTAATTTCCATTGACATCCTTGAGGATGTAATTCATCCTTAACCTGAAAGAATAGTACTTTTTTTTTGTTTAATGTGATGCAGGCCTGAAATGGAGAATATTAACAAGTGAAATGAAGTTGCTCAGGCAAACCACGAAATATCTTGGATTCATACTGTCTGCAATGAAATAAGAGTCAATGAAAATTTAAGAATCATGTAATAAACATTGTGGGGCAAAAATCATAGCTTACAAAATAAATAATAATTAAGGGTAGCAGTTATTACTGAGATCAGGGATTCATCATTGCTATAGAAGGATTCAGCTGTGGAGGTCTGCAGTAATGCTGTTATTTA
Source organism: Polypterus senegalus (assembly GCF_016835505.1). Classification (NCBI taxonomy): domain Eukaryota; kingdom Metazoa; phylum Chordata; class Cladistia; order Polypteriformes; family Polypteridae; genus Polypterus; species Polypterus senegalus. The sequence goes on along the minus strand of NC_053156.1, from coordinate 177,688,729 downwards.
AAAAAAGCATTCATAACTGATGTATTTGAGGAGCCTGATATTTGATATACAATGGAGCAGATGTTTTGAACACTTACTGAAGGACATTGTAGGTTAGTTTTTTTTTTTTCCTTTTCAGATTTGAACATTTGTGCTGTTTGAAATAACTATTAGTAACTACAATAATTCTCTAACTGAGGTAGCATAGGAAACAGATGCTGTAAAATAAAACTAAATAATCAACACAAACATGACTACAACCCTAGTTATTCAATGCAATGATAAACACCACTAAACTTTTAAGTATAAGCTGATATTGTTTTTCATTAATGTTAATTAGTTTATACCTTGTTTTTAATGAATTTGAACAAAATATGTATCCTCATATGCGATGGTTCTATATTTAGTGAGTGGTATAATCTGTTCTTGCACTTTTCTTTGTAGTTAGTACTATTGTATTTCTGAGTTGGCAGTAACAGATTGGGCATCTAGCTGTGTGAAGAGGAAAATATATTTACAACCATTGCATGCACAACCTACCAGGAAGGGGGGTTACTCTCTAAATTGCCTTTCCCAAGATTTTTTCCATTTTTTTTCTCTTAGGGTTTTATTTTTGTGAGTTTTTTTTTTCTTGTTTTCGTAGAGAGTCAAGACTGGTGGGCTGTCAAACAGCCCATTGCAGTATTTCTTATTTGAATTTGGGCTATACAAGAAATAAGTTGTTGTTGTGTGGTGTTTTAGTCTGTGGTATTTCAGATTCACACAGCCCCACCAGATTTTGAAGCTTCTCTCAGTATCTTAACTAATTCAACATATGTGCAATTTTTTTTTTCTAGGAAAACATTGTTTTTTGTAGTGTGTGAAATTGTCTTCATACTTGCTTTCTGCTAGCTTTGCAAGGGTTCTAGGTTTACCCTTGGGTGTGTGTGCACAATTGTAGCCGGAACTTTATACCATTTTCAGCCTTTAAATTGTGTTTTTGCACTTCTAGTTTGGATTTGTCCTGGCCAATACTAGGCAAAGAGTCATGAAAAGACAATTTTCTGTCTTAAATATAGCCACAGTCATTTAAAAAAGAATAGAGAAAGAGCATCAATATCAGGGGTGCATCGAGGACAAGACATTACACTAACAGGGTTGAGCAGCATTTTGAGCTTTATCTTCCACTGAGGAGGACCACCTGTGAGTGCTAAATTTGAAAAGGTCTCCAAGGAAACCTTACGAGTTGTCCTACTACTTGGAGGAAAAGAAGCCAGCCTATATTATTATATAATTTTTTTAAAGAAGCAGAATTCTGGTGTGGAAAGAACAGGTATGTAGAAAATGTTTTCAGTTAATAAGAATTGATAATGGATGCTTTGAAATCACAATCTCTTTTTGACTTTCACCTCCAAACTCTCTGATAAAAGCAAGCCCGCCACATATGGCGTACCGTTTGAGCTATCTTGATGTCTAGTTATGAAAAATATCAACCTTATTTTTGGCCCTTGGAAATGAAAAATCTTCATTTTAGGCCAATTTTATAGAATAAATTGTGCAGGAAATTATGTACACTCTTATGTCAAAGAATAAACCATAGATGACTTCAGCAAAAAAGTTATCCCTTTTCACAAAATTTCAAAAAAATGGAGATTGGTATTATAGGATTGTAGAGTATCATTTTATGCTGTTTTGAGGTTGGTGATCACAAATATGATAACATTTCTGATGTTTGATACTTTATTAGTTGTCCCTGCCTACTGTTCAGAATGTTCAAAATGACAAAATTCATATATAAGCAAGTAGGGTAATGTTTTAGACTATTCCAAGACAAGCAATTATGTATATAATATTATATTTGATCCTTTAATAAGGCTTTAGACCGTCTTCTTCTTTTTCACCACCACTTAGGAGTTGCCACAGTGATCATCTTTTTCTATATCACTCTGTTACACCCATCACCTGCATGTCCTCTATCACCACATCCATAAACTATCTCTCCTCTACATTGGTTTGGACATGTGCAATCTCATCTCTCTGACTTTGTCTTCCAGCCTGATCTGACCCTGTAATGTACTACTTTCTAATTCTGTCCATCCTCGTCACACCCAATGCAAAATCTTAGCATCTTTAACTCTGTCTCCTGCTTTCTGGTCAGTGCAACTGTCTCCAAATCATATAACATAGCTGGTCTCACTACTGTCCTTTAGACCTTCCCTTTCACTCTTGCTGATACCTGTCTGTCACAAATTACTCCTGACCCTATTTTTCACCAATTCCATCCTACCTGCACTCTTTTTCACATATCTTCCACAATCTCCATTACTCAGTACTGTTGATCCCAAATATTTAAACTCATCCACCTTCGCCAACTCTACTCCCTGCATCCTCATCATTCCACTGACCTGCCTCTCATTTACATACATGTATTCTGTCTTGTTTCTAACGACCTTCATTCCTTTCCTCCCTAGATCATATCTCCACCTCTCCAGGGTTTCCTCAACATTCTCCCTACTCTTGCTACAGATCTTAATGTCATCAGCAAACATCATAGTCCATGGGGACTCCTGTCTAATCTCATCTGTCAACCTATCCATCAACATTGCAAAGAAAGGGCTCAGAGCCCATCCCTGATGTAATCCCACCTCCACATTGAATGCATCCGTCACTCCTACTGTAGTCCTCACCACTGAACACTTCCTTTGTACATATCCTGTAAACTCTTACATACTTCTCTGCCTCTCCCGACTTCCTCATACAATACCACAACTCTTCTTGAGACACCCTGTCATATGCTTTCTCCAGGTCCACAAAGACGCAATGCAGCTCCTTCTGGCCTTCTTTATACTTCTCCATCAACACCCTCAGTGCAAACATTGCATCTGTGGTGCTTTTTCTTGCTATGAAATCATACTGCTGCTCATTAATCACCGCCCTTCTTAACCTAGCTTTCACTACTTTTTCCCATAACTTCATCAATTTTATCCCTCTGTAGCTGTTACAGCTTTGCACATCCCCTTATTCTTTAAAAATTGGTACCAGTGCACTTCTTCTCCATTCCTCAGGCATCCTCTTTCCAAGATTCCATTAGACAATCAGGTTAAAAAGTCCACTGCCATCTCTCCTAAACACTTCCATGCTCCCACAGGTATGTCATCTGGACCAATTGACTTTTCATTCTTCATCCTCTTCATAGCTGTCCTTGCTAATCTGTTGCACTTCCTGATTGACTATGTCCACATCATCCAACCTTCTTCTCTCTCTCATTCTCTTCATTCCTCAGCCTTTCAAAGTACTCTTTTCACCTGCACCGTCCTCGCTTGTGAGTATGTTTCCATCTTTATCCTTTATCACCCTAGCCTGTTGCACATCTTTCCCAGCTCAGTCCTCCTGTCTAGCTAATAGGTACAGGTCCTTTTCTCCCTCCTTAGTGTCCAGCCTCTCATACAACTTATCATATGCCTTTTCTGTAGCTTTCTCCACCCCTCCCCTCACCTTACTCATTGTCTCCTTGTACTCCTGTCTACTTTCTGCATCTTTCTGACTATCCCACTTCTTCTTTGCTATCTTCTTCCTCTGTATACTGTCCTGTACTTCCCCATTCCACCACCAGGTTTCCTTTCCTCTGTCCAGATATCATGCCAAACAACCTTCTTCCTGTCACCATTACTACTTCTGCTGTAGTTGCCCAGCTGTCTGGCAACTCTTCACGGCCACCCAGTGACTTTCTTACCTCCTCCCTAAACTCATTCTTTCAGTCTTCCTTTTTCAACTTCCACCATTTGATCCTTGGCTCTGCCCTCACTCTTCTCCTCTCCTTCTTGATCTCCAATGTCAACCTACAGACCACCATCCTATACAGCCTAACTACTCTTTCCCCTGCCACCACTTTGCAGTCTTCAATCTCCTTCAGATTGACTCTGTTGCATAGGATATAATCTACCTGTGTGCATGTTCCTCCACTCTTGTACGTCACCCTATGTTCCTCTCTCTTTTCCTAAAATACGTATTCACCATAGCCATGTCCATCCTTTTCGTAAAATCCACTATCATCTGAACTTCTTCTTTCCTCTCCTTGACACCATACCTACACATCACCTCCTCATCTCCTCTGTTCCCTTTACCAATATGTCCATTGAAATCCACTCCAATCACGACTCTCTGTCCATTGGGGACACTGTCCATCACTTCATCCATCACACACCCAACTTGTGGAGCATATGCAGTAAGAACATTCATCATCACACCTCCAATTTCCAACTTCATAATCATTACTCTGTCTGACACTCTGTTCACCTTCAAAACACTCTTGACACACTGTTTGTTCAGAATAACCCCACCCCATTTCTCCTCCCATCCACACCATGATAGAACAATTTGAATCCACCTCCGATCCACCTGGCCTTACTCCCCTTCTATTTAGTCTTTTGTACGCACAACATATCAAACTTCTTTCTCTCCATCATATCAGCTAACTCTCTCCCCTTACCAGTCATACTGCCAAAATTCATAGTTCCTACCTTCAGTTCCACTCTTCTTCTCCTTCTTTGGCCAACAGTAGCCCAATTTCCACCACCACCCTATTGGCTAACAGTACTGGTTGTGGCTGTTGTTATCCCGGGCCTCGATCAATCCAGTATGGAAATTTGTATTGTCCGCATATTGATCTGAAAAAATTTTACACTGGATACCCTTTCTGATGTAACCCTCCCCATTTATTTGGGCTTGGGGCTGGCACGAAGAAACACACTGACTTGTGCATCCCCTGTGGCTGGGTTAGACCTCCTATGTACAATTATTAGAGTGTATTTGATATTTTATTTATTATTTTAAAATGTTTAGTCAAACCTGATGACTTATTATTTTAAAATAAGATGTGTACGGGGGGCTAAACAGGGTGTCATATTCGTCTATCCTTATCATCTGACACAAAGTAGGACAGGTTAGTAATAACAATCGTCAGTGTGGCGGGCTGAATTGTTACAGTATTATCTGCAAGCATAATTGTTTGTTCATTTCTACGCTAAGCATGTAGTAAAAAAAAGTTTTAAGAACCAAAAGAATAAATGTGTATATTCAGGGAAAAGAATATGAGTAATTAATAAAAAGAAAGCAGAAGTATATAACTCAGACTGAAGCGATGTTTTCAAGATACATAGGAAAAACAAAGTGGATAATTTTACCAATGGAAAGAGAGCATGTAAGTTACAACATAATAATACCCAATTATTTTAAGCATGTGTACTCATACAGTATAACTGAATGATTTCTTTCAGACAATGGACTTCAAAAGCTGTAAAATAGTAAGAGTATCCTGGGAGAGGTTGAAAGCCTGCCAGCTGAAAAAGGAATAAACATAACAAATTCAGAAAGAAAATGGCTTTGTAGGTTTGTGAATCACCCAAAGAGGAGAAAAAAAATCAGTTTCTCATGGACTTCTTTCAACATTAATACCAGCTAACTGCATGTTTTCATACTGTTTTACTTTAGTTTATCTGCAAAGTTTATTATTTTTATCTTTGGTACTTTAAGAACTGAAATCCCAGAGAGCCAATATCGTCTGTTAGATATAGCAGGTAAACAGAACCTTAGCCCTTCTGCAACAAATGCAGAATATATTCATTCAACAATTTACACAGTGCATGCTAGTGTTTATTTTATTTTATTTTTTTAATATGATGAACATCTGATGCTAGATATTTTTTCTCTGGTGATGTTAATATGCTCTCTGAGGCCCTGTTTAATAGCAAAGGGGATAATTTGAACAAAATGGCAGTAATACCAAGTGGCACTGCAAAACACAAAGAAGAGAAATAAAATGGGAGAGGATATTTACAGCTAATAGCAGTGAAGGCCAAAGTTATTGCAAACCAAAACGAGCACTTAAACAAGAAGATCAAAGAGTAGACCATGCAAATTTGTCTGGAGCTATGATTTAATGCAACTTCAATGTATAATATTTTATGTTGTGAGTCATATAACCAAAGTTTTTGGTCCTTAAGTTAAAGTTTCTGAATCTCATGCTAGTTTTTTTAATCTTGAAATTGTTGGGGGAGCTGTCACTTGTGATTGCAATATACACTCTGGAGTAAGGCATAGCTTACATATGATAGCAGGTCATTAATACTTCTACACATCAAAACCAGTGTAAATTGTAAGCTAACATATGGATTTAGGAATGGGAATTTTATTGTTGTACATGTATGGTTATAACCCTGGAGAGTTATTATGCAATAATACAAAATACAATTTTGTTTCATTTACATTGGAAGTATTCAGACCCATTCATTTTTTACATTTTACTGTGTTGCAGCCTTGTGCTAAAACCATTTAAATTAATTTTTTACCACATTAAGCAACACTTGATACTCCTGACTAGTATGTCAAAAGTGAAAAGAGGATTTTACAAATTTATTAAGAATAAACTGAAATAAAACATTGACCCAAGTATATAGACCCTTTCCTATGACATTTGAAATTCAGTCAGTCAGTCATTGTCTAATCCGTTATATCCTAACACAAGGTCACGGGGATCTGTTGGAGCCAATTCCAGCCAGCACAGGGAACAAGGCAGGAGCAAACCCCCGGGCAGGGCGCCAGCCCACCGCAGAACACAGGATTAAACAATTTAAGTGAAAAGGATGGAAGTATGTTTAAATCACATTACTGTCAATATTAAGATGCAAATTCTCCAAGCATTACCCACACATGAGTAGCTTCTGTGCTGCAGAGGATAAAGTGTACTGCCATAGAGAGGTTTCAATATTATTTGGGGGAAAAAAATGTTGATAGTCTTGATGTTGCATTGTAGAAATTTTACACATATATTTTTACGAAGTCTCAGCTGCTGTACAAACATAAATGCTTTTAACATCGATTCAGTTTTCAGTAATACAACAAATTGAAAATACCTACCACACTATGCAATTCCCAAGACCACCCCCCTCTTCCCACACAGCACAACCCTGTTCAGGACTAAGTGTGTTTTCAAAATAGTTTAGTATGGTACTATATAATTTCATTTTAGCAACTTCATTTTTTAATTTCTCTCACGCATTCATGATTGCAAAGAAATATCTTTAAAAAAAGACTTTTTATCTTACAGTATCTGAAAGAAGATAATATGAAATATAAACAATCAGCTAGAATTTGTTATATTCTTGGTCATCTTTAAAATTATAGAGGAAAGAGAAGTGTATTTAATAATCATTAGAGAGTGTACAATACTTTTATCATGATAGGATCAGAGAGCGGATCAGCGAGCGGAAGCAGAGAGCGGATCAGCGAGCGGAAGCAGAGAGCAGCAGCGTCTCCCACAGGCACATAGCCCTTCGCAAGCACCCAAGCAAGCAGCTAACCAGTAGAAATAACCGGCAGTGAGAAATTAAAGTCGATCGCTCAGCGGGTGGTGGAAACTTAAAGCCGACGGTCTCGTAGCGATTCAGCTGAACAGGGAAAGCGCCAAAGCAACTATAAAAATGGCAAAGATGACTTCAACACTTAACATAAGTTCTATCTGCTCTCTGTCCGTCGAGGGCGCGTTTATATGTTGTGTGTCCTGCAGTATGTACAGTTCAGGTTTTCCGGCCGACAGTGTAGATAGCTTCACCTGCCAAAAGTGTTTAGTTAATTTAGAGTTGGTCGGGAAAAAAATATAGAGGGGATGTGATTTATAGCAGATTGCATTCCTTTCACTGCTGGCTAGAAATCTGGTGTGCAAATAAAAGCATAGCGTTTGTGAACAATTGGGATGATTTTTGGGAAAGGCCTGCATTTTTCAGAAGAGATGGTCTTCATCCTAACTGGAGGGGATCTTATGTATTATCACAAAATATGGCAGCAAAACTGCCTGGTTGACTGATTAGAGCACCATCCAGGCCGCAGTCATGTGATCTTAAATTACAGGCTGTTGTTTATCCCACCTGTTATTTTCCTGAAGCTGTTACCCATAATTCCTGTTGTGGGGCATCCAGTAAATTTAGTCTTAATACAAACCTTAAATGAATTGAAAACCAAAAAATAAGGTGTATAATTAGACCAAGGGATAAAACCAGACCCTCCACCAGGGGCATCTGTAATAGAAATTTAATTCAAATTAAAACAAAAATATATCAGCAGTTCAGAAAAAACCATGCAGTTTTAAATGCTATTTATTGAACATTCGCTCTCTTGGCACTAAAGCTGTTTTGGTAAATGATATTATATTAAGTACAAAATCTGATCTGTGTCTTCTTACTGAAACCTGGCTTAGTAAATGTGACACTGTTCCCCTAGCGGAGGCGTCACCAGATGGATACTCGTTCCTTCATAAGTCTAGAGATTCTGGTCGAGGAGGAGGCCTTGGAATAATTCATTGTAACAAAATGCAAATCACTCTAAAAATTTAGGCAACTTTACATCCTTTGAGGCATTCATTTTAAATATTAAAACAGATTCCAACACAATTATAGTGCTAGTCTACAGACCACCAGGGCCATATTCATTGTTCATGACTGAATTTAGCAACCTTCTGTCTGATTTGGCTATAAATTATGATCACGTAGTTCTGATGGGGATTTTAATGTACACATTGATGTGGAAACTGACACTTTTAGCAAATGTTTTACTTATTTGTTAAATTCAGTAGGATTTTGTCAGATTGTCAAAGGTCCAACTCATAATCATAACCACACATTAGATTTAATTATAACTTACAAAGTTGAAATTCAAAATTTAAATATTACTCCATTAAATGTAGTTATTTCCGATCACTTCTTAATTACATTTGATTTAGTTCTGCCCATGCCAGCGCTCACAGATTAAAACAAAGACAGTGCACATCTAGATTGTAATTCTGCTTCAAAATTTATAGATACCTTGAGTAAGTCGAGTGTAATTGTGGAAAACCATTTAGATCAGTTAACATCAAATGTAAACGTGGAAAACAATTTAGATCAGCTAACATCACATTATAATGTGACCTTGAGAGATGCTCTGGACACAGTGGCTCCCCTAAAACAAAAGTGATCAAAGCACATAGAAACTCTCCCTGGTTTAATGAAAATACTCGAGCTCTTAAATTAGAGTGTGAAAACTGGAGCGCAGATGGAGAACAACAAAGCTACATGTCTTTCAAATTGCATGGACAGAGAGTGTTAATAAATATAAAAAGCCCTCTTTAAAGCTCGCTCAGAATACTATTCTACATTAATAGATAGCAATAATAAAAATCCTAGGTACTTTTAGAACAGTGGCTGAATTAAGAAATGGGAATTCAGATCAACAGTGCAAAATACCAACAGATATTAGCAGTACAGACTTTATGAACTTCTTCAATGAGAAAATTAAAAATATAAGATCCCAGATCTCAGCATCACAGTACAAACCAAATACTAGCTTAGCAGACCCTGCTCACATTGCATTCAGCACTTTAGTAATTTTAATCCTGTAACTGAGCAGGAAGTCTTAACTTTTAATTACTAAAATGAAGCCCACTAGATCCAGTGCCAACAAAACTAGTAAAAAGTGCCATGGATGTTCTTGCAGCGCCTATTTTAACCATTATCAATAGTTCATTACTGCATGGCACCATACCTGATGCACTAAAAGTGTCAGTCATTAAACCTTTACTTAAAAAGTCAGACCTAGACCCACACATACTAAATAATTATAGGCCTATTTCAAATTTACCATTTCTCTCTAAAATACTAGAAAAAGTAGTCGCCAGTCAGCTTCAGTCACACCTTACGCATTACAATTTATTTGAGAAATTCCAGTCTGGTTTTTGCACTGGTCATAGTACAGAAACTGCACTAACACGGGTCGTAAATGACATTCTGATATCCTCTGATGAAAGAAAACTCCACTGTAATTATGTTGTTAGACTTAAGTGCAGCATTTGACACCATTGACCATTCTATTTTACTGCACAGGCTAGAAAACGATGTTGGGCTTACAGGCCCGATGCTCGCTTGGTTTAGTTCTTATTTATCAAATCGATTCCAATATGTACAGAAATGTGCTGACAGTACTCCATCATTATACACAGAAGTTCAATATGGTGTCCCGCAGGGCTCAGTACTGGGACCTTTACTGTTTTTCTCTTTCTTAAACACAGTTCTTAAATCCTTACACTGGCTCCCGGTTAAGTTTAGGGCGGATTTCAAAATCCTTTTAACATATAAAGCATTAAATGGCCAAGGTCCGGTTTACTTGTTTGAACTTATCATGACTTACAAACCTGAGGACACATTAAGATCTCAAGATGCCGGTCTACTTATGATTCCATGGATTAATAAAATAACAGTGGGAGGTCGAGCTTTTAGTTACAGGGCCCCTAAACTGTGGAATGGTCTTCCTGCTTCTATAAGAGATGCCCCATTCAGTCCCAGCCTTTAAATCTCGGCTGAAGACTCACTACTTCAGTTTAGCATATTCTGACTAGAGCTGCTGATTAACTCTACATACTGCATATCTATTGTTAGTCATTAGCACTAAAACATAAGTAACATGATTGTTATAATTTGTTACTAACTCTCACCTATTCTGTTTCTGTTCTCGGTACTCAAATGTGGCAATTGGTGCCACGGCCCACCTGCCAAGTTGTTTGCCTGCCTATGGTTAAGTCATCCCTGATGGAGGATCACAGGAATCATGGGGAAAAAGGGGTCCTTTCATTGGATTGGCTGGCCGAGCAACGTTTCAGCCGTAGAATGGCCAAATGGGGAGGCAGCTTGATGGATGAGGTCTCCAGGACTCTAAAAATATCCAAATCTTATTATGTGATATCATCTACAGTTAAATTCTGCTCCGGGCTTCTTAATTTTTTATTATTATGCTGTATTAAGGATTTCTTCTGTTCTGTGTATTATATTGTATTGACCCCCTTCTTTTGACACCCACTGCACGCCCAACCTACCTGGAAAGGGGTCTCTCTTTGAACTGCCTTTCCCAAGGTTTCTTCCATTTTCCCTACAAGGTTTTTTTCGGAGTTTTCCTTGTCTTGTCAGAGAGTCAAGGCTGGGGGGCTGTCAAGAGGCAGGGCCTGTTAAAGCCCATTGCGGCACTTCCTGTGTGATTTTGGGCTATACAAAAATAAACTGTATTGTATTGTATTGCTGTATAGCAGCATTACTTAGACTCCGGTACATGCAGAGCAGGTTGGCTACAGTGGCTCACACCCATGACACTTTGCACTTATTGGCCCATGTGCCCTTTCTTGCTTGTAGAATCAACACCCAGCCAAACAGTAATTTTTTGCCACTTCATGATTCATCTTCACTATTTAGTGCAGGTCTCGTATTTGTTCCTAATTGATATCTTAGCACAAATACCTGTTTCCTTCCCTACAGAGCTCCATCTGGCAATCCCCATTGTTTTTAGCATGTGTATCCAGGATCATTACTTTATTCTAGCATATTCTAATTAGAGCTGTTGATTACATCTAAATATTTCAGCTCTGTTTGATACCCACTTGCTAAAAACACCCATTAACATCATTATTAACTGCTACTGACTGTCCTCTGTTCCTTTTCTTTTCTCATTATCCTGCTGTGATAGTTCTTTACTACCAGTCTACAACTCCAGGGGCCTCATGTTTAACGCTGTGCGTAGAATTCACATTACAACATAGCATATGGACAAAAGTGGAGATGTGTGTACGCACAAAAAAATCCAGATCCATAAATCTGTGCATACGCCAAATCCCACAAATTTGAAAATTAATGCACATGCACACGCCTACAGCCCCACCCCAACTCATCCCAGAATTTCACATATTTTACTATGCAAATCAATATAAATATCACCTTCCATTCAGTGTTTGGTTAAACAATGGAAGAGGCACATGAGAAAAAAGAATTTCAGTGACTGCAAAGTGGAACCAAGGAAAAATGTACAATTTGTTGGCTAAAGCATTGGTATAAGCATCAAAAGCGTGGTGGTGACACTGGAAAGTTCAAGTTCAGAAAGTCACAAAGTGCTCAAAACAAAACAAGTGATCAGATATCACAGTAGATGTGAAAATGCGAGTTGCTGCCCACTGTCTGTTTATTCTGTTTCAGACAATATTACAAAAGCTGACCCCTGTACGATGCTCAGGCAATGAAGGTGCTGTTGTGCATAGCATGTCTTGGGGCACTGGTTGCACACTCTTCTGCCTCAGAAACTGCTGGGAGGCCATTTGGCTGTGTGCTGACAGACGCTGTTCTGGAGTCACAAAATGCAATAGTGAATGCTGAAAGAGATGTGGCCAATGAACTAAGAAATATAAGGGCTGTACTATGAGATATTGAACACAAATTAAATGAATTGGTTAAAAATAAATGCTGCATCTGATTACCTGTTTTTGCCTTCTACTAATTACACTCAAATGAAGTTATAATGGTGTCCAACTTGGCTGATCATTTGATAGGTTAGGGTGTGGCCAATGAACTAAGAAATATAAGGGCTGTATGTGATACTGACTACAAATTAAATGAAATGGTTAAAAAATAAATGCTGCCTTTTGATTACCTGTTTTTGTTTTCTACTAACTACATTCAAATGAAGCTGTAATGCTCTCCAACTGCAGCACACTTTCTATGCAATGTACAGCAGCATATTAAAAGAGTGGAAATGCTTTCTATTTACATAAGCAAATTCATTCTCTGAAGGTGCCTTCATAGTGTAGCGCTAGCACCAAGCGCTAGAGCGGATCGAATTTCTTACTCTTTACTTTGAGGTGACTCACTATCCTTAAAAGTACTGATTACCTTTTGCCTCACTAGTTGGAAAAAGCACCTGTGACTGTATGGAGCTGCTGTTTTTTTATAGGTTCTCCGGCAATATAATGCCAGCAGAGGATGCCAGCTCATTATTTTGGCGATTCTTCTCTGGCTGATGTAACTTGTCCAGTGCCATGGCAATAGCAATGTGCGTGCAGCTGACTGATCCAATTACATTTGGAAAATCGACCGTTGCTGCAAATTGCTCTTTGATGTTTTTAGGAAATCTTACCTATCTAGTTGACAAGCAGATAATACCATCCTATACAGCTGGCATTGTGTGACTCGTGATGTTTGTGCAATACCCAATTGGCCAGCAAGTTTACCTTGAAAAGGGTTAAAAACCCGAGAGTGGACAGAACTTAGGTAGAGCACAATTCCTCAAAGTCTATCTTTGTAAAGCCGGTGCCAGTTCAGCAGACAGCTCCAAGAGGATAGCTCTTGGAAATTGAAATCAACTTAAAGGCCAGTTATCATCATCTGTAAATTTGCACTTTTTTCTTATTATTTAATTTGTGGTGTCTTCTAAAAATGCTAAAGCAGCTATGGTAATTGGAATAGTTTGGCCATTCCATGCACCATTATGTTGTTACAGAATTAAATCAAATGAATTACATTTGTAAATTATATGCAGTTAAGTTCGGTGTATTTAATAAATTCCACATCATTGATGCAAATATGAAAAAGAAAGGTAAATGACACAAACTGTAGCACTGCTTTGACGCTGGGTGCCACCAGTTTATAAAGCTGAACAGAATCATGCATTTGCAAGGTAGGGGGCTACCGTGAAAATGTGCATGGATGCCAAGTTTATCTTTTATACATCTCAAAGTGTGTGAGGAAACGGGCATACGCAACATTTTTGTGCGTATCATTTATATATGAGGCCCCATGTCAGCCCATTGGATGTAACACTGACATTAGAAGAATTGAGATCAACGACCTAATGATATGGCAGAATACACAGGGTTGGTGGGGTGTGACTTAGTATAGATCACCAGAAATATGACTGTAGCCACCGAGGCGTAAGGCGTTTTCAAGCATGGGTAAACCACATGTCGAAAGAAATCTCACAGTCCAAAAGTTCATTTTAAAATATTTAATGAAAGTTAAAAGCAAATAATCCACACAAAGAATAAAAGAAAAAAATAGTTACACATGTAGAATAAAAGGCAAAAAAAAGGAAAAATGTATCTTCTCTAAACGTAGCTTTTCTTGAGAAACTTTAGTTATTTCTGTACTTAAAAGTTCTTTACTTCTTCTTTACTTAAAGATTCTTAACTTCTTATATACTTAAAGATTCTTGGCTTCTTCTTCTGTATGTTTTAAACGTACGGCACAGCACATTAATTAAGTGCTGTTTTCATACATATTTACTTCACACACTCAAAAGGCCGGTTGGCACGGTTTAAAACCTTATGCCTTCCACACCTTACTCATGGCAAGGCTGTCACTAACTAACTATAATGTTTACTCAAAGCTGTTAGAAATGGCAAGAATATACCAATACAATTCTACTTACAGGAGTTATAGGAACCTCCCATAGATTATGCATTGTCATCTAGTAAAATATTCATGAATTTTATAGAACTAGAAAAATGGCTCTTACAATGACATTGTCTGTTAAAGCTGACATTAGATTTTCTGTAGATTTATTTTTTTCACAAATGCTGTTTTAGTTTCTGTCCTCTGGTCATCAACTTGCCATATGCTAGTTTTTATAAACTATGTATTGTTATAGTTTGTGTTTGTTAATCAGACTGAAATTACTTTGCTTTATTGTTAAATTAGTGTATTATTCATCACAACTCTTTGTTTGTTTTAGCTGTTTGAATTTAGTCTCTAGTCAGCCATTCAGTTATGTTTGTAAAACATTTAACAATTTTTGTAAAAAGTTTCAACTGCTGTTCATTTTGATTGCTGTTGCCTGTGGATTTGACTAAGCCACCTGTGCAGGATAACAAACGTATATGGCCAGTGCTTATCATCTACAGCTAGGACAACTCTTAATGAAACTACCACCAAGTAATGCTGATCTGGGTAAGTCTTGATGGGCCACAGAAGCTGTAGGTTTTCTTCCAACCCAGTTGTTTAATTAAATGCTTAAAATTTAATTAATGTTTAATTAGTATTTTCATGATACAATGATAGGTCATTCTGATAGTTTTGATATCCAGATACTTCCTGATGAACACACAGGTGTAAAGAGATTCAAGTAATATGGTGAGCAGTGTTTTCTGTGCAATTAAAAATAGTGAATGCAGCTCTTTAAGACTAAACAAAGCTGTTAAGGGTTAGGAATCTTAATGTGTGAGTTAACAAATGTGAAGTACAAAAATGTTTCTTAAAAATAATACCTTCACCAGCAATAACTGGCTTCTGATTTTCTGTGTTGAAACAAAACCAGTAGTCATTTTGGGCCTTCTGGTCCTAAGATGAGAATGTATTCAGTGAAGAGCACTATAAAAAAAATAAACAATTAAATGAACCTTGGGGTCTCCACATTTTTTTCTATAAAACAACTGCTAATTATTTTGATAATTATACTTGTCCTTGTCAACTCCCTGCCTCTGCTACAATTGACAAAGACTAATCTATAAGTACTTTTGTTTAAATGTCATGGTCTAAACTTATCAAACTGCTGAAATAGCTGAAATTGTGTCACTGACGTTAGACAAAGCAACACCTTTAAGCCTGGAAAGTGTGCTAATGGTCTCTACAGGATTATAGACTTTACGTTTTCATCTTCTCCAGTCCGTAGTCCTCTAATTTTATTTTTTTCTGTAGTCCCTTCTAATTAGAATAAATGATTAAGGAAGTGTCAAGGCAGACTGTCGTTCATTCTAATTACAAACAGATAAAAATGGCTTTAAGGACCATTTATACATCTAATCCATATCATGTGCCACACATGTGCGCGCTTCGGAGGCAGTCAACATGTCCTCAGGTGAGTGAAGAATTAAGAGATGAGGGGTTGTACTGTGGTAATGATGCCTCTCTCTCTGACCTTTCAGAAATAAAGATGATAAATAACACAACAATACCTGCACAAATCCAGAATTATGAAAATGGCGACTCATCCACTTCCTCATCTACATTGTTACTTCTAGCTCCTGATGATGACGTCACTTCCGGTCCCATCCAGATGACGTCACTTTTATGGCATCTCATGATGACGCAACTTCCGGTCCCATCCAGACGACGCCACTTCCGGCTCCTCACGACGATTGTAAAGACAACCCAGTTGTCGAATGTTAAATGATTTTTCAGTACTTTGACCAAAGAAATTGCAGTAGCAATATACGGGGCATATTCCCCAACACTTTGACATTGTCCAGTGACGTTATTCTATCACACATGATATCTTCCTTCCAAAATTGTCTTCTGTTATCATTCACTTGCTATGTTCATGCATTGATGCTAATTCAATTAAAGCCTTGTCTCTTTTCTATTAGATTGCACATTTCTGTGAAGCTCTTCAGAAACTATGTAGGACCTTATCAGACCATTTAGTAGTACCATCAGTAGCAATACAAACAGCTGTAGCATTTACTTTAAAATCTTCGAAGTTACCAATTTATGTTGCTAATTACATATGTACAAGAATGTTTAGATATAGAGTCCTCATAGAAACAACCATGTTTGCTTCCACAAAGTCGCTCTGATAATTTATATTCAGGCATGGTCTGCACAAGGCTCTCATTATTGTTTCCCTGTAAAGACGGACAATATCTGTGCCAAATAACAGGTGTCAATGTTTCCTTTAGTAACACACTCACAACAGTAGACCTTTTCAGGGTTATATTTAAATTGCAATGGTCAGGCCCAGTCTGTTTACTAATGTTAAAAATCCTCTGCCTTCAGCTGGGATCTTTGGTTTGTATCTGGGATTTTCAATTCACAGACTGCAGACCTGCAGTCATTTGTTGCATAATCCATTTCATCTGTTGTGCCCAATTATTACTTTGTTTGGCTATTTTCAATATTTGGCCCAAGAATCCATAGTATTAATTATCTACTCGACATTGTCATCAACAGTTATTAGTTTAAACTACTGTATATCTCTAGCTATACTAATGGAATTAGACACTTTGATCAAGAGTATCCCTGTTTCCAAAACACTGCTAAATATATTATTGCACTAGCATACTCTCATTCTTTGTACTTAACATATTTCCCTAACACTTCATCCCTTTAATGATTAAACCTGTATCATACCCTGTCATACTAAAATCAAGTACCAAAAATGATTTAATTGGGGTGATCCTGTCTGGTCTACACATCTCCCAACATCATAAAATGCTAATTAAATGAAGGGGCTTAATGCTTGTACCCCTCTGTCCCAATATTCCTGTTATGAAAATAAAAATCATCAAACAAAAGGCACATATTATTTGTGTAAATGATGCAAATATGTTGTTGTGCCCCTTTGTACCACTACTATTTTCATAGTTTGGATTCTCTTAGAAAGACTTTGCTACAGAACAATAGGTAAGACGTTATGGCAAATCCTCTTGTAAAACAGGTAATTTAATATGGTATAATAATCAGGTCTTGGGGTTTAATACCCCATAGAAAAAGAATAATATCCTGATAATAACTTTTCCTTTTGGTGTCAGAGGTTTCCAGCACATAACACTTTTTAGTTGGCTTGTTTCACTTTAAGGACCCATAATCCCTTTAACTGGAACTTGAGGGTGTTGCACTAAACAGGGGTTCAGTTGTAAACTGGTTCTTGGCTTTATCCTTCTTTTCAGATGGAATGTTTAGGTAGTAGAACAGGTGAACCCAGTTTGGTCTCCCATTGAGTTTCAATGATACGGTAGTATTTAGGCGTACCTGGTGCAGCCCATTCCACCTTGGAGCCAGGCAATTATTTTCCTTGAAGACATTTAGCATAGCCCAATATCCAGGTTCAAACTCATGAGCTGTTATCCAATGGACCAAATGGGCTAAGAAGAGCATCCATTAGTGTATACTAGAAGGAACTGGGAGCCACAGTGAATCCATCAGGGAAAACACTGCAAATGTTCCATTTAATAAAATAATCCCGATAACAGCCACATGTCTCCTAAAGATAACAAAAATAGGGCCAGATATAGGTAGAACAATCAAAACAAAGAACAGGTAGAAAAGCACTAAGGTTATTAGTTAAAGAGTCATGTTCCCTGGGAAAGTTTCAAAAAATAATTCCAATCTGTTATTCAAACGTACAACATTATTTGTCTCTACGTTTCTAATATTGTTTAAAGTGGAGGCGCCAATGCATGAAGGCAAGGAAACTAGAAGTTAATAGAAGGCAAAGAAAAATCAATGTTCTCCAGAGGACCACTCTCAGTCAGCAACAGTAAGGAAAGGTGAAGGAAGAAGCCATTGGACGAGACACAAGACAGTGACTGCACCAATGAATTCCTAATGAAAAAGAGATCAAATAAGGAAAAACAGTTAAGCTCTGTGTTCCCAATTTTATTTTATTGCTTACAGAGTATTATTTAGGTATGTGCACATTTCTCTTCTTTATTTTTAGTCCAAGGTTTAAATCATTTACAAGAGTGATAGATATTTGACCGTGTTTATCTCTACCAAAATAAAGTCCTTTAAAGCTATATAAAACAAAATAAATTAACTTCAAATATATTAAGATTAGGCATTTCTATTAACATTAATTAAAGCAAAAGGTTTCTTCATACATATCCCAGTTATATTTCTTTAGTATTACTTTTTTTATTATTTACATTAATATAGTTATTATCTCTATACTCAAAGTGCTTCAGTGGGTGGGGACCCACGTCGACCAACACTAATGTGTAGTGTCCACCTGGATGATGCAACGGCAGCCATTTTTGCCTCAGTAAGCTCACCACACATTAGCTGTTAGGTGGTGAAAGCTTTCACAACTAGTTAGCTTTTGGCATTTTAACAAAGTGTTTTATTAGAACATTCATTTATCTTATATATAAAGGTCAATGTCCAATTGGTCCAATCTCAGTTAAATTTTGCACCCATGCCCTTTTTAACTTCAATGAGTTTTAAGGAAAGTGCATTTTTTCTGTATTTTGACCCCTGCAGCTTGTCCAGTTTTCCAGGGCTCAAAATCTGGAAAAAGACACTGTCCTGTATTTGAGCAAAGTGATTTGTCAAACATTATTATTGTCTGAGTATTAATATATCTTTTTTCAATTTTATCAATATTTATTCATGTTTTTGTCAATCTATGCCAGCATAAGAAAAGGACTACAATTGGCAAAATGCCTTTAGCTGCCATATAACAGATAGTTCTGTCTTAAAACTACTTAAATTTACTTACCCTGGGTATTCCTGCTAGTAGGGAGCAAAAGTGAATCTTGTATCAGCTATGCAATATTATCATTCTTTTCAATCTGGTTAAGTGAATACCCATGTGATTTCAATAGTAACTTGCTAAGGAATTACTCTAGATGTTATTCTGTTTCATGTTAGAAATGTACATATTTCTTATCACATATGGGAAGGATGGGAAAAAATAAATATAATACATACAATAAAGGTGATTCAGACAAACATAAATCTAGCTCAGAAGATGCAGCTCTAGTCTTTGAAAATCTCTCTCTCTCTCTAATTAAAGAAAAAAAATGGACAAGCAAACCAAATGAGAAAGAGGACAGATACTTCAGGATAAAGTAGACAAGCTATTTGAGAAAAGATAAAAGAGAGGACAGCTACCTCAAGATAAAGTGGGCCTGTCACCTGAAATTTGTTTTTTAAATGACAGGTACTTCTTTAGGGGTGGAGTATCCTTTATCTGCTTACTACTGATGCCTTTCATTTAGCCCAAATGGAAATTAGGTGTGTCCACTCTTAGAAGAGGCCACTGCCACAAGTGTCTCTGGTGGTATCATCCCCCTAAATAATGGCATCTATTGGCCAGTGAGTCCCTCTCCACACAGCACTGGCAGAAAACAGGTCTTACGCAGAGTGTTTTTTTTTTTCTTTAAGTCTAATTATTTAAACCATATTTAATACATTTTTCACAATTTAAATGGTACCAGTATTATAGTAGTATATTTCTTCTTCTATTTAATGTTTTTAAGCCCTATTTGTTACACAGGATTACATCAGTAACATATTGAAATCCCCAAAACACAAAATAATAGTTCAGGTACTGTTTGGTATTTATTTAACCATCATCGGCTATGGCACAGCCAATATGGAGTTGGCCACAGAGTTGGGAGACTCCTCTGGTGTACTGGCAGTGGCAGCGAGGAAATTTCTTTAGTGGTGAATCAATCCAACAAAGGAGAATACATGACTCAATAACCACACAGGTAAAAGGTCATGGTGAGATGCACACAAACATCTGAGTATAATGACACCAAAAACTGTGAGGTAAATTAGTACTTTAATATAGCAAATTTAGATCACCATTGCAAATAGTTCCACCGGCTTGACATCCTCTGTTATAACATGTTTAAGGGGCCCTGCTATTTTAACTTGTCAGTTCAGCATGAAAAGTCTGATGAATATAACAAAGCAATTATCTTAAGTAAGTTAGGTTCACTTGCATAACAAATCCATTAGTTTACAGCAACCACCTTACAAATAAATGGTGTAATATTTTAACACACCTATATCTTAATATTATAGGTCCTAGAATAGTTATTCTTTGGTATACATCTATATCTAAAGGGGAACTTTCTTTTTTATAAATTATAAAGTATTAATCATCATTTACTTATCATTCCATTGGTAACCGTGCTGGATACAAATGGTACAGAATAGCTAAGTTAAACAGAACAAGCACAGTCAGAAAGAAATTTGCATAGATATAATAAAACGCAACAGGATACAATTTGTTTTTCTGCTATAGAACTTTAACTTGGTCATCTCTTATTGCACAATTAGTCTTGCTGTTGCAGGTTTTTGTTTTTTGCCAAACACATTTACATACATACATAAATAGAATAATAATTCCTAGTAAAAACTGACTGCTTCCATCCTGATTGCTGTAACTGCAGTTTATTATGGACAGTAGTACACACTCATTTTAAATTGGGATTATTTGTGCAGTCTTTTTGCGAGAGATGAACGTCTGAGATGATGCTTCACTGGCAGCAGTGTTATTTAGCTTTTTTAATTATCTATCCCAGATATCCTGTATTTATTCAATCTGGGAGGATGTAATTACACCTATATTAAAAGCATGAGAAGGAGATCAGAAAGAGAATAAAAAGGTGGCTAAAGTTGCATTGAAGTCTAACCCAGTTTCAATTTCACATTACAGCCTGCCACAGACTGAGTTAGGAATGAAGAATCAGCCAGGATCTTCCACTGCAGCATCTGCTCCAATCGGCAGCAAATGTGGACACAAACCTGCAAGTGAGGTGGGCAGTGAGAATTTGCCAATCTCAGGCTGGATATTAGAACTGAGTATGGCCTCTTTATTCCTGCTATCAACTACTACCAACAACCCCTGTGAGTCAAAGGAATCCAACAGGATGCATAACTTCACTTTCAGAGCATGGGGACGATGGAAACGAGCTCACCTTTAGGAAAAAATTAGTGATGCAAAGGAGGATATACACAAGAGAATTGACATTAGAATGGACAGCAGAATAGACCAGCTGCTTAAGGATATAAAAAGATTAGGAGGTACATTTAAGCAATAAACTTGAGGTAAACTTTAAAAAAAATCTACCAAGAATTGATTAAATAATACAGGAAATTTGTTAGCAAAATTGAGATTAAAGTAAGAGCGCTTAGTGATCAATTAGAAGAATTTAAGCAAATGTTTACAAGTAGCATTGAATGTGTTGAACATTTGACATCTGCCTCTGACAAAATGTGACTGCAGTAGAATCTGAATGCAAAGTGCTTGGTAAAAAATTAGCTGCATTGGAATATAAATATAGAAGAAACAAAATCAAAAGTGTCCCTGAAAACCATGAAAGTCCATATCCAGTAAAATTCATAGATGAATTAGTTTCTAAAATAATTGGAGAGGAGTTTAAATCAAGCAGATATCTTAGCAGCTTATTGCATACGTGGCTCAAATGTCTCAAAACTGGGCAGCCTAACTGCCTGATTCAACAAACTCTGTGTTTCAGAAAACCTGTTGACTCTCAGATAGAAGGAGAAGATTAGATTTGAAAATAACCGCATTAGCATTTTCCCAGATTTCTCCCCTTCAACAGCTGCCAAGCAAGCTGCATTCTACAGCATTAAACAGCGTTTACACAAAGCTGAATCACATACAACCTATAGTTTCCAGTTGAATTGAGAGTTATTATTGGTGGCCAATTCCACAACTTTATATTCTCCTGAAGAAGCAGAAAAACAGCAAGAAAAATTGATCCCAATATCATCTAAAATATGAACATGAATCATGTTGGGTGCTGGTAATGAAAAGATTATTTCTCCCCAAATAGTTTAAATGGCAAGATAATATTTTTACAAGAGACTCACTTAATAAGTAAAGATCAGTTTTGGTTGCAAAGAGATTAGCAAAATCTTTCACTCCAGCTGTACAAGAAAACTAGAGGTGTGGGAATATTAATACATACAACAATCATTGGTAGCATCAGACGTAGTATCTGATTCTGAAGGATATGTCATGGTAATGAGTAATTTATTTAAATGTAAAGTAATTCTTATAATTATCTACACACCTCATGTGGATGGCAGAGATTTCATCCACAATGTATTTGATTCTATTACTAATATGAATACTCATAAAATTATAATGGCTGGGGACTTTAATTGTTTTTTTTTAAATCCAGATCTGGATAGCTCTGGTGATAACATCTAATACCACAAACATAATCACACAGTCTGTAATGGAGCATAACTTATCAGATCCATGGAGATTTTTAAATCCAAACTGAAGAGCATATTCCTTCCCTTCAGTACTTACTCAAGAATGGATTATTTCTTTATAGATAATAATGTATTGCCCACTATCAAATCCTGCAAGTACAACACTATTGTTATCTACAATCATGCTCCTCTGATCAAGGAGTTTACATCACTATGCCCTACAGACTAATTTCGTAGCTGGCATTTTAACCCCATGTCAATAGCTGATGAGAACTGATTATTTTTAGAAACAAATGTATTCTCAGAGGTCTCTGCAGGAATATTCTGGGAAACTGGAGACTTTTTTAAGAGGACAGATTATTTTGCATCTTTCATAAAAAAATAAATTAGAACCAAGAAGGTGTCAGAGTTAATCACCAGTAAATTTGCAGAATAGATCAAGAATATGCCAGGTCTCCAAATGAGGCGCTTTATAGAAAAGACAGGCTTTTCAATCAAAAGTTAACCTCTTGACAACCAAAGAAACAGAACAGCTCATTTTTAAATAACATTATTACTATGAACATGGAAAGAAGGCTAATAAGATCTTAGCTTAACAAACTTAGAAGCAAGAAGTTTGCAATGCAATAACCGAAATTACCAACACAAATGGAGATAAAATCATTGACCATAAAAATATATCCCACACATTTACAGAGTATTATACATCCTTATATTCTACTCAGTTTAAAGAAGATAAGATACAGTACAAGCCAATGAGTTTTTCAATGCATTACAAATACCACAGCTAGATGCACTTAGTGCAAAGGAACTGGACAAACCTTTGGCACTCACACCAAAGTTGGAAAGCAACAGACCCTGATGGGTACCTAGTGGAATTTTATTAAAAAAAAAGGTAGCTCCAGTATTATTAGCAACATTTATAGAAGATATAGACAACAAAATTCAACCTCAAACTTTCATCTGGTGTCTGGAGTCATGGACAGGGGTTCAAAGGAGCGATACAGCCCTAAACTGTCACAATTGCACATTCCTTAAATATCAAAAACTGAAATTTCTCATTAAGTATTCAGACTTTTTGCTGTGGCACTATAAATAGTGGTCAAGTGCATCCTGTTTGCTTTAACACTTGAATACCTGAAGCCTACGAAAAAAGTTGTAAGCTTGGGCCACTTTAAATTCCCTCTCACCACTCCATCAGCGTCTTTTGTTTTGCAAATGGATCGATCAAGTATCCTGCTTTCACTTACCCTAACCCCCAAACCCCCAATATACAGAATGAGCTCAGTCTGAGTGCTCAAATCTCTATCTAGTAGTGAGGTGCCTGGAGTTATATAGGGTAAGTAATATATTGTTTTTTGGAATACATACTGTACATTTCAAGTATGTTCCGTGTAAGTGTAGGATGGCAGGAAATGCAAGTCAAGAAATGTTTGGGTTTTTCACTCAGTGAGAGCAACATATAAATTGAACGATTTTTTTTTCCTTTGGTTATATTCTTGAATAAAAGGGCACGTTTATTTGATATTTGGACTAAAGTCTTCACACATTATACACTTCACATCATTATTAGTATAACATTGAAAAAGTTGCTGCTTTAGGTATGTGTTCAGCATGCTGCAGGATTTGTTGTAAGAAATGAAAGTGCTTTTAAAGCACTTTCTGTGTAAATGGTTTATACTTATGTTTATTTCCTGTCTGTATCTTCTGTTTCACAATAAGAATTTCATAAAACAACATTGCAAGAAAAGTAAAGTCTTGTTTATTTTAGTAAGTATTCAAGTTGTTTATCAAACTGCTTATCAGTATAAACAAATGTGCAACGAGGGCAGTATAACAACAATGAGGAACCACTTGAACCACAACCAATTTGTAGCATCTACCTAAACAATGCAACGGCAGCTATTTTTGCACAAGCATATTCACTGCACATTAATTATTAGGACGTGAATGGGGGATATATAATTAGCCAATAAGGGAAAAGGGATGATTAGGGGTCCAGAATGACCAGGCCGTAGTGATCAAACTGCGGTGAGGCACATATCAGCACAAGGGTATAAAACCATCTCTTACGAAATGGAAAAGTTTGGAACCACTAGGACTCTTTCTAGAGTTGACCATCCAACCAAAAAGAGTAACCAAGCAAAAAGAGTCTTGGTTAGGGATGTGACCAAGACCCCAGTGATTACTCTAAGGGCCGGTTTATACTTCACGCTCAGAACGCGTACGCACCCGCATCATAGCTGCCATGCGTTCCCAGCGTTCATTTCACGCGTCATCTGAACAGGTCCTCAGAAATTAACACGACGCGTGTGCGAGCTGCAGTACCAGCAAAAATTTGGGGGTCACAGTGTGCTAAAAGTCGGAACGTGACGTCAGAGTCTCTGTTTACTATCTACATGTGACCGCAAGCCTCTATGGTGATCCTTCGGGGATCAATGTGCGCGCTTTGCTGTTTGATGAATGGTTCAAAGTGGTGAAACAAAATGCCGACATACAGATGCATTCGTGGTGCTTTTATATTTTTATTTTTTTTACTTTACCTGCTGTCAGGTCCAAGAAGCTCGTAGCGATTAAAAACTGGGATGACGTTTACGATGGTCTGCTTTAATAATAAAGTAAACTACAAGGTTAAAGTGGACATTTCGAGATTAAAGCCGAAATTTCCACTTTAATCACAAAATACACGTTTTCACCGTGTCTTTTTTTTTCTCAGTGCTATACATTATGTTGCCGATGTGAAGTTGAAAAAAATAGACGGCACAAAAGATGGTATGTGAGAATTTTAAAATGTATCATGTCATTACGATCGGGAATATGCAACGCTTGAATATAAAAGCACCACAAATGCATCTGTATGTCGGCATTTTGCTTCACCACATCGAAGCATCCATCCCGTAGGAGCTGCATAGAGGCTTTCTGTCACATGTAGATAGTACCCGAACGTGATGACACGATACATTTTAAAAGTCTCACAAACCATCTTTTTTGTCGTGTTTTTTCTTTTTTTCTTTTTGCAACTTAACAGCAGCAACATAATGTATAGCGTTATACAGTATTTGAACCACTGAGAAAAAAATAAAGGACATGGTGAAAACGTGTATTTTGTGATTAAAGTGGAAATTTCGGCTTTAATCTTGAAATGTCCACTTTAACCTCGTAGTTTACTTTATCATTAAAGCAGGCCGTCGTAAACGTCATCCCAGTTTTTAATCGCTACAAGCTTCTTGGACCTGACAGCAGCGGAAAGCAGCAATAGATCGCCACACAGAACAAATTAAATGTATGATATTCCAACTCTCTGCACATTCAGAATCTTTAGATTTATACTTGATATCACTTTCATGATGAAATGCATTAAAGTGTGTATGTTACATTTTACATATAATTTCGTTTAAATAATGAATACTGTTAATAATTACACACATGGGGGTGTCACGGTGGTGGAGCGATAGCACTGCTGTCTTGCAGGGAGTTATGTTGTTGGTATTTCCTGCTTGTATTCCACACTGTGCTCCGGTTTCCTTCCAAAGATATGCAGATTTGGGGATTTGGTGCCGCTAAAATGACGCTAGTGTATGTGTGTGCTTGTATTCACCTTGCGATGAGCTGAGGCCTCGTCCAGGGATTGTTTCTCACTCGTGCCCAATGCTTGCTGGAATGGACACATCCCTGAATTGATGGATTTAATCAATAAACATCCTTTTCTGAGATATTGCGGTAAGGTGTCATCAGAATTTAATAGGTGTTCTAGGCAATTCATAACACAGAGAAGCCGAACATGTTCTCACTGTGATAATATCTCGCACTGCCACCTGGTGGATTCCTCCAGATTTACGTAAAGTACGCGCGCAAGTATGAACACTACAACGCTTGCGTAGCAGGAGCGTCCGCTGCAGCATGCTTGCGTATAAGTATAACTCCAGCCTTACAGAGCTTTAGAAGTCCTCTGCTGAGATGGAAGAACCTGAAAGTAGACAACCATCTCAGTGGCACCCCTTCAATAAAGAATTCATGGTAGAGTGGCTAGAATGAAGCCATTTTTGAGAAAAAGGCATACAACAACATTTAAAGGACCCTGAGAACATGAGGAAAAAGATTCTCTGGTCTGATGAGATAAAAACTGAACTGTTTGGGTAGAGCTCCAAGCAATATGTCAAGTAAAGGCAATGCAGCCAGATAAAGAGAGGTCCTTGAAGAAAACCTGATCCAGATTGACTTCAGACTGAAACAACATTTCAACACTCAGCATAAGAATGATCCAGCGCATACAGCCAAGACAAAGTTGGAATGGCTGTAGGACAACTGAGTCCTTCAGTGACTTGACCAAAGCTGACTTAAACAACATACAACATATGTGGAGAGACCTGACGGTGGCACGTTTACAGACTCTTGTCATTTAGCCTAGTGGAGACTGAGATGATCTGCCAAAAACAATGTGATAAAACCACAGAGACATGCAAAGCTTGTAGAGATTCACTCAAGCAGACTCAAAGGTATAATTGATCCTAAAGGTGCTTGTACCAAGCAATGAATAAGGGTATGAATACTTTCATGATTGAGAGATTTCAGTTTTTGATTTTTAATAAATTTTTAAACCTTTTTGAAAATATTTTCACTTTGTCATTTTGGGTCATTGAGTGTAGATTTGCAAAACTAGCCAATTTATCCATTTAAAATTATTCATTAAACATATACAGTAGAATAAGTGAACGGGATTGAATACTTTCTGAATTCACTGTATGCACTTGTGCAGCTTGGTTATTGTTATGCGCTCTGGCTGCAACATCCCTGGAAGAAGAAAGGTGACAGTTTGTGTAGCAGGTACCCTGTGATCTGCTTTCAAATGTTCCTTGGAGGAACAGAGGTGATTTTGCCTCAGAGCTGTTGTGTGGCCGGCTACAATAAATTACAAGTAGCTAAGCAACAGATTAAATGGTGTTTAAAAGTTTAATTGTGAGCATAAAGTAATATATTTAGGACAATCCCTGTTTTTTGAACCAGTGGCAGACTAGTTTTTAATTGAAAGGATAGCTCTTAATATTGCAGAGATATTATGCTTTAGTTTTCAAGAGGCAGATTACATCTTCCAGCAATGTTTTAAATGTGGTTTTGACACCTTGCCTGCAGGTATTTGTTGCATTTTTAATGTGCATTTTTTGTTCACACTAACACTATTGCATATCCATCACTTTTTGCCTTCAGCCAGTTCCATTGCTGCCACAGTTCAGTGATAAATCCAAAGTCATTTCATCTTAAGCCTCCTTTGCTTCACAGTAAAGTATAGATAGTTAATGTGCAATCTTCTGTCCTACGCAGTTTTGTCACTGCACTTTTGTCGATGAGCCACTAGAGCCATTAACCAACTGGAGTGCTGGAAGCAATCTAATTAACTTTTTTCTGAACCTTATATATTGTGCAGGTACTAGTAATGAATAAGGATGCTGGTGAGCTGACATCTACAATGCAAACTGCAGACTTTTCAAAAATATATTTTTGCCAACTAAAGCACTACAAATAATATGAATGTGGCTTACATGTATGTACATAACATTCAAGTTTGTTTTATATATAAATAAGTGTGTTGCTTCAAGTGAGGCAAAAAGTAAGATTTCACCATGCCCATAAATAAATACAATTCCCTCAATGTCTAAAGGGAAGAGAAAGTGTAAACTGTAAGGGGCTTTATTTAAAATATGTTTTAGACATTTTTAAACGAAGAATTGTATAAAGGTGTAAAAAAAGCATAGTTTAGTTTTGTTTCTTCTCTGTAGTCATCACCTCAGTCATTCTAAACATCATTTAGCATGTTTACATGTGCTTCAATAACCTGTTATTCACAGAAACTGGATTTCTAAAATGCCATGTCATTCCTCATTTCAATTAGAGAAATTGGGTTATTAATCTCTGAGAAACCTGATTAACAGGTAGATTTCCCCACAAATATTCCAATTATTTGGCCATGTACACCCCTAAACAGGCTACTGTTAAGAATTCTGTAATCTGTTTAAATCTGTTAAACTCTTACAACTGGACGTGAGAAGGGCTTGTGCCTCCTCCAGACCGCGAGGGGGCGTCCGTCCTGGTTCTGTTGGGGGCCGCGGGTAGAGGGCTTGGAAGCCCAGCCCTGTAGGGACCAGTGGCCACCGCCAGGCGGTGCCCCGATGCCGGTTTATCCCGTGTGGTCGCCGGCCGGGGCTGGAGCCCAGCCGGGACGCCTTGGAGGACCAGAGGAGGGCGTGTGCCTCCTCCAGACTGAGAGGGGGCGTCCGGCCTGGTTATGCAGGAGGCCTCGGGTAGGGGGCTTAGAAGCCCAGCCCTGTAGGGACCCGTGGCCACCGCCAGGCGGCGCCCCAGTGCCTAATTATCCCGGGAGCCCGGCACTTCCGCCATACCAGGAAGTGCCGGGGGGAAGACGACAGGGGACACCCAGACTGCTTCCGGGTGCGCAGCCGGCACTTCTGCCACACAGGGGTGTGGCTAGTGCTAATTGCCGGGGAGCAGCTGGAGCCCATCCGGGTTCCCATAAAAGGGGCCGCCTCCCTCTAGTCATTGGTGGAAGTCGGGAGGCAGTAGGACGGAGCTCAAAAGAGGGCAAGAGGCGGCCAGAGCAAAGGCACAGAGACTGTGGGCCCTGGACTTGGGGGATTCAGTGCGAGAAGCACTGGGGTGTGAGTGCACGTGACTTTGACATCGGAACTGTAAATATTGTACATAGTGTTAATAAACGGTGTGTTGGGTGAAAATATGTTGTCCGTCTGTCTATGCCGGGGCCAGAGTTCACACAGCCTATACATCTATTTGCTTCATATATGTTTTGAGCAGGCATGGTTAGAAGCATATGCAAAATACATTTTTAGAGTCAAATGTTTGGGTGAATATGTTATTACTTTTTCTGGATGAAATAATCCGTCTCAATATTTAAGAAGTCTCTAGATTTAAGTTGATGAAGTCAGCAACAGAATCTTGACAGAAGTAGGGCAACATGTTAAAAGTAACATGCGTTATGTAGTCTGATTACTTTTTAAAGTAATGAGTAATCTAATGCATATTTTATTGAAGTAAAAATACCTGTGTTATTATTATCAATTAGCACTGGGTGTTAGACGTGAAGCACGTGTAAAGAGTCCATTTCAGTCAAGTAGAAAAGAGTCTGCTGTGTGCAATCCAGTAACAGAAACCTATAAATAATTGGTCAATTTGACTAAACATACTAATAAAACACATGAAAATTATCACAGGCATCATTCTTATTTTTGGATTTAAAATGGCAGATGATGAAGTTTAATTCTTTTTTTGCGCAGTTCAATGACATCCGAGTGTTTTGCCAAAGCAGAACTGCAGAAGATTACTTGTGCATTTAAATGCAGATTATTAAGAAACCAAGCTTCTGCCCTTAACCAGGTTATTCACCTTAACCCGATTATGTGTGTGCATACAAACCCACTATTTGCAATCATCCATTGGAAAACTTTCACAAGAAAGCCACCTAGAAACAGTTGGGAGACCTTACTTTCCTACTTTCAGTAAAGTTGGCTAAAGGTTCTTGTTCTTATGCTTTCTGTGCCTTCTACAGCTGTTTGTACATATGAAGTTAAACCAGCATTAAAGTTTAGTACAATTTATTTGTCTAGTGCTGCAATGTGCTTCCAATTCTAAATGAATTGTAGCTAGAATATAATGTTTTATTATTTCTGGTACAATTATGGAATATATAACCCAGAGAAAAAATTTTTCAACAGGAGTTAATGTCTCCTTAACAAAGAAGAAAGAGCTCTGTGATCAAATAATAAAAGAAAAAAGTTAAGTAATTCATATCCTTTAAGCAGGGTCAGTTTCAGAATTGGCTGGTAATCATTATTATAAATAACAAAATTTCATTTGTAGGATTACAACAATGGAATGATGGCAATAGCTTAATAAATTATAATAAAAATTAATAAATCTTTTGTAGTAGTTTACCAGTTCTACAAAACTCTGAATTTTTTTACACTTTCTGGTGAATGCTAGTCCCAGATTGCTTTAATTTGTGAGATATTTCTCATATGAACAGGATTTTTCCTGATGGAACTAACAATTTTCAAATTTAATAAAGAAATTATTCTAGTATAATCTTTTTAGTACCTCCTTAACATTATCAATATGGGTCGAGAAATGTTTCATAAAAACCAATATGTCATCAATAAAAAAACTAGTGCACAAATTTCCAACTAATCTCTAAAGATATCTTTTACGTAGGACTACAATATAGCCAGTGCACTTGCTAATCCATAAGGCATTAAAAAGATAGATAGATACTTTATTAATCCCCAAGGAGAAATTCACATACTCCAGAAGCAGTATACTGATAAAAACAATATTAATTAAAAAGCAATAAAAGCACAGTGCAAGTTAAAAAATGCAAGGTGGAGAATGTGAGGCAGGTATAACAGTCTATATCTTAACAGTGTTAATGTTTACCCCCCCGGGTGGAATTGAAGATTCGCATAGTGTGGGGGAGAAACGATCTCATCAGTCTGTTAGTCGAGCAGGACAGTGGCAGCAGTCTGTCACTGATGCTGCTCCTCCGTCTGGAGATGACACTGTTCAGTGGATGCAATGGATTCTCCATGATTGACAGGAGCCTGCTCAGCGCCCGTCGCTCCGCCACAGATGTCAAACTGTCCAGCTACGTGCCTACAATAGAGCCTTCCTTCCTCACCAGTTTGTCCAGGCGTGAGGCATCCCTCTTCTTTATGCTGCCTCCCTAGCACACCGCTGCATAGTAGAGAGCGCTCTCCACAACCATCTGACGGAACATCTGCAGCATCTTATTGCAGATGTTGAAGAACGCCAGCCTTCTAAGGAAGTATAGTCGGCTCTGTCCTCTCTTGCACAGAGCATCAGTATTGGCAGTCCAGTCCAATTTATCATCCAGCTGCACACAGTCACCTCTGATAATCACAGGGTCCAGGAGGGGCCTGGGCCTCCTAAAATCCACCACCAGCTCCTTGGTTTTGCTGGTGTTCAGGTGTAGGTGATTTGAGTCGCACCATTTAACAAAGTCCTTGATTAGGTTCCTATACTCCTCTTCCTGCCCACTCCTGATGCAGCCCACGATAGCAGTGTCGTCAGCGAACTTTTGTACGTGGCAGGACTCCAAGTTGTATTGGAAGTCCGATGTATATAGGCTGAACAGGACCGGAGAAAGCACAGTCCCCTGTGGTGCTCCTGTGCTGCTAACCACAATGTCAGACCTGCAGTTCCCAAGACGCACATACTGAGGTCTGTCTGTAAGATAGTCCACGATCCATGCCACCAGGGATGAATCTACTCCCATCTCTGTCAGCTTGTCCCAAAGGAGCAGAGGTTGGATGGTGTTGAAGGCGCTAGAGAAGTCCATAAACATAATTCTTACAGCACCACTGCCTCTCTCCAAGTGGGAGAGGGATCAGTGTAGCATATAGATGATGGTATCCTCCGCTCCCACCTTCTCCTGGTATGCGAACTGCAGAGGGTCGAAGGAGTGGTGGACCTGTGGCCTCAGGTGGTGAAGCAGCAGCCGCTCCATGGTCTTCATCACGTGACCTCAGAGCGACAGGCTGAAAGTCATTCAGCTCACCAGGACGTAATACCTTTGGGACTGGGGTGAGGCAAGATGTTTTCCAAAGCCTCGGGACTTTCCCCTGTTCCAGGCTCAGGTTGAAGATGTGCTGTAGAGAACTCCCCAGCTCCAATGCACAGGCCTTCAACAGTCGCGGTGATACTCCATCTGGGCCCCCTGCTTTGCTGGCACAAAGTCTCCTCAGCTCTCTACTTACCTGGGTTGCTGTAATTGTGGGTGGGGGGAAACTCTCTCCTATGCTGGTATCAGCAGAAGGATGGGTGGAGGATGCAGTACTCTGAGGTGAGAGTGGGTTAGGGTGGTCAAACCTGTTAAAGAAGTTGTTCATCAGGTTTGCTCTCTCCATATCTTTCTCAATGGTGGTACCCCTCTTCGAGCTGCAGTCATTGATGATCTTCATCCCATCCCACACTTCCTTCATGCTGTTATTCTGCAACTTCTGCTCCAGCCTTCTCGTGTACTGCTCCTTAGCCACCCTGAGCTGGACTCGGAGTTCCTTTTGCACGTGCTTGAGCTCATGCTGATCACCGCCTTTAAAAGCCCTTTTCTTCTGGTTCAAAAGCCCCTCGTCACTTGTAATCCATGGCTTGTTGTTAGCATAGCAGTGTACTGTTCTTACTGGAACTACAATGTCCATACAGAAGTTGATGTAGTCAGTAGTGCAGCCAACAACCTCCTGAATGGTCTCACTATATGCTCCTTGCAGGATATCCCAGTCCGTAGTTCCAAAGCAATCTCTCAGAGCCTGCTCTGCCTTTGGGGACCACTTCCTGAATGAGCGTGTGGTTGTAGGTAGCTCCCTCACTCTTGGTTTGTAGTGAGGCTGAAGCAGAACCAAGTTATGATCTGCTTTCCCAAGCGCAGGCAGCGGTGTGGTGGTGCTGTATGCATCTTTAACACTTGCATACAGTAGGTCAATAGTCCTATTTCCCTGGGTGTTACAATCCACATACTGAGAGAAGGTGGGTAATGTTTTGTCCAGTGTCACATGGTTAAAGTCTCCAGAGATTAGCACAAGTGTGCTGTGTTTGTAGTTTAACAACAGCGGCGTGTATGATGTCACCCGCTATCTCCACGTTTACCTGAGGAGGGATGTAAACAATAACAACAATGACATGTCCAAACTCTCTGAGCAAGTAGTAGGGACGCAGACTTACGGCCAATAGTTCGATGTCCCTGCAGCAAGTGGAGATTATGTCGTTTACATGTCCAGGATTTCACCACCTTGTGTTAAAATAGAGAGCGAGTTTACTATTACCCTGCATTTGTAATGTTGTAATCTTGTTTTAAACTAGTTTTACAATCAAAGACCTTGCATTACAGACACTGGAGATCTTGTTGTGGAAAAATAATTTTAGGGTAGCATAACATTCATCTTTAAGAAATAACATAAAGGGTAAATAAATGTCGGAAACGAGGTAAAGGCCAAGTGAACAACAAAATGTACACTGAAATATAAGAAAAATACTGAGATGTTCAAGTAAGCCCTAAGGTGGGCTGGCGCCCTGCCCGGGGTTTGTTCCTGCCTTGTGCCCTGTGTTGGCTGAAATTGGCTCCAGCAGACCCCCGTGACCCTGTGTTAGGATATAATGGGTTGGATAATGACTGACTGACTGGTCAAGTAAATAAAGAATGTACCAGAAGAAAGGTTGATGCAATATACAAAATGTACTGAAGGATTTCTAAGAGATGACTAAGAAATCAGCAGATGTCCTATAAACGAGAATGGACAATTGTTATATGCACAGAAATTTCAAGGGATGTGGCTCATCTCAAAAGGTATAAGAAGAACCAGAATATAATATAATAGACCTTTATTTTATTTAAATCATTTGAATGTAAACCAAAAAACTAGCCAGAGTAAAATGTATGCATTGATTGACACTGTATGTAAATTCAACAGTTTATAAAATGAACCTCTATTCTTTGTTTCTCTGACCATTCTGACCATGCTGTAATGGAGCATAAGATATTATTATTAGATAATTTCAACCACATTGTTTATAAAAAATGCTAGGAAACATAAGTAAACAATAGTTTCTTTTAATGGTTATTTTCTTGAGCTCTTTGTAATCATAACACAGTCAAAGATCCCCCTTTTTTTCTTAACAAAAAATAACCTATTGCAACTAAACTATTATTTATATGATTACAAAACCATTTTGTATGTTTTATGTTATATACTGTTACAAGGCCTCTAGTTAAGGACACAATAAAGCATAACCCTCTCCCTTAGATAATGGTGCCACAGAAATTAAGTCAATAGTGCAGTCATATTCGTGGTGATGAGGCAATACTTGGGCTTTTTGTTTACTAAATACATAAATAT
The DNA here is from genome assembly GCF_016835505.1 of Polypterus senegalus. NCBI lineage: Eukaryota > Metazoa > Chordata > Cladistia > Polypteriformes > Polypteridae > Polypterus > Polypterus senegalus. The sequence goes on along the minus strand of NC_053156.1, from coordinate 177,654,303 downwards.
AATTAGAACAATTGGTGCGAAGGCCAGAAACAGTGTTACAGACCACAGCTTTGTAAACAATTCATGCTCCAATAAATGATTTCTTCATATTTCTAACTGACAGTGTGGTTGTTTTTATTAAGCCAGGGGTATCCTAAAGTGATTTGTGGCAGGGGAGACTGGATAACATGAAATGCAATCTTTTCGTCTTGAAAGATTCTTATTTTGGCATGAAGCAAGAGGGTAACATAATCTACATGTCCTTAACCAATGGACTAGTACTTTACCGACACAAGCGTAATATGCAGTTTTTCTATTATAACTGTTAAAGCTTTCTACATCCATAGAGTTGATCAGAGCGACAGTTCCCTTGTTGTTAATTGAACAAGGAATAATAAATAGATTTTTGCACTGGGTTTGACTAGAACTCCAAACCCTACCACCCCTGATATAAAATGGGAATTCTAATTTCTTGGTAGTTTGGATCACTTGGACACTTGCCCTTCTTCACCACAATTGAAACGGAGATACTTCTCTAATCAGCACTGTCATTTTTTACTATTGATCATAGTTTTGCCTATTTCCATAGGCTTTGAAGTGGTTTTAGATTCTGCAGGACAATAAATAGACCTCCTGTCCCACCTATGTTCAAGTTGTCTCTCAGACAGTCTTATGTCCACCTTTTGGACTACCTTTATAACCTCATCAAAAGTATGCCAAAATTTTAATTTTTAATTTTGGAAATAGTGCCATGTCATCCCAACCAGCTTCCATAGCTAGCATTCTAAATTCAACAACATATTCAATAATAAATTTTCACCCCTGAGATCAGCTTAGCAACTTATCTACTAGCCTCTACTTTTGTATGAACTGGGACATGAAACATTTTTCTTAATTCCTGACAAACAATTTCAAAGAGAAGCAGCTCTCTGCTTGTTTGCATCATACATAATTGATGCCCATTGGAGAGGGTTTTAATCCAACAGAGACATAATAAACACTATATGTGTTTGATGATCATCATAAGTTTTAGGTTAATCTTTGAACACCATATGACACTGATTTAAGAATCTTCTACATTTTTTACGGTCCCCTGAATAATGAGCAGGATGCGGGATATGGGGCTCGCTACTGTGGCTTTAACTTACCATGGGTGTCGAATTAAACATGCCATTTACTGTGATATCTGTTAGTTATAGAAAGTATTTACAGTCCCTCCTAGTTGCTCCAAAGTTGCCTGCAGTTCCCCCATTTTTTTTATCTCCTCCAGTATTTCCCCCCTATCCCTAAAAATACGCAGCACCTCGGGATCTCTCATTGTAATCTGATCTACTATTCTGTCGGCGCATTGGCAGATAAGAAGCAAAACAAAACAAATAAAAAGAATGAGAACAAAATGGAACCTAAACCCAAAATGAGAACCGGAAATAAAAGACGAAAGAACAAAGGGTAAAAAGGGTAAAAATAAAGTAACAAACGAGAGAGTTTAAATCAGGTTGTTTTTTCTTTTAAAGTTTTGGTATCCGCAGATCAGAAATTAACTGAAAGCTGTCATTTTAACCAATTTCATTCATTAATCACAGGTCACAACCTCAGAGGCCATGGCCCTACAAATGTGGGAAACAGACCTAACAATGGGAACTCAAAATGGCAATGTTTGAGGACTCAACATGACGTCCGAGATGTTGCAAAATAAAAAAAAAAATCAAAGCAAATAATCAACTTAAAATCGAATCATAACACATAGAAACTAAACAGTATAAAAACAAAACTGATAAATACATAATTATTAAATACTAGACATTAAGCCCGTTACAATAACGGGCGGTAGAACAGTAGTGCATAAACATTAGTAGGAACAGTCTATATTAAATGGCAAGGGACCTTGCATGTGGCTGTAATATGCGTCACTGTATTGTGTGCCTTTAATTTTCTCGCTCAGTAATCCTGGTTTGTATTTCCGTAAAATGCCTGTAATTTTGTCTGACAATAATACAGTGGAACCTCGGTTCACGACCATAATTCGTTCCAAAACTCTGGTTGTAACCAGACTGTATGAACTGTATGTAAGCATATATTTTTTTAAGTTTTTAAGCACAAATATAGTTAATTATACCATTGAATGCACAGCATAATAGTAAACTAAATGTAAAAAACATTGAATAACACTAAGAAAACCTTGAACAACAGAGAAAACTAACACTGCAAGAGTTCGTGCTATAGCCTTACGACCCGCTTGCTAAAAACACTTTTTTTAATGAGTTTTAAGCACAGGGGAAAAAATGAACATTTGAAAAATCCCTAATTTAATAAACAACCAAGAAAAGTAACATTGCAACAATGCACGCACACGCCTGTGTGTGTGTGTGTCTCTCTTGCAGGCCTGCGTTTGTGTGTTTCTGTCTCTCATGTGTGTGTGTGTCTCTCTTAAACGCGCACTTCTGTGTCTGTGTGTGTGTGTCTCTCTCACCTGTGTGTGTGTGTGTGTCTGTCTGTCTCTATCTCGCGCGTGCCTCTATGTGTGTGTGTCTGTCTCACGCGCGCCTGTGTGTGTCTGTCTCTCGTGCGCTTGTGTGTGTGTCTGTCTCTCGTGCGCTTGTGTGTGTGTCTGTCTCTCGCGCACCTGTGTGTGTGTCTGTCTCTCTCTCTGCACAGGGAATGCACAGGAAGAGACTGAACACATGCCATGTGGCCCCGCGTATGCGCACTTCACCAGCAGACACGCACACCTGGATGTACACGGGGGTTTTATTAAGAGGATAAGTAAAAATGCTGACATAATTAATAATAATGTTACATCTATACAGTATATCACCTTTAACAATCCCAAGGCTGCTTTACAAAAATCAAAAATTACATAGAAATGTTCACTGAAGAGAAACATTATTAAATCAGATTTGAGAGTATAGATAATAACAGTGACATAGAGAGAATTATATTTACAGAGTTCTGAATATACTGTAGCTTTTGAAAAGTCTTTGTACAAAGGCCAATGAAGAGTGTTCTGCCCCACATGTTGTTAACTGTTAGCTATTATTTGTTGAACTGTGCTCCCCCTTCATTTTGTCATTTATTAACACACCAGTCAGTCACGTCCCACACTCATAGTGGTGCTATAAAAGTCTATGAAACTCACTTAAGGCATGTAGGTCCCATAAAAAACATTTGAATTCAATACACCCCATGTGTCTCACTTAGGCACCCCTTTAACTCTTGTTTCGGTCACGTCCGAAGCATATATTTAAGGTATATAAACCCCTGGGTCTGGTTAGTTGTGGTATGCAGCAATTTGAACCTCTGTCTATGTGCTTCTCTTTGTCTTTGTCTTTTTGAAGTTTGTGCATCATTACTAGTGAGAAACTGATGACTATGAACAATCTTATGGAAGTGAAGGAATGTACTTGATAAAATTAAGTAATGGGTCAAATATTAGACCAAGATTTCTGACAAAAGGAGCAGGCTTAACAAGCACAACATTAATCTTAACAGAAAAATAAGATAATTTTGATAGTAAGGTTTTAGGGCAGATGAGTAAAACTTCAGTTCTGTCAGTGTTTAACTTGAGGTACTTATCCTGCATCCAAAGTTTTAAATCTGAAATACAATCCATTAATAAATCTAGAGGAGAGTCGGTGGAAAAGTCTGTATTAAGATATAACTAAATTTTATCTTCATAGCAATTAAAATTAAGGCTATGACTATGAATAATCTAACCAAAAGGTACAATTTAGATTAAGAAAAGAAGTGGCCCAATAACTGATCACTAAGGGACACCACACACAAGAGGAGAGATGGAGGACTTTTATGGACCTAATGTGATAAACTGTTATCTTTTTTGTAAGATATAACCTGAACCATTGCAAGACTATGCCAGCAATACCAATATCAAATGCTGCACTTAAGTCAAGGAGGAGAAGAATATTGAGAGAACCACTGTCAGCAAACTGGAGAAGATTAGGAACAACATGCAGAACAGCTGTCTCAGTGCTATGGTGTGTATGGAAGTTATATTGAAAATGTTCATAAAGTGGTTTATCATTAAGAATGGTCTGAAGTTGCAGAGCTACCACTCTTTCCATCACTTTAGCTAGAAATGGAAGATTTTAGATATAATTGGAAAGAGATATTGGATCCAACTCAGATTTTTTAAGAACAGGGATAACTGCAACAGCTTTAAGGGCATTTTGGAACAGAACCAAAAGAGAATTATGTATTGATTATTATGGCAATTGGAATATTGATTGTAGATTAACATGCATGTAATAAATGGGTGGGGGCAGTGTAAAGCTGACAGGAGGAAAGATTAACTTTGAAGACTGAGTTCAGAGACAGAAAAGGAGTCAAACAGGTGTATACCAAATAAGTATTGTAAACATAATAGGAAAATTAATAATACAGAATGACTGACAGGTAGAAGGAAAATAGAGATAGATTTGGTTAATTTTAATTTCAAAAAATTGTAAAAAGCCTGACAATACTCAATGTATTAGGGAGGGCTAATACAGGAGGATGAAGGAGATTGTTAACAGTCCTAAAGAGTGTTCTTGGCCTAGTCGTAGCACAATTTATGATGGAGCAGTAGTAATTGGAGACAGCAGCACCATATACCTATAATTATTAACAATATAGATTATTTAAATGATGTCAACATTTTATCAGTATAATGTAATAAACATATTTTGCTGCATTTCATCTTAGAAATTATATCATCATCATAAAAATATATACTGTAAATACGCACTTTATAAAGTGGCTCAGGTTGTGCAATATTGCAATTATCGCAAGTTTACAGTGAGGTAATTGTACTAATAAGTACAAACAGTTCTACAAGGAGCACTTGATGGACTGATTGAGTGCGTTTATAGTTCTTGGGATGAAACTATTTCTGAACCGTTATGTCCCTACAGGAAAGGCTCTGAAGTGTTTGTCATTTGAGAGCAGTTCAAATAGACAGCATGGCTGAGGCAGCATGTGCTTGATGCTGTATACCGATAATTCTCTTTCCAATCAGCTGCTGTGGAGCTGTGATTCCACACTCAGATACAGTGGGATAAATAGTTTGAGTGGTGCATTAAGAGGAACAACACGAAAGCAGCTATGTTATTTGGAATAGTCTGGCCATTCCGTGGACCATTATATTGTTACAGGTTAATTATAATCAGATGCCTTAAACTAATAAACAATATGCGGTTAATTTCAGTGTATTTATAAAGCCGCATCAGGGATGTGCATCTAAAAAAGAAAGGGAAACCACACTTGAACAAAGCACTGCTTTGACGCTGGGTGCTGCCAGTTTGCAAAACCAAGCGGAGAACTTGCGTATGCCATGCATTTAGCTGGAGTGAAACTTTGCGTGGCTTTATGCCAAGTTTAGGTTTTATACATTGGGATTTTCTGTTTCTGTGAGAAAATTATTTCCACTTTCTCCTGAGTGATGAGGTTGTTGATTTGCGAGGCTTTATTGGTTATGGACCCAGCATTCAAAAAAGTGAGACTGGTTTTTTGTTACACCAGTGAACACAAGGATAACTCCATATAGTTGGGACTGGTGAAAAGCCAAACATAAACAAGGGCCCTTTTATTGAGCAGTGGATGTAATGTGGGTGTTGGGCAATTCCAAGTGGCTGGCACAAATTTTAAAACACAGAATCCAAGCAGGTAAGACAATCAAGACATTTAAGTACAGTCCAAAAGTAAATCAGCTACATTCCAGGTAGTAAAACAAAAACACTCAGCACAACTTCAGGCCAAAATCAAAAACAGGCAGTGATACTCAATACATCAGTCATAACAGAGGAAAAAAGTGAAGACAATTGAAATACCACAAAACAGCACCATGATAATTGAGAACACCCATATTAGCCAATACAGATCTCACTGCAGAACGCAGCTAGAAGCTGTGAAAGCATAAGCAGAAAGCTGCCCTTACAACAATCCAGACTGGTGACAGCAACAAAGCAAGGGGTAGAAACTCACCAAAGATGCAGTCATGGTGCGGGGGAAAAGGTAGCGAGCTCATGCAGGTAAAAAGCAACTGTGCTATAGGCATTATCATAAAGCAAAATTAATTTGTCAAAACATGTAAAATGTATGGCAAAAAAAGTCCAATGAAAACACCGGTGAGAAGCAGCATCCACACGTACACAGCAAACTCTCAACAGAACCAGTGAATAAAACAGATATAAAAAAGGCATTTAAACACAAGCCAGGTGACATGGCTGCTATGATGTCACAAGTTACATGCACGCAGAATCATAGTCAAAATGCATACCCTATAGCAGTGTCCATGAAAAACAAACAAAATGGCAATGGGATGATGTCGCAAAAATAGGTGAAAAATATAAATTAATGATACAATCAAAAGAAAATATTATTTACACAATCCTCACACTATTAAGACAGTGTTATGTAACAGTCTGAAGTGCAGACTATTTTGTTTTATTATTGTTTTTGTTATTTTTAATTATTTTTCATGATTTTATATAATCTATTATAAAAAAAATTGTGGGAGGGAGACTAGGGTGACAAGACATGATCTTCTCGGAAGACAATTTGACATCCCATGAGAGACACTTTAATGTCACGCGAGACAAAGCAGTGAGGCAACATTTAAAACAAGTTCACGGACAACTAACGTAGCATTTGTTGGAATGCTTTTGGCAGACACACTTCATGTGCTCCCAGCTCTTAAAACAATGACAAGCAACAAGCAGAACAAGCAGCTCGCCAGCAGCAGCAAACCAGCAGATGATCCATAGCGTGCGTTCAGCCGCCCCCCTTCATAACGCGAGCAGCGTTATACGTCCTGAAAGAAAGAGATTTAACCATCTCCGGGGCTGGAAAGAAAGGACAAGTATTGTTTTTACAAAAGTTTTAAAGCAAAAGTGAAAATAATGCATATGTAACAATTCCCATGAAAATAACAATCACTTTAAATTGCATATCCAGTAAAACAATCCCGGGGATGGGTGAGCGAAGCAAGCAGAGGGCAGAGCCCCCTAGTTTTTATTATATTTGTCTATGATTTAGCAATTGTGCCCTGCAATTTTTAACTTTTGGCCAATCAGTGTACTTTGTGGGTGGAGTCTGGCTTTGTATTCAAACAGAAAAGAGAAACTCAGTGGAACATTTAAGTTGTTTTGGAGTTTGTGCGAGTATTGCATTTCTTATTATGTTCCTTCTTGCATTTGGATTTTTTCTTCTGTTTTTGGGGTTATTGTTATTGGATTATGTATGGGGAGTTGTTGGCTGTGGATTACCATTACTGGCAAATCCCTTTGCCCTTTTCTTGCTCTGTTAAGCATTTTTTTTCCTTTCTGTTCTATTTTTTTAAAATAAATATTTATTTATAAAAGTTCTTGAGAAATCTTACCTTTATGCAAGTTGTATTGTGATGGTATTTCTCTCTACTGTAAGACATTTTGATATATTGCAGGATCTTCTGTTTATTTTAAACTTTTAAAGCCAGTTTCGAGTTTTTGGGGCCTACTGCAGGTGAAGCCAGCAGGTGGTATTTGGGGCATATTTCTGACTCAACTCAACAGACAGGCCCATAATGGCGACTACTATCAGTTTTATTACTTTACACTTTTTTTCTACCCTATGTATCCAACCTTTATGTGTATTATTTTCAATTAACTCTTCATTTTTCATGTTTTTATCCTTCATATTTGTTGTGTTCACTGGGATACCATGACGCTTACAGTCTGCATTATGTTTACCCGGGTCTCTAAAATAATGCAATAAGAAGATGCAATAAGAAACATTTTTTCTGGAGAAAAGTTGAAATAAGTTCATAAGTTATAATCGTTTCCATACCCCTTTATAAAAAAGGATTTATTATTTTCATTATAGTAATATGTTTAAATATATGACTAAAGCCTGTAACTTATACCTTTTAACTGCTTTTTAAAAATTGTTATCTCAGTAACAGACTAAATCAATCCAACCTTGTAAACATCCTATTTTGCAAAAACATGCAAAATATAAAATGTGAAACTAAGAAATGTTTAATCTGATTTCCTAGATGTGTTTCAGATTGTGTCACAGCTGGCATCTATATTCTTATGTACTTGTGCTAAAATCAAACTCAGATCGATAAATCTGCACTTAATTGATGCCAAGAGTGTACTAGGAGAATTTTAACACAAAGCAATGACTGAGTGATATGCCTGCCTGCTGTGGGCATCACATTATAGACACGTTAAGTCCTTCTTGCCATATTTTCATAAATCATGATTAAACCTAAATAAATTGACATCTAAATGCTTGCCTCAAGTCTGTGTACTTCCCTTAAACTAGGACTGAATTGATCTCTGTACTGTGTTTCTCAGAATATATCAAAAGAATGCTGATGTGTGCATTGTCATGCCCACTGCATACCCTGACTTTTCAGTATTTTGATGGATGCATTAATCTTTGAATCAGACTCTTCAAATGCTATCACAAAAAGTGATACAAGCAGTGATACTGTAATTCCATTATGGACACCCTTGTATTTTAGGGTGCTTTTTCGTAGCTTGCATTTGGAATAACATACTTAGCACAAACTGTTCTATGTTTGTTTGTTTCACATGGAGCATATATATATATATTTCACACAGTATATATACACATTTCAACTGTCCTAAACCAGAAGAGAGCCAGTGTAGCTAGAGAGTCTAAGAGCTAAACTACTAAACTATATTATGGTAGTCATACACTGTGTGAAAATATATATCTGGGAAAAGATGTTATTATACTCACATTGGACCTGAGATTAGCTTTCCGTATTCAATTAGAAATAGAAACAGTCCAAGTGTTTTCAAGAGACTATTTTATATCTTGTTACAAGGGTCCCAGAGCAATAGTTTAGTATAGACTGCAGCTGATGAGTAACCTCTCTTTAGGTTGCCATGACTACAGTATACTCTATGCTGTTTTTACAGCATTTGTGTATTCGGTTTTATATAATAGGGAATTTCACCCTGTGCAGAACTGTAATCAGTTAGGAATCCAAAGGAATATGTTTTTCCGTTTAACTAAGGATATTGTGATCAAACTGGCACCAAAACAAAAATATGAGACAAAAAGTATGTTGCGAAGTTGTCTGGTTTATAGTAGTAGCAATGGCCAGGGGATGAAGGAACACAGCAGCTGGTAATAAAAATGAAAAGGAAGCTAAAGGTGAAAGTTTTATTTTTTGCTTATCTTGTTGAGACCAATAGTGATTGCCTGCCTGGATACCTCGGTATCTCCTTAAGAGCACAATAATAAAATTACTGAGCCAAGAAATAAGGAGATGTTGTAAGCACTATTGATCAAAAAACATTTAAGTAGTAGTTTTGTGCAGTGTGGCCAATAGAGGGTGCTCCAACTGCCCCAACCCAACACAGACAGACGTAGGAGGCCCAAGTCTTTCTCGTCTCTCACAAGCACAACAACTCAGTCCCAAAAGCACAACACTCTCTTTCTTTTCTTCTTTTTATATTCGTTTTCTCTCTCTTTTCCTCCTCCACTAAAATACAAAACAATTTATTTTTGTATAGCCCAAAATCAGTCATATTGTGAAAATATTGTGACTTATTTTTCGTCCATAGTTCTGGTGTCAGAAGTGGGATCAGACTGCTCCAATGATTTTTTCCAGAAGCATGGAATCTGGTATTGCATTATGAGAAGAAACGGCCAGTACTCAATATGGCAGGCATGCCTTTTAAATATGCCTCTTCTCACATACATGCCTCAGAGAAACCAGACTGGCAGGAGGTGTGATAGGGCTTCTGTTTTTGGGCATAAATATAATATTTTAATAATTTGGCTCAAGGTGCATCCTTGAGGTGTTAGGAGCAGGTGTTCTGCACATATACCAGTATTATTTAATTAAGAAAATCAAGGATGGGCCTCCATAAGTTTAGGAGTGGTTCTCCTAGCTAAACTGTTTTGACAATGGGCCAAAAACAAATTTTAGGTGAAAATGGTAAGCATGAGTAAATGTAATCCTGCCATACAGATGGGTAATAAATATAGGCCAGATGTTAATAAATGTAATAAATTGCACAAAAGACTGCAGGATTAACAAAGAGGATAGTGGAAGGTAGTTTTAACTGGAGTAGATGAACCAATTTATAAGATATATTGTCCAAAGCTAACAAGGAATGGGCAATAAAAAGATCTTATAATGCTTGGAAAGGAGAATTATAAAATGGAAATGAAAAATTAATTAAGACTAGTAAACTGAAAAAGTAAAAGAAAGAAATACAAAAGGTGAAAGAAAATATATGGGAACTGGAGCATAAGCAGTTATGGTGGCTCCCCAGTACAAATTCTGTGGTGGTTGCATTGGCAAAATCCCTTTATCCTCAAATCCCTAATACTTCTGTAATTCCAACATTAAATTGCAATTTAAAATGTAACCAGGAGGATGATGAATGGGCAACTTGTCTACTATCTCTTCCATATTATAAAAATCAGCAGACTGCTGCTGCTTTTCCTGTCCCAGCATAACCTTCCATTGCTCTGCCAACAGTCACAGACAGACATGTTACTTCCACTACAGAAGATTAAAACTTAGGACAGAAAGGAGAAACAACACTCCAAGGTTAAAAGCACAGACACTCGAGGCTAGGAATTTTCCACTGAGGGGATTTCCTACTGGTAGAATGGATAATGTTGGTGGGGATGTAGTGGTTGAAGTACACAGGCCCTGCAGTCATTTCAGACCTCCAGAAGAAAATTAAGGAACTAGGAAATCTAAAGAACAATGCAGCTGCATTTTGGAGGGTTGGGAAATTGTTATACTGTCATATAGGCCAACATAGGGTGATATTGCAGTATTAATGATGGCAATTCTAAAATGAGGTGTGTGGAGTCAATTAAAAGCTTAATGAAATAAATGGCCAGATGAGGATACAGAGATAAGGGATTTGTTTTCAAATAATTGGGTTCACTGAATTGTCAGACAAGTTGAAGGAAATGTTTCTTATTTGTATCCAGCTGGGGGCGCTAGCTCCCTTGTTGGAATAAACAAGTTCTTTTGGAATTTTGGCATATTACATAACCTGAAACTATATAGATATAAAAAGGCGATACCACTCCCTTAGTGATATGGCGGTAAGGAATCACATAGGAGAAATAACTTAGCTTTCTTTAATGATAGTTTAACATAACATGCATAACAGACGAGGAAGCCATGAAAAAAACCCAGTTTGGGAGTGGGAGCCCGATGTATAGAGTCTGCCATTTTCGTCACTGCGTTGGAAGGATTTTCCAGATTGGTATGACGTTGTCCCATCCATCTGTCGGCTTCAAAGGTGTGCTGGGCAGTGTTCCAAGTTTTTATACTCTTTCTTCATGTGCAGGCCCCCACTTAAGTGAATAATACACTTCCAAACAAGGCAAAGAGAGGATAAAATTTCATGCTGAGTTTGACACACAGAAATACTGCACATTGCCCATTTCGCAGTTGTCCTTAACTTGTCTTGTCTTAAAATGCTTGCCTAGTATTTCTTATATGGTGAACTCCTGTGTGCTAAATCTGGCATTGTATTAGCTGTACATGTGAGTAGAAAGAAAAGTAGATTTATAAAATATTTTTGTACAGAGCACTGTGACATATTAAACATATAAACTTATTACACTATTAAAATTGACTGGAATAAAATAAAAGGTTGTATGCAGAAGTCTGAAGAAGACCCTGATGATTATTGGGAAAGGTTACAGGAGGTTTTTGGGAAATATGCTATCCAGGTTGTGTGGCCAGATAATATGCCTTTGTTTGTTAATATATTCATTGATGGATTGCAGAGTAAGGTGCAAGAGGTAATTAACTCATTGAGGGCTGAATATTTTTTTCCAAAACACATAGTTTCTGAAAGCAATGGTTTCATACAGAAAGCAACGTAAAACGTCTGTTGCTGCATGCTGCGGCTGCCAGTTTGCCAAGAATGTGCGGCAGGCTTGCTGCCAGGCTGGCTTCGCGTGGCGGCAGCAGCGGCCACGGTCGCAGTGCATTGCAATCTGATCATTGTTAAGTGGCAGTCCTCCTGGCGAACAAGTGCCACAGGTGTGTCAGCTACATGAACCTGTTCAGCACCACGATTAGCTGGGGACCAGTAAGCTGAAGCTGGAACCTCACATTTGTTTTCGGTCACTCGTATCAAAATTGGAGTCCGACAAGTCATAGTCCTGTTCAGAGATAATAGACAAAACTTTGTCCAGGGAGTATTTTGCTTTACCCATTCGCTTTGATCTCTCGCCATTATGTCAGTGACATTTTTGCCGTTGTTTGCACCTTGCTACTCACATGAGCGCCCGGAAATCTCGGTCAAAGCATTGAAGTTAACTTTCCTTCTAGCAATGAGAGTCCAACTAAAACATAACAGTTGGTTTTATCACAGATTACAGTTGATTACCATTGTGAACTCCTCCTTTTGACAAAAGTTGACATCAGCCCTAAAAGAGTTAAACAGCACTGCATTAACTATCACTCTTTTAGTGAGGCTCAGGCCAAGACAGCAGCCATGCATTTTATTAAGCAGATTAATGAAAAGAAACAAAAACGGCCCAATAAATTACAAATTGCTCAGATTCAGTTTTATATTGGACATAGTCATAGAGGCCGAGGCTCCCTTAGACATCAAAGCCATAATTAACAGTAATGCAGGTCCAGGTATGAGGAAAATTAGAAATTATAGTCCAAATACAGTGGAACCTCGGTTTACGAACGTCTCGGTAAATGTACAAATTGGTTTACGACCAAAAAGTTCAGCAAACTTTTGCCTTGGTTCAAGACCACACACTTGGCATATGAACAAGCCAGTTTCCCTTTCGGTTTGTATATGTTCAGTCTCTCGCTGAGCAAGAGAGAGAGAGTGCGACACACACACACAGGCGCGTGAGAGAGAGGCACACACACACACACACAGAGACGCACACAGGCGAGAGAGAGAGCACACACACACACAGGCGAGCGCAAGAGAGAGGCACACACACACACAGGCGCGTGTGAGATAGAGGCACACACACACACAGGCGCACGCTAGAGAGAGACACACACACAGGAGCATGCTAGACAGAAACACACACAGGCGCTCCAGACTCGCGAAAGGGAGACACACGCACACACGAAAGAGAAAGAGAGCGAGTGAGAGAGGGAGGGCTGGACGCATAAGGTAATAAAAGGGTTGTTTTTGTTTTCAGTTTTGTTTACAGCAATTGGTTCATAGCATGCATTGTGGCAATGTTACTTTTCTTGGTGGTTTATTAAATTACGGATTTTTCAAATGTTCATTTTTTTCCCTGTGCTTAAAACTCATTAAAAAAAAAGTGTTTTTAGCGAGCGGTTCCTAGCACCATAGCATGAACTATTGCAGTGTTAGTTTTCTCTGTTGTTCAAGGTTTCCTCAGTGTTATTCAATGTTTTTACATTTAGTTTACTATTACGCTGTGCATTCTATGGTGTAATTATCTATATTTGTGCTTAAAAAACAAAAAAATATATATTTACATACAGTTCGTACGGTCTGGAAAGGATTAATTGTATTTACATACAATCCTATGGTGGAAATTGCTTCGGTTCGCAACCAAACTGGTTTACGACCAGAGTTTTGGAATGAATTATGGTTGTGAACCGAGGTTCCACTGTACACATAACACTGTCCCGGACTATGCAGAAACCGACAGGTCAAGCATAGGAATTTGTGGATCTGAGTTCTACTGAGTAAAACTCATTTAATGCCATATATTAGTCAGAATGCTTCAGATAAACCTCAAATAATTTTAACAGTACAGGAAAAAACAGTTTCTTTTCTAGTGGACATAGGTGCAACAAAATCCATGATTAAGGCAGCTGATTTTGACAATGTACCACTGTCAGATAAACATTTTACAGTAATAGGAGTTGAAGGCACTCCAATCTCGACTCCAGTTTCTTCAGACTTACATGTGCGGTTGGGACCATTGAAAGATAAACACACATTCCTGCTTGCCACTGTAACACCCGTCAATCTATTAGGAAGAGACCTGCTTTCTAAATGGGGATGTACTTTTAAAATGTACCCCTCGTGGCATCTATTTAGAAGCACCAAAGAGTTACCTTGGCATGGTTCTGGAAATCTTAAACAAGGAATTACATAATTTGTGTGGGTATACAATTTCTGGCACTTTGAAGACATCCAAAGGGTAAAGTGCTGAGAAGGCATTAGACACTGCTCATTTGCCACTTTCTTTACCTCACTCCTTCTTAGCTCAAGTCCGTGCACAAGATAAAAATGAGGCAGGTAGCATACTGTCTGTGGACCACGTCCACGTTATAGTGGATTCTTCTAAACCTCTTCCTTGCATTCCCCCATACCCTCTGAAACCTGAAGCAAAAGAGGGCATAAATAGTGTGTTAACTGCATTGTTACATCTGTGTATTATAATTCCACACACAAGTTCTTGTAAATCCTATTTTCCCTATTCAGAAAGCACATAATGGATGTACATGTAGGTCTATATAAGATTTATGAGTAATTAATGCATGTGTTATTTCTGTGGTTCTCAGTAATTCTGGATCCATCCATTATTTTGATGTCTGTACCACCAGAGACAATGTCTTATACAGCTGTAGATTTGTGTAGTGCATTCTTTTCTGTCCCTATACACCTAGACAGTTATTTATTTAATTTTACATATGAGGGAATTCAGTACACTTAGAAATTGCTTAACAGGGCTTTTGCAAAAGTCCTACATTGTTTTCACAAGCAATGGATGAAGTGAAATTCACAAATTCAACACTAATTCAGTATATTGATGACCTTTTGCTTTGTTCTCCTACTCTCAAAGCATATGAGGAGGACATTTAAAATTACTTCAAGCACTAGCTGAAAAAGGCAGCAAAGCATCATTATCTAAATTGCAGCTTTGCCAAGCCAAAGTCAGATACATGGGTCATTACCTGTGTAAGGCTGCTATTCAAAACAAACCTCAGCTAATAACTCACAAACTCACAACGTTACTGCAGATGGTGGATTTTAGAGTATACTTTAACAGTTCAGCCACTATATGACATTTCTTAACCTTCTGTTCCTGACCCCATATAGTTGGCTGATAAGGCACAAGAAAGTTTTAGTCAAATGAAACTATTCTGTCTTAAGCTCCAGCCTAGTCTTCCCAACTTTCAAAAACAATTCTTTTCTTTGTTCATGAAACACAAGGATTTTTTCAGTACTCACTCAGGAGGACAATTCCAGGCACTGTCCAATTGCTTTTTATTCTAAGGCTTTGGATCCACTGGCTGCAGCTCCTCTGGTATGTCTTAGAGTCTTAGCAACAGCACATCTGACTGTCGAGGCTGCACAGCCTTTACTATTAGGGCATAATATTACACTGCTAGTTCTACATTCAGTGGTTACCATTCTGACTAAAGCAGCTACTCTACACTTGAGAGCTTCTAGAATGTGAATTGTCCATTTTAGGTGGTGTTAAAGTTAAGGTCCAGTGATGTTCTCAGTTGAATCCTGTGACACTTTTACCTTCATTACTTGATGGAGATGTGGACGAGGATTCTCATGATTGTGAGCAAGTGATTTTTCACATTGCGACTCCTTGTGTAGATCTCCGAGACACTCCTTTGCTGAATGCTGACTTAGAGTTTTTGTGGATGGCTCCTCCTGCTGTTCTATGGATGGCAATATTCAGACAGGTTATGCTATGTGTACAAAAATGGAGTGCATAGAAAAGGCTAAACTTCCAAACTCCTATATCTTGCCTGAAGTAGGGGCCTGAGCTGCCCAAAAGCTTGCATGTTGTAATCTTTTAAGTTAGCCAACAGATGTTGTCATTTTGCTTGATTTCTCATTGCATCCATAACAAACACGGTACAACACCCTACTACTACTTATCACAGGGAATAGAAATATTTCCTTTGACTAGAGCTTGTATACTAACTAAAGTTTAAGCCGCCAATATTTATACTGACTTCTACTATGCTTTTGGGGTAGTCCATGATTTTGGGTCTTTTTAGATGCATCATGGGTTTTTAACATCCTCTGGCTTTCTTATTAGATACAGCATGGTGATTTCAAAATGTTTTGGTGCTTTGCAGTTACAATCAGCACTAGCTATAATAAAATGTCAGGCACATACTAAAAGCAATAACACAGTGAGTAGAGGAAGTGCTTTAAGTTACTTGCACACCAAACAGGCTGCAGTGACAGGCCCTTCAGTACTCCAGTGTCATCTCTCAAATCCACAAGTGTACCTCACTCTGTTACTCAACATGCAAATTCAAGCTAATAAGATAGAAAGGCAGGTATGGATAAGATCTGGATGTAACCTCACAATCCCTTGAGCCCCAGTTGGCCTAAATTTCTCATGTCCATCTCACGTGTCAAAAGGGGAATGCCTTCCCTTATTAAGCAAACTTGGCTTGCCCATGGATTTGCTACACAGGCCCACCAAACCTGTGCTTGGTGTATGATCTGGACTGTTTGTACTTTTACAAATTGATTTTTAGCACATGCCTAAAGTACAGGGTTTTGAAAATGTATTAGTAATAGCTGATTTGTTTTATAAATGGGTTGAAGCTTTTCCTTGTAGGAAGGCTGATTCAACAGCTGTTCTAAGCATCTCTTGAAGGATTTCATAACTTGCTATGGAATACGATGTACACTAGCCAGTGATAGAGAGACTCAATTTGTAAATAAAGTGATTCAGGAGTTTAATGTTAAAAGTTCTGGATAAGCATTAATGCTAATAAAAATCTCCTTTTGTTAAATTAAAATATTGTGGCTTATTTTCTTCCTCAAGAGCTTTGGAAGAGGGTTGAAGATATATAGGAAGAAGAAAGAATATATGAAGTTTAATGATGATCAGGATTCATAACTGAGCCTGCAGGGAAAGCAATTGAAAAGAATGGATAATTTTAAATATCTAGGGTCAGTGATGAAAAACTAGATGCAGAAATATCCCATAAAGTGCAGCGCAGATGGAACAATTGGAAGATGGTGTCAGGAGTATTCTGTGATCAATGGCCAGGGGAAGTAAGAAGTAAGCCGAAGGCTAAAGTTAAGGTTTTTAAGACAGTGGTAAAACCAGCAATGATGTATGGGGTTAAGACATGGGCAGTAAAGAGAGCACAAGAACATCCTTTGTAAAGAGCAGGGCAATTCCCAATATCCAAACTAAATTACCTTCCATGGCCTAATCATTCCGGCCAGCTAATCATCCCCTTTCTCTAATTGGCTATGTCTCTCTCACCACTTCATAACCTAACAGCTAATGCGTGGCTTGTGTCCTCCCGCAAATTTGGTGTCATTGCATCATCCAGGTGGATGCTACGCATTAGTGGTGGTTGAAGTTGTTCCACATTTCACTACATAAATGAGTAGTGAGAAAAGTGCTGTATAATTATAGAGAAAGAAGAAGAAGCATCTTGAAAGTGTGTTTCCTGGAGGAGCACAAGGTACCGCTGAAACAGTAAAATGTCTGCATTACTTTTTTCTCACACATTGAAAGGTATCAGGGTGTGCACACAGGTCATTCTGATGGTAGATTTGTCCAGGAGTTACAGAGAGACAATTATGTGTCAGATGTAATTCTTACTAACGTTTACCTTTCGTTATCATTACTTTCCGTATATGGATTTCCAGGCCTTTTCAAATGCATGAAGTGAATGACATTTACAATAATGACAGTGACACTCAATTTGATCTAATGTAACTTTACGACTGCTCTTATTTTTTAATAAGTTTACAGGAGGATGTACCTTTTCCCTGTGTTCTCTCCTTATATATCAGCAGGAATACATACAGGCACATCATTAAGTGAGAGATGGTGAGACATTAATTGGCTGCATGCTACTGTTAATGGGAATTCAGACATCCAGCGTAGCAAATTGAAAAGAAACACGAGGCCAAAACAATACTACCTGCAAAATAGTTAAGACTTTGTATTGATCTTGCTCAACTGTTCACTGCAACAGCACTTATACCTGAGCATCATCTTCTTTTAGTACTGCACTAAAAAGTCTGGTTTTGATCTAAAACTAGTTCAGTATTGTCTCAGTTACACTGTAACTGAGCCTTTGTGACATTGTCATTAAGTTGCCTGTCAGTTGTTATGGGTGTCATCATGGATATAATGGCCTTGATGCCAATTACAAAAAGGGGTTAAAAGGGTAATTTTTTTCAGCCATCTTCTATTCGAGTTTGCACAAATACTCCAAAGACTGTTTACTTAGTGTTTGCCAAGCATTTACTATACTTCTGATACCCTTTTTGTTAATAACTTTTACTTGTACCTTTTGACTTCAATTTTTGCTTAGTGTTTTTGGTTCCTATGAAAGCACAGCTTGATTTCTTCAATTTCCTGGTTACAATCATAGCATGTTTTTAGAGTATGTCTTGTTTTATGGTCCTCTGCTTAAAAACTGTCTCTATGCTTGAGTCTGTATGCTTCATACTTTTCCATTTTTGAAGACGTACAATTCATGTATTACTTCAAATTTGTTTCCTTGCTATCTCTGAAACCTAATCTGTTTTTAAACTGGAAATCCTTATCTTATTTTTTAGTTGCTACCCCATAATTAACCCATTTGTGATATGGTTAGCATCCAGCCTGACCAATCTGGGTTAAATTAAGTGCCATCTATCAATTTCTTTTATCACGTATTCTCTATAACCTTTTTCACTCACACCCTGCAAATGAGTAATATAAAAATAGTAATACAGTTAAGCCCATAAGTATTTGGACAGTGATACAATATTCATAATTTTAGCTCTGTATGCCACCATAATGGATTTGAAATAAAGAAATCATTACTTGATTGAAGTGTGTGCTTTCAGCATCAATTTAGTGGTATTAACAAAAATATTGTATAAGCCATTTAGGAATGACAGCTATTTTTAAACTTGGTCTCCCATTTACAGGGGCTCAAAAGTATTTGGACAATTGACTGATAAGCTGTTAAATAGCCAGGTGTGAGTAGGTCCCTCATTATTTTTTTAACTATTAACCAGTTAAAAGGCAGTTGCAGTTGATTCCAAGCCTGGAATTTGCATTTGGAAGTGTCTCTGTGAACTCTCAATATGAGGTCCAAAGAGATGTCCATGCAAGTAAAAACGGGCCCTCATTAGGCAGAGAAAACAAATTCATGAGAAAGACAGCAGAAACACCAGGGGCCTCATGTACTTTATAATTGGCAAGTACTCACAAAAATGCTGCATACGACTGTTTCCATGCTCACACTGAGATGTATAAACATTCACTTGGCATAAAGCCATGCACATTTTTATGGCACCCTCAGACTGGAGGTACACAATGTTTCTGCTCGGTTTTGTGAATGGGTGGCAGTGCTACTGTTTCTGTGTGATTTCCCTTTCTTTTTTATATTTGCAACTGTAACGCATGCTTTATCAAATACACCTAAATTAACTGCATATTGTTTACAAATTATGGCACTTGATTGTAATCAGTCTGTAACAATAGAATGGTGCACGGAATGGCCAAACTATTCCAACTACCAATGCTGCTTTAGCATTGTTAGAACACATCACAAATGGAAGAATTAGAAGGGACCGCATATTTACAGATGATGATGACTGACTTCTAAATTGATCTAGATTTCCAAGAGCTATCCTCTTGGGGCTGTGTACTGTTAGAGTACTAGGATGTATACTTGAAATGCATTAACGAATGTATATTACATTTCACAGATAAATTGTTAACTTCATTTAAATAATATATACTGTTAAAAATTAAACATATGGGGGCATGGTGGTGTGGTGGAGGGCTGTTGCTTCACAGTAAAGGGGTCACATCTTGGGTGATCCCTGTCTGGAGTTTCAATGTTTTCCTGGAGGGTTTCCTCGGCGTGCTTCGGTTTTCTTCCAAAGGCATGCAGAATGTGCAATTGCATGTGGTGATGCTAAATTGATGCTACTAGTATATGTGTGTGCTCATATTCACCCTACGATGAGCTTGATGCTTGCTGGGACTGGCATAGCAGTGCTGCCATGCCCCCACATGTTTAATACATGCTATAATGCATTTCATCATGAAAATGACATCTTAATACTCTAAATGGAACAGTTTCCTTCTGACAAATTAAACTAAGATTAATATGTACCTGAATGATGGATAGAGAAAAGTAAGGAGAAGAGAAGGATTGGCTCATAATCTGTATCAACATCTGTGAAACATGGTAGAGCCAGTGTTACAGCATGACTGCCAATCTAAGTGGACCACTAGTATTTATTGATGATATAACTGCTGACAGAAATAGCATATATATATATATATATATATATATATATATATATATATATATATATATATATAGTTAGGGATGCCAGGGGCAACGACCCGGCCGGGACACCTTGAGGGACCGGATGAGGGTCTACGCCCACCCTGGATCATATGGGGGCCGCCACACCAGGAAGTGCTAGGGGACAGAGGAGCAGGGACACCTGGAGAGCTTTCGGAGAACAGCCAGCACTTCCGCAACACTGGGGCGTGTCCAGGAGGAGTGCCGGAAACACCTGGAGCCCATCCGGGATGAAATAAAGGAGCCGTCTCCTTCATTCGGGGCTGGAGTTGGGTGGAAGCAGGACAAGTAAAGGGGACTGTGGAGGCGGCCTGTAAGAAAGGCGCTCTGTGGCCAGGACTTTGGGGGTTTGTGTGGCACTTTGAATTGTATATATTACTGTAAATAAACGTGTGGTGGTGATGAACAACATGTCCGCCTGTCTGTGTCCGGGCCGAGTCCACAATATATATATATAAATATATATATACGCATATATAATGCATTTAGCCTAATAGAGGAATAAGCATGTTTAAGTGAAAATACACCGTACATCATATGAAGGAATGATTAAAGCTAAGCAGTAGCTGAGCAAAGGGGAGGCGAGCAATGACACATTTATAAAGTACATTTAGCTGGGAACATCCAGCAAAAATGCAGGTGTTGTACATGGCAGAAACTTGAATGAAAAACAAAATTTACCTGTTTGCTTGTAATCAAAAGAGACAGAGAAGATAAAGCTTCAGTATAATCAGAAAGGCTACACTACGTAATTGAATGAGTCCTTTTGCAAACAATGAGATGTAAAAGTTACAAAACAGCTGCTACAAAATAACTGGAACAGCGAGCAAAGGTCAGAGAATGGAAATAAAGGACAAAGAAAGCTGTTAGTAATTGGGTGAGGCCAGAAGACAAAACCTGAAATTGAATATATTCAAACAAGTCATCCTTCCTGCTGTTTGCTAAGGACAAATATTTTCTGTTTACACTGAGAGTGAATAGACAATTCTACTATGATGTCATGCTGTTTTCTGAGTTGCCTTCGATGTTTTTTATTTGCAAAAGTAAGACATTGCTGACGTCCCAAGCTAAATGTATTTCTTTCTATCTGGTGCTTAATTCCTTTCACTGCTATAGTGTCAGTTGAAAGACATTGGGTTCATGACAGGTTATAATTTTAAAAGGACATGTTTGCTTGGAGTGTGTAGCACATCTAAAGATCTTCAATGTATTGACTGCAGCAAGTAAATATATAACCAACTAGAAAAAGCTAGTTCTCATACCCTGCAAAAAAATGAAACTAACTTTAAAACAAATCTCTGCTAATGTTCTATCTTCTAGGGTATATGAGTCTGTATCTGTTTATCGATACATTCACCTCAAACCCACACTGGAAAAAACATATTCAGAAAACACATAAATAAACAATAGAATATATATATAGAGAAATATAGGGTGAAAAAGCAGAGTGAAAGTAGGCGAAAATTCACCATGTAACCTACTTGCAGAGGTAAACGAGCAGCCCGCGTGATGTGGTTGCAAACATGTACGTGTGCTCAGGGCATGAAGGAGGTTTAACAATTATGGCAGGCTTTTTTAACATTTACTCCCTTTAATCTGATATCTGCTTTCAAAATGTTGATAATGAGTTTCAAATTTGATATCAGGGTTATAAAATTTGATATCACGCTTTTAAAATTTGATATTGAGCTTTTGAAATTTTATATCAAGTTTTTAAAATTTGATATCAAAAAAGGGAGCTTAAATGTTAATATACGAGATGCTGATTTTAAACTCATATCATATTTTGTCATTTTGACATCATGTTTATGAAATTTCATATGATGCTTATATTTGATATTGAGGTTTTGAAAGTTTATATCAAGTATTTAAAATTTGATACCACGCTTTTAAAATTTGATATCAAGTTTCTAAAATATGATATCACACATTTGAAATTTGATAGAAATATTGTTTAATATCAAGCTTTTAATTGAGATAACAGAGTTATTAAATTGGAGATGAAGCTTTTAAAATTTGATATCACACTTTTAAAATGTGATACTGATCTTTTGAAATTTGATATCAGCTTTCACTAAAGGGATATCATCAGTTACAAAACTAATATCGAGTAGTAATTATTTGTAGTACCGGTCTTTTTCATGGAAAGACCAACAATAAAACTACTTGTCATACCCATTCAAACTCTGTGAGCTTTACTGTTTAATGCACAAAGGCACCATGTTAGATGTTGAAAATATTCTTCTTCAGATAGAGAGAAGATGCACAGCAATTCTCTGGACAAAGAGAGGTTGAAGTGATCGACGGCTGTAAAGAGACAAAAGGCACAAGATAAAGAATATATTTGCCTGTTGCTGATGGGTGATGCAAGGAACATTATAAATGCAGGGAACAGTATAACTTGGCCACTGACCTGGCCCCGTCTATGACTGTTTGCTGTGTCTGTGTATAGGATAGTGGTAGCTCCCGCTGCAATAAATAACCCTGCTGTTCCTGTTTCAAGTTGAATAAAACTGGTTTTGCTAAAGTACTGAGACTCAGCCTCATGTTTGGGGTGCAAGGCAGTGACTCACATGTCACATGGTACCAGGAGTGCAGTCTTGCACCAATGGAACCCCAAGAACCATATAATATCCCGATACCAGTGGAGCAAAATGAGGATTCTGTTTTGGTCTTCGCGCTCCCCAGGAATGTGCTGGTGAAGATGACTCCCTCAGATGACCCAGAGTGTTTCCTATTTTGTTTTGAGCGCCGGGCAACATTGATGCGCTGGGACAGGGGAACCTGGCCAGCTATTGTGGCCCAGTTTTTTTTGCTGGGGAGGCAAAAGACTTGATGATTATGACTTCCTGAAGCAACAGATCCTCCTCCGCTCAGCTGTAAGCCCAGTGGTCAAGGTGCACCAGTTTCATCTGTGGCATATTGATCTGGACCTCCCCATACAAGGTCAGATCCAGGGCTTAATGGATGTGATTCAAAGCTGAGCCACCTTTGAGTGCATTGCAGAGAAGCTCGCTATTGATGCAGTCCTGTCAGGGATAGATGAAAGCCTTTGTGATGAAATACAACAACAATGTCCACTCGTTGTTGGATCTGACCCGCAGACTAGAGGGTGCACAAACCACCTGGAAGCAACAGGGCTACCCAGGCCTGACCCCAATTTTGATCCATCCAGCACAGACCTCCAGGGTCGTCAGAGCCACGGGTGGAAGATGTCTTAGTGGGAACTCCATTGTGTAGACTGAACGCAGTTGCTTTCTTTCACTGTGATCAATTGGGACACCTGGCTCGGGAGTGCCACCTCCCACTTGCACAAACAATGGCCATCTGTCTGGCCTAGGTATGAAGCTTGCAGGTGTCTGCCAGAATGTTAAGCAATTTTAAGGTTCCTATTTTGTTGGATGGACAAGAATTCTCTGCACTGTTGGACTTTGGGTGAGACCTCTTTGTAGTTCGCCGTGACTTGCTCCAGCAGACCCCTTATGAGACCACAGACAAAGTGAACATCTGCTGCATCCATGAGGACTTTAAAACATACAAGACTATATTACTCCCTCTGAAATTTAAAGGGAAGAACTCAGACACCTAACCCTGGCCACTCCTAATAGAGTGAATAGAGAGAGGCTCCCAGAGACAATGGGGAGAAATCCTCAAGTGAAGACCCGGTACAGTTGGCAGACCTTTCCACGCCATCATGTGCATCAACAGCCTCCCCAGACTGAAAATGAAGTAGCAGTGGTGATTGTGGTGCTGCATTGGACACAGAGGAAGCACCACATTTTTTACTTAAGGACGGTTTTCTGTATTGGGTAATTTCTGAATGCATAGGTGATGGGTGTATCAAGCAGTTGGTAGTGCAAAATGAGCATAGGGAGAAGGTTTTAAAAATTGCTCACAGTCACATTTTGGGGGGTCACCTCGGCATGGAAAAGACGAGAGAATGCATTTTAAAACAATTTTATTTGGTGAATATGGGCCAGGATGTGGAGCAATTTTGTAAGGCCTGTTCAGACTCTTAAATAGTTTCCACTCTCAGACCTGCCAGGGCACCACTTGTACTGCTGCCTATTTTAGATGTTCCCTTTGAGGGGGAGGGATTAGATATTGTTGGCCCATCACCCAAGAGTAAAAGTAGCTTTTAGTATATGCTTATGTTAGTTAATTACGCCACAAGATACCCAGAAGAAGCCGTGCTGTGGCGACGCTCACTCTGCTGCTAAAGAACCCTTAGAAATGCTCATGCATATTGGTATCCCTCACGAGATTTGAAGAGAAAGATAAGCAGTCATACTTAGGACACAGCCCCAAATACATTAAAGTACAGCAAATTCATACTACATGTACTGTATATGAATATATGCATATACCTATATAAATCAAAAATTAATTTAAAGTGCAAAATATGAAATCCCTCAAGAGGTATCCAGTCTTACATCTGTGTTGGGCCACATTATTGTGTCTACATCACACCTGATGTCTTCCCTTTTGAGACCCAGAGGGAAATATTTTGGCATGCTACACCCAGGCTTGACAGGCATCAGGGGTGATGTACTCACAGCCAGTATCTATTAACTCAAGTAATGACATCTGATAATTTTGCTGCCGATCATACACCTTCCATCTCCAAGCAGAGATGAATTCCTCAGTTGAGCAAAAGAATGGTGAATAAGGTGTCAGGGTTAAGAGTGAGAAGAATGCCAATAATTGTAAATATTTTCTTTCTTTCATAGAATTTCAGTAATAGTAATACATATATTTAAAAACATTTTAAAATAAAGCAGTTATTTTTCGTTGAATCCTTCATCTAAGATGTCTCTTACCAAAATGTTATACTTAGAATTTCAATGATGATAAAGTACAACAATACAAATAAATTAATGAATACATTTTAACAACAGCACAAGATGCTTAGATAAAAACAAAGCTTGCTTGATTGTGGTTGATTTTTTTTTTCCACAGATGGGTTTTTTTCTAAAAGGTGATATTGATGGACATTGTCATTTAATCACCTATCTTTACTGCAGTACAGAAAATACAGTCTCAACAGTCCTGGCACAATTTGTTAAAGCAATTTGTCATTATGGCCTACTGTCAAGAGTTCGGTCGGATCATGGAGGAGAGAACACCAAGGTGGCTTTGCTTATGAACCTACTTCAGGGAACACATGCAGTATGTCAAGTCACATATGTGAGGAATCAGTCCACAACCAATGTATTGAGAGATTATTGAGAGATGTTAATCATCATGTACTTCAGTATTTTTATGATTTTCTTTACAGTTTTGAGGATGAACAGATTCTAAATGTAGAAGATAACATCCACAATTTTTCAATACATTTTGCTTTTCTTCCTAAAATACAGAAAAGATTGGATTTTTTCACAAAAGCATGGAATACTCACAAAATCAAAACAGAGCACAACAAATTGCCAAACCATTTATGGATGGAGGGGATGCTAAGCCAAATAGAGATCAAGCACACTGCCTAAATAATGTATTTGGGGAGGACCCATACCAACAATAAAATATGAAGTCTGTAACAGCACATTATATTATTATAGGAAATCAGTCTGACATTAGCCAATCTTCAAACACTTACTCTATTTAAAACAGCAGAATGAACAAGTATTACAAATACCATATTGCAGAAGAAATAACATAAGAGAAAAATGTTTGATATGTAGTGAATTTACCCTACATTCTGTACATATCTAATGTATACATTTTACATTATTATTGTATCAATTTTTTATCCTGTTGAACCACTGCTTAAAGTGCCAGAATAATGTTTCTGAAATCGAATAATTGTCTCACAATTGTTTGGGAACAACATATTTTATAGCTTAGGAAAACAACATATTGATTAGACGATTAAAGGAATGCAGTTTGGTGTTTGGAAAATTATTTTAGAACTCATACTTGGTATAGTTGTCCTTATTTACATTACAATATTTTAGACTATTTTTTCCCAATTATTCTGTTTACCCAAAGTAGACACCAATTTAAAAAATACACTTATGTTTGAGTTTTATCAAATATTATTTTCTCCTTTTACATAATAGCTTTCCTGTCAGCATGCTCACAACAGTGTACACATGGAATAAATCACTTCAAATAACACTAAATAACTAAAACATTAAACACCATGTACATAAACACACTATATATTGTATAATTTTAAATGTAGAAGATCATTGTATATTACAAGAGAAATCTGAACTGTGTTCAATATGCACAGTTCTAACAGAACGTTTTAATGCTGAAAGAAAACCACAGAACAATCTTTTATAATTTCTCTGATAGAAAGGGAACAAAAATGAATTTACAAGTAAAAAAATAGCAGTTTAGAAAAGGAATATTTAGACATGAACAATTATTTTCCAAGTAGACAAACATGACTTTGTGCTTTGTTACTGTAAATATGCATTTATTAACAAACCTCAGTAGTTGTAGTGCTTCAAGCCAAAATTGTAAATAAATAAATTCATATATCAAAGACGTCCTTACACAAAAACAAAATCTAAATAACAAACATACACATTCTTATAGTTTCCCAAAAGTATACTTATACTTTGATCCCTTTACTGCTTTGGTCAATAAAGCTTTGATTTTATTTTCATGCTGAACCTGTCTTGGAAGGAAAGCACCATAGAGCCTATGTTGATGCATAAAGAAGAGCCCTCTGAACACAGAACTCAATCTTGGTCATTGTTGAAAAACCTAGTGATGGAATAGCATTGGCTCCAGTTATAAAAGCAAAAAGATTTTCCTTTTCTAGACATTAAAAAAAAATACACACACACACACACGTATACTGTATTATGAATCCAAATTGAAGCAAATATTTGTTTTGTTAATCTTTCCCATCCTAATGGTACATATTTTCCTTAGACTTGTTTTATTACCACCTGTCTCTTATGCATGACCAGTATTTCAGGACTTTTCATTTTTATTTCATCCAGCCTTATACTCAATTTCAATAAAAATTTGAGATTATAATTCCTGAATAACTGATATTTCTGAGCACCAACACCAGATGCTAAAAAAAACAATTGACTAGGAAAAGTATTTTATTCACATAACATAATTCACATTAATAAAAAAAAATCCCTAATGCTCACCATCTTATTTCTAACTCATAATTTAGATTGTAGGTTTCACACATGTAGATTTCCTCCTACAGTCTGAGAATGTATCATTACAGTAGCAACTTTAACTCATTTTCTTTTTTACTTGTGTCAAACAGATTGTTTTACTTTACTTATGTCAATATATATTACTGAAATATCCTCTTCAAATTGTTGTTTCTGCAGGCTTGGTTTCTGGAACACTCAAATTAGGTTTATAAAGCAAGCACTTCAAACTGACCTTGAATACTCAACAGGAAACATTCTCAGCTGAAGACTGTTTCATCCTCCAAGTCACGTTTACTATTTCCCTCTGAACTACAACATATTTGAAAAAGGTCTCAGAAAGCCCTTCTGTTCATAGACTTGCAATTTGTCAAATAAAGGCAGAAATGCCATCCATTGCCTCTCTGCAGTATCCCACAAGTTTGCTCAAGAGGTTATCTCAGCTTTAAACTGATCAATCACGTTGGCAGGGTTGAGATAAATGAGGTACAAACCAAATCATATATAAATACTATATTAGCATTTTGCTTTTGAATTTGAGCACATTTATTTCAACTTTACACTCTAATAATGATGAAATAAGTGCATTAAAATTGTTTCATTTTTATTACAGCATGTAACATCTCTATTACCCCACCTGAGGTAAATGTAGTGTTTCACTACTTGACCATAGATTATTGGCATATCAGCAAGTTGAGCAGTGAAAATGCCTGGGACTCCACATTCTGCAATCCAGTCCCCCAACTTTGTCTTCAGATTGACAACAACTCTGTTTGTCTTACACCTCAAAATCTAATCACTGAGAAGGCATTATATGCGTAAAACCATTACAATGCACAGCACTTCAACTCTATCATATATACAGCAGCATGGAATAATACCTTTTTGATTTTCTCTCAAGCATCCAAATCAGACAAGTAGTCTCTGTCCGAATACTCCAGATACGTTGGCTGTCTACACATAATTAAAACAAAATACAGATTCAACATTTACTTGTTTGGCTGATACCCTTATCCAAATTGACTTAACAACATTTATGATACAATTGGTTACATTTCAATTTGGTTTTCCAGTTATAGCACAGGCAGATCAAGTGACTTCCTCATGGTCACACGGTGTCAGTAGCACAGTTTGAACCAGCACAATGCCTGAAATATGGACCACACTATAAGCTTTCTTATAGTACTTTCTCTGGTTCAAAGCTTCTTGGTCATATGCAAAAAAAGTTGTCCTTGTTTACCTTCAAAAATCCCTAATGATGTATGCATTTCAGTCATTAAAAGCCTATTATAAAAATATAATTAGAATGTCATTTGGTATAATTTTAAGTTCTATTTATCAAGTTACACCATATTACATGAGTATTCCATTGAATAAACACCAAAGTCTGTTTGCTACAAATGGTTGAAAACCTGAAAAATTCTTGCCATGTTCCATCATAGTCATCAGCAGTCTCTCCAACAAATTCTATGTGAGGTGTTTATGCCATGCAAAGTAGATTTTGGATAGGGTCATGCAAGCACTGTGTAGTGTTCTTTTGCAGCTGGCACCACTGTGACCATGCCTTACTCAGAGTCTGAATCATCCAGTAAGTCATTCCTAAGAAATATTGGTGAGGTAGAAGAGTATGAATATTGTAAAATTCTAAATAGATATTGGATACACATAATAATGCATACAATGTAAGTAAAGTTCCCTTTTTAAATATAACTGTAAGAGCCATTTTCCTAGTTTTATAAAATGTATGAATATTTATTAGATGATAATGCATAAAATATGGGAGGTTCCTAAAACCCCCGTGAATAGAATTGAGTTGGTATTTTCCTGTCATTTCTTAACAGTTATGAGTAAACAATGTTCTTTAGTAAGTGTTTAGCCTTACCTTGTGTAAGGTACAGAGGCATACATTTTTTTAACCGTGTCCTTGTACGTGTTCTTGTTTGAGCTCACATTCGTGCTTATGCACGTGATCGTGCCTGGGCGCATGTCTATGTGTCAACGGCCTAAGAGCCTTTTGAGTGTGAAGTAACTCGTAAAATAAAAGAGTTTTGAACCGTATGTTTGAAGCATACAGAAGAAATAAATAACCTTTAAGTATAGAAATAACCAAAGCTTCATAAGAAAAACTAAGTTTATAGAAGATACATTTTTCCTTTTTTGCCTTTATTCTTTATGTGTAACTATTTTTCTTTTATTCTTGTATGGATTGTTTGCCTTTAACTTTCACTAAATATTTTTAAAACAAACTTTTGGACTGAGAGATTTCTTTGACACGCGTCTTACCCGTGCCTGACTTCACCTTATACAAAGGCACTGCAATAACATTTGTTACTGCTGACTTGGCAGACTCTTTTACCAGCTCAATTTAAAGTCCAGGTACTTGGCAACTGCCAATTAAAAACACATTAATAATGTAATAGACCTCAATTTAACCGAACATAAAATTCAAGCAGATGTAGCCTGAACTTGTTTAGAATTAAACAGCAAATCAGAAGCCACATCTAAACCCAAAACATTTTGTTTTATGATGCCCATTCATTAGGCTACCATAGTCTGCTCAGACTGAAAGACTGCATTTCTCTGACAACCTTTAAAAAAATCAAGGACAAAAAAACTGTCTTTTCTACAGTTGCGAGGTTGCTGATCAACTTTTGGTTTTATGAATAAATGTTGAATTAATTTATTCAGAATAGCTGTTGTGGCGAGCGGCTAGAGTTGGTACCCAGCTGGGACGCCCAGGAGGACCAGCTGGGTACCACAGGGGTGTGCCGGCGAAGGAGTGTCGGTAAGCACCTGGAGCACATCCGGATGTGTATATAAGGGGCTGCCTCCCTCCATTCGGTGGCTGGAGTCGGGAGAGGAGAAAGATACAGCTCGGAGGAGAGGAGTGCAGGCGGTCAGAAGAAGAGAAGGCATTGCGCAAAGGCCAGGACCTAAGGGGTGATTGGTGCTGTGGCACTGGGGTGTGCGTGTTCAACAGTATATTATATATAAATATTGTAAATAAACGTGTGGTGGTGCAAAACATCATGTCTACCTGTCTGTGACCGGGCTGTTCTCCACAATGGCATCCCAGATGGGACTCTCTGCCTGTTGCAAAGCAAAATAATTTTGTGGGCAGTCCAGAACAGCAGGTAAGCCCACACACGCGCCGCAGGAGCGGCACACACACAACCCCATGGGAGCGATTCACCCCACGGGCCACCACCAGTTCGCGAGAGGGCCGGTTTCCCCTTGTGTGCAGATAAAATGACGGGCCTTACCAGAGTGTGGAGGGCTCCTATGAGTGTGCTATCGCTGAAGGCGCCCGGGACGGCACAGTGTTGATGAAGGCAATGCCGAGGCAGCTGCCTCGAACAGATGGGACCTGGGAGGTTAGTTCCCTGCTCACCGGCAGCCGGCCCTGGTGGGCTGCACGTGTTTTGGGTTTTGCAGGCAGGGACTGCCCAGGTCCCCGATGGTGGCAGACGCCCGCCGATCTACGGGCCTCCGCAGGAGCGGCAGCAGCAGGAAGAACTGCTGAGGAGAAGATGCCACAGCTTAGGAAGCCGGCTTGTCGCCGCACTAAGAGGAGGGGAACCAAGATGGCCGTGGACCGGAAGTCCCACCCCGAGACTGTGTGTCTTGCATGCCGCCAATGACTGCAGAGAAGCGGGACCAAGGAATGTCCATCTTGGGCCAGGGAAGGACCTGATTGGGCCATAGGAAGGGGCCCACAGGAAGCAGCCTGCATGTGTTGCTGACAGACAGGTAAGCTCACTGTCGGCAAACTTCCTGTCCTTGCCGGCTTCTCTGTATGAGCTGGAGGTCTGCCTTCAGCCCGCAGAGCAGCAGCTTTTGCAGGTGATATGTGTTGTCACTACCCGATCTGCAGTTGCCTACCTGATTTGCACGCGCATGCGCAAAGCTTTACTATTATGATCCTGCCCCATCTGCATTTTTTTTACGTTGCGACACGAGTCCCCGTCTGATTTGTCTCGCGCATGCACTCTCTGCTTAATTAAAATTGATTTCACGCCGCTTTGCGCATGTCTAATGTTTTATGACACACGTCACTCGTCAGGTTTGACTTGTACTTGCGAGTCATTTTTGTGTTGCTGTTCATCTCCATCTGTAAGTGGACTTCTTACTGGAAAAGATGGCAACTTTTGAATTTTATAACGTCATGGAAGAAGATGTGTCGCCTGAAAAATTTAACTCAAGTCAAATGAAGAGGGAGTGAAATGAAATGCGACGTGTGTCTGTGAACTTTATAATGGATATGTACACCTTTTTGTAAGTACATCATATTGATGGAAAAGGCAATAAGGGTTTACATTTTTCGTTGCAATACTTCGTAAACTCGTGGTTTAAACGTAAAAATCACAGCATTTTCTGCGTTTGGGTTAACGGATTAATGGATGTATGTCATTTATTTCGTAACACCCTATTAGCATTTGGTGGTGTGTTTCTTTTAACATTTGTCCACACTTTTTTTTATCATAAAGAGTGAATGGCATGCTAATAATTAAGCAAAACAATGTAATTGAGGTGCCAAATTAGGAATAGAATTGGGAGTGCATGTCTGACACTTGACCGGTGTAAAGTGTGCCCTCCAAAGCCATCAGTATTTTTTTATTATGCTGATATCAGATTACATCAATGCATTAGTTTTTCCATAATAAAGTTAACAAAATATAATGATGAAAGCTAAATTACATACAAGAGTAGCAACAACTAAGTTATTACAAGAAAGCAGGATGCAGATAATAACATTACAAAATGTTAATGGATTTCTTTAACCTTATTTAGTGAAAAAAATTCCATGGTTGAAAACAGGCAATTTAAAAATTTATATCCAAAGCCATCAGAGAAGTGTGGTGTGCGTCTGATGTGGCACAGTGACAGGCTGGGCACCTGCTGTTGTCACATGTCATTAGCATATCATTTAAGCTGCTGGTTTAGGAGAAATACATACACATACATTTAACTGAATATAACGGAGAAGGCTTGCTCCTTAGAAATAACATTTCTTATTGCTGCAGTTAGAAAAACAATGCCCCTTTATTGTATTTTTTTCTTGACCCTACAGTATGCCCGGTGGTAACCAACCTTCCATGTGGCTCAACAGATGCTAGTGTACCTGAATTCTGAGACACAATTGGATGTTCTTTTCTTCTGCTTTTTAAGGTTCCCAGTTTGGGATGATGTGCAGTTCATGTGAGATTTGCTATTTCTAGAGGTATGACTGCTGAGGCTTTCAGTTTGAGAAGTAATTTGTGCATAATTCCTGCAAAGCCTCCCCATATTTATTATTTGATCTGTAATATTTTATTGATTTAAATACTGTACTGTATGTCTGCTCATTCTGTCCAGTAACTAACACGGGCTTTTTAATTTTAGACAGGAAAGCCTCAGAGTGTGAATCCTCACAAACACAGAGACTGAGGTGCATCAGTCCCAGCAGTCACTAAACAGGGATATTGTTCTGTTTTGCAAAATAACATTTATTTTCTTAAGTTACTGTGCTTTTCTTGTTGGATTTTGAAAGAGCTGAGACTTAATTTTAACTTGAAACAAAACTAAGGCAGGAGAGAAAAATGAAGATGTTTTCATGTAAGTACCGACACCTGAGCACATCACATTAGATGTTCAGATATACAGAGATTGTAACACAATGTCTACTGTATGCGTAATGTAAAAGTAATAAAATGATGCTATAATGACAGTTAAGCTGGGGTTCTTTCAACATCCAACAAAAAGCCAAATTATTTTAAAAATATTATTAGTTAGACTTTACTCTAAGCAGACCTTTATCTATTGTGATGGTTTACTTTGGTAAAAATTGATCTACAGGTGAACCAAGAAAGGAGGCAGAAAAAGAAGTAAGAGTACAATTTATTAATATTTGAACTCCGTGAGTGAACATCGTGTATCTACTGTGTTTATGTTTTTAATGGATACAGTGAAGTAGAAGAGTCTGGTCGTAATATAGGGCAGCAGTTAAAGAAGGACAGAGAGATTTGTGCCATGTTGAAGTAGCTGCTGCCCCTCCTGCCAGGCACTTCTAGAATCCTCCATCTTAATCCCTGCTCTGATCTGCTGTGCCTTTGCCAAGTGATCACGAGGTATTGGCCTTTTTGTTTTTTTTTTCTTCTGAAAACTGTCTCAGTCTCATTGCACTGGCTGCCTGTCTCACATAGAATTGATTTCAAGGTTCTATTAAAGATATAGTAGGCTTTGAGTATTTTAGACCCTGCCCATAGTTTGGAGTGTCTGCTCCCAACATTTCTTTGCATTTTATTCCAAGATGAACCATAAAAAACGGCAGCTTTCTGTACTCATGCAACAAAATCTGGAATGCTTTGCCAATAGAGACCTGCCAGGCTACAAATGTCATGCATTTCAAAAAACTTCAACAAGCCCACTTTTCTAATTTGGCTTTTTCTTAATAACTTGCATTGGTTGTAATAGATTAGAAATGGTACTGTGTATAGTTTGTCAGATCTGCACTGGGCACTAACTTCTGCTGTTTTTCTCTGTTGTTTTTTTTCCAGTGTATTGCAATGGTGCCCCCCTGCGTCTCCAACGTCTGTTAAATCAACTCCAACTGCCTATGATAAAGGAAAAGTTCACAAGACATCCTGAAATGGAATTGTGTTTGGAGTGAGAAGGCCACAATTAAATATGCTGGGATGTGCAGTGGGGGTCTGTGTGGGCTTTGGCTTGGGACCCCCAGGGGTTTATTATCTCCAGTATCCTTGAAGGCTGCAAGTTTGTCT
This sequence comes from Polypterus senegalus, assembly GCF_016835505.1. Taxonomy (NCBI): domain Eukaryota; kingdom Metazoa; phylum Chordata; class Cladistia; order Polypteriformes; family Polypteridae; genus Polypterus; species Polypterus senegalus. The sequence goes on along the minus strand of NC_053156.1, from coordinate 177,620,149 downwards.
TTGTCCCCGACCTTTTGACCAGGCAGTGTATTTATTACAAAGAAAAAGGACCCCTCCATTTGCTTCTTATCTACTTTTATAATGCCTTCAATTTTCTTTGTAACTGTATATTTTTGTAGAGCAATTTGAGCTACACTTGTAAGCAAAGGTGATATAGAAATATTATTACTGAACAAATATTAATGGACAGATCAGGAAAAATATCAGTTTAAATAGAACACATATTCTATGGAATATCGCTGGATAATAACTATTTGACTCTGGGTAGCATCTTGTTCATAAAGCTGAAATAGCATTTTTTCCTTTTTTGACAAATTTAATGATTCACTTTTACTGTGTTCAAAACCTTGGCTAACATTTTTTTTAAATACTAAGGTAAAAATCTGTAAATATATTTGTGTTCTTCTTCCCTAATTTTTAACACCTCCCCTTGTTGGCCATTTTCATTGTATTTGTGTTCTCTTACCGTTTATACATCTATATGATTACTGAATTTTCTGGTCATAATATATATATATATATATATCTATACTAATAAAAGGCAAAGCCCTCACTGACTCACTCACTCCCTGACTGACTCACTGACTCATTACTAATTCTCCAACTTCCCGTGTAGGTAGAAGGCTGAAATTTGGCAGGCTCATCCCTTACAGCTTACTTACAAAAATTCGAAATTATACGCGTAATGGTCATAACTGGAACCTATTTTTTTGTCCATATACTATAACTAGCAGAATACCCGCGCTTCGTAGCGGAGAAGTAGTGTGTTAAAGAAGTTATGAAAAAGAAAAGGAAAAATTTTTAAAATAATGTAACATGATTGTTAATGTAATTGTTTTGTCATTGATATGAGTGTTGTTCTCATATCTATATATATATATATGTATCTATATATTGTGAGCTGGAGGGCTGATCGCACCCCAAGAAGATACTGGACGCCCTGGGAAAACCACAAAGCCCGAAACACAGACTACCCTCGCATTGCTCCTTAACCTTGCACTATAACGCGCGATACAAGCCTCGCGCGGTACTCCGCCGACTTAAAAAGCCGTGCGCAGCACCTGTCAGATTTGGTATTGATTTCTTTTGCTTTCTCTCTCTCTCAGACTGCCTCTGCTCCTGACGCGTTTACATTCGAAGAAGAAGAAACTCATGTAACCTTTAATTGAAAGACGAAACAGCCATCTTTGTCCAAAAGCAAGTTTGAAGTGTCAAATGTTTGTTTGCAGTGCTTGAATAAAATTCCTTCTTTTTTTTCCACGATCCCGAGTATCTCTGTGCAAATCTGTGACCCAAGTGTGACAATATACAGTATATATATATATATCTATACTAATAAAAGACAAAGCCCTCACTCACTCACTCACTCACTCACTCACTCACTCACTCACTGACTCATCACTAATTCTCCAACTTCCCGTGTGGGTGGAAGGCTGAAATTTGGCAGGTTCATTCCTTACAGCTTCCTTACAAAAGTTGGGCAGGTTTTATATCGAAATTCTACACGTAATGGTCATAACTGGAAGCAGTTTTTCTCCATTTACTGTAATGGAGATGAGCTTCAACGCCGTGGGGGCGGAGTTTCGTGTGACATCATCACGCCTCCCACGTAATCACGCAGTACATAGAAAACCAGGAAGACCTAAAAAAAGCGCTGAAGAAAACATGCATTATATAATTGAGAAGGCAGCGAAACAATAAGAAGCGAGCGAGTGACATATACAACCATATTCATGACTTCTGCTACTTCGGAAACAAAGCACGATGTAAACCTACACTTTAAATTAAGTTCATAGACAGGCTGCGCTGGCGTTTGTAATTTAGTGCCTGCCCATATAAGGCCGTCCGTCAGCGGCAATCCAATAGCAAACTCCCACTAAATATTCACGGGTTAAGGACTGTGCTTATGCAGAGGAAGATGAGATGGTCAGGGTGGTGTTTGGTACAAACTCAGCGTGCGGGTCTTAAACTTAAATACAGCCGAGAGAAAGTTTTAAGTGCCAGGACTAAGGTAACATTAAATACAGCCATGGACATAGCACGAGATGGCACCAGCACAGCTGGGAAACTTCGATGCATGTACACCGAGCGGCTCACGTGAACTGACGCAGTGCACAGATAAAAAGCAACAGTTCCAAAGAGAGCTGAACAAAAACAATTACACAATTGAATAGGCAGCAAAAAATATGAAGCGTTACATACAAGCATATTCATAAATCCAAAACAAAGCACACGTTGGAAAAAGTCAATGTCCCGCTAAAGGAAGACAGTGTAAAAAAAAACGTGCATGCAGTGTGTCAGGTCTCAGATAAAGAAGAAGACGAGCTGTTTATTGATGCAGTAAGAAACGAATCGATGAATGAAACCTGTCATCTTTACAACGATTGACAAACACGGAATGTAACTTGAACACAACACATCCTACAAATACGAACCTGATTGAAAGAAATAATGATAATCAAATCCTTGATGACAGCAACACTCAGTAACACTCACAAAACAAATACTGTATATTGACAGTCATGTTACGTTATTTTTAAAATGTTCCCTTTTCTTTTCTAGCTTTTTAACACACTACTTCTCGCTGCGACGCGGGTATATATATATGTATATATATATAACCCGATCTACATACTCGAATAATGGATACTTTATTCGCCATCAATGATTGTTTTGGTAAAGCCATACTCAGTGTATTCATTAGATGAGCGGTAAAAAGTAAGAGCGAGGGAAGGATGACTTATTGAGGCATGCAGGCTGTAGTGCGTCAACTCTATCTGAATTGCGATCACATTTGAAAAATATATCTTTTCAAGTTCTATTTAGTCCATATGTGTCAAACTCAAGGGCCGGGCCACATCCGCCCGGCGTAATTATATCCGCCCGAGATCATTTTATATACTGTATTATTGTTATTAAAGCCGGGTATATGAAGCGCTGGTAACACAATAAACTACAGATCCCATAATGCAGCGCTTCAGCTGCCTTGCCGAACACTTACCGAGTTAATCAAGTTATTGCGAAGCTAGCTCACACGATGCTGAAGAGAAAAGTTGATTCTGAAAATAGAGCCTTTAAAAACCGATGGGAGGCTGAGTATATGTTTACTGAACCCGTGTGTCTCATTTGTGGAGCTAATGTGGCTGTAATTACAGAATTTAATCTAAGACGGCACTATGAGACAAAACATCAGGGTAACCTGAATGCAATGCAGAAGATACAGAAAGCAGAAAATTAAATAAGAATCTGACACTTCAGCGGACGTTTAACCGTGCACAATCACAAAGTGATTTCAAGTGAAGCTGCTTTTATGGGAGACACAAATGCACCAGTGCACCTTGCCTCACTTTCCCTGTTGCCAAGTAATGTTAAACCAAGTCGTCACTACGGTGTTCCCAAATCGCACTTTGCTGATAAACTGAGCGCACTGAGTTTGCACGGCGCTTTGGTGACTTTGAAGAACAAAAAGTCCGTCTACATGCGGCTCGAACCTTGTGCATGTTTGGTAGCACATATCTGTGTGAGAAGCTCTTCTCAGTGATAAAGACTAACAAAACAGCACACAGGAGTCGCCTCACTGATGAGCACCTGCAATCCATCCTGAGAATCTCCACAACACAGAACCTCACACCAAACATAAACGAACCTGTGGCCAAAAAGATGCCAGGCGTCCAGCTCTAAAATGACATATGAGCAAAGAAACTGAATGATTTGATTTGTTATTGCTGAAAGAACACATTTTATTTATATTTCCAGGTTTTGTTATGCAGCATGTTCATATTTGAATTTGTATCATTTTGACAGGATATATTTTTATGGAGAGCAAAATCTTTTGGGATATTTAAAATCTAAGTTTATTTTTATATAAAATTACATAAGAGTAAAGAAATTTGAATGTTTGTTCTTTTAACGTTTACTTTATTTCTAACTTGTATAATTTAGACAGGATAAATTTTTATGGAGAGCAAAATATTATAAGTTGTTTAAGGTTTGAGTTGATTTATTCACGAATAATATTCCTGTCTGTTTTACCATTCCTACCAAAGATATTTCTGTCGACTAAATAAAAATTCCTTCTATTTAAAATTTAAATAGAACTTGAACAAATCGATAGTTCATAATATCCACGCAGACTTGCACGTAAGCGGGAGTTATCCGTTTTAACAAGCAGCGTATTGCACTGATACTGAAATAGCTGTGTGTGTATATATGTAGATATGTATGTATATGTATATATATGTTTATATATGTGTGTGTGTATGTATGTATATATATATATATATATTTGTGTGTATGTATGTGTGTATGTATGTATATATATGTATATGTATTTATGTGTGTGTGTATATGTATGTATATATGTAGATATATATATGTAGTACGGGGCGAGTATATATGTATATGTATAGATATGTATATATATATATATGGGTTGTCCCCAGGCGGCAGGTGAAGAAATAATAACTGTTTATGTATGTGTGTTTGATTTGACCCCTACAAATATATATATATATATATATATGACAACAACACTCATCACTCACAACAGTGACAAAACAATTACATTGACAATCATGTTACGTTATTTTCAAAATGTTTCCTTTTCTTTTCATTGCTTCTTACACCGGATCCTCCGTTTCCGTAATCCTCGGGCGGACTGGTCTGACAGTAACTATGTGCAACCCGATGTTGCTCGGCTACCACTAAAAATATTGCGGGAACTAGTAGGAGTCTTTTCATATCCTGACGGACCAAGGAGCGCCTATAAGCGTTCAAGGAGACTGCCAAGTTACTGAAAATAAAGCATTTAAAACCTATCATCCTCAAACCGATGGGCTAGTGGAGAGATTCAATCAAACTCTCAAGTGCTACGTAAGGTAGTCAGCAAGGATGGGAGGAATATGTCCTCTTTGCCTATGTGTGTATATGTATGTAGGCCCCTACGAAATTAAGGAGAGGAAGGGATTGGTGCGACTATTTGGTGAAACAGCCCAATATATATCCCTCCTCCGTAGATATATATATGTATATATCCTATGGCAGTATCGTGTCCTTCCATTCGGGTTACGGGCGCCTGCGTTTTCAGCGTCTGGTGGACAAAGTGCTCCAGCCCCATAACTCGTTCTGTGCTGCCTATCTGGATGGCGTTGTCATCTATTCCAGCACCTGGAAGGAGCACATACAGCAGGTCACAGCAGTATTACGGACATATATGTATAGATATGTATATATATATATATGTTAAAAGGGCTCTGACTATGTCGGCGGTGTGTGTGTACCTATATATATATATATATACCTGACAACAACACTCATCACTCACAACAGTGACAAAACAATTACATTGACAATCATGTTACGCTTATTTTCAAAATGTTTCCTTTTCTTTTCATTGCTTCTTTAACACTTCCGGTATTTCTCCCGTAAGCGACATGGTATTTTGCTAGTATATATATATATCAAAATATCCGCGCTTGGCAGCGGAGAAGTAAAAAGAAAAGGAAAAATTTTAATAATAATGTAACATGATTGACAATTATATTACGTTAATTGAGTGTTGCTGGTATATATATATATATATATATATATATATATATACGTGTACATATATACACACACACATATACTATGGGGTGCCAAACAGGCAAATACATTGATTTTATGAATATATAAAGTCGGCGTCAGAATATATAAAGTCAAAACTTGTATATATAAAGTCACTGTCGGAATATATAAAGTGTAAACTTGAATATATAAAGTCATTCCCGAATATATTAATTAATGTTATGAAAATGATGCATGTGCCCTGCCCAGGATTGGTTCCTGCCTTGCGCCCAGTGTTGGCTGGGATTGGCTCCAGCAGATCCCCGTGGCCCTGTGGTCGGATTCAACGGGTTGGGAAACGGATGGATATTCCAGCGCTGACTTTATATATTCCGACGCTGACTTTATATATTGAAATTTTGACTTTATATATTCCAGCGCTGACTTTATATATTCAAGTTTTGACTTTATATTTTCAGAAACAAATTTTGACTTTATATATACCGACGCTGACTTTATATATTCAAGTTTTGACTTTATTCCGACAGTGACTTTATATAATCAAGTTTTGACTTTATATATTCAGGAATGACTTTATATATAAAAGTTTTGACTTTATATAGTTAAATTTAGTCATCATTGCATAATGTTTTCTTTACCATAGAAATTTAAAGACTAAATTCAACTTCCATTCACAACAAAGATATTTCTGGCAACTAAATAGAACCTACTTATATCCAAATTTGACCTACTGAGCCGTCGCCTGCCTTCCTGAATAAGTCACCCTCGCTTCGCTCTTACTTTTTTACCGTTCATTTAATCATGGCTAGTGGCGGAAAAATTATAAAATGGAAGGAGGATTACACTGAGTATGGCTTTACCAAAACAATTATTGATGGCGAATCGATTATTCATAAAGCTTCAATTGGTGATCTGTTTTTCTGTGTTAACCTCATATTTTTTCATACTTCTTCTCAAACCAAGGGGGTGCGAGGGTAAAATGAATCGAGAAGCGCTGATCAATGTAATCGGTGTACCAGGAAATCATGCATTGAGAGAAGTTCCCCGATTGTCAATGTAAGCTTTTGTAAGTAGTGCATGGAGGATTCAGTGTGGAGAAACTGTAGAGACAGTGTGTGTATTAACTTGTGGATTTTTCTGTGAGTATTTGGTGGCAGTGTCATAAACTCGCTTCTGTATTACACTGCGTTAGCTGCGGAGCTCAGCTCAGAGCGAAACGATGTGAATGGGAGGGGAAATGATGACGTGACTCCCCCACCCGCCTTAACTGTCAATCCCCCACAAACACAGTCTCTTGGAATTTGCATAAGCACAGCCCCTCACCTGCAATTTTAACTTAGTTACAAAGTGATCAAAACTCTCGTTTATATCCTGCGTCCTCTCATTAAACTTGCATCCCGCATTACCCGTGGGCATGACAAACGCCAGCGGCAGCCTGTCTATGAACTTAATTTAAACTTTAGGTTTATACCATGCTTTGTTTCCGAAGTAGCAGCACTCATGAATATTGTAGTACAGTAATCCCTCGCTATATCGCGCTTTGACTTTCGCGGTTTCGCTCTATCGCGGATTTTATATGAAAGCATAACTAAATATATAACGCAGATTTTTCGCTGCTTCGCGGGCTCTGCAGACAATGTGTCTTTTTTACTTCCTGTACATGCTTCCTCAGTTGGTTTGCCCAGTTGATTTCATACAAGGGACGCTATTGGCAGATGACTGAGAAGCTAACCAATCAGAGCACGCAGTTAAGTTCCTGCCTGCTGAATGCGGTGTTAACCAGGAAGTCTCGTCTCGCTCATTCAGCATCAACGTGTTTCACTGTGTAAAGAGTTGTGCTCTTTTGTGTTTATCTTTGTGCATAGTCAAGCCCTTCGTTATGGCTCCAAAACGATCTGCTACTGCTTCAGGGGCCGTGCCCAAGCTCAAACGGAAGATGTTAACGATTGCCAAAAAGGTAAACGTTTCGGATTTGTTGAAGGCTATGATTCTTTTTATTTAAAAAGTAGGAAAGGAATATAAGATCTACAGCCACAGTGTCCTTTTAACCAGGGTGCAAAACGAGTTGTAAGTGGATGTAATAAGGCAGTAGTCCGGATGGAATCTGCTTTAGGGATTTGGATTGAAGACTGCTAGAAGAAGAGCAACAGCAGTGCTACACAATCGCCTGAAGTGGCTCCTTTAGGGGTTGTAACGCTCTCCTTTGTTGTGCAGTAAAATAAAACTCATTGTTATCGGACAAGTCATCGTGTCATTGTTGGTGAGTAACCATAATTAATTTTCTACTTACAGTACTTAGTACATGTACGTACGGATAGTGTCGCTGTACACACATTTACTGTATACTATTTTTCTTGCATTGTACATATTTATTGCTGGTGGCCTGTCTTTCGTAATGGCTGTAACATGTGATATCGGAGACACTCAATATCTTTAAAATAATATTTAGGTTTTACTGTATATAAACAGTGTGTTTATATACATAATTTCAGTGAATCTTACCTAATATCTAAGAGAATATAACGGGATTATGCTGTATAACTCTGCGGGGAATATTTATAAACAGTGTGGGAGAGTTTATAAGGGCTTAAAATATATAAAAATAACCATACAAACATATGGTTTCTACTTCATGATTTTCACCTATCGCGGGGGGGTCTGGAACGCAACCCCCGCGATCGAGGAGGGATTACTGTATATGTCACTCGCTCGCTTCTTATTGTTTCACTGCCTTCTCAATTATATAATTCATGTTTTCTTCAGCGGCACGGTGGCGCAGTGGTAGCGCTGCTGCCTCGCAGTTAGGAGACCCGGGTTCGCTTCCCGGGTCCTCCCTGCGTGGAGTTTGCATGTTCTCCCGTGTCTGCGTGGGTTTCCTCCGGGCGCTCCGGTTTCCTCCCACAATCCAAAGACATGCAGGTTAGGTGGATTGGCGATTCTACATTGGCCCTAGTGTGTGCTTGGTGTGTGGATGTGTTTGTGTGTGTCCTGCGGTGGGTTGGCACCCTGCCCAGGATTGGTTCCTGCTATGTGCCCTGTGTTGGCTGGGATTGGCTCCAGCAGACCCCCGTGACCCTATTCGGATTCAGCGGGTTAGGAAATGGATGGATGGATGTTTTCTTCAGCGCTTTTTGGAGTTCTTCCTGGTTTTCTATGTACTGCGTTGACAGTCAGTTCACGTGATTACGTGGGAGGTGTGATGATGTCACACGAAACTCCGCCCCCCACGGCTTTCGAGCTCAACTCCATTAGAGTAAATGGAGAAAAATAGCTTCCAGTTATGACCATTACACGTAGAATTTCGAAATGAAACTGGCCCAACTTTTGTAGGGAGGTTGTAAGGAATGAGCCTGCCAAATTTCAGGCTTCTACCTACACGGGAACTTGGAGAATTAGTGATGAGTCAGTCAGTGAGTCAGTCAGTCAGTGAGGGCTTTGCCTTTTCTTAGTATAGGTAGACTTCTGCTCGATGCCCGTTGCAGGCGGAGTTACGCCTCCCACTTAATTTAGTGCCTGCCCATATAAGGCCGTCCGTCAGCAGCAATCCAATAGAAACACTGCCACTAAATATTCATGGGTGAAGGACTGTGCTTATGCAGAAGAAGATGAGATGGTCAGGGTGGTGTTTGGCACAAACTCAGCAAAACTGCGAGAGAAACTTTTAAGTGCCGGGTCTTAGCTAACATTAAATACAGCCGTGGGGTTGTAATGTACCGCTAAAGGAAGACAGTGTAAAAAAAACCCGTGCATACAGTGTGTCACGTCTCAGATAAAGAGGAAGACAAGCTGTTTATTGATGCAGTAAGAAACGAATCGATGAATGAAACCTCTTATCTTTACAACGATTGACAAACACGGAATGTAATTTGAACACAACACATCCTACAAATACGAACCTGATTGAAAGAAATAATGATAATCAAATCCTTGATGACAGCAACACTCATAACACTCAGAAAACAATTACTGTATATTGACAATCATGTTACCTTATTTTTAAAATGTTTCCTTTTCTTTTTCATAACTTCTTTAACACACTACTTCTCCGCTGCGAAGCACGGGTATATATATATGTATATATATACCACGATCTACATACACTCAAATAGAAAAACCACACGGTGTGGCGGAATGGTAGAGGCTTCACCTCTATCGCCGCCATCCGAGGTTCGATTCCCGAGAGGGGGTGCACTGTGTATGTACGCGTGCTTCCCCATTCATTTTACCCTTGCATCCCCCTGGTTTGAGACGTATGAAAAAATATGCGGTTAACGCAGAAAGACAGATCACCAATTGAAACTTTATGAATAATGGATACTTTATTCGCCATCAATGATTGTTTTGGTAAAGCCATACTCAGAGTAATCATTAGATGTTATTAATGGCCCGGGGATATGAAGCGCTGGTAACACAATAAACTACAGATCCCATAATGCAGCGCTTCAGCTGCCTTGCCGAACACTTGCCGCGTTAATCAAGTCTAGCATATCATGCTGCAAGTTATTGCGAAGCTAGCCCACACGATGTCGAAGAGAAAAGTTGATTCTGAAAATAGAGCCTTTAAAAACCGATGGGAGGCTGAGTATATGTTTACTGATATTGCCGGTAAACCCGTGTGTCTCATTTTTGGAGTTAATGTGGCTGTAATTACAGAATTTAATCTAAGATGGCACTATAAGACAAAACATCAGGATAACCTGAAAGACCTGAATGCAATGCAGAAGAGTTAAAGAAGAATCTGACACTTCAGCAGACATTTTTACCAGTGCAAAATCACAAAGTGATTTCAAGTGAAGCTGCTTTTATGGGAGACACAAATGCACCAGTGCAACTTGCCCCACTTTCCCTGTTGCCAAGTAATGTTGAACCAAGTCGGCACAACGGTGTTCCCAAATACGCACTTTGCTGATAAACCGAGCGCACTGCACACTGAGTTCACACGGCGCTTTGGTGACTTTGAAGAACAAAAAAAGAATTTTGAGTTGTTTCGCAACCCATTTGCCGTCGATGTGGAAACTGCACCTGTGCAGATTCAGATGGAGGTGATTAAGCTGCAGTGTAATGGCACACAGAAGGCAAAGTACGATACTGCACGGCCTGCACAGTTTATTCACTCCATTCCCGCAGAAATGCTCGAGCTCCGTCTACATGCGGCTCGAACTTTGTGCATGTTTGGTAGCACATATCTGTGTGAGAAGCTCTTCTCAGTCATGAAGACTAACAAAACAGCACACAGGAGTCGCCTTACTGATGAGCACATGCAGTCCATTCTGAGAATCTCCACAACACAGAACCTCACACCAAACATAAACGAACTTGTTCCCAAAAAAAGATGCCAGGCGTCCAGCTCTAAAATGACATATGAGCAAAGACAACTGAGTGATTTGATTTGTTATTGCTGAAAAGAACAAATTTTATTTATATTTCCAGGTTTTGTTATGCAGCATGTTCGTATTTAAATTTGTATAATTTTGATAGGATATATTTTTATGGAGAGCAAAATATTTTGGGATATTTAAAATTTAAGTTTATTTTTTATATAAAATTACATAAGAGTAAAGAAATTTGAATGTTTGTTCATTTAACGTTTACTTTATTTCTAACTTGTATAATTTAGACAGGATATATTTTTATGGAGAGCAAAATATTATAAGTTATTTAAGGTTTGAGTTGATTTATTCCGGAATAATATTCCTGTCTGTTTTTATTCATATTTATGTTCAAAAAAGTTACGTTTTAAAAGTTTTAAAGTTTTAAAAGTTTAGTTTTAGTGTGTTCAATAAATGTTTATCCTGTTCGGCCTGCGACCCAAAGGTTTGGCCCCCTGTGCAATTGAGTTTGACACCCCTGATTTAGTCAACACAAATATCTTTGGTTGGAATGTAAGGCGAATTTACTCTTTACATTTGTATGGTGAAGAAAAATTTATGCAGTGATGCCTACATTTAACTTACATTCCCACCAAAGATATTTCTGTCGACTAAATAAAAATTCCTTCTATTTAAAATTTAAATAGAACTTGAACAGATATGATATTTTGCTAATATATATATATATATATATATATATATATATATATATATATATATATATATATATATATATATATATATATATATATATATATATATATATATATATATATATATATATATATATATATACAGTATACAGTAGGACCTCGGTTCACAACCATAATTCATTCCAAAACTCTGGTCGTAAACCGATTTGGTCGTGAACTGAAGCAACTTCCCCCATAGGATTGTATGTAAATACAATTAATCCGTTCCAGACCATACGAACTGTATGTAAATACTGTATATATATATATATATATATATATATATATATAGTTTTAGTTTTAAGCACAAATATAGTTAATTAAACCATAGAATGCACAGCATAATAGTAAACTAAATGTAAAAACATTGAATAACACTGAGAAAACCTTGAACAACAGAGGAAACTAACACTGCAAAAGTTTGCACTATAGCGCTTTAGTGTTTTAAGCATGGGGAAAAAAATGAACATTTGAAAGAATCCGTAATTTAATAAACCACCAAGAAAAATAACATTGCAACAATGCACGCTACGAACCGATCGCAGGAAACAGAAGTGAAAACAAAATCAAGCCCAGTGCATTGTTTTACTGCCTTCCTACCTTAATGTGTCCAGCTCTCTTTCGCGCTGCCTGTGTGACTGCATCTCGGGCTGCCTTTGTGTGTGTGTGTGTGTGTGTGTGTGTGTGCATGTGTGTGTGTGCGTGTCTCTCTCGCACTGCCTGTGTGTGTGCACACCCTCTGTGCACTGCCTGTGTGTGTGCGCGCGCCTCTCTGGCGCTGCCTGTGTGTGTGCGTGCTGCCTTTGTGTGTGTATCTGTGTGTCACGCTCTCTCGCTCTCTCTTGCTGTCTCTCTCTCTCTCTTGCTTGCTGCACAGGAAATGCACAGGGAGAGACTGAACATGTACAAACCGAAAGGGAAACTGGCTTGTTCGTTTACCGACTGTGTGGTCATGAACCTAGGCAAAAGTTTGGCGAACTTTTTGGTCGTAAACCGAGTTGTACGTGTACCAAGACGTTCGTGAACCGAGGTTCCACTGTATATACAAATATGGGTGTGTGTATAATTTGTTTTTGAGAAACATTGTTCACCGATCTTTCACCTTTATTTTTAAACATACCATTTATTTCTTCAATAAAAATGTATGATAAGTGTATTGTATTTCCTTTTTTTAAAGTCTGTACACAAACAGCAGTGTGTTATGTTGATTAAACTTGTAAGAAAGAATATCACTGCCCTCTGTCCACATGCCGTTTAAATTCTGCTCAGTTAGTGGAAAATATTTTATTTTCCAGCTGTTATATTCAGTTCAGTTTTATTATATTAATAGGTAAGTTGGTTTCTCAGGGGGTTTTACAGAGATACCTTGAAATAACATTAAAAAAACATCACTAAGAACAAATGTATTACAAATATGAACTATAGCAGCAAGTACTTACTGTAAAAAAAATAGATCAAATAGATTGATTCAAGTGATAACAGCTCACTTCCTTAATTTAAGTCAGTGGATATAAAGTTAAACTTCTCTGTAAGATTAATAGCAATTGGAATAAATGAGGATTTCAACCAGTGGCTTTATATTCTTGATTTTTTTCAGCATCTGACCTGACTGCACAACTGAGAACGAATTAAAGAATTTTAACAAGTGGACAGTCACAATCGATACTAAGGACAGGGGCTGTCAGCACAATGCAATGCAACACAGTGTTAATTTCCTTTTTTTGAAAAAGGACCGTATATTTCTATAAAGCTGGTTGGATACATTAGGTTTTGTAAACCTTATGCCTTAAGACAAATGGCAATTTTATTAATAATAATTGATGTCTAAAGATATTTTTAAACAAACACAATTTGCCCAGAAGAGGAAAGCTGAAAGGAAACTTTATATGATTTAATACGTGAGTGGGAAAATAAAAACACTACATGCTTTTTATAACATGTATATATATATATATATATATATATATATATATATATATATATATATATATATATATATATATATATATATACAGTGGACCCTTGACTTACGAACTCAATTCGTTCATGAGGGCTGGTTGTAACTCAAGTTGGTTGTAAGTCAAGACTATTTTTCCCTTAAGAAATAATGTGCTCTGAACCTCCCACAGCAACACTTACTTAACCTTTTCATAATAAAAATGGGTTGTATAATGTGCATAATTTACCAAAACACCAATAGTTTTTCTAATGTACTAACCAAAAAGTTATAAAAAGTGTGTAGCCTACCAGAAACAACAATTTCACACTGTACTCACCATTTAATTTGACATCTTTGGGCTGCAGGAAGGGAAGAGGAGGAGAATGAAATGGAAGGTGGTTATTGTTTAGAAGGAGCATCCTTTTGCAAATCTTTTCTTTGTAAAATTGTCGTGATGGTGGATTTCGACATGCTGTACATATTAGCGAGATCGGTCACGAACGCCACTCTCATATTTCCGCACAATTTCCTTCTTCGTTTCGATTGTGATCGCTGTTTCTCGAGTTAATAATGACAGTAGTCGAGCACTCAGTTCAAAGCTGGTCGTGTTGTGAACTGCTGTAATAATACACTCCAAAGCAAGCCGGTGTTGACTCAGCCTGATGACATCATCATGTGTTGCGCCAGCCCACTAGCTTAAATCCCTTAACAATCGCTTTCTTTACCTTCGTTACCTTCTCTTCCTTCCTTAGCAATTATGCGTCTTGCTTGCCATGGTCTTAGTGAATTATATATATAGATAAATCACTGCACTGACCGAAATTACATCCACAAACACATGTATCTGGGCTCCGACTGACGCTTACGAACGCTCTCGGCTGTTTGTTTACAATCGCACAAGCGGATACACGTGACCGCATTCGGGTCGTAACGCAAGATGTTGGTCGTAAATCAAGTTGTTCGCATATCAGGCCGGTCGTATGTCAAGGGTCGACTGTATATAAATATATATATATTTATATATAGTACCTGCCAAATAATACAAAGGGTATACAGCATGTGTGTTGCCCTAACTGGGGCTTTTAGGTGTGCAACACCTAAGCTACCTCTTACGGCGATCGAACATTGGACATCAACGTTACGTTACAAGGCTGCTTCGTTTATTTTGCAGGATGAATATTTTCATTATGATCAACTAATGCGTAACCAAAATGAATATACCGTAATGTCAAGTTGTACTGCATGCACAGTTCCGATCGGGCCGTACTGTGAAGTGGAATTTTTTGTTTTTAATGTTTTTATCATTAATCGCATGCGGTGTGTGTCACAACCTGGTTCATGTTGCCGGCCCGATCTGCATGCACGTGCGTATTGAAAGGCTACCTCATCACACACTTTACGGTGCTGCCCAATCTGTTTAACGCATGCGTGCACATTTTACGGCATGTTAGATTTTCAATATGTCTGCACGTGCAAATCGGGTAGGCACGCAGATCGGGTAGTGAAATCCATAGAGAAATGAAGGAGCTGGAGCTGAAGGCATTCATGTCCGTGATGACGCTGCAACAGTGGGCGGATCGCCGCGACGCTGGAGTCTTCTGCCGGGGGGACGCGGTGGGGAAGGTAAGTGTTACCGACTCCATAAAGAATAAGGGAGAGCCCACCGAAAAGGCCAGTGATTTAAATGATCGGAACTGAGTAGGGGGATCTCCGACAGTAGACGCGGTGGCAAGCGCTGTGTGCACGGTGAGGGGAGAGACAGTGAGAGGGCTGGCAGGACGCGGGCTGACGTGTGCCCTAGGTCCTAGCGCCCTACATCCCGAGCCAGCAGCGGCCTTGTGCCATTCAACTGGGATGCAGACAGGAAGGGGTCTCTTTCTTTACCATAAAGAGACTCAAACCGTCATGGCGTCCCAGAAAAAGAGGAGGAATCGAGGGAAGAATGCTGGTTCCTCCGATAAGAGAGGACGTGAGGCAGGACGCTCACATCCGGAGAAGGTCTGCCCTCTGCGGAGGCAGAGGGAAACCCCTAAGCCAGCTGAGGTGACGGGGGTATGAACGGTCCTGTGTGATTTCCCATGCATGGGGGCACGAAAGCCATGGAGGGGGGAGCGCTGTCTGTGCGGCACGGACAGATTCCAGGTGGTGGTGTCCAGGCAGTGTCTCTGCCCCTGTTTCTGTTTGTGTTGTAGGACCGGACCCAGGGCTAGCAGTAGGACCCGCTTCATCTGTGATCTGCCCTCGCGGGACGGGCCGCTGGCCCCTAGGGGTTCCAGCTTGCGGTGGGGTACTATGGTGAGCAGCTGGGGGTGGTACCCAGCCGGGACACCCAGGAGGACTCCAGACCACGAGGGGGTGACCGCCCTGGTTGCTTTAGGGGCCACGGGTACAGAGCTTTGAAGCTCAACCCTGGTCACTGCCAGGGGGCATCCCACTGCCTTTGGAGCCCTGGACCTCAGCACTTCCACCACACCCTGGGGGGAAGAGGACCAGGAACACAGTGGAGTGCCGGTGGAGGAGTGTCGGGAAGCACCTGGAGTACATCCGGGTGTGTATATAAGGGGTCACCTCACTCCATTAGGTGGCTGGAGTCGGGAGAGGAGAAAGACAGAGTTCGGAGGAGAGGAGTGGAGGCAGTCAGAAGAAGAGAGGGCATTGACGAAAGGCCAGGACTTAAAGTGTGATTGGTGCTGTGACACTGGGTTGTGCGTGTTCAACACTTGTAAATATTGTAAATAAACATGTGGTGGAGCAAAACATCATGTCTACCTGTCTGTGTCTGGGTTGTTCCCCACACTGTCTAAAAGAAAACGGATACTGGAGAATTCTTCTTTAATGTCAGTATCCAGAAATATTTTTCTGACTTCACATAAAGCCTACAAGGACATACAGAACTCCTTTGTAAGAATGCAATTGACCATATAACCAGTATATGTTAGGACATATTCAAATTAAATTAACAGACTAGAAGATTACCATCCTATTATGAAAATACACTCAGATTTACAACTGTGTATATGGTCTGTATGTTTCTTATTAGATGTGCAATATGTCCCCAGCCACAGGGGATGCACAAACCAGTGTGTTTCTTCATGCCCGCCAAAACCCAGATAAAAGGGGAGTGTTACGTCAGGAAAGTCATCTGGTGTAAATGTTTGCCAAATCAATATGCCTACAACAATACAAATTTCCATACCAGATAGGTCGAGCCCCAGGTTAACAATGACCACCACTAGCACTGTTGGAAATTGGGCTACAGTTGGCTGAAGAAGAAGAAGAAGAAGGAGAAGAAGAGGGGGGAGACGTGTCCGGTGACAGGAGGAGAGGAGGAAGGTAAAGAGACTGGAATTGAGGGTAGGAACTTTAAATGTTGGCAGTATGACTGGTAAGGGGAGAGTTAGCCGATATGATGGAGAGAAGGAAGGCTGATATATTGTGCGTGCAAGAGACTAAATGGAAGGGGAGTAAGGCCAGGTGGATCAGAAGTGGATTCAAATTGTTCTGTCATGGTGTGGATGGAAGGAGAAATGGGATAGGGGTTATTCTGAAGGAACAGTATGTCAAGAGTGTTTTGAAGGTGAAAAGAGTGTCAGACAGAGTAATGATTATGAAGCTGGAAATTGGAGATGTGATGATGAATGTTGTTACTGCATATGCCCCGAAAGTTGGGTGTGCGATGGATGAGAAGGAAGATTTCTGGTGTGAGTTGGATGAACAGTGCACCCAAGGGACAGAAAGTGGTGATTGGAGCGGACATGTTGGTGAAGAGAACAGAGGAGATGAAGAGATGATGGGTAGGTATAGTGTCAAGGAGAGGAATGAAGATAGTGGATTTTGCCAAAAGGATGGACATGGCTGTGGAGAATACATATTTTAAGAAGAGGGAGGAGCATAGGGTGATGTACAAAAGTGGAGGAAGATGCAGATAGACAGATTACATCCTAAGCAGAAGAGTCAATCTAAAGGTGATTAAAGACTGCAAAGTGGTGGCAGGGGAAAGCACAGTCAGACAGCATAGGATGGTCATCTGTAGGATGACGCTGGAGATCAAGAAGAGGAAGAGAGTGAGGGCAAAGCCAAGGTATTTCCTCTAGGGGTCGCTAGCTCCCAAGTTGGAATAAGTTCTTTTGTAATTGCAGAGTTTTAAGTAACCTGAAACTATATAGAAATAATATTAAAAGGCGATACCTCTCCCATAGTGATACGGCGATAGGATCTGTCCATCAGCTTTGAGGTGTTTGGCTGCTGTCCAAGTCTTTTATACTGTTTTCTCAATGTGCAGGACCTTTCTTAGGGGCAAGGAGAAGATTCAATTTCATCTCTAACATACTGTACATAAATAGTACAATGCCCATTTTTGTAGTTGTCCCCATCTCTCTTCAAATGCTTGCCTAACAGTTCTAAATGCTGAAAGCCCCTGAGTGCTAACTTTGGCCTGGCTTGTACATGTGAGTGGATTTATAAAATAATTTTTGTACAGAGCAAAGTGACATTAAATTTACATTCTGATTACACAAGGATAAAATGGTGGAAGTTGAAAAAGGAAGACTGCAAGGTTATAATGGCCGACTTCCCACCCAGCCGGCAGCCACACTACCAGGACCTGTGGCCTGGATGAATTACTGAGAATAACCTATCAATACCAAGCTGTACCTCTAACAAATAATAATTTTTCCTTCCTCCTCAATCGACGGTTAAAGACTAGCAAATGAAAGCAAATAAGTAAATAAGTATGGAATATATTAAATACAATACAATGACAAAAATACAAGAATATAAATCTGCAATGTAAAATATATCTACTTATATAAATATATATATCCCTCCACTAAACCAGTGCAACAACACCTGTATAATAACAAAACCTCCCATGCCTCTGAAAACGTATAACAAACATAACACACAAATAAATAGCGATGTACGAGTACTAAATGACAATGAACATGAAATTCAGTCCGGGTAAAATCACTGTCCAGAATACGGATGACTGATCATAATTGATGTGTTTGAATCTCCCGAAAAAAACAACGACCTCACTGTGTTTTCTTTCTGCCTTTAATTTGGGGTGCAGCAACAGTTTGGATTCCCCTATGGGAAAAAGAGGGACCCCAAAGTGCTTGCAGTCCTGTTATATATTGTTGAAATAAATGGACCATGCAATGTAGTCTGTTCTTCCTTAACTTTATTCACACTTCCTTCCCCGACTCTTCCTTTCTTCTTCCACCCCTTTCCTCACAGCGACTTCTACCTCCTGACTGATTACATCAATATCCCACATATACCCCCTTTTGAAGAAAAAAACAAAAAACAAAAACAAACAAAAAACAATCATTAATAATATTAAAACATTATAATAAGAGAAAACTGTAATCTCTAATTTTCAACATTATACTAACCAACCAATTAAACTATCCCATTCCTTTATAACTGTTAATGCTGTAAATCTTTATCTGACATAGTCCTTTGTCCACACCGGAGCCTGTCGCACTCTACTTCTCCGTATATTTGAAAAAGACTGCCCAGGTGTACCAGTAGTAATAGCAGCCAACTGAATTGGACGGGTTGGAATGTATGAATCCTCTGGTTGTATGTCTGAAGTCAGACTAGATTGTACAGCTGTAGCTGGAGCGAGGTGAACTGCATTCCAGATCTTGCCATCTGACAACAGGTATGTGGCCGGGCCTTTCTGAGCAATTATCTGTTAAGGGCGACTGAATTTGCAGTGATCCTTTTGGACTATGCCTGGCTTCCTAATACACACAAAACTCCCACAAGTGAAAGAAGGTGATTTTGCTCTGCGATGCATATCTGTATATTTTTTTCATTTGTTCTTGTTTCCGTTGTACATGCTGCGCCACAGTAGTATGTTGCTTCAAAGGCAAAGTTGGAAGCAGGTCTCTAATGTTTAATTTAGTTATCATTGGGCGACCATGTAAGAGCTCAGCAGGTGACTTTTGTGTTACTGCATGTGCAGTAGCACGATATATCTGTAAAAATTCCGTTAAAAATGACTTCCAAGGCTTTCCTTCAATATTTGCTGTTCGCAAACAGTCCTTTAATACCCTGTTAAAACGCTCTATCTCACCATTTGTTTGTGGATAGTAAACAGAACTGAGAGTGTGTATGATGTCCCTATCACTAAGAAATGCTTCAAAGTCAGAAGACGTAAACTGAGATCCATTGTCAGTAACAATTTCCAGTGGATTTCCTTCCCAACTGAAAATAGTGCACAAAAAATGTATAATGGTTTCCGAAGTCACAGCAGATGCAAAAGCAACCTCTGGCCACTTACTGAAGTAGTCAATAAGTGTAATGGCATAGCGATAGCCATATAGTGCAGTTTGAAATGGCCCCACAATATCAATGGCAAGTTTGTTCCAAGCTGAATTTGGGATAGGCACTGGTTGTAATGGAGCTGTATTTGTGTTAGCGGTTTTATCGTGCTGTATGCAAGTTGTACATAATTTGATAGCATCTTCCACTTGGGAGTCCATGCCAGGACACCAATATAAATCCCTGAGTCTCTGTTTCGTTCGTACAATCCCTTGATGGGTAGAATGTGCCAGCTGAATCATCTTAGACTGTAATTCTGATGGGACAATGACCCGATGAGTGCCACGAATAATAAGTTCATTTTGTACCGCCAACTCTGTCTGAATTCTAAAATATGGAATAACATCAGATTCAAGTTCTTTTGAAGTACAAGGCCATCCTTTAGTAATATAAGTCTTGACCTTTTGTAAAATAGGGCACGAGGCACAAGCACTTTGAAACTGCTCAGCAGTCACTGCAGCAAAGTCAACAGACACCAGTGCAACAAATTCCAAGTCAGGGTCTTGTTCTGATACTTACTCAGACAGTGGCAAGCGTGATAAGCAGTCAGCAGTGATATTTTCATGCCCAGGTTTATACTCAATACTGTAGATAAATGACATAAGTCGCGCTGACCACCTTGCAATTCTCATACCTGCTCGTCCAAGCCCCTTGCTAGTAAGTAGTGTGGTTAATGGACAGTGGTCAGTGCGTAAGGTAAAATGACGTCCCCACAAGTAGGTACGCCATTTCTCTGTGGTCCACACGCAAGCAAGAGCCTCTTTTTCAATAGTAGAGTACTGTCTTTCACATTCTGACAATGTACGAGATGCAAAGACAACAGTTTTCTCAAATCCACCATGATTCTACGTAAGAACAGCACCAATACCATAATCTGAAGCATCTGTAGTTACAATTGCAGGCAATGAAGGGTCAAAAACTGGACTGGTAGCAATAAGTTTCTTAATACAATCATAGCTTTCTTGTGCCACATTTGTCCAAGAAAATTCTCCAGAATTCCTAAGCAGTTCACGAAGGGGTTCTACCACAGTGGCATAATTTGGAATGAACTTAGAATACCAAGCAGTCAGTCCAAGAAATGAGCGTAAAGAAGATATATTATGAGGTGGTGGAGCTTCAGTTACTGCTCTTATGTGTTCAACATTGGGCTGAAGGCCAGCAGAAGAAATTCTATGGCCTAAAAATGTCAGTTCAGTTTTTCTGAATTGACATTTCTCCATATTAAGCTGCAGCCCACTGTTATGCAGACAATGAAGTACTGCTTGTAACCTGTGTTCATGAACAGATGGTGAGTCCCCATATACTATTATGTCATCTAAGTAACACTGCACCCCACCCTGCCCTGCTAGTATCAAGGACATCATTCTCTGAAGTGCACCTGGACCATAAGGTACTCTTTGAAAAAGTCCATCATGTGCTATAAATGCAGTAATATCTCTGCTATCCTCGTGTAAAGGTACCTGATGGGAAGCATTTCGAAGATCTATGGTGGAGAACATTTTAGCTCCTCGAAGCTGTGTGAACACTTCTTCAATGTGTGGTAAAGGGTGGCTATCTATCACCACAGCTTTGTTTGGCTCACGAAGGTCTACACATAGTCGTATTGCACCTGATTTTTTTTTAATTACTACTAATGGTGACACCCAAGGAGACAAATCAGTTTTCTCTATAATGTCTTCCTGTTCAAGTCTCTTTAGTTCTTTAGAGACAGCCTCATGGACAGAAAATGGTAGACGACGAAGTTTCTGTTGAACAGGTATTATCTCATGTGTTAGTTTAACCTTATGTATAAATCTATCAGTCACACAAATGTATGAGCATTCTTAATATTCCTTACTGTAATGTTGTATACGGGGTCATTGGGCATTTTCTTGGATGCAATTTTTCCATTTCTAATTTCTAAGTTAAGTGCCATAAAAAGGTCCATGCCTAACAAAGCTTCTCCCTGTGGCACAACGTAAAATGTAGCTTGTGTATAGTTTGTGTCCCTTGTAATGAAAAGAGTAATACATCCCAGTACTGGAATTGGTTTCTGCATATAAGTCTTTAGTTGCACTTTTGATTGAACAAGTGGTACATTACTAAAATCTTGACGATAGAATATTTCTGGTAGAATTGAAACTGCTGAGCCAGTGTTCACAAGTAAGTTTACTTGAACTGGTTGAGTGCAGGCAGCTTGAAGGGACACTGTGCACCAGAGACCCTTCCTCCGTTGTGCAACTGTAGTGTCATCAATGCTAAGAACAGTAAGGTCAGGCACAGTAACTTCTTGCGCAGCACAAGTGGATGTGGCACCACAACATACTTTAGCAAAATGACCAAATTTACCGCAATGTCTGCATCTTACTGCTTTTGTTGGCCAATTGGGGTTATTAGCCAGGTGCATTCGAGATCCACAGCGATAACATGTTTTCTGTTGCACCGCAATTGAAGCCTGAGCTGTTGCTGCTGTTTGTTTTGCAGATGCACGCACATTAAAAACAGGTTCCTGCCTCGCTCGTCCCGTACCTTGTGAATTTGTGTGTACAGCATTAACAGACGATTCATTATTAGTAACCATAGCCTTAACTTCAGCCACTGCACATTCAATTTGCCCAGCAATAGCAATCGCTTTTTGTAATGTAAGGTTCGTCTCTAGCAATAATCGTTCTCGTATTTGTATTCTCTATGATTTGATCTCTAAGCATGTCATCCGCTAGCACGCCGAAATCACAATTAGCAATGAGCTCGCGCAGTGCGGCAACATATTGTGCTCTTTGGCGAAATTTACTTCTTTCAGCCACAACGTTCACTTTTGGAATAGAAAAGTCTTTTAGTGCAGCAAGATCAGCAGCGAATGTATCATCAGCAATAGCAAGAGTGTAGAAAATA
Source organism: Polypterus senegalus (assembly GCF_016835505.1). NCBI lineage: Eukaryota > Metazoa > Chordata > Cladistia > Polypteriformes > Polypteridae > Polypterus > Polypterus senegalus. Next base: position 177,597,380 of record NC_053156.1, on the reverse strand, counting down.
CACTGAGCTTCAGTCCCTAGGCAATGAATCAATAGGGCACGTTTACGTTTATCCGATAGTGGCGTGTCAGTAAGACCTAGCACATAGTTCTCAAACATCCTTAGCCAAGAAATAAACGGTATTGCAGGCTCACCCAGAGTTTCGAGAAACACAGGAGGGGGCGAGAGTCCAAAAGTTGACATCCTCGTTGCCTATATGTTATACAGCATATTGTTGAAATAAATGGACCATGCAATGTAGTCAGTTCTTCCTTAACTTTATTCACACTTTCTTCCCCCACTCTTCCTTTCTTCTTCCACCCCTTTCCTCACAGCGACCTCTACCTCCTGACTGATTACATCAATATCCCACAAGTCCTCTCAACTGATTCACAACTGCTGCTGCTTTTAGGGAAGGGGCCGTCTGGGTGCCAATACTGACAAGCCGGCCCCTTCCCCACACCTCTGATGTTGCTGCAGTGGCATGATCGATCATCATGATCGGGCAGCAACACTGCCTGGTTGACTGATTAGAGCACCATCCTGGCCGCAGTCATGTGATCTTAAATCACATGCTGTTGTTTATCCCACATGTTACTATCTTGAAACTGTTACCAATAATTCCTGTTGTGGGACATCCAGTAAATTAGTCTTGATGCAAACCTTAAATTACCTGATAACCAAAAAATAAGGTGTATAATTAGACCAAGGGATAAAACCAGACCCTCCACCATCTGTATCTGAATCTGTAATAGAAATTTACTTAAAATTAAAACAAAAAATATATCACCAGTTCAGAAAGAAGCATGCAGTTTTAAATGCTGCTTATTGAACATCCACTCTTTTGGCAGTAAAACTGTTTTGGTAAATGATATTATATTAAGTACTAAATCTGATCTGTGTTTTCTCACTGAAACCTGGCTTAGTGAATGTGACACTGTTCCCCTAGCTGAGGCGTCACCAGATGTATACTCGTTCCTCCATAAGTCTAGAGATTCTGGTCAAGGAGGAGGCCTTGGAATAATTCATTGTAACAAAATGCAAATCACGTCTAAAAATGTAGGCAACTTTACATCCTTTGAGGCATTCATTTTAAATATTAAAATAGATTCCAACACAATTACAGTGCTAGTCTGCAGAACACCAGGGCCATATTCATTGCTCATGACTGAATTTAGCAACCTTTTATCTGATTGGCTATAAATTATGATCACGTAGTACTGATGGGGGATTTTAATGTGGAAACTGATACTTTTAGCACATGTTTTACTTATTGGTTAAATTCAGTAGGATTTTGTCAGAATGTCAAAGGTCCAACTCATAATCATAACCACACATCAGATTTAATTATAACTTACAAAGTTGAAATTCAAAATATTACTTATTTCCAATCATTACTTAATAAAATTTTATTTAGTCCTGTCCTTGCCAACGCATTCACAGATTAAAATAAAGACAGTGCAATATCTAGATTGTAATTTTGTTTCAAAATTTATAGATACTTTGAGTAAGTCGAGTGTAATTGTGGAAAACCCTTTAGATCAGTTAACATCAAATGTAAACGTGGAAAACAATTTAAATTAGCTAACATCATATTATAATGTGACCTTGAGAGATGCTCTGGACACAGTGGCTCCCCTTAAAACAAAACTGATCAAAGCACATAGAAACTCTCCCTGGTTTAATAAAAACACTCGCACTCTTAAATTAGAGTGTCGAAAACTGGAGCGCTGATGGAGAACAACAAAGCTACATGTCTTTCAAGTTGCATGGACAGAGAGTGTTAAAAAATATAAAAAAGCTCTCTTTAAAGCTCACTCAGAATACTATTCTACAATAATCAATAGCAATAATAATAATCCTTGGGTACTGTTTAGAACAGTGGCTAAATTAACAAATGGAGTGCAAAATACCAACAGATATTAGCAGTACAGACATTATGAACTTCTTCAATGAGAAAATTAAAAATATAAGATCCCAGATCTCAGCATCACAGTACAAACCAAATACTGTGGAACCTTGAGATACGAATTTAATTCGTTCCAGCACTGAGCTTCTATAGCGAATTTCTCATATCTAGAACAAACTTCCCCATTGAAAATAATGGAAATCCAGTTAATCCGTTCCGAACCCCCAAAAATATCAACATAAAAATCAATTTCCCTAACAAATAACACTGATAAATAATATATACAAGTGGAACCTCGGTTTGCGAGTAACTTGGTTTACAAGTGTTTTGCAAGACAAGCTAAATTTTTAAATTAATTTTGACTTGATAAAATGAGCGATGTCTTGCAATACGAGTAGTATGGATACACTTTGTCTGCTGAGTGTCATGTGATTATAACTGAGCTGATGGTTCTTCTCTCTCATGTGCGTCTCTCTCCTTATCTCTCTCGCTCGTGCACGTGCCTCTCTCTCTCTCTCTCTCTCTCTCTCTCTCTCTCTTTATCTCTCCCGCTCGCTCGTGCGCACGCACGCGTGCCTCTCTTTCTCTCTCTCTCTCTCCTCTTAAGGGCAATCGTCTCCTATTCTCCATCTGTATGTCCGCAATATTTTTGGATACACTTATACGGTGAACTGCTACAGCGAAACAATGAAATCACAAGTGCACAAACGCGTAGATCCTCACTCTGTGGGAGAACAAGGAACACTGAGTGAGCTGATGGGCTGGCAGTGTCAGCTTGGGTAAATCCCCGAGTCAAGGCGGATCGGGAAACGTGTCACGCATACCCACAGCCTGGCTCATGGCTCGTTATGCGAGCCAATGCTCGTATTTAGATCTGAATTTTTCGCTCATACTTACCTCGTAGCTTGAATTTCTCGTATACAGAGCTGTTCGTATCTCAAGGTTCCACTGTACTAGCATAGCAAACCCTGTCTCACATTGCATTCAGCACTTTAGTAATTTGAATTCTGTAACCGAGCAGGAAGTCTTAACTTTAATTTCTAAAATGAAGCCCACTACTTGTTCCCTAGATCCAGTGCCAACAAAACTACTAAAAAGTTCAATGGATGTTCTTGCAGCGCCTATTCTAAACATTATCAGTAGTTCATTATTACATGGCACAGTACCTGATGCACTAAAAGTGTCAGTTATTAAACCATTACTTAAAAAGTCAGACCTAGACCCACACATACTAAATAATTATTGGCCTATTTCAAATTTACCCTTTCTCTCTAAAACACTAGAAAAAGTAGTCGTCAGTCAGCTTCAGTCACACCTTACGCATTACAATTTATTTGAGAAATTCCAGTCTGGTTTTCGCACTGGTCATAGTACAGAAAAGGCACTAAAGTGGGTTGTAAACGACATTCTGATTTCCTCTGATGAAGGAAACTCCACTGTAATTATGTTGTTAGACATAAGTGCAGCATATGACACCATTGACCATTCTATTTTACCGAACAGGATAGAAAATGATGTTGGGCTTACAGACACTGTGCTTGCTTGGTTTAGTTCTTATTTATCAAATCGATTCCAATATGTACAGAAATGTGTTGACAGTACTCCATCATTATACACAGAAGTGAGATATGGTGTCCCACAGGGCTCAGGGACCTTTACTATTCTCAATTTAAATGTGTCTTTAAACACAGATAAAACAAAGATGTTAATTGGTGGAAAGAATGATGCTGATCACAACAATATTCTGTCATCGTATAACTCGGTTGGAATCACCATTAATTTTACTGAATCAGCTCGCAATCTAGGAGTTATCTTTGACTCAAACATGTCATTAAAGCGCACATTACAAAGTTGTCCAAATCAAGTTTCTTCCATCTTAAAAATGTTGGGAAATTAAGGCGCTTTCTAAATAAACAGGATTCTGAGAAATTAATGCATGCATTTATTTTTAGTGGGATTGACTACTGCTATGCGGTGTTCACTGGATGTTGAAAATGTTCTTTATACAGCCTCCAGTTAATCCAAAATGCTGTTGCAAGAATTATTACAAGAACAAGAAAATACAAACACATAACTCCAGTTCTTAAATCCTTACACTGGCTCCCAGTTAAGTTTAGGGCAGATTTCAAAATCCTCCTTTTAACATATAAAGCATTAAATGGCCAAGGTCCGGCTTACTTGTCTGAACTTATCATGACTTACAAATCAGAGCGCACATTAAGATCTCAAGATGCTGGTCTGCTTATGATTCCAAGGATTAATAAAATAACAATGGGAGGTCGAGCTTTTAGTTACAGGGCCGCTAAGCTGTGGAATGGTCTGCCTGCTACTATAAGAGATGCCCCTTCGGTCTCAGCTTTTAAATACCGGCAAAGGACTCACTACTTCAGTTTAGCATATCCTGACTAGAGCTGCTGATTAACTGTACAGACTGCATTTCTGTTGTTAGTCATTAGCACTAAAACATAAGTAACTTGATAGTTATAATTTTTTACTAACCCTCACCTATTCTGTTTCTCTTTTCGGTACTCAAATGTGGCACGTGGTACCACGGCCCACCTGCCAAGTTGTTTTGCCTGCCTAAGGTAAAGTCATCCCTGATGGGGGATCGCAGGAATCGTGGGAAAGAGGGGTCCTTACATCAGATTAGTGCTATTTCAGCTGTGGAATGGCCAAATGGGAGAAGCAGCCTGATGAATGAGGTCTCCAGGACTCTAAACAAATCCAAATCATATTATGTGATATCATCTGCTGTTAAATTCTACTCCGTACTTCTAAAAGTTTTAATTTTATACTGTGTTGAGGATTTGTTCTGTTCTGTGTATTGTAGATAGATAGATAGATAGATAGATAGATAGATAGATAGATAGATAGATAGATAGATAGATAGATAGATAGATAGATAGATAGATAGATAGATAGATACTTTTTTAATCCCAAGGGGAAATTCACATGCAGCAGCAGTATATTGATACAAAAAACAATATTAAATTAAATAGTAATAAAAATGCATGTAAAAGCAGACAATAACTTTGAGTAATGCTAGCATTTACTCCCCCAGATGGAATTGAAGAGTCGCATAGTGTGGGGAAGGAACGATCTCCTCAGTCTGTCAGTGGAGCAAGACAGTGACAAAAGTCTGTCACTGAAGCTATTCCTCTGCCTGGAAATGACACTGTTCAGTGGATGCATTGGATTCTTCATGATTGACAGGAGTGCTTAATGCCCGTTGCTCTGCCACAGATGTTAAACTGTCCAACTTTACTCCTACAATAGAGCCCGCCTTCTTAACAAGTTTGTCCAGGCGTGAGGCGTCTTTCATCTTTATGCTGCCTCCCCAGCACACCACCGCATAGAAGAGGGCACTTGCAACAACCGTCTGGTAGAACATCTGCAGCATCTTATTGCAGATGTTGAAGGACGCCAACCTTCTAAGAAAGTATAGTCGGCTCTGACCTTTCTTACATAGAGCATCAGTATTGGCAGTCCAGTCCAATTTGTCATCTAGCTGCACTCCCAGATATTTATAGGTCTGCACCCCCTACACTCAGTCACCTATGATGATCACAGGGTCCATGAGGGGCCTGGGCCTCCTAAAATCCACCACCAGCTCCTTGGTCTTGCTGGTGTTAAGGTGTAAGTGGTTTGAGTCGTACCATTTAACAAAGTCTTTGATTAGCTTCCTGTACTCCTCCTCCTGCCCACTCCTGATGCAGCCCACAATAGCAGTGTCATCAGCGAACTTTTGCACGTGGTAGGACTCCGAGTCCTATTGGAAATCTGATGTATATAGATTGAACAGGACCGGAGAAAGTACAGTCCCCTGGGGCGCCCCTGTGTTGCTGACCACAATGTCAGACCTGCAGTTCCCAAGACGCACATTTTGAGGTCTGTCTGTAAGATAGTCCACGATCCATGCCACCAGGTGTGAGTCTACTCCCATCTCAGTCAGCTTGTCTCTAAGGAGCAGAGGTTGGATGGTGTTGAAGGCGCTAGAGAAGTCCAAAAACATAACATTGAACTGTATTGTATTGACCCCGTTTTTTTGACACCCACTGCACGCCTAACATACCTGGAAAGGGGTCTCTCTTTGAACTGCCTTTCCTGAGGTTTCTTCCATTTTTTCCCTACAAGGGTTTGTTTTGGGAGTTTTTTCTTGTCTTTTTAGAGAGTCAAGGCTGGGGGGCTGTCAAGAGGCAGGGCCTGTTAAAGCCCATTGTGGCACTTCTTGTGTAATTTTGGGCTATACAAAAAATAAATTGTAATGTATTGTATTGTATAATTTCCAGGTCTATTGTAGGACACCCTGCTACTCAAATCCGTTCACCATCTTCACAGTTCAATTCGCTAAGGTTTCCTCTTTCTTTTATGGTACCAGCAACACTTACCTGTACCGCCCCATCTGGTTCTTGGAGAAAGATCCTGAGCCGCCGCAGATACTGCTTCACCTACTCCAGCGGCGCCTTGGCTGTCTCCGCTAGAACCTCGATCACCGTCCACATCTTCCCGGCAATTGTGAGTAGTGCCTCGACGGGTCTCAAGATTTCTTGCAAATCCTGCAATATAAATACATTTTATTCAACCGGCGTGGGGGACAGAATTCTGCCCCTTCAGATCTCTAGCTGGGAGTCATCATATATGCACCTCTCTTGCGCATGCGTTGTTGGGTGCATCACTGGAGTGGGGTTCCTGTCCTAATATAACTGCAGGGATCCGGCACACACCCGGAGCCGTTTCTGACCCTCCATCGCTCCCTTCTCCATCATGCCACTCTCCATGGCTTACAGCTCCTGGTACTCCTCCACTGACTGTGGTTCTCCTCGGACTTCGTCTCATTGTCATCCACGGCATTGGCACCCTTTGGCTAGCCAAACACCTCCGGATGGTCTCCCCCTGTGAGGTAGATACACGGAACAGCGCTACAACACTCCCAGGGCAAACCGCCCCTGGGTCCATTACTTATCTCCTGGATTCTGTCTTCCAGAGGCAGCTTCCATGGCCTGGCCGCTTCTTCAGGTGTGCCAATCTTTTTCCTGACGATGGGCTTTTTCAAATTGCCCGCTGCCTTTGGGTTGCACCTTGTCAGTCTTCACCCCATTGGAAAGCGGTGCTTCAGGAGCTGATTGGCTGAGTCACACTCTGCGGTATGTGTAGGTGTGTGCAGCGGGAGCGCATGTGCTTTGTGCTGCATCAGGTGCATACGTGTCTTGTGCTGCTGTACCGGGCTACTCTACAAATTATTTGTATTGGGTCCTTGTCATGTAAAAGATAGCCCGGACACAGAGAGACACAGACTCCAGATGTCCAAACCACACATGTTTTATTCTTGTTTTTCTTCACAGCACACAATAACACACAGTGCAGACAATACTCTCAGTCCTTATCTTTGTTTCTTCTGCCGCCTCTACTCCACTCCCTTAGCAAGCTCCGTTCTCTTCCACCCGACTCCAGCTCCTTGAATGGAGTGAGGCGGCCCCTTTTATAATGCACCCGGATGTGCTCCATGTGGTCCCTGATGATCTCCCTGCAGCACGTCCTGGTGTGGCAGAAGTGCTACATGGGCATCCGGAAGCAAGCCAGGTGTACCTGCTTCCTGGTTCGGAAGCACTTCCTGGTGTGGTGGAAAAGCTATGGTCCATGGCTCCTTAGTCCTCTGGGAGCCCCCTGGCAGTAGCCGTGGATCCCCACAGGGTTGAGCCTTTCGGTTCTGTGGCTCCCACACAATCCAGGATGGCTTTCCTCTTACTTCCTGGGGAAGGAATTGCCCCTTTCCTGGTCCCCTGCTTCTCCAGGCCTCCCGGTGGGGCAAGGTCTCCGGTCATGTATCACAAGAGTAAATGGGATTTTGGAAGAGAGGTGAAAAAGAGAGTGCAGGCAGGGTGGAGAAGAGTGTCAGGAGTAATTTGTGATAGACAGGTATCAACGAGAGTGAAAGGGAAGATCTACAGGATTTTAGTGAGACCAGCTATGTTATATGGGTTGGAGACAAGGGCACTGAACAGAAAGCAGGAGACAGAGCTGGAGGTGGCAGAGTTCAAGATGCTAAGATTTGCATTGGGGGTGACGAGGATGGACAGCTCAAGTTGGACGGTTGGGAGACAAAGTCAGAGAGGCGAGATTGTGTTGGTTTGGACATGTGCAGAGAAGAGATTCTGAGTATATTGGGAGAAGGATGCTAAGGATAGAGCTGCCAGGCAAGAGAAAAAGAGGAAGGCCCAAGAGAAGGTTTATGGATGTCTTGAGAGAGGACATGCAGGTGATGGGTGTAACAGAGCAAGATGCAGAGGTCAGAAAGATATGGAAGAAGAAGATCCGCTGTGGCAACCCCTAACGGGAGCAGCCAAAAGAAGAAGAAGAAAATATGCAATATGTACTGCATGTGTGACATACTGTGTGAAATTAAGGAGTACATTTCTTACAAAAACTGAAGCAACTGCAGAAAATAAAACTAGAAGACACATTTCTTTTGAAGAGTAAACATGAGAAAGACACAGTAGTTAATAGTAAGTATAAGAAATGTAAAACCCAACAGTAAAATATTAACAAAACCCATTGTAAAACTGATGCAGTGCACCCAAGTGGAGCAGAATGACGTTAAATGACAACAACATTTAAATGCGATGTTCCATTGAAATACTGTTACACCTGGATTACTTACCTGTGAAAATGATGAGCCTAGTGCATCAGTGTGAAATGGAACATAGGGTAAAGTCTCACAAAATATCACAGAATATATATCTATATATCACTTCCAGTTGTACAGAAGAGCACCATGGGTTGGATCGAAGGCAAAGAAGACTGTGTATCGGAAGGAAGCAATGGTGCACCATGAACCACAAAAGGTGTAACTGCTTGCACTGGGGAATGGACCCCTATATAAGTGGACTCTGTGTGACCACAAGATGCCCATGCCTGAGGTTGAACTACTGGTGATAAGGTCGGTGAAAGAGAAAGAGAGTTAAGTATTGGTACAGTCATATGTGTATGACACATGGCGGGATGGATTGGAAGATTAACTGCTGGGTTGGTAGATTCTAGGCGAGGGCTAGATGTCTGTGCCCCAAGTTGGATTGCAGGTGAAGATGATGAGCACTGGGTCAAAGAATAAACTAGTTGGGCAATAGTTTGCATATGGGGGATGAGAGGCTAGACTGAACAATGTGGGCTGCAGGCATCAGATGTTTGTGCTCGAGGTTGGACTACAGCCGATGAAGATGAGGACTGTGCTACAAAATTAAGTATTTGGGTATTAATTTGTGTATTAGGTATAGTGGAATGGATTGGAATATAAGCTGTTTGAAGGTTAGACTCCAGGTTAGCACTGAATATCTGTGTTCGAGATTGGGCCACAGGTGATGTAAACTGTGCTAAAGAGTGAATCAGTGGTGCAGTCAAAACCCTGTATGAGGTGCTGAAGGGTTGAAGAGAAAATGGCTCATAGTCTTAAGTAACTGTTTCTGAGATAAAGAGGACTGCACAAGAAGATCAAATGAAGGTGAAGAAAGCATATTCTGTGCCAGTTGTGGAACCTGCTTAAAACCAAGTAATCCAAGGTTTTCAAATTAAACATAATTAAAAGATGCATATACATTCACAAACCATCCTAATCCAATCCAAGTTTAAAGGGTCCTGATTCTGCCTGAGCAGCATTGGGTGAAAGGTTGAACATAATCCCAGGACAGGGAACTGGTACATTTAGAGCACAAATATAGTACATTTAGAGTTGCCAGTTCAACTCACTAGCTTATTATTAGGAATGGGTGAAGATCACATAGCAATAATGTGCACACTCCACATGGACAACAACCTGGTGCAATGCTAAAACCTACTGTAGGTTGCGGAGATTTTAGAATCAGCATTGGTATTCACTGCACTATCATGCCACCAGATATAAAAAGTGGAATAAAATTAAATTTCACCTGGGTTGGTAAAGGAATCGTTGAATGTGGAACAATATATAATCTTCTGAGTCCAAGTTTCTTTTTAAGGTCCATAACAGAAGTGACAACAAGCTTTGTGAGCTTTCTGCTTTTATCAGCTCTATCCATGCTAAACTAAATTAAATTAAATGTGGATTTTCAGTAGTACAGACATTTAAACTGGTTTAGTACCCCAAGATTCCATCTAAGGTCAATTTCTAAGTATTGTTTAATCCTTTTTCATTTGTATTTTGTTACTCATGTTGTGATATTCCTGAAATATTGATTTTACATCATTAAAAAACAATACATGTTAAAATGCTTGAAAATGTATACTTAATTCATAACTTACAATTTATTAAATAAAATAGCAATTCATATTATATAAAAAGTTTAATCACTCTCCAATACACAGAGCCAAGAGCAGGATACTGATAATGCACAATTTCCTAAGTTTCTTAAGGGTGATCCTTTTATTTCTTTCTCTGATTTGTTAATGTAGGATTCTATGACACCAGGGTTAATTATGTTGTCCCATTTAGTACCAATTGGCTCTAATGAGTTTTGATGGCATTAAGGTAAGCCAAAACATAATGTCTACTACCCTGGCCTATTATATTTGAGAGGACAAAAAGCATAATATGCAAAAAAATCATTGATATAGGAACAAATTGCATTCCTTGGTCAGCTTAATACTGCTACCATTCTTCCTGACAAGAACTAGTACAAGTGAAAACAGAAATCCAACTTATTCTGACTGTTACACTTCTAATCAACCTTTCCTTCCTTTAATGTTAATTTTATTTCTCAATTAAATTACCTTGAATATTCCACACATTCACACCCTTGTGGCATAATTCAGATTTAAATTAAAGTCTTTTAACCCATCACCAAAAAATGAGTTTAATCACAAACACACACCCAGGCCATTTCTGGTGAGCATTTCCAAGTCTGTCTAGGATGGGATTGTTTGCTCATCTCCCTGCAGTAGTATAATATGCCCCTTTAATTTACTAATCGATATTCTGTTTTCTGAAATGAATGCAAAGAAACTGAGTTTGTATTTGCATTCATTTTGATTAGCATTAATATTATACCAAAGTAATCTCCTTTTGTGATTCAATAACCAAAGTGCAATACAAAAAAATACTTTAAAAATATGTTTATTCTCATTGCATGTGCCAATTCAGTAAATGACCACAGAAAATTTCAAGAGTCTTTGTGGTGTACTTACACAGTCTTTTTCCACTTTGCCTTTGCTGGAATGAATTTCATGTCTATTCTATCAGTGAAGATTCTTATGCAGAAAATACTAATTCTTGTTGGGCACATTTTGTTGCATTAAATACCCAATTAAAAACTGACACAGCTGGCGCAGATGAAGGGTTTTCAGCTGACTCTGCACATCCTTTGGCCATTTCTAAAGTTGTTACAGTATGAAATCTGCCTGAGAGGCTAGTACTTCTGAAACTGAACAGTTGACTAAAAATTCATAACCACCATAGCTTCATTAAAACAGTAATAACTTTAACAGACCTTAAGATTTATAGTCATAGGTAATATTTATTAGTATATTATGTTAAACTGCTGAATACAACATATGGAGAAAGAAGGTAAATCACTGGGCAGATGAATCTTTCAGTACTATTTGAGGTTTGGAGTTTGTTATCTATGTCGCTAAATTCGATATCAGGCTTATAAAATATAATATCAAGCATTTAAAATTTGATTTCACATTTCAGAACATCAATGTCATTGTTTTAAAATTTGATATTACTTGTTTAAAATTTGATATCAAGTTTGAGGATAGTGATATCAAATTTTAAAAGCTTCATATCAACTTTCAAATGTGTGATATAAAATTTAAAAAGTGTGATATCAAATTTTATAAGCCTAATATCAAATTTCAGAATTGTGATATCAAAATGACAAAATAAAGATATAAGAGTTTAACATCAGCATAACCTCAATTTTACTATATCAATTTTTAAAAACTTGATACCACATTTCAAAAGCATGATAACAAATTGTAAAAACCTGATATCAAATTTCAAAAGCTTGATCTAATGAGAAGTCAAGCACAAAGAAGGGGCCTGAGTTGCCACGAAAGCCTGCATATTGTGATTTTTTAGTTAGCCAATAAAAGGTGTCATTTTGTTTGACTTATCATTACTTCCATAATGGCTAACACGGTACAACACCCTAGTACTAAAAGCTTGATATCAAATTTTAAAAGCATGATATAAAATTTCCATTTGCTAATATCAATTTTTTTAAAGCTGATATCAAAAACTCTTAATTTTAAATTTAAAACCACGATATCAGTGTTGTCACTGATGATATCAAGAAAAATGGATTAAATGTTAAAACCATCTTTCATAAAAAATAGGCAAAACAGCAGCTGATCAGATGAGAACACAGGGTGCATAACTCAACATCATTTACAATTGCGGAACCCCGGATGACGTGAGTAAAGATTGGCTAAGCTAAAGGGCTAGCTGTATAAAACTGAAGTGCAGACCACCAAGGCTCATCTTTTGATTGTTTTTTGGCCTTGTAGGCACTTCTTTACTACAGAGAGCAGAAAGCTTATCTTTATAAATATTAGTAAGCACTTTTTACTTCCAATTTGTATACGTTTTTAGATAAAAGTAATCTGTGTTTGTGAGTTCTATTTTTTTCATTATTGTCTTTGTACATAATTTTATACTTTTAATTTTTGATAAATTTTCTGTCCGTCCTTCGTAAGCTGTCTATGGAAGAAGGAGGATGAAAGGGCTTTTCATCGTTTTTTTTTTTTTCATAAATTTTTGCTTTGGAATCACTGTAATTATCCTATATAGCACCTGCACTTATGTTTCTTGCTTTTGTTAATATTCTTCCATTGATGTGTATATATTTGCAAGACATTACTGTAAATGTTTATTGACACGTACGGAATAAACTAGAATTCAGATATTTTGAACTGTCATCATTGTCTGTGTCTCAATTCTCTCATCCCCTGGTCGTTTGCTTATGGTTGCATGAGCATTGAGTCTGAAACTGTGCAATAGTGGCATTGCATTGGGCGCCACACTATTTTATATACAGCATACAGTACATTTATACATATCTGTGTAAGTACTGTAGGTAAAGCACACTACAATTCAATTATTATCATGAAGGCTCACAAAAGCCTTGCTTTCTTGGATGTCTGAAGAAAGCCTGGAGGCTTTTACACTGGCTTCTGAGTTCATTTTGACTGATTATATGTCATCCTTTTATAGTATATGCTCAGCTCAGGAGTAAAAGGAACTGCAAGGGTGATGAAGTCAGCAAAGAATATTACCAACATCTAATTACCTTCTGTTGGGGACTTATATAACATGTACTGCAAATTAAAGACCTCAGCAATCCTGCACAGTCATTTTAATAAATTACCATGCTTTCAATTTGCTGGTGGCAGTTACTTTTTTCTGTTTAAGAATGTTTTTTTCCTACTTAAATTTTTGAACTCCATACATTCAATTTGAGAGTTGGGAGTGCTAGCCCAAAGACCTTTCCAGCTGTGAGATGGAATGTAGGGGTTTCATCTCCTACCACTCTAATTTTTACCATCCTAAAACCTTGAGTAAACAAATTAATACAATATTCACATAGTTAGTTAGTGAACTGATTAAGTAATTCAATGTTCAAATTCAAGCCAAAACGTTTGACATCAAAATAAATGTTAAATAAAATCTGAATGAAATTTTAAATAGATTTCCTTTAAAGCAGACTAAAAAGTAAAAAAGAAAAAAAAAAAACTGTAGTGGTATTGCATCATTCCTAACATCTACTGTGCTCTTATAGAAAATATGGAGAAAGACATTTGCTGGCAATAACAGATTTTGTAATTTTCTTGGTTGTGCATACAATCACTTGTCTTTGTACTAAGCTCATGAAAATGAACTGGGAAATTGCAATGACTGCATAATTTAAAACCTACCCACAAAGAGATATGTTTGAATGGTAAGGTATTTTGGCTAATTTGCTGTCCTCTCAAATGTTCTTGTGTAGTTTTAAGTAACACATTCTCTACTCCATAAAGCTAAATAGTTTCATTGTTCTCTATTGACTACCATGATCCCTGCATCACAGGATAGTATTTTAACTTTATCCCTGCCTGCCCTTTCATATACTACCCATTTCTGATTCTGCAAACACCTACTAATATTTATTTTCATAATTTACATTTTTAAATGTGAAAAAAATCACTGCCTTCTGACTTTGTAAATTAATTAGACTTACAAGTTTGTTGAGAAAATGAGATCCTTATACTGTATATATATATATATATACACACACTATAGTTTTTTTCTGGGCAGCTTTAGTGCCTCACAGTAATCCTCTGACTGGCTACATTCTCCCCATGTCTGTATATTTTTGTGCACTCCAGATTTCCTCCATCATTCCAAAGACATGCATATTTTGGTTAATTCTACTTTATTTATTTTATTGGTTTTATTGAAATCACACAACATTCCATACAAATAAATCAATTGTTACAAACATAAGATCAGAAACAAATCAATTAATACAGTTAATCAATTAATGATACAGTTTGCAGTTAATTCTACTGTAGCGTTCAATGTGGGTGCCCCCTGAAACTCTGGCACTCAGACTTTGAATTTGTCCTTGCCTTTCTTATGGTACTGCTGGAATAAACTCCAGTCCTCTACAACATCATGTTGAATTAGATTAGACTAGACTAGACCAGATCAGATCAGATTAGATTACATTAGATAAACGTTATTAATCACAAGGGGAAATTCACATGCATACAGCAGCAGAAACATTAAAACAAGGATACAGACTCATAGGACAAATAAAACACGTAATCAATAAATCAATATGTAAATAAAAATATATTAATTAATAAATAAATGTATATTGTTCAGATATTTCAAAATAAATTTAACGGGTGATAGCAGTAGCAGAAAAGACCACCAGAGGTGTTTCTTAGCACCCCATGGTGGAATGAGCCTGTGGCTCAAAGTGCTCCAATAGAGCGCCTCCTGTAGAGGATGGAGGGCATTTTTCAAGATGGCTTCCAATTTTGCCACCATCCCCTTTTCCACAACAGCTTCCAGTGTGTCCAGGGTTCGCCCTGTGATGGTGCAGTCTTTTCTGATAAGTTTGTTCTATGACCCCATCATATTAGATTAGATCAACTTTATTAATCCCAAAGGGGAAATCAGATGCATACAGCAGCAGAAGCATAAACAAGGATACAGACTCCCAATAAAAAATAATACAGCCAATTAATCAATAAATCAATAAATAAATAAAAATAGATACATGTATATTGTGCAGAATTTTCAAAATGAACTTAGAGTATGTCAGGAGGAAGCATTGAGTTAATTCCCCCGATAGCAGCGGTCAGAAAACTCATTATTTAACCTCATCTATGACCCCATTATATGACATCTGTCAAGCAGCTGCATGATTAGTGTTAATGATTGCAAGATCATTGAGGTGATCCTGTGTCATGATCAATATTAGGTAGGTCTTAATGAGTTTAGCAATGCTCTGCTAAGCCCCTGCTAGTGTAGGTTTTCACAGATTTCTTTGAGCTGCTTTTTATCAATGAATATCAGCAGCTGAAGAAATATCATGTTTTAAAATGGCAATAAAGGCAAATACTTTTAAAGAATATTCCACCTAATAATTATATTTTTCTTTGTTATTTACCCTATGTACTTTGCAGTTGTCCTTGAGAAGAAAATTGTAATGTCATGTTTTCATGTAGAATGGAGAGAAAAAAGTTTATGACGTAATAAAAGCCAATAATGACCAATGCTGTACAACAACAATGTGAAAAAAATCCAATGAAAAGAAAAACAATATCTCACATTACTCATGTCATATAATCCACATGTCAGTTATCCAATAGTATGCTAAAAATGTGCAAAACACATGCATTTGTGGTAAAATATTGTTAAATAGTTACTTCTGGAATAATCAACATACATCATAAACATTAATCTAAAGCCTCATGGTATTAACTTTTTGAAATGAAGACAGGATTCTTGACCAACAAATGACTGGGAGAGGCAGAAAAGAGAAAATGACAGAAAAAATAGATTTTTTTGAGACTAGTAATTAATTGAAACCCCATTAGGGGATATGAGGATATGACATTCAAATGTCTCCTGGAATAACCAAAATGTATAAAAAGAGACTTAAGTACAGAACCGTGACATCTGAAGCTTAATTAATCCAGCAACTTCACTTCTATTGAAATTATGAACTAGAATGCTTGCACTTATGAAAATTGCACTTGCTCCTAAAAAACACGCTTGTGCTCCTAAACAGCTTCTGAAAATTACGAGTACAATTCTCAGGCATGAACAAATTGTCAAAAATACATCGGACGCACAAGACATTCGCATATCGAGGTAGAAACAATCAATTTTTGTTACTACGCATTTGCCACAAAGATAGAATGCTTGAGTTATTTCTGACAGCGAACATACTTCATACTTAGCCCCCTTACAGTGGCTGTAAGGGACAAAACGCAAAAAACAAAATAAAACTGACACAATAAATTTAATTAAACAATGACAGCATGCAATTAACAATAAAATATGACAGCATGAAATTAACACATTAACAGCAGTGCATTTTAAACTTCACATAACGTCTCTGCCGAGTCTCTGGATGTTTGATGTTGTGTAATGTTTCCATCCTCCTACCCCTGGAGGATATGAGCACATACAAAACAGACATAATATAAATTCTGAAGTATTCCCCTCGTGACAGTGCTGCTTTAAAGTGAGTTTTTTTTTTAAACACTCACTATTTTGCTATGGAATCACTGAGTTAGATTAACGACTAAGTGTGGAGGATGTTACGCCCTTATAATGGAGGAATACTTAGGACAAAAATAAATACGCAAAAAAAAAAAACAATGAAAGATGACAATAAATATGTAATAACTGACACCACCATTTTACACCTCCTTTTTTCTTCACTTCAGCGTATGCCTCCTGATAAATTAAAAAGGCATGTACAGCCTACCTGAAACCAACAGAAATGGTCTTACCGGCCTACATACTCACACCAACGCACAGAAGCAGAAATATGACAGACCAACTAGCACATGCCTTAGAACAAGTAAGACAACGTATGAAAACCACAGAGTGACATTATCTATGAGGAGCCAAATGGGTCATAAATCATATCTTTTTGTACAAAAACTGTTGGTTTACATGTGAACAATATTGGTTTATGAATATTTACTATCGGTTTGCATGCATGCTTAACTGGTTTGCGCGTGTACAATACTGGTTTCATTCATATGAACTATATTGGTTTGTGTCCATATATTGTCAGTTTGTGCATGAACTATATCTGTTTGTTTATATATAGCACTGGTTTGCATATGAACTGTATTGATTTGTGTGTGTATATCACTGGTTCCAGTACGTTTCTTATTGATTTGTGAGAGAACTGCACCGCATGTTATCGGTTTGCGTATGAACTACCGTATATTGCTTTGTGTTCTGTGCAAGTCTAACAATGGATTTGTGTATGCTCTATATTGGTTTCATGCATGTCTTTAAACTACTTAAGTTTCACAGTGTTGTGACAAGACAGATTGTTTTGTTAAATTAAAATTGAATTTAACATTTTTGACCCGTGCAGGACCAAAATGTGGAATATTTATTTTTTCAAATAATGGATCAGTTGTAGAAAATTTTACCATGCTGTTACAATAGACGGTGGTGGGCAAGCACCCTGCCCGGGGTTTGTTTCCTGCCTTGCACCCTGTGTTGGCTGGGATTGGCTCCGGCAGATCCCTGTGACCCTGTAGTTAGGATATAGCAGGTTGGATAATGGATGGATGGATGTTACAATAGAATTAGAAGCTGGTTTTCAAAAGCTGTGTAAATAAGTAGTTGACTGCAAGCTTATACTGGATGTAGCTAGGAGTGAATAAAAAAACAGCTGAATGCATACCTAACTTCAGCCCCATGATCATTTCAGAATTAACTGAAGAAGAAAAACTCCAAACTGAGTGTTTGCATTAAGTATGCAAGCCCAACACATTCATACTTTGTCAAGAACACTTTTGCTGCTGTAACTGCTTTTGTTTTTTTGGGGTATGTAAATATGCCCCAGTTCTGCACATTGTTCAGGAGTGATTCTTCCCCATTCTCTTGGCAGGATTTCTAGAGACCCTCTGTGTTTGGTGGGATGGCATCTCTAAACAGCTGTTTTCAAATAGTGCCACAGATTCTCAACAGTGTTGAGATCAGGGCTTTGACTTGGCCATTCCAAAATATTCACCTTTCTGTTTCTGAGCCATTCCAGTGTCGCTATGGCCTAATGCTTAGGGTCATTGTCATGTTGAAAGATTAATCTTCTTCTGACCTTTAGATTCATAGCCTACTGGAACAAGTTCTCCTGCAATATTGTGCAATATTTGTGTCCATCAATTGTCCCTTCAACTCTGGCAAGATTCTCAGTCTGAGCACATGAAAAACATCCCCATAGCATGACACTGCCATCACTATATTCCACTGTAGGAATGGTGTTTCTTGAGGCATGGGCAGTGTTAGTCTTTGTAGTCTGATCAGAAAGTCCCATTTTGGTCTCATCTGACCATAAAACCTTCTTTCACATCTTAACTCAAACTTTCTCATGCTTTTTGGCAAAAGCCATACGTTTTTTTTTCTGTGGACCTTCTTAAGGAATGGCTTCTGTAATGCTACCCTCCCATAGATGACTGTTTAATGGAGAGCTCTTGAAGTTGTGGACCCCTGCACCCTCAATCCAGTTTCAGCCAAAGAGCATTGCAGACATCTAAGAGCAATGGTTGTATTTCTAGTTGCCTCTCTCACTAGATGATGTCTAATCTGATGTTTTAG
Organism: Polypterus senegalus; assembly: GCF_016835505.1. NCBI lineage: Eukaryota > Metazoa > Chordata > Cladistia > Polypteriformes > Polypteridae > Polypterus > Polypterus senegalus. The sequence continues at coordinate 177,578,680 of NC_053156.1, read as the reverse complement.
TTTTCTGTTCTAGTAAGAGTCTGTGTGCTGTGATGAACCTTCCACTTTCTGATGATAGATCCAACAGTGCACAATGGGACATTCAAACTCTTTGATATTTTGTATAGCCATTCCCTGCCTTGTGAATTTAAATAACTTTGTTTCTCACATCAGTAGAATGCTACTTTCTCTTCATTTCTGCAGTGACTGTCCAACAAAAACTATGGCCCTTACAAAGGGGGTTTTTATATCCAGAGAGATACAAAGGACTCACAAGTAGCACCTCATTATGTTTAATTATGACTGTTAAATGACTGCCACCTTTGGAATTAATTTTTTATTTGTGTACACCTGAAGCTTCCAAAGCACAGAGGTTTAAATACCTATGCAAACATTAACTTTGGAGTTTTATCTTCTTTAGTTAAATAATGATGACTTTCAAGGGATTGGATACTTTTGCATGCCACTTAATGTTTGTGAAAGGGCTTGGTGGTAATTATTTTTAACAATATTTTCCCTTAATTCTGAAATTATCACAGGACCGAAGTTAGGTACGCATTCAGCTGTTTTTTTATTCACTCCTAGCTACATCCAGTATAAGCTTGAAGTCAGCCTCTTATTCACAAACCAGCTTCTTCTTCTACGTTAACAATAAGGCAAAATATTCTATAGTGCGTACATTATTCGGCAAACTGATACATTATTTGAAAGAATAAATATTCTAGATTTTGGACTTGAACAGGTTGAAAATGTTAAACTCAGCTTTAAGAAAGGAATCTGTCCTGATCTGGTTTATATTATGTCAAATAATATACATGTCGTAGATGTGTTTCTCAATCTATATGCTTCCGTTAGGTCAGATTATCTCAGGTTACAACGTGAGTTACCACAGCTATGCTGATGACACACAGCTGTACTTATCAATAGCACCTGATGAAACTTAGGGGTAACTGTTGACTGTAATCTGAATTTTAAATCGCATATTCATCAGACCACTAGGACACCATTTTTTCACTTAAGAAACATAGCAAAAGTTAGACCTCTTATATCATTGAAAGATGCTGAGAAATTAATTCACGCTTTTGTTTTCAGTAGACTAGATTACTGTAACGCACTCCTCTCAGGACTACCCAAAAAAGACATAAACCACTTGCAACGAGTGCAGAATGCAGCTGCTAGAATCCTAACTAGGAAAAGAAAATCTGAACACATTTCTCCAGTTTTGATGTCACTACACTGGTTGCCTGTGTCATTCAGGATTGACTTTAAAATACTGCTTATGGTTTATAAAGCCTTAAATAATCTCGCTCCATCTTATATATCGGTATGCCTGACACGTTATATTCCAAATCGTAACCTTAGATCTTCAAATGAGTGTCTCCTTATAATTCCAAAAGCTAAACTTAAAAGAAGTGGTGAGGCGGCCTTCTGCGTTTATGCACCTAAAATCTGGAATAGCCTGCCAATAGGAATTCACCAGGCAAATACTGTAGAGCACTTTAAAAAACTGCTGAAAACACATTACTTTAACATGGCCTTTTTATAACTTCACTTTAACTTAATACTGATACTCTGTATGTTCAATTCATCATAATAACTATTCATAGTGGCTCTAAAATCTGTACTGACCCCTACTCTCTCTTCTGTTTCTTTTTCCGGTTTCTTTGTGTTGGCGGCCTGCGCCACCACCACCTACTCAAAGCATCATGATGCTCCAACATTGATGGACTGAAAGCCAGAAGTCTACATGACCATCATCATCAGGTCCTTCCATGAAAACCCTAAATACAAAGAGGACTGTTTGATTTATGTTAGGTAGATTGCCCAGAGGGGACTGGGCGGTCTCTTGGTCTGGAACCCCTATAGATTTTATTTTTTTTTTCTCCAGCCTTTGGAGGTTTTTTTTTGTTTTTTCTGTCCACCCTGGCCATTGGACCTTACTTATTCTATGTTAATTAATGTTGACTTATGTTTATTTTTTATTGTGTCTTCTATTTTTCTATTCTTCATTTTGTAAAGCACTTTGAGCTACATTTTTTTGTATGAAAATGTGCTATATAAATAAATGTTGATTGATTGATTGATTGATGTGCAAGCATTGGGGCATTGTGCGTTTGCAGGTTCAACTCCTGATACTGACACTGTGTGACCATGAGCAACTCACTTTACCTCTCTGTGCGGCACAGTGCAGAATCATGGGGCATAAGAAATGTAACCAGTAGTAACTAAATGTTATGTTGGATAAAGGCGTCAATTATAAATGTACAATATTTTGCCTTTAGAATAAGTAACTAGTTTGCAAAAGCTGTGGGAAAAAGTACTGTCGCGGGTTGTAAGCAAGCATGTAGCTGGGAGCGAATAAAAACACAACAGAATACCTAACTTTAGCCTTGTGCTCATTACAGACGCAAAGGTAGATTCTGTCAAAGAGCAATAATTACCACCTAGTCCTTTTGCAAACGTATTGTGCAAAAAAAAAATACTGCGCTGTTTAAACCCAGATCTCTCTCCTTCCCACTTCTCTTCACACTCAATGATGACTCTATACCGGCGCTTGAGTTCCTGTTTCTTGCCTCTCCCATTTCCATTGACGATCATGTGAACAACCATTATAGTTCACATGCAGAACCGATAGAGTTCATACACAAAGTTGCGATAGGGTGCACACTCAAAACCAGTATGTTTCGCATGACAAACCAACCTTGTACACACATACATCCAATACAGTTAAAGTGCAAAATGGACCTGCTATTTACATGAAACTAGTGTAAGAAGTGCATGAAACCAATAAAGTGCATACACAAATCCATTGTTAGACCGGCACAGAACTGAAACCAATATAATACACAAACTGATAACATACGAGCCTAAACCGATGCAGTTTTCTCACAAACCAATAACAAACATAATGGAACCAGTGACATACACCAGTGATATTTCAGTTCTGATATTAGTTTTAGCTGATATTAGTTTTAGCTTTTTTATTTTATATAATTTTATTATTTCATTCCTTCCATTTTCCAACCCGCTGAATCTGAACACAGGGTCACGGGAGTCTGCTGGAGCCAATCCCAGCCAACACAGGGCACAAGGCAAGAACCAATCCTGGGCAGGGTGTCAACCTACCACAGGACGCACACACAAACCACACACTAGGGCCAATTTAGAATCACCAGTCCACCTAACCAGCATGTCTTTGGACTGTGGGAGGAAACCCATGCAGACACGGGGAGAACATGCAAACTCCACGCAGGAAGGACCCGGGAAGTGAACCCGAGTCTCCTAACTGTGAGGCAGCAGTGCTACCACTGCGCCACCATGCCGCCCTTTATTTCATTCTGTGTTTAAAATTTTAGATTTTATTTAGGTCTTGTTTTTTACATAATATTAGTACAATTATGTTTTTTTTTCTGTTGCAAGACCACAAATGCTGGCCTACACATATTTTAATGCAAGTTATGTTTCAGTCAACAAAATGCACTCACAGGTCATAATGCCATTAAACACAGCTTGACTATCAATGATCAAACAGATGAAGTGGCCTAATGAGTATAGTCAGGAAGATCAAGTGTTTCAACCCAAGAAACCTGTCTGTACAAGCATGTTACTGTTAAGCTTTGAGCAAGTACACATTTCAAGAGATTTGTTCATGCTGCAATGATGTCCATTGCACAGATAGCCACATAGTGAAAATATACTCTTGATGAGCGCCTGTAATGCACAGATGAGGCCCTCAGCCAGTGCCACCTGCAGACTGTATGTTGACAATTTCTCCTGCCAGTATTGAAGCAGTGACGTGCGGTGAGGTTCATGGGCTGGTGAGGCAATAACTCCTTCAGAGTCAGAGTTACAATTATACTGTATGAACCCAAAAGAGTAGCTTATTCACTATTCAATTGGCAGCATGCACATTGAATACTGGTTATGTTTTATATTTCATCAGCATTCTTTACACACAGATAGGTACGGTACATATTTGGCCGTATCGGTACGCATTTGTTCTGCACCCTTCATGTGTTCTAAATTTGCCTTTGCAATTTCACAATTCATACTCATTCAATACAAATGAAAGTATAGAGTTGTGTACTAAAAAGGATTTCAATTTTGACCCTAATTGAAATATTTAGTTTTTAAAAGTTTTTAATTCTGATGCTTTAATCAATTTTAATAAAACAACAAAAGGATAACAAGAAAAACAAAAGAACATTTTATTTAAGATCAAAATTTAGTTTTTAATATTGGATTTTTTTTTCTTAGTCTGATCCTATTTTTCATAAAATTGAAAACCGTTTATGGTCTTACCTTTATTTGTAAATGAAGTCCATGCGCCTATCCTTCTCTGTGAAAATCACTGTCACTTTTTTGAAAAGGTGCTCCTTATTTTCCTTTAGTTTTAAAAGTCTAAATCTCCCATTTGGGCAGTCAGTCGGAGCAAGAAATAAAAATAAATGGACCGCTGCAGTGCATTTGACTTTCTGATGGTAATTTATTGGGGCCTAAAGCCTCTGCATAGAAGAACAGCAGCAACAAGCACCTGTTGGGCTAATATCCGCCCCCTTCAGTGCGACACGGTACTGTCTGCCTCGCCTTGTGCCTTTTCCTGGAGGTTTTATGTCCAATCAGCAAGACTAGATATGACACACACATTCATTAAATATATTAGCCAGACTGTGGAAAGTCAGGGTGTATAATAGACGCGTGTGCAAACATTATATTGGTGACATACAGAGAGACAGCAACAGGCACGCGTTAATTGCATACATCAACCCAGTGTGTTAAGGACAGCGCAGTCTGAGGTGAGGTGAGGCTTCTTGCTACGGTGCCTCATGTTTCTCCCAAATATTTGATCAGGAAATGAGCAAATTCAGTGATTTTGACTATAAAAAATATCACAATTATTGGAATCATGCAGAAAACAAATATATAACACAGACCAGTGGACAAATTTATTTTATGTTATCATTTTTAGTTTTTTTTTTTTTAACCTTTCATGATGACAGGTGAGACCACATGTCCCTGTATGAAGTGCAATCATGGTGCCAGAGAAGTGCTAGACTTCCACTAAGTACTGATCCAGTTGGTCCTGCACTGAAACTCAGAGGCTCTTCTTTTTCTTGCACTCTACATTTGCTTTTATTATCATCTGTGCTTGTACTCATAATTTTCAGTAGCAAGTATAACTTTCAGAAGTGCAAGCATGTTTTTTAGTAACAAGCGTAATTTTCAGAAGCAAGCGTAACTTTCGAAAAAGCAAGTGTAATTGACATGTGTGAAATGTAAATTTGACTTAAATTATTACAAGTTATTTTTGACAACGATCTTACTCCATAGTCTAAGGGGCATCCTAACTACAAGCCAAACTCTTTACTTATTTCTGTCAAGCTGGAGAAGCACTGGTTCTGTTCAGTGGTCTTTTTGTATTGCTAACCTGCTTATTCTACCACAGCGTGTGAACACAGCAGAACCTAATTTTGGCTGCTTGTACTTTTACCCAAGACTTTTGAGATCATTTTAATGGGGCAAGAGGAAAAAATAGTCTATATTTTTCTGAACATACTGGGACTAAATGATATGAAAACATAAAGGGACTTGGTCTGCCTTGCAGTGGATGCATTATCACATGTATTGGACCTATTTTCAGAAGTCCTATGACTGAATAAAATTGTTGTTATTTGAAATGATTATTTTCAGAATACATCTAATGTATCATTGTTTGAATTCAGGGTTATTAAAAAACTTGTTGGGCAGAAAGGAAGTGGCCACCTAGCATACACCAAAGAGGAGGTCAACAAGTTCCTCAGTAATACAGCAACAGTAAGAGAAAACAGGAGCTGGGTCACTGCAGAGGGCTGATATCTCCACCTCAACCAATCCATGATTTCAATAATAAGGAACCAACCTCAAAGGAGTTGAAGGATATTATCAGAGCTGTTGGAACAAGCTCATTGTCAGGCCTTAGTGGAGTACCATACATTGTCTACAAGAGGTGTCCCAGGCTCATGCGGTTGGAGAATTATCAGGGCAATTTGGGGAGGTGTAACCCAGCAGTGGAGGTTTGCCGAGGGTGTCTGGATACCTAAGGAGGAGAATGCAGTGAAAATGGAGCACTTCAGGATGATCTTAGTCCTCAGTGTAGAAAGCAAGATATTATTCAAGGCAGGCTCCAACACCCCCTGCAACCCTGATCTTACAGAGTTCCTCCTGATAAATTCTTTTATAGATACATCAGTGCAGAAGTGTGGTGTCCCAGAGGGTGTTTAAAACTCACAGTAGTGGTCACTCAACTAATTTGAGAAGTAAGGGAAGGCAGAGGAAATCTGACTCTTTTGTGGCTGGACCTCACAAATGCATATGGGTCAACTCCATACAAGGTCATAGAGATAGCACTAACCATATGTGATCTCCGAGTTAACATCAAAGACCTGATTTGGGATTATTACAGTGGCTTTAGCCTGAGAAACACAGCTTGCACTCTAACATCAGCATGGCACCAGTAGGAAAAAGGATTATCACTGGTTAAACCATTTCAGTGTCCTTGTTTTCATTAGCTATGAACATACTTGTTAAAGTTAGCAGAAGTTGATTGCAGAAGCCTGCTGACCAGGTCAGGAGTCAGACAGCCACCTATGAGAGCCTTTTTGGATGACTTCACTGTAACAACTACATTCGTTCCTGGATGCAGATGGATTCTTCAAGGCTTTAAACAACTCATCACGGGGGCAAGAATGAGTTTTATGCCAGCTAAGGCTAGGTCTTTGGTCCTGAAGAAGGATAAAGTCACAGATCAGTACCATTTCTCATTAGAAGGTATCCAGATCCTATCCGTCACCAAGAAGCCAGTCAAGATCCTGGGTGAAGTCTTTGACTGCACCTTGAGGAACATAGCAGCCATAAAATTGACCAACAGAGATTTGGTGGTGTAGTTAACAGCAGTGGACAAGTCAGGGTTACCAGGAAAATACAAGGCTTGGATCAACCAGCTTGGTATCTTGCCATGAATCCTCTGGCTCCTGCTGTTCTATGAGGGCGCACTGACAACAGTCATGGGCTTGGAGAGGAAGATCAGCCATTTCTTGTGCAGGTTGTTGGGCCTACCGTGGAGCCTCAGCAGCATAGCCTTGTATGGACATAATAACATAAGTCGGAGGTGCATGTGCGTGAAGTATTTTCAGCCTAAGCAGTTAAACATGTTAGACATCATGTATGCAGGAGATAATGAGTACAGCATGTGATTTTGTGGTTTAGCTAATCAGTGAAATATTATGTGTGAGCAAGATGCCTGGACTGTTCTCTGCAAAATCTGAGGTTTAACCAATCAGGGAAAACGTATGCTGTGTGAGCAAGGAGCCTTGAATGCAAATCAGTTATGAGAGTCAACTGCATAAATAAGGGTTGTACCTTTTCTGCAGTGAGTATGCCTTCTGCTAATCTGGTAGCTGCAGGGATCTCCTTTTTTGAAAACAGAAATAAAAAGAGATGACAAGCTTCCCCATGTCTGGTTCTTTGAGCTGAGTATTTCTTCTTCTCCTTTTTCTTCTTGTTATTATTTCATATCCTTACTTATGATTTTTCTTTTAGGTGATGATGGCTGGTAATTTAACCAATGACCAATGAAAGTGGATATTTAAACAATACTGGAAAACAGAGAATACTGAAAAGGTTTGACAGAAATAGGCTGAACAATTTGATACACCTCCACCAAGCAGACAAACAGTTTACACAATACACAGTAAATTTGACAAAACTGGGTCTATCTGTAATGCTCCAAAAAGTGGTCGATGATCCAGATTGCCATTTACAATTTTACGAAGTGGTTATGAATGAAGAAAGACAATGCAATGGCATCATTGATAAAATTACATGGTCCAACGAAGCTCAATGTAAACTTTCAAAGTGGTGTAAAACTGTGTCTACTATTGCACAGAAAATCCCCATGTAACAATAGAAGAGCAGTTGAATCATCCGGGGGTTACAGTTTGGGTGGGTCTTTCATGTAATGGGGTACTTTGGCCAGTTTTTTTCCATACAACACTTACACATGACCTGTATCTTAACATGCTGAGGGACACTGTTTTACTACAATTACAGATATAGCATGATAATGAAGACTTCTTATTTCAACAAGACAAAGCTCCTCCACATTATGCAGTGAAAGTGCATGAGTTTTGTTTCTTGATGAACAATTCCTGAACAGGTGGATAGGTCAAAGAGGTGCCAATGGAATGGCAGACCTCACTCCATTGGAGTTCTTCTTTTGGGGTATTGTGAAACATAGCATCTTTTCAGGACAACCATGTACTGTGGATGAAATGATTGGCTTCATAAGAGAAGCATGTCAAGAAATTCATGACAATAAAGAACTCTGTGTCAAAGTGTGCTTGAGTGTATCAAGTAGACTAGAAGAATTTGTAAATAATGAAGGCCAACAATTTGAGCACTTGCGAGATTGTACCTAAGGGCACTGTGCCCTTGTGACATTCTTTTGAGTTAAAAAAGTTAATAAAGCTATTGGAATAATCATAACTTGCATGTCTTTTTCCATATAAACAACTGTAAACCTACTTTTGCCCACCCATGCATTTATACAATAAAAGGTATTTTACTTGAACTTGAATATGAATTGTGAGCATGTAAAAAACGTGTACTGGGGGATTATCAATACAGGCTCCAATAGAGACTAGTAAAGATAAGGAGCTGTTGATGCTTGTATGTGTTCATCTGGTCCTCAAATAAAAGCAAATGTAAAATGTAGTCAGAGGTACTGTAATGTGGAAGTCCAATATGAAAGAAATATTGTTATTGAATAAAGGAAAAGAGCACAGAGAATACAAAGATGAACCAATGGACAAATGTGATAAAACATTAAACTAAAATCTTGAAGTACTGTGTGTTATAACTGAATCACTGTAGTTGTAGTTTGTCTTCTTCTTTAATTTGCTTTCAGTTTGTAAAGACTTGGGCATATGTATCAAGGAAAGCACCTACATCCAAGTGATGTTGTTGTGGAAGAGCTTGCAGCAGAAAACTGTAGTACAAGACATTAACCATAGTTGTACTCTGTAACATTATAGAGGTGATTTAAAGTTGATCCATTCAAAGATAAAAACTGTCAAAAATTTTGGCATCAAAGCTTCAAGTTAACAGTGGCTTTGTATGTGGTGGGTTTAAATAAACATCAGCCAAATAAAAAAATGTAAGTTAGTAATTCCTTTTACTTGCTGAAAAGCTCCATTTTCCTTTCTCTTTCTATCACATTCTAATAAAACAGCATCTCCATGAATTATAGAAAAATCAAGGTTCATTCTGTTCTATCTTGGCATAGCTTCATTGCTTAAATTTTGGTGCTTTTCATTTGTTTGTTCTTGTTCTGTCTATATTTTTCTTACCTTGTAAAGCAGTTAATACTGTTTGTTGAAGTGTTTTGCAAAGTTAGTGATGATATTCAGGATGACAACAGTGTTGCCTTTTTCAAAAATGGAAGGCCGAGCATTTCAGATTTATTGTCAAATGTGATGTACAAAGTAAAATGAAATACAATGTTTGACTAAGACCATGATGGTGGACTGAATGTTGCTGCATAGATTTTGTCATATATAACATCATAATTGATAATGATTGGCTGTACGGCTGAAAATATAGAGGAGGAAAAGTTTCTGCTGTTAGTGCAATGTGGCTAAAGACCAGCTATGATGAGACTGTGTTTCACAGTGAGCATATGTGAATGTGGCCGTAAGGAGATACACAGTATTATACCCATTAATGGAAACTAAAATGAAACAAGTCATTAATGAAAAAAATAATAATTTTGTTAACTTAAGCTAAAATAAAAATGAAAAAATGCCTGAAAACTAGAACTAAATAAAAACAGGAAAATTAAAATGAAAATGAATCTAGTTTTTGTAATTTTAATTTTCATTTGGGCATAATGTGCACACGGGCATTCAGTTTATGATACATTTATTAAATAATATTAAAAAGCATGCGGTGGTAGTATTAGTTTAGAGACTAGCATTGACTGAATCTGTGGATTTTATTGGTTATTTAATTAATCAGTCAGCTTTCCCTTCTAGAACTGGACTGACTACCAAATGTCACCTTGTCAATGACTTATTCTGATGATTTTATTGACCATAACATGACATAACATAACATAACAATAAGGCATAACAGATGCCCTGTTGTGAGCAAATGGTGGTCAGTTTCACCAAATTTCAATGAAATGGAGATTTAATTAAAGCATGCCATGCCTTACAACCTTTTAGAGACTCGATTGGTTTACATTTTTTTGTGTGTTTCCAATTAGAGCACAGGCAGATGAAGTGACTTGTTTATGGTCACACAGTGTTAGTAGGGGTATTTGATCCCTCATCTTCGGGGCTTAAAGTTCATTGTCTGAGTAAAACGCATCAGTACCGAGGCACTTCAGTAGACCAAGGTGGAAACGCTGAATTGATAGATGCTTAAATATAATGCACTGGCATTTCTCCAATCTGCAGTCAACTTTGTTTTTAATGAAAGTTCTAAAAAAAGTGTATTCTAGTGGACACAAAGCAAAATGTCTTTGCTATTTCAGACTAGACTTTAAGGGCATGCCTTGCTCTGCCAGGTAAAGCAAATTAAACTAATGTTGTCTTGAATAGGGAAGGCTAAATGGCAAAAGTTTGAATTTAGCTTAGGTATTTTGATGACATACTGTACCGTTTTTTTAGTCATTTCGGCTATGACCTAATACTACAGTCTTTAATTCAGCTTGAGGTTGCGCACTACATTGTATTTTTAGGCTTTGATCCTTCACTAAAGGAATGCATCACAATCCACAGTGTTAGATTCAAGTTAGAGTTCCTCCCCTGGCTCATGTTTGAAGTGCTTCTTTTTATCCTCTTTGTTTTACATTGTTTTTTATAATATTGTTCTATTCTTAAATTATTTGTTTAATTATGTTTTATCTGGGGTGATCACAATGGTAGCACTGCTGCCTCACAGTAAGGAGACTATGGTTCATGTCCCGTGTCATTTCTGTGTGGAGTCTGCATGTTCTACCTGTGTCTGTGTGGGTTTCCTCCAGGTGTTCTGGTTTCCTCCCACTGTCCAAAGCCATGCAGGTGTGTGTGTTTACCCTGTGAAGGAATTGTGCCCCATCCAGGGTTTGTTGATGCCTTGCGCCCTATGTTAGCTGGTAAAGACTCCAGCACCACTGCAACCTGAACTGGATTAAGCAGGTTAGAAAATGACATGACATGTATAATCAGTTAATTTTATTCTATTTGGTTTGTTATCAGGCGGCACGGTGGCGATACCTGGGTCCTCCCTGCGTGGAGTTTGTATGTTCTCCCTGTGTCTGCATGGGTTTCCTCCGGGTGCTCCGGTTTCCTCCCACGGTCCAAAGACATGGAGGTTAGGTGCATTGGTGATTCTAAATTGTCCCAAGTGTGTGCTTGGTGTGTGGGTGTGTGTGTGTGCGCCCTGCCCCGGGCTTGTTTCCTGCCTTGCGCTCTGTGTTGGCTGGGATTGGCTCCAGCAGACCCCCGTGACCCTGTAGTTAGGATATAGCGGGTTGGATAATGGATGGATGGATGGTTTGTTACCTTTAATACCTATGTGTGTCTTGCAATTCTCTAATGTTCCTGTGTTTTGTGGTTGGATCTGCAAAAGATGGGTCTACCCATCCCTCCCAGTTAAGGGACTGCCCCACCACTGAAAAGGCAAGATGGTAATTGTTGTGATTCAGTATAATGCATTCTGGTGTTTGGTGATTTTGTAAGTATTATTCTTTTTGTGATTTCTGACTTTTTTTGACTTTCAACCTTTTCTGCTCTACAACTTAGATGTTCTTCTTAGATTGTGTTTTTGAGTTTGTCTAGTAGGATTTCCTTTGGCAACTCCTTATGCTCTTTTTATTAATACAGATCCTTTTATAAAGATTTTTGGATATGTCTCTGCTCCAGCTAGAATTTTAGCAGATCTCCTTGTGGTGAGACTTACTTCAAGGTTTTTCTGAAACTCTGCCATTTTTTGAAGTAAAAGTTTGAACTCCATTTTGAGGTCTCCCATTTTCCTAGGGTCAGGCTTGCCTTAAGGTGAAATTTTTTGAAGGTTTCAACCCTTTGTTTTTTCATACTGCTACAGCTAGGGGCTTTATCTAAAGAAACACACTGCATTAAACGTATTAAAACAAAATATAGATCTGCTAGAAAGTACAGGCAGCCTGGTGTAAATACAAGAACTTTAATAAGTATAGCTAGTCCACCCAAGGCTTCTGTAAAACAGTGTGCTAAAACAACCCTAAATATGGCCTTATTTAATATTAGGGCTATAACTAGTAAAACATTGTATGCAAATTACTTTATTATGGATAGTTAAATAGATTGTTTAATTCTATATGAAATATGGTTAATTGTAAATGGTGCTAGTGTCCTTTTCTAAGCTGCTCCTCCAGGTCATTCTGTTTTTCTAGGGAAGGTTTGGTTGGTAATGGATTGGGAGTGAGGAGATGGCCTCGCAAATATTTTCTAGCCAGTTAAATTGTCATATTATCAGTCTTGGCAATTTCACATCTTTTGAGTATCTTGCTCAGGTTATTTGAAATGTTTCACATTCTCCACAACTTACTATTTATTGCCCACCAAAATATAATGCAACCTTAGTTTATCTGAACTTTTTAGAATAATTATTAATTATTAGTTAAAGCAGTCCACCTACTACAAGCTACTTTAAAGACATTTCTGATGTACTAATCAACAACATTCTTGACATAGTAAATTGTTTATTAGATTTTGACATTTTACCAGACTCAAAGTTAAATTAGTAAACAGGGGTGCGGAAATCCAACGGCCGACTCGTCCGACACGGGTAAATTGACTGTCGGACAAGCGTGTTTTTCTGGTTTCAGTTGTCCGCGGACAAGTGCAATTTTCTGGATAAAAAAGAATTATATGTGCTGTGCAGGGCACATTTCTACCACTACTTTCAAATTTTAAACATTTGTGTACGTACTTCGTGCGGAAACAGTCTACTTAGGTATGTTTTTCATGTCTCAAATTGGTATTCAATATTGTTTACAAAATGACGGCCGATTTTTCAAAGGGGAATCACTCTTGTGGTCTTACATAAGTATTTTACCCTACTATTTACATGCTTGGAGATGCAGTCATTTTTTTCATGCCGACATTATGATGTAATTTGATGATTTTTTTTTTTATATTATTGATAAAATTAATTTTTTCTACATAAAAATGTGGTCATTTCACCTACAATGCAATTGTTTGCTCCACATAAAGCTTGTTAGGCAGTTAATCTTTACTGAAATTTGCAATTTCACGTAGGTTGTGATATATTGAGGAGTTAAGAAATTTATTGCGTAACATCAATTCTGATGAGCTGTCTATAGATCGTTTTTGATTAGAGAATTTTTCATATAAAACAAGTTGGTTTTGCGCTGTCAGTTTATTAAAAATAAAGAAGAAAACATTCTAACGGTTTCCAAATATTATGAAATATCAATAAAAATCTTCACTTAGACGCGATTATTTTTTCCCGAAAACATCGGTAATATTTACTTCTTTGGAAATGTACCATCTTGCGGAATTTTAAATACGTCATTAGGAATTACCTGCATAACCCATAATGCACTTCGGTAAGCACGTCGTTCTCGCTATATGTGTGTTGCTGAAACTGAAACAAGTAGCATCGCAGATGAGAAATGGATCATTGCTTGATTAAACCTGGCACAACAGGCCCTGAAAAACCTATGGGAGCGTATTAAGGCCACGGTGAAAAAAATACGGACCCAGTGAAGACAAAAAAAATGTAAATGTCGAGATTAAAGTCGACATTTCCACTTTATTCTCGTAGCTTATTTTATCAGTAGAATGTCGCAAACTAAATTTCATCTTAAAATGAATGCTTAATTTACTAGATTTTCTCAAACCCCGTCATAAATTAATGTAGAACATTAAATGCTTTATATTAAGTGTTCCCCGACCCAGTTGTTAATCTCTGTGCGCTTCTTAAACTGACTTCCTCTGGCACTGAGGAAGCGCCGGCAGTAATCTCCGCACATTGACTTCATGATATTCCTGCTCAATGAACATTCAGAATACTAAGATAAATACTTGATATCTTTTTCACGATGAAATGCATTAAAGCATGTATCAGACATGGGTGGCGGGGGGCACAGTGGCGTGGCTGTGGTGCTGCTCCCTTGCATTAAGGGGTCCTCAGGTCTATGTTCAGTGTAGAGAAGTTTATAGCAGGTGTGACGAGGCTCCAAAAAACTGGATATTTGAATGGGTATTGCACAGGTTTAACTGAAATATTGTGTAAATGTTGGGTTCGTGACCTGGAGGTCGGAGACACGAACGCAGAATTCAATGGATGTTTTTCTGAGCAGGCTTTCTTTATTGCGTGTTTGCTGTGTCTATCTTACGTACTAAACCCCCAGTTCCTATCCTTTGTCTTTCTCCATATAACCAATCACCACATGATTAAAATGTGAAATTAAAAATAGCTATAAACCTAGACCTCAAAGTTTTCAGAACTTTAAAAACAATTTTCATTATACATGTTTAATTATGCCATCCATTCAGTGGTCTAAGCTTATAACTAATTTTAATTTCCCAAATACGTTTATCGTGTGGTGATTGGTTATGTGCAGAACAAAAAAGGATAGGAACTGGGGGTTTTTAAGAAAAAAGTTGGTTCAATTGAAAAAGCATTTTCTAAAGCTGAATGCTCGGAGGTTGAGCGTTATGCTAGACTGTTCAATACTGCTTCTTTAAAAGAGTTTGACCCACGACCAGCTGTGGAATTCTGGCTGTCACCTGGCAACAGGCACATCACTCATAAAAAACCTGAAAAATCGTCAGCATCCACTTCTGCAGGACCATCAGTCCAGGAACCATGCAGTTCAGCGCAAGCAGAAATGAACAGCATTCAGCCCATGCTGTCTGAGATAGTGACGATTCTTGGGGGAGAAGATGTTGCAAGACAAAAGCTGAAGAACATGGCAGAAAATGAATCAGAACAGTGTTCTGTTATGTAACTGTAATATATGAAAAAAGAACTTGTGTAGCTACAATGAAGGCATTGTTTATTAGCCAGTTAAAATAAAGGAATCTTTTATATAATGTTCTAGAGCAAGGTGGCAAAAAACTACTCCCTGAAAGAACTTTTTTCAGTTTTACAATGGAAAGCAGTTTTGTTATCAATAAAAGAGATCAGAAAAAATAAACTATTTTTCACTTTTGTTATTTGTTTATGGGCAAATGAATTTAACTGGCGGACAAGTGGATTTTCTAAATTTACTTGTCCATGGACAAGTAGAAATAAATTTGATTTCCAACCCCTGGTAAATGATTTGCGAATTAATGGAGATTCAAATAACATATCTGAACTTGTTCTGCTGGAGTTCAGTGAAGCAATCAACACTATAGATCATGATATTCTCATAAACTGTCTTAGCCAGGGGTAGGGCTTTTGGGTACTGTCTTAGGCCTTGGGTAAATCTTATATAACTGGAAGGAAATACTTTGTTGGTTATGGCAATTGTTCATCAAAAATACATGATATTCTATATGGTGTACAGCAGGGATCAATTTAAGGACTATTATTATTTTCACTTCTGTTAGGCCAGATATTTTCAAAATACAATGTAAATTACCATAGCTATGCTGATGACACATAGCTATATTTATCCACTGCACCTAAAGAGCCAGAGGTTCTAAACCCTTTGATCCTTAGTGCCTTACTAGTATAAGAGAATCGCTGAGTATGAATTTCATTAAACTAAGCAAGTAAAAACAGAATAAAACCTTAGAAACAAAATTAATCATCTCACCCTGTGAATCAAACCAGAGGTTAGGTGGTATTATTGACTTTGACTTTAATTTTAGATCGCATATCAATAATATTACATTGCAAAGGTGCAATCCCTTATAACATTTAAAGATGCTGAAAAATTAATACATTAGGACTACCCAAGAAGTATGTAACTTGGTTACAGCTTGTCCAGAATGCAACAGCAAGAATCTTAACCAAAAGAAAATAAATAAAGCATATACCCCTAATATTAATATGTTTACATTGGCTACCAGTATTGTTTAGAACTGATTTTAAAATACGTCTACTTGTATATAAGGCGCCAAACAATTTTGCCTCTCCTTACATTTCAGAATTTCTGTTTCCTTATGTACCAAATCACAAACTTAGATCTACAAATATTGGTTTGTTCGTTATTCCATGATCAAAGCATAAAAGAACTTTTGAGACAGTTTTCTGTTCTTACGCTCCAAAAACTTGGAATAAGTTACCAATTGAAATACACCAAGCTATATCTGTGGAACATTTATAAAAAACTTCTAAAAACTATTTTTTTTAATCTGAGTGTTTTGTTTTCCTCTACTCTGTGTCATCTGGGCCCAGTTGTTCAAACTATTTAATCGGATAAAAATTATCTGGATTTTGAAATCCCTTGTTTTGCTATCCAGTATCTGGTAATTCATTTTACTTTCATGCTGGTTTTTCAAAGCAACAATAGATTGGATCACTGTTATCCAGATACAGAATATTCAGGATTACCAAATCAGGTTTACTAGTGCTTTAAATGGAACCCACAGTGTAACCTACTGGCTATGTAAAGAACAAAAGGCGGACCAAAAATACCAGTAGCCAAATAGCCATCATGTGTGTTACTTGGAAGAAACAGAAAGCACCACAATAAACAAATATTTTTCCATTTCATTTATAAACAGCCAGATTCCATATCAATCTCACAAGCATAAATGAATGAATGACTGAAAGAATAAAATATTTCCCCACATATGCACTGTGGTTATTTTTATATATTTGTAAAACAAAAAAGTACAATAGTCAACAAAATAAGGAACATTTACAGTTCCTCATTGGTACAGAGACCAGCTCATTCAATTTCTGCTTTTAGGAGTTGGCTTTCCATTCTGACTTTAGTTTGTTGTAGTTGGGTAAGGAGGAGTTGTTCCTTTGCCAGAAGAATCTGCACTTCTGCTCTTTCAGTTTCTCTTGTAAGAAGCACCTCATATGTGTCACCATCCAGGTTTGGAGAATGCTTACGCTTTCTTTTTAAAGGTTCTGTGACAACAGCTGGGTCTATCTGTGATGATCCACCTTCTTCCTCTACCACTTGACTGAGACTGAGGACAAAAATTTCCTCTTCATTTGGAGGACCAGGCCCACCCTCATCTGTATCAGTGGGCTCACCGTCGATTTCAACACCATTAATTCCATGCAGAGTTTCTGATTTCTCACCACCAATAATGTCAAGGACAATGACAGGAAACTCACCACCCTCTTGAAAGGCGTGTTACCCATTGTGGGGTTTTTGGCCTCAGCAAGGTCCTTTGTTGCCTTGGCTTTAAGGTTCTTCCATCTTAATATGACTTGTTTTGTGACCAGTGCCTATAGCATTCACATTCTTGGTGATGTCCTCTCAAATGTTCTGTTTGCATATCTTGGTCACTTCTCTCCCCTTTAATGAACTGAAGTGTCCTACTATGGAGAAATAATGGCGCCTAACACCCACCATCAGTGCATGGTTTTCTGCCACTGTGAAATTAGGCCCTTTTGAGTCCATAGTTCCATCTCTTTTGTGTAGCTAACACTGATTTTATAGGCCCTGTGCTTGATTGGGGTAATTCAACACATGACAAACCAGTCAGCTTGTTGTTGCTTAATTGGTCTGTTACCAAATAAAATCACCAATTTCTTACACACCTCAGTCATAGGTTTACAGAGGCATTGGCATGGCAGGTGTTGTTCATCGCTACCACAGGTTGGGAAGGAGAAAATACCGTGAAAGAATGTATGCTGAGCGTGCCAAACCACTTGCACAATATACTACAGAGGAACTGTATGCCCGTTTTCGCTTTGGGAGGGATGATATCAAGTACATTGCATACCTTGTCAGGCCAAAGGTACAGCACAAAACCAAAAGGAGTCATGCTCTGTCTGTGGAGGAACAGTGCCTAATTGCACTGCGCTTTTATGCCTCTGGGACTTTCTACCAGGTTGTTGGTGACAATATGGGAGTGGACAAATCAACTGTTAGTAATGTGGTGAAAGCTGTCTCAGTTGAATTGGCCAGTCTGGTCAATGAGTTTGTTTCATTTCCCAAGGATGACCAGATGGCGCAAACTAAGCGAAGTTTCTTTCTTTTGGGGAACATGCCTAATACTATTGGTGTTATTGATTGTACTCGTGTGCACATTCAAGCGCCTCATGAAAGGGAGTGGCAGTATGTGAACCGAAAAGGGAGGCACAGCATTAATGTCCAGCTTGTGGCCAACGCTGACCTCATCATCACAAACTGTGTTGTCAAGTGGCCAGGGTCTGTCCATGATGCACGTATCCTGAGGGAGAGCGCACTATACAGAAAGCTCCAGTCCAACCGACCAAATGGCATAATATTGGGTGACAGTGCTTATCCACTCCTACCATGGCTGATGACCCCTTTTCCAGCTGCAAACACACCTGAGCAGGCAGGGTTCAACTCTGCACATTGCAAAACAAAATGCACAATTGAGCTCTTAAATGGAGTCCTGAAGAGGCGCTTTGCATGCCTTAATTACTTGCGGGTGGAACCCAAGGTGGCATGTAATATAATACTAGCCTGTATTGTCCTGCATAACATTGCCACCAGGCGTAATGTTCCTCTTGATGACATATATGATGGACCTGAGCCTGATGAAGTGCAACCAGAGCAACCTCCAATGTTTACTCCAAACGAGGGCCAGACTGGAAGTGTGATCAGGGATGCAATTGTAAGACATTACTTCTGACAGATGACTTGAGTAACAGTAATTGTCATTTTCATTAAAGTACAATGGACAGTAGAGCTTCTTGAGCTTTGAGAGTTTGTTTCAGTACTGATATTTCACAGGGATTTTTTACCTTTTACTATACCAAAAGGCTTCATGTCTTATTCCCTACTTTATTTACATTGTCACTGTCCTAGTTCAACAATTGTACAAAATATAAATAGATGTATACATCACCTGCAAGCCATAGCTTTTTTGATCAATTTTCAAGTTTTATTTTATTGTGTGTCAGAAATCCACACTGAATCCACCTCTGTGTTGGGATCAGGATTATCCTGATTTTTGGAATTAAATGTGTCCCAAAACATACACAAACTCTTGAACAACACAGAAGACTGTTTGATCCTGATTAAAACTGAGATTGGATTAGGTGATCTGATCTGATTCCAGAATCCCTCTTTTTCCTTTGAACAACCCATTTTTAAGATTCAATCCAATCTGTTATCCCAAATCCCATTGGATTACTTTTGAACAACTGGGCCCTGGTCAACTAATCACATTCTGGTATTAAGAACCCCATCTACATTCTAAATCAACCAAAACTGCTATTGACTGTTTTATTTGCTTTTGTATCTTTTCATTAGATCTAATAACATCAAACTTCTCTAGTTAATGTGTTGTCATGTACACATGTGCAGATATATACTGTATATACAGTGCATCCGGAAAGTACTCACAGCGCATCACTTTTTCCACATTTTGTTATGTTACAGCCTTATTTCAAAATGGATTAAATTAATTTTTTTCCTCAGAATTCTACACACAACACAACTTGAGATTTTTGCAAATTTACTAAAAATAAAACAATTAAGAAAGCACATTTACATAAGTATTCTCAGCCTTTGCCATAAAGCTCAAAATTGAGCTCAGGTGCATCCTGTTTCCCCTGGTCATCCTTGAGATGTTTCTGCAGCTTAATTGGAGTCCACCTGTGTTAAGTTCAGTTGATTGGACATGATTTGGAAAGGCACACACCCCTGTCTATATAAGGTCCCACAGTTGACAGTTCATGTCAGAGCACAAACCAAGCATGAAGTCAAAGGAATTGTCTGTAGACCTCCGAGACAGGATTGTCTCGAGGCACAAATCTGAGGAAGGTTACAGAAAAATTTCTGCTGGTTTGAAAGTCCCAATAAGCACAGTGGCCTCCATCATCCGTAAGTGGAAGAAGTTCGAAACCACCAGGGCTCTTCCTAGAGCTGGACAGCAATCTAAACTGAGGAGAAGGGCCTTAGTTAAGGAGGTGACCAAGAACCCGATGGTCACTCTGTCAGAGCTTCAGAGGTCCTCTGTGGAGCGAGGAGAACCTTCCAGAAGGATAACCATCTCTGCAGCAATCCACCAATCAGGCCTGTATGATAGAGTGGCCAGATGGAAGCCACTCCTTAGTAAAAGGCACATGGCAGCCTGCCTGGAGTTTGCCAAAAGGAACCTGAAGGACTCTTAGACAATGAGAAACAACATTCTCTGGTCTGATGAGACAAAGATTGAACTCTTTGGTGTGAATGCCAGGCGTCACGTTTGGAGGAAACCAGGCACCGCTCATCACCAGGCCAATACCATCCCTACAGTGAAGCATGGTGGTGGCAGCATCATGCTGTGGGGATGTTTTTCAGCAGCAGGAACTGGGAGACTAGTCACGATAAAGGGAAAGATGACTGCAGCAAATTACAGAGACATCTTGGATGAAAACCTCCAGAGTGCTCTTGACCTCAGACTGGGATAACGGTTCATTTTTCAGCAGGACAACGATCCTAAGCACACAGCCAAGATATCAAAGGAGTGGCTTCAGGACAACTCTGTGAATGTCCTTGAGTGGCCCAGCCAGAGGCCAGACTTGAATCCAATTGAACATCTCTGGAGAGATCTTTAAAATGGCTGTGCACCAATGCTTCCCATCCAACCTAATGGAGCTTGAGAGGTGCTGCAAAGAGGAATGGGAGAAACTGGCCAAAGATAGGTGTACCAAGCTTGTGGCATCATATTCAAAAAGACTTGAGGCTGTAATTGCTGCCAAAGGTGCATTGAAAAAGTATTGAGCGAAGGGTGTGAATACTTATGTGCATGTGATTTCTCAGTTTTTTTATTTTCAATAAATTTGCAAAAACCTCAAAAACCTTTTCACATTGTCATTATGGGGTGTTGTGTATAGAATTCTGAGGAAAAAAAATGAATTTAATCCATTTTGGAATAAGGCTATATAAAACATAACAAAATGTGGAAAAAGTGATGCACTGTGAATACTTTCCGGATGCACTGTATATATATATATATATATATATATATATATATATATATATATTTTTTTTTGTATACATGTAATTAAGATCTGGTTCTTCTCTTTACATCTTTACGTATAAGGCTTTTATTTAAAAAACAATGTGAACCTGGTTCTGATAAGAATGAAAGTTTGTTTTGCACTTTATTGTTTAAATTGCATTTAACATTCCCAGGTTATTTTTCTATTTGGTTCATTTATATCAATTAGAAATTACCATAATATTAATTAATGATAATATTCACTTAACTATGGTATATCTTTATTGTTTTTGTTGATTAATCTGTGGAAAGCACCTTGAATTTCATGTAAATGCATGATAAAGTGCTATATAAATAAAGTTCTTCTTCTTATTATTATTATTTTTACTAATATTTCCTGTGTCTCATGTGTGTGTTGAGCACAAAAAGCAACATTCCTTTTTTATTGATACTATATATGCTTTGAAACTCAGATTTCTTGCAAATTTTGATGCATACTGAAGGTTAGCTTAATCTTCCAGGTATGAAGATATTACAGCAGAGGTTGATTTATTTTAAGTGAGGTTGTGCTAGCTGAAAAAGAAACAAGTTGGCTCGGTGATACAAATCCATCTGGCTTATCAACACATAAGTTTATGTATCTAAATTACCATATGTATAAGTTAGCACATTAGTACACTGTGTGCATTTTATTCTTACTCTCTGTAAGCTTGAATTGCCATTAAAGGTATAGGGGCATCAGTAAACAGTGTTAGCTCAATAAAATGGTTAATGTACAACAACATTTATTTATATAGCATGTTTTCATACAAACAATGTAAGTCAAAGTGCATTACAAAATTAAATAAAAGGAAGTTAATATAAAACATAAACAAGATTAGGCAATGCTATTATACAGTACGCAACAAAGAAAAAGGTAAGGTCAAAATTGCCAGGAGAACAGAAAAAAACAAAATAAATTTCCAATTAGGCTGGAAAAAAAAATACAAAATCTGCAGAGGCCAAAAGACAGCCTAGTCCCCACTGGGTATTCTACCTAACATAGATCAGTCCTTGTGGTTTTCAGGCTTCACATGGAAAAAATTGAAAATGATGGTGGTCATGTGGACATTTGGGACACCTGTCATTCAATCTATAAACACAGGGGGCAGCATGGTACCTTGTTCAGGTGGTGGTGGCGCAGATCACCACCACAGAAGAACTGGAAAAGACTGCAGAGAATAGTACAATTTGTGGGGAATTGCAGAACCCAAAGGAAAATTACAATTCAATGCCCATATAGACTAACAGAGATACAACTAAAATGTAGCTATGAAAAGACCACTTTAAAATAATGGGCTTTTAGCAGTTTTTTTTAATTGTTCTACAGTATTAGCCTTGCAAATTTCTATTGGTAAAGTATTCCAAATTTTAGGTGCATAGCAGCAGAAAGCCACCTCACTACTACTTTTTAAGCTTGGCTCTTGTAATTATAAGGTTATGACTTGGAGTGTAAGGGGACAAACATTCTAAAATATAGAACAGGGTGTGATTATTGAAGACTTTGTAAATCATTAGTGCTATTTTAAAGTCAGTTTCATGTGACATGGGTAACCAATATAATGATGCTAATACTGGCGAGAGGTGCTCAGATTTTCTTTTTCTAGTTAAGATTCTTACTGCTGCATTCTGTACTAACTGTAACTGACTGGTGTCTTTCTTAGGTAGTCCAGTAAAGAGTGCATTACAGTTATCTAGTTGACTGAAAACAAAAGTGTGAACTAATTTTTCAGCGTCCTGTAAAGTTATAAAAGGTCTAACTTTAGGTCAGAGTCAATAGTTACTTTAAATTCTTTACCTTCAACTTGACTTTTAAACCTAAAGGATCAAGTTTATTTCAAATACCCTCACTATATCCATTTTTGCCAGTCATTAAGATTTCTGTTTTCTTTTTATTTAGTTTGAGAAAGTTGCTACTCATCCATTCAAAAATACAAGTAAGACACAGGATCAGACAGCCAAGAGCGTCAGGGTCATCAGGTCTTATTGATAAATACAGTGGTGTGTCATCTGCATATCTGTGGTAGTTCACCTTGTACTTTGAGATAATCTGGCTTAATGGAAGCATATATATTGAAAAGAGCAGTGGACCCAGGATAGACCTTTGTGGTACACCATATCTCTATATATAATATTCATTTGGGTCTTGATCTTTGTTTGTCCGCGAATGAATTAGAAGAAGCACTAGATGGCAGTAGAGAGACAGCTAAAACATAGGCATTGCATTAAGAATCTCCTCCAGGCTTATACTACTGAAGACTGTAGTACTCCAGTCACACCTCAAAACGCAGACATTCCAACTAAACAAATTGTTGTGCTTTAAATTAACTAAAGAGATCTTCATTTAGATCTTGATCTTTGTCCGCGAATTCCATGCATGCGTAGACCACCTTCCAGTTTAGTACGTTGTTGTTACTCACGAATGTCAACAATGTGCCGGAATAACGAAAGGGGTGGTGGACAGTGTTACGCTGATTAGCTCCTGAGGCCTGGTTAGAGAATGAGAAGAGAAGATAAAAGGTACGTCCTATCGAATCAATCTCCAAGGGTTTTCTTTTTTAATTTTGTTTCCCTTGTAAAAAATCATAATACTGTGCGACGAAGGGCCCAGTTCATGACTGGCAGCTGCGCTTAAACAGGTAGCCCTTCACAGACAACTTTAACATGCACAACGTAGTTGGGCGCACATGGCTAGTAAAATATAATAGGTCTCCGAGGTGTTTTCACCACAACTAACAAAGAGTTTTCTGCCTGTTAAGTAAGGCTGAAACCAATTTAGGACATTGCCAGAGAGGCCCAACCATTGACTAAAGTAATGTGAAAGAATACTGTAATCAATGGTGTCAAAAGCTGCATTCAAGTGTAAG
The DNA here is from genome assembly GCF_016835505.1 of Polypterus senegalus. Taxonomy (NCBI): domain Eukaryota; kingdom Metazoa; phylum Chordata; class Cladistia; order Polypteriformes; family Polypteridae; genus Polypterus; species Polypterus senegalus. Next base: position 177,554,688 of record NC_053156.1, on the reverse strand, counting down.
AGAACAGAAACAGATATACGGCTTTTGTTCACATTAACCCTCAAGTTATTTACTACTTTAACCAGTGCAGTTTCTGTACTGTAATTTGTTCTAAATTCTGACTGGCACTTGTCAAGAATAGAATATTTATTCAAGTAATCATGTAGCTGCATAATAACTGTTTTTTCTAGAGTTTTACTTAGAAAAGGCAGGTTAGATATTGGTCTAAATTTGTCAAAAACAGAAGAGTTGAGATTATTTTTCTTGAACAGGGGTTTAAAAACAGCAGTCTTAAGACAATTAGGAAAGACCCTCTAATAATGAGTTCACTATATCAAGTACGCTATCAATCAGCACAACAGAGACTTCTTTGAAAAAGTCTGTTGGTTTGGGTCAATGACGCAGGTGGAGGTTTTCAGTTGAGAAAGTATTCTATGTTGTTCGGGTAGATCTGTTCTGGTGAAATAATTTAATTTATTTAAAATGGAATACTGCAGTTCAATCAAATTAACTTTGGAGTATACTATTTTATTTCTAATGTCATTAAATTTGTGTTTAAAGAGAAAGTTTCATTAGTAGTTTATAGGAGGCATTCCATTGAGTGAGCTGGGTTTAGAAGATGATCAGTAGTTGAGTATAAAACTCTTGGATTACCAGCATTATCATTTATAATTTTCAAGAAAAAGGACTGCCACTCAAGGCAGACTATATTGTTATATTCAGTTATTTTAGCCTTCATAATTCTATTAATGTTGAGCTGATAAAATTTTTTACCCACAGTTCCTGAGTAAAATCATTGTGGATGATTTCAAAGAAATCCCTAATACGTGGCCTCTCCAGTATATTGCTCACTTAAACAGAGCATTCCATGAGCATTATTTCACATTTTGGTGAGTGTTGCCAGGGTTACCAGTGAGCAGCTGTTTTTAATTCTTTTAAGTGACTAATGCACACTTTTGCATTCATATGTATTCTGTAGTAGATAAGTAAGAAGGTAGCAAAGAAACTATTGAAAACATTTTATAAGGCACATCCTAAAATTGCTCAAGCATTAGCATTAGAACAAATGACTGCTAATGTCAGTGAATTGGCTAGATCTGAGAATACGCTAGACAAGTAACAGAAAAGGGTCAAAACCAGGAAATCAAAGACACAAGCATCACAGCCAAAATAAGAGGCAAAAATTGTGGTCAAAAATGTAGGGCATAAAAGTCAAAATCAGGAAAAAAACACTAAAATCTTTTAGAAAGAGTGATTTGAAAGATGGTTTTGTATCTGCTATTCAGATAAGGAAGTAAATTCCTAGAAGATCTTCTATCCTGTTATGTCATAACCAAGAGGTCATGACCTCCAAAGACATGCCCTAGCAATGTGTAAAGCAGCCCTGATGACAAGAACCAAACATAGCAGCAATCATCAGAAATACAAAATAGCAGATGAAACAGTCAAAAAAAATACATAACGTTTTATGTGATTGGAATTTCCAAACATAAACATCATAATCATAATCATTAGCTTAGGAAACCCCTAGAACAAAAGTTAAATCTCAGAAATCCGCACACAAAATGTACAAACATAAACACTGAGACCAAAATCCAATTAATGAGCAGATGAGACTAACCGATAAAAAAACACATTAAAAATGTGAAAAACCATGAAAACATAATTTCTAAGAGACTGCTTTGAAATTGCAGCAAGTAAGGCAAAGGCAGACACGTGGTCCAGTCCCATCCTCCGGAAATGACCCTTTATCTGTTGTAGCCAGGTGTTATATGGGCATCCCCTTGACCTGGTCCAGCCACTCGAGTCCTCAACAATGAAGATCCTACGAGCCAGATCGCCCTCTGGGAATCTCGCAACATGGCCATAGTGCCGTAACTAACACTCCCTCACGATACAGGTAATGGGCTTCGTTTAGGACTCCGTGAGCAACTGCTCATCCAACACAAAGTCAAACCAGTGGTACCCAAGGATATGCCGAAGAGATCCGGTACAAAAAGAGTCCAGTCTACATCTCAGGTCATGCGATAGCGTCCATGTCTCGCAACCATATAGCAAGACAGGAAGCACCAGGACTCTAAAGACCTGGACCTTCGTCATTTTGCATAGATATCGGGAGAGCCACACACCCCTTTCCAGCGACCCCATGACCCCCCATGCTCTCCCAATCCATCTACTGACTTCAATGGAAGACTCACCAGAGACATGAATGAAACTGCCGAGGTAAGTAAACCTCTAGACAAGGTCGACACTCTCTCCGCAGACAGACACACTGCTGTTGGCTGTGCTCAAGAGGTCATTAAAGGGCTGAATCTTGGTTTTTATCTAGGACACTCGCAAGACCACACACTCAGACTCATCGTTCCGTCTCTCGAGTGCCCTGATCAGAGCCTCTTTTGACTCCGCGAAGATCACAGCATCGTCAGCAAAGTGAAAATCAGTGAATCTTTCTTCACCAACTTATGCCCCACAGCCCTAGACCCCACAACCTTGCCCAACACCCAGTCCATGCAAGCATTAAACAGAATAGGAGCAAGAACACATGCCTGATGAACCCCAGAATAAATTGGGAAAAATGCAATACAACTTGAGGAAAATAAAACATACAGAAAATTAATCAACAAACACACAATATCTTTTTGCTGTTTTCACATGTGAAGGAAGAGGTTCACAAAATAACAGTAGCTACAGGGTACATTTCGAAAAAAAACTATTTAAAGATTAAATAAATTTTAAACCAATTTATTTAATGTACAGTAAAGAAAAAATAATGCAATCAAATTGAGTTAGAAAATCATTTATCAACTATTTGTTGCCTAGATGACAGGCAAAGTGATTGCATGTATAGGGAAAAGTGGGTTTAACTAAATGTAGCTGTTTTATAAGAAAGTAGCAACATCATTTTGTTATAGTGTGACATTAAATGTTTTTATACTGTAATGTTTATAAAGCTTTCAGTAAGATAGCCTTTGAAAGTCTAGTCATCATATAATAGGCCACAGTTTATGCTTTAATGTATATAATCATTTCTACCAAAGCTGAGTCTTACAAGAGTCAGTGCTGGGGATGCAATTCTTTATAATGTATTGTCCCAGGTGGCTGGGGGGGGGGCGACCCAGCCGGGACACCCAGGAGGACCGGAAGAGGGCTTACATCTTCCTCAGACCACGTGGGGGCGACTGCCCTGGTTGCTATGGGGACAACGGGTACAGGGCTTTGAAGCTCAACCCTGTAGGGGCCCGTGTCACGGCAAGGGGGTGCCCGGATGCCTTAGGAGAGGCACTTCCGGGTGTGGCGGAAGTGCCGAGGGGAAGTTGAGGAGGGACACCCAGAGTGTTTCTGGGGATGCAGCCGGCACTTCCGCCACACTGGGGCGTGTCGTGGGAGATTGCCGGAACACACCTGGAGCACATCCGGGTGCTTATAAAAGGGGCCATCTCCCTTCATGAGAGGACTTGAGTCGGGTGGAAGCAGGACGAGGTCTGGGAGGAGATCAGGAGGCGGCCTGAACAAAAAGTGAAGGCATTGTGTGTGTTGGCCAGTACTTTGGGAACTTTTGGGGACTTGTGAGCATTTTTGTAAATATGGACTATGTAAATAAACATGTGTGGGGTGATTATTATTGTCTGCTTTTAAATGCATTTTTATTACTATTTAATTTAATATTGTTTTTTGTATCAGTATACTGCTGCTGGATTATGTGAATTTCCCCTTGGGATTAATAAAGTATCTATCTATCTATCTATCTATCTATCTATCTATCTATCTATCTATCTATCTATCTATCTATCTATCTATCTATCTATCTATCTATCTATCTACTTTACACGATGCGTGCTCCTGCAGACACTGATGGATATTTATTGATTATTTCCATCAATCCAGTAATGCAACCATTCCAGCATGCATTAGGTACGAGGCAAAAACAATCCCTGAACAGGGCATCAGCTCATCACAAGGTGAATACAACCACATACATATACTAGCGTCATTTTAGCATCACCAAATCCCCAAACCTGAATGTCGTTGGAAGGAAACTGGAGCACACTGTGGCAACCCACCAGGAAAACATGCAAAATCCAGACAGGGAACACAGGGACTGTGACTCCCTGAGAGGCAGCAACCTACCGCTCCACCACTGTGCTGCCCCTTATATATGTAATTATTAACAGTATCCATTATTCAAACCGGCTATATCCAAGCTACAGGGTCATGGGGGTCTGCCGAAACCAATCCCAGCCAACACAGGGCGCAAAGCAGGAAAAAAACCCCGGGCAGGGCGCCAGCCCACCACAGTATTAACACTACTCATTATTTAAATGAAGTTAACAATTTATCTGTAAAATGTAATATGCATACTTTAATGCATTTCATCATGAAAGTGATATCTAGTATAAATCTAAGGATTCTAAATGTGCAGACAGCTGGAATATCATACATTTAATGTGTTCTGTGTGACAATTGCTGCTTGCCACTGCTGTCAGTTCAGGAGGAAGCCTCAGAAGCACGTAGCAATAAACAATTAGTTCTGTTTTAAGATGACGTTTACAACAGTCTAGTTTAATGACAAAATAAGCTACGAGCTTAAAGTTGATGTTTCGAGATCAATGCCAAAATTTCCACTTTAATCACAAAATAGACCTTATCACTGTGTCCCTAATTTTTTTTTCTGTGTCTCAAATACACTGCCATATATTCTGATGCTGTTGTGAAGATGCAAAAAAAAAAAGTACTGAAGATGGTATTAACCTCATATCGTTTATTACTTTAAGGCATCAGATTGTAATCAACCTGTAACCATATAATGATGCACGGAATGGCCAAACTATTCCAAATACCATAGCTGCTTTAACATTGTTACTACCAGTACACTACTCAGAGTATTAAACCACTGCAGTTGTAATATTGCATAACCTGAGTCACTTATGCTTTCATATTGTATATTTTTCATTGTTTATAGTATTATTATTATTATTATTACTTTAGTTGTTATTTTATCATTTTATAGGAAAATAAGTTTGAGGATCTGCATATTAAATCTCATTGTTCCATACAATAACAATAAAGGAATTCAATTCAATTCAATAGAAGAGAGCGTGTATTTGCAGATTATGACGACTGGCTTCTAAGTTGATTTAGATGTCCAAGCTCTATTTTCTTGGCGCTCTTGATATCATTTTTAAGATGAAATGCGGTAAAGTATGTATATTACATTATACAGATACATTTTTAACTTCATTTAAATAATGTATACTGTTAATAATTAAACATGTAGCACAGTGGTAGCGATGAGCTGGCACCCCATTCAAGGATTGTTCCTGCCTCGCACTGTATGCTTGCTGGGACTGGCATGACCCTGGATGGATAAATGGATGGAATAATTAAACATGTACTATGAAGTGTGAGATTGGTGCTTGGTTGGCGCCGACCCGACACAGACTGACACCAGAGGCATGGGAAAAATAAACAAAAAGATATATTTTTCTTCTTTACCTGTGGGGCACGTCTTCCCCATGAACCCCACAGGCACAACACAGTCCCAAAATACAAAGGAAAAATCACCCCAAATCACACTCTTCTTTCCACACCTCCTAAGGCAGCGTCGTCAACCTCCTCCCGACTCTGGCGCCCTGAGCAGTGGCCTCAAGCTCCTATTATAGCCCACCCGGAAGTGCTGCAGGTGCTCGTTGACCTACTTCTGGGTGTGCCTGCGCTCCCACCCAGACGGGCTCTTTAAGCCATGCAGCTCTATGCAGCTCCCCCTGGCGGAGGCCACAGAGCCCAACCAAGATGAGCTCCGGTGTTCCATGAAAGTGGCTCCAACGTAACCTAGGAGGGCTGCCAACAAAGGTTCCGAGGAACATAGCGTGGCTCCCATGGCTGTTCACCTGGATCTAGTCCCGGCCGGGCGTGGGTCCCAGCTGTCCGCCATAGAAATTGTGAATTTCCCCTTGGGATTAATAAACTATCTATCTATCTATCTATCTATCTATCTATCTATCTATCTATCTATCTATCTATCTATCTATCTATCTATCTATCTAGAAGATATTGCAATGTTCCTTCAAAGTTTTGAAGAATCGGTATTCTAAGCTTACAAATGGCTTGACATTTATTACAGAGCTGATTGTGTGGTGATTGGTTACTTGGAGAAAGAAAAGGAAGGACAGGAATTGGGGGTTAGTATGTTTGAAAGAGACAGTACTGATGCAATAAACTATGTCATTGAGGGTCATGCACAGCGCTGCATGTATCTTGCGGGAGGCAGGAACAATCTCTGAATGGGGCTCCAGGTCATCGCTAACACTGCGCTACCATGCCCCTATGTTTAACACATGCTTTAATTTCTACCATCATGAAAATGATATAAAGTACACATCTTAGTATTTAAATTGTTCAGAGAGCTATAATACAATGAATGTAATGTATTCTGTGTCCTGTCTGTGTAAGAGAAAACTGATTTAAGTGGTACATAGTGATTCACACATATAGAGTACTGTATCCAGCAGGGGGCGTTAGCTCCCTTATTGAAATTAGTTCTTTTGTAATTGCGGCATGTTACATAACCCGAATCTATAGGGTGGTCCAGATCTAATTATGCAATTTTCATTACACTATAACTTATTAAGTTTATTACATAGAAAACCAACCGAAAAATCCAGGACTATCGAGAAGTGTGCATACTGACGATATGAAGAATCATCTTCGCATAAATCAAAGTCATCCAGAAGATCTGGATCTGCATAATTAGATCTGGACCACCCTGTATATGGATATGATATTAAAAGGGATACCTCTCCCTTAGTGATACAGCAGTAAGAAATCACATAGGGGAAATAACTTAGCTTTCTATAATAATGGCTTACACTGCATAAAAGACGAAGGAAGTCAATGGCAAGAACCCAGTTCGGGAGTGGGGGCCCGATGTGTAGAGTCTGCCATTTTTGCTACTGCATTGGAAGGATTTTCAGGATGGGACGACGGTGTGTCCCATCTGTCCGTCGGCTTTAAAGGTGTGCCTGGTTTTATACCCTTTTTTCATGTGCAGGCCCCCACTTAGGTGAATACAGTACACCCCCAATATTTACTAGGGTTACATTCCTAGACAACCTGCAAATTGTGAAACACCGTGACTTTTGGATGTGGTTAAAAATGCCTTTTAAATGCCTATTTTTTATAGTTTAAACCCTAAATACAATATGCCCCCAAAGCACTTTAATTTAGTTGCATACTCAGCTTAATACATTAATACATCTATCCATCCATCCATCCATTATCCAACCCGCTATATCCTAACTACAGGGTCATGGGGTCTGCTGGAGCCAATCCCAGCCAACACAGGGTGCACTACTGGTTAAACCAACAAATAGTATGTTTTTCCTTGCCTCCACTTGGTATTCTCTGAAATTCTTCCTATTTCCCTGTGCTTTTGCCATTGTCTTTTCACAGAACGCTGAACTTGAGGGGCAATTTATATTGATTTGCATATTCAAAAAGGCGTAATTCTGGGAGGAGTCAGGGTAGGGCAGCAGGCGCATGCACAGGAATGGGCATACTGGCGCAGGAATGCTGCCATCCAGTCTGTTGGGGAAGCATGTTACATTTCACACTGACTGGGATTTATAAGGGTGGAAGAACATGGAAGTTAGCGTATGCACAGATTTATGCATCTAGATTTTTTGTGCATATGCACATTTCTGTTTTTGTCTGCACACTATGTCTTGGTGTGACTTCTACACACCCCATTATACATGAGGACCTAGTTCAAACAAGTAAGTATTGCTAAAAGTTTGGGTTTTAATCCAACCTTTTTAAGACCCTGCACCCGCAGAATATATTTAACTTCTCTCCCCCTAAAAAGTAATATCACATTTGAAGATGAAGAAGTCAAATTTCTAATTTTTGAACCACAAATTGAACAACATACAGTACTGTGGGTGAGCAAATTGAACTAAAAAAAATAATATTTAAACTCAGTGCATAATATTTTAAAATAAATTGTGCAATTTTCCTATATAAATCTCAATAAACTTGTAAACATTACCCCGGTGAAGCTTAGACACTCAATTGATAATCCTGAGATTGCGGTATCCCACAAAGCATTGAGCACTGCAAGGAATTACACAAAATCAACAATCAAGGAGTTTTGGGAGACTGGAAACCCTCATGAAGCAACAGGTACCAGAGTGCCTCTAAATAATGACACACAGTTGACAAGATATGTGCCCCAGTAGCAACTGCAATGCAGTTCAAAAACATACGTGCTATGCAGTTAAAATTGCTGCGCTACTATTGGGACCACCATCAGGAGAGATCAGCTTAGTGTAAGCAGTAGGTGCTGCAACCAATTCAGTCTTCTCTGGCAAAAATGTCAATCAAATCTCTAAATCAGTGACATTTCATGAATAGGGCTTGCACAGAAATCAATACTCACCCTTCTCTAGGGATCATTGCAAAGTCCAAATTCCATTCTCTTAAAAAATAGATATTCACCTTTACGAATGCTCTGACCGCAGCAAGGAACTTGTGAGAACATGCATTTCTGCAGCTCTTTCACAGGTGACAATTGTGCATGCAATGCTTGATTCATTTTAAATCACCTAACATGAACATCAACCTATAAATGACGTACAAATGATGTCCAATGCAAGATACTGATTGCAACATGATAAAGTTGGACAACGCACCTCACTCATTTTTGATGAAATGCAATGCAGCCTTCCTCCTTGTCGCACCCCCTGAATGCCTTCTCGCACCCCCGCTATGATTCACACTGTCCAAAGATAATACAGGATATATTATTCAAATTATGACAGAAAAAGCAATATTACACAAAAACACGTATGCAAATTCCCTTCCCAGATCCCCATTGGTAATAACTATAGCTATACTAATAAAAGGCAAAGCCCTCACTGACTGACTCACTCACTCACTCATCACTAATTCTCCAACTTCCCGTGTAGGTAGAAGGTTGAAATTTGGCACACTTATTCCTTACAGCTTACTTACAAATGTTAAGCAGGTTTCATTTCGAAATTCTACACGTAATGGCCATAATGGTCGATAACGGTCGATTACATCTGCCATGTTGAACTTTCTTATTTATGGCCCCATTTTCACGAAATTTGGTAGGCGGCTTCCCTGTGCTAACCGAAACCATGTACGTACTTATTTCAGTGGCATGACGCCACTGTCAGCTGCCATATTGAACTTTCCAACGTCACTAATTCTCCAACTTCCCGTGTAGGTAGAAGGCTGAAATTTGGCAGGCTCATTCCTTACAGCTTACTTACAAAAGTTAAGCAGGTTTCATTTTGAAATTCTATGCATAACGGTCATAACGGTCAACAACATCCGCCATGTTGAACTTTCATATTTATGGCCCCATCTTCACGAAATTTGGTAGGTGGCTTCCCTGCGCTAACTGAAACCAATGTACGTACTTATTTCGGTGGTATGATGCCACTGCCGGCCGCCATATTGAACTTTTCAACGGTCTTTGTTACTTAAGGGCCCATCTTCAAGAAATTTGGTACGCGGGTTCCCAACGCTAACTGAATCCTACTTACGTACATATATACATCCATAGCCTGCAGCTCAGTAACCGTGTGAGGCGGCGTTGGGTCCCCCATCCCAACGCCTCCCACGTTGTTGGCTGCCTGCCTATATAAGGCCGTCTGTCACTCCGGTCCCTACATTCCCTTCCTTGCTTAGCCACGGGATTCACGTCTCCCTGCTGATAACTATAGACTTTTTATTTAATCCGCAGCTTCTCCGCTGTTTTATTGTTCATTTATTACGATTATAGTTATTGTGTAGGTATTTTAGACTTACTTTACATTGTTCAGGTACCCATTTCCTTTATCATTCCAACCGTACCCCCATTAACATGTCTATCGAGGTGATCACCATCGATCAAAGAACTGTCACTTACCGAGTGGTTTCCATGCCCGCAGATGGCACCTACCTTTTCCATTCTCTTTGTTACATATTGCACGGCCATATCAGGCTCACTCTTGATATCCGGAGGAACATTGTGTCTTATGTATTGAATGACTGGGACAGGTTCAAGGTGTGGACTGATGACGGTACAGGAGATAATTATACTAAACAGGAGCACTGTAAGAGTGAAATGCTTAAGTACTTCACCTATGGTTCTGCATGTGAGTTGATGGCCGCCGCTGAATTGTTCGGTTGTTGCTTTCAAGTGTACCGAAATGGCCAAATATTTTACACCTTTCGACAACAAATGCCACTTAAACATCTTAGATTCACAGGTAACGATTTCAGTAGTAGACACTTTGATGTTTATAAAAGTTTAAACTCTCAAAAGCTGGATGTGAAGTTATCAATGAAACTGGTGGTATGCTTACAACGCTTGACAGGTGCCAAAAGTCACTTCAACACAAGTCCTGCAAATACTTTCGTAATTGAAAACAAACCATGAAACTCAAACCGATTATGACAGCAGCAATCCAATCTGTGAGATTTGAAACAAGATTACTATTCACATGGCCAACTGTACATTGCATGCTCAAGAGTAAGCTCAGCGCACAGCTTGGTCATATTACAACCGTAGGGCCGAACTCACAATGTGGTATACAAAGAAATCCTTAACAAATAATTATTAGTATATTTTCCCTCAGTTTAAAAAGGTTTAATTTTCTTTTTAATAAAAATTTTAAGGCAGTACTTCGCCGCTGCGAAGCGCGGGTATTTTGCTAGTCTATGTATACTGTATAGACAGAGAGCCACGCCCGCCAACTCACAGAGCCCCGGCCGCCAACTCTAAGACCATGGGATACGCTCGACAGAGCCCCGCCCGCCAACTCTAACCCTCCTACCGTGTCATGGGATACGCACAACAGAGCCACGCACACCAACTGTAAGCATCCTCCCATGTCCAGCGTCGCTCTCAAGGCATGTGCACTGCCTGCTCATGTGCCCACACGCAAACACAGCCTCAGTCGCTTTCGTCTATGCAAAAGTCCACATGCACCTCTGAGCCACGTTGACTTTTCACCGCACGCAAGGCAGAGAGCCACAAATGGCAACTCATAGAGCCCCGCCCGCCAACTCTAACAGAGCCCCGCTCATGGGTTATGCACGAAAGAGCCACAAACGCCCACTCTAACCGTCCTCCCACATCATGGGGAACGCACAATAAGGCCCCGCCCGCCAACTCTCACCCTCCGCAGGCTTCCAACATCGCTCTCAAGGCAATCATATGGCGACATCGACTTCTCAACTGTTACTCTGGTACAACTCAGTACGCAAGCTATATTAAGCATCACCAACGCAGACTCACTACACCTTAATGAACAGGTGCTGAAACTTATCCCTAACAACGAAGTAACTTTCACCAGCATTGACTCCATCATCACAGACGATCCTGCGGATCAACTTGCATTCCCCGAAGAATTTCTTAATAGTCTTACTCCCACTGGCATGCCTCCACATAAACTCAAAATTAAAACTGGTTCAGTCATCATGCTTCTCAGGAACCTCATACCAGCAAAAGCTCTCTGTAATGGCACTAGACTTTCTGTTACCAGCATTCACCGCAATCTACTGGAGTGTAAGACTATCACATTGCCGTTTGCAATAACTATTAATAAGGCACAAGGACAAACTTTCAAAAAAATATGCCTGTATTTGCCAAAACCTGTTTTCACTCATGGACAATTGTATGTTGCTCTCAACAGAGTTCCATCTTTTCATTCACTGACAGTTGTATCCTCAAACCCTCCCCATTTGGACAACTGTGTCTTTCAGAAAGTGTTCAATCATTAATAAATAATTATATGCGGTGTATGCTACGTCGCAAGGTTGGCTATTTGTTTATATTCACTACACAGCAAACAATAAACACTAACAACAAAGTCCAACACTGTCCAATAAAACAGAAGCAGATGACAATGGAGTGTAATAAAAAGCCCTGTGAACAGCCTTGTGTAAGAAATGTAAAATTTTGTCCTACCAGGTTCCTGTTGCAGAGCGAGGATTTGATTTGATTGGGAATGCCCCCCCTGTTGAAGTGGAAGCCAATCAAGATGACTCCAAATTGACAAAATGAAACTGTAATCCAAGGTAGTTGTAGTTTTAATTCAATGGTGCGTGTGATGAGTAGCAAGCTTGCTTGATTAAACTTCTTCCCAAACAGCATTATACTGCTGGGGCTGCTGTGAGAAAGAGGCAATTTTAAGTAACCCTGCTACAAATGGAACCACCAGCATATTTAAACTGTAGTTTCAGAATGCAATGAATGAATGTAAACAAATAAAGGTATGAACAACACCACCTAGAACCCTGTTAACAATTTCTCCACAATAAAAAACAAACCACACATATAATAATTTGTTATTGCTACAAGCAGTTCTTGTATGTGTTTGCATTATGTAATTACTAATTATTATTGTTTCTAACTGTATTTTACTTGTGAACCTGTTACAGCTCTCTGAGTTTGCACTCATTGAAGAGTGCAATTCAAAATAAACTGAACTGAATATTCCATAGCATTGAAACATAGCTCTTTTTAGGGATCTAATTTTGTCTGCACCTGCACATCTACAGCAACAAACCCTTCTGTTGACAAAGGATACTATACCCTGATCCTTTATTCATTACAAATCAGCAGTAAGACTAGGCAACATTTTGGCAGTTCCTGCGTATTTGTGTTCTTTTACCCAGTTCAGTCAACCCCTTTTTGTTTCTTGCTGACATACATGTAATTCCTTGACCATCAACCCCGACAAACCATAATTAGATGTACAGTAATTACCTACTACCATTGTTGTAACAGCTATTCAACTTAGTTGCTAGTTAACCAACCATAATTATTTGTTACTCTGCATTAACTGAGCCTCCTTTGGCTCCTTTCTTCAATGGTCTCTTTTAACAGCAGGATCACCATTGGCTGACTGGTCCATTTTTGGTGCTGATATAATGCTGGTAAGCATTAGACTCCTAGTAGGGTGGATGATACTGATATACTCCTGCCAATATCTCAGGTTTTTACTGCCATACCACATTCAAAGTAAGTTAATTTTTTCTCAGAGACAATGGTCATGTACCTAACCCAATATTTAAACTATATTAGTGTTTTTGTCCAGGATAATATTTAAAAATATAATAACATTTATTGCATATGAAAAATAAGACTTTACAGAGTTGTCAAATGCAAAACTATGCAATTAACTATCTTTCTCCCAAAATCATGTTCTTCAGCATAACATGCATGTTTTCATGTTCTTTGAAAGTGGTATAAAATGCAATTCTATAACAAAATCTTTTTTTTCTTTTTTGTGCAAATATGTACCCTTCTGTATTTGAGTTTCTTTAAAAAAATACCTAAACACGGTATTTACAGCATCATTAAATATCTTGATTGCTTCTATTGAAGCACTTAGTTTTCAGAGAAATTCAAATATGAAATTAAACTTCTTATTTTTGGAGGAAAAATACTAAACTATTGAGACTCTACTAAAAACAGCTTTCTTTAGATATTTACAAGAAAATATCTATTTTTATGTGTTCTTCATGCAGGTTTAGTTCCTTTCTTATCAAATGTTATTTCATTAATTCTGGTTTTTGGAACAAACATTTTGTGTATATGAATCATTAAGGATGACTAAGCTTCTTGGGCAGAATTCTAAAGATGTACGTCAATAAAATTCAAACTAAACAAAGAAAACTAAATTGTTAAAGTGCATCAGACTTAAGTTTTATGACTTAATGTTCACATATTTTATACTATTATGTATCAGGATTGTGATTTATGTGGTTGATTATCATTAATAGCACTGTAAAAGTAAGTATAACAATATAAAGTTGTATATCTTTATGATGAACAATGAAGACACTTTTGCATCATTTAAATGATTCAATGATAAATACAATTCAGCATAGGTAGGTTTCTGTCATTACCTACAAATTAGACGTTTTTCTTCATTCAAAGGTGCCTCAATTTCCCAAATGATTTCCTTAAACCAATTTAAAGCCACTGCTTCTAAACAGCTCCTTAGATAAAGGAATAATCACCACAAAAATAAAAAGTTTATTAGGAACATTAGTCAGTCAAAGGAAATCCATTCTTTAAAAAGTACAATAAACACTTATTTTTATGATACACATAGGCTATTAGAACTTGAAATAGCATAAAATATAAGCTTTTCTAAACTTAGATATCTAATATTTACCCAAGATTTGATTTCATTTGTAAGAGGCACCTCTAAGTACTATCCATCCTTGTCCCTGTCCATATATGGCTTCACCATCAGCTCAGACTTTACAGGACATCTATTTTTAACAATATAGTCTGGGATCTTTGGCATTTTAAACACTCATCTGCTAATTACAACTGATAGAACAGGGGTCTGTAAAGGCCATTCAAGTGAGCCTACTAGTTTGCTGTGTAATGTTGCCCAGCCTGCCCACTTCAAGCAGCTCTAACACATGTTTGTTTTACTATTGAAAAATAGTAAAAATAAAGTACATTAATTTTCTGTTTTTTGGCGCTGTCCTCCTTCACTGACAATATGTTCTGAAAGAGCAAGCAGTTAGTTAGAAGCTGGCCAGATCAAGGGCAAAACCAGTTTGGTACAGAGCATAGTTAAATCCCATGGATAGTACCTAGCACACAAACTTCTTGTCTAATATGGTGGCCCTTCTTAGGTGTTGTTAACAAAATGATCTTACAAGTATGACTGGCTGGTGAAAGCATCCTAGTTTGCCATGTTTTATCATTCAAAATTATTATATTGTAGCGACTAAGGAGGGTGAGACACAAAACAAGTGCTGGAAACGTGGTGCTCCAAAGATGCTGAGTTTATTAAACAAGAACTGATCAGAACAGCAATAAAACTTCCCCAACCCATTGTTTAGGGTCACTAGGCACACCTATAAAACAACAAAATGTCACTATTTGTTTTGTCTTTACCCGTTTTTCATTACATCTTGCCTGAAGAAGGAGCCTGAGTTGCCTTGAAAGCTTGCATATTGTAATCTTTTTAATTAGCCAATAAAAGGTGTCATTTTGCTTGGCTTTTCTCTACATTCATAATGGCTAACATGGTACAACACCCTAGTACTATGTGGTTGTAAAAACGGAGAGCCTGCCCTAAACAGAGTAAACAGAAAATATTAATTACAGTACATCACAATATAAGCAAAGCTTTTATAGTACAAATACAGACAGTCTGTAGTACTACCACATGTATTCCACAAGCATTTTTAAAGATCATTAGTTTACACATGGTGAATTATCAGCCTTGGACTTGCTTGGCACTGACTGAGAATGGAATATAGGGTGTGACTCCTGGGGCCTTTTTTATAAAGCTTGCATATGCACAAAAAGAAGCTCGAAAAATATGTCCACAACTTTCCATGCAAATGTTAGAAATTGTAAAACATTTAATGTGGGACTATGCACTGTGATATATGGCAGTCCATCCTGGCCAATACCCCCAAGCCGCCAGATGGAGCCCTCCCTGTGACATGGAGATGCCCCGAATTCCAGCAAGGCATCATGGTATGTGGAGTTTTAATGCACAGCCCTGCTGGATAACATCAGGGCCGCCAGGGGACGCTGCAGGGAGGCCCAGAGATTTATATTTTCAATACAGCCCGGAAGTACGTCACAATCACGGGGACAGAAGAAACAACGTACTTCCGGGTTGAAGAAAAGGAGTTTTCAGCTGACCCGGAAGTGCTGGATAATCACATGGACTGCAGGATCAGAAGCACTTCCGTGTCAAGGACTACAAAGGACTGTTGGAGATCCCAGACAGGCAAGCTGAGTTGGGAGGAAGGGAACAATGTGTCTGGGAGTGGAGGATTGTTATTAGATTATTGATTATTGTGATTTATATGAGTATTGTGGAGTGGAAGGTGCTTTGTACACTTATTTATAATAAAAAGTCAACCAGACTTTTATCTGGTGTCTGATCTGAGGGTTCAAGGGGACGACAGCGACCCCTATTTGTCACAGCACATATATAGGTCAACATGCAACATTTCAGAGAAATTAGAAAATGACAACACTCATGATCGAACAGGGAAATGCAGGCAGACCAGCTAAATGATGACTTGCATGCATAATAATTCATATTGCCGAGCTATTTTTATAATGTGTGTTGATGTGAAAAACAATTAATGCTAAATGTGATGAATACAAGACACAGACTATTTTAGTTCCCTTTTAAGAGGACCAATGCTGCGTAATTGTATTGAACTTTTTTTTTGTCAGTCTAGACTACTTGTTTCCACTTCTCAGGGAACAGGCCAACAAGTCAGGAATATCCCCGTTAAACGCCCGTCTGCATTGCTGTGCTGGAAGCCTTTAGCTGACCAATGAAGTGCAACATCCAGTTTTCTTATGGTCTGTGTGCATATGCATGTAACATAACATGTCGTTACCAACATAAAAAGGAAGTTTGCAGCAATGTCTTATTTTTCTAATATAATTGGAGCACTTTAATGCACTCATATTGCAATAATGGCACATGGCGAGAATCAAGCTACTTTTGTTAACAATAAGCAGTGACATTTCATTAAGGCACAACTCATCTATGATGTTAAGATGAAACTGACACTTATAAGGACTGCTTTGGCATAACACCGCATGAAAACTCAGATTGAAATCAAAGAGCAGAGATGTGTTTTTTCCTTCTCCATTACACAAACACTCTGCAGGTGACTAGCAATCTGCTTTGTCGCCAGAGCTTGAACCTTTTTTTCTTTTATTTCAAGCAGGGTACGGCTGGAGCTTGCGGTATTTACAGCAGAAGTAACATTTTGCCATTCAACATATTTGCACTTGTTGCTAACACCTGTGCATAGTGCACTTCTAAAGATGTCTTGCATTTCTGGCTGCTGTACCAACCAATGAAGGTCTGCAGAATTGTGACTGCATATGTATGAGGTTGATTAGTATGGTTCATAAATGGTTGTTTCTGGGTGAAACCGGGCAGGGTTTAAGGAGTGTTCACAAAGGCAAATTTACGAGATGATTTTGAAATATAAAGGGTAAGTTGCATAGAAATGTGCAAATGCCAGGTTTTATGCTTTTTTTTTTTGCATATGTATTTTCCTGTTTTTTGGTGTACACATACTTTCAACTCTTGAAATCATGTAAAGTTTTATAAATGAGGCCCCGGGTCTATGGACAAATCAGTATAAAGAGTGCAAGTTACAAATATGGAAGAAGGAAATTAGAAGGAGAAAGGTTTACCAGTAGCTAACTGACCAAAACTGACTATTATTATATTTCATCCTGTGTGTTTGGTTGGAAGATAAGTAAAATGCACTTTCTGCCAGCAGCATCACAATGGTGTCTTCAGGCAGTTTATGAGATTGTCAAACATTTCATTACCAAGTCAAAAGTGGAGGGCAGTTACAGCTTTTCAGATGAGTCTATTTAAGTTTTGGTAGGGTGTTCTTATTTTTCTCAATTCTTCAAAATGTGCAATAACCCAATAAGTCAGTTGCAACAGGCAAACCTATTCTTTTTTCCAATTTTAAGGAACAATGTGTACTTTGCCAGATCTGCTGCACAGGTTGCCATCCTTCATGATGAAACTGAATTTCAATTTCAAGACTTTATGTACAGGTTTTGCAATTTTTATATCTTTTTGCTATTAATGTGGATAAAGTCCTAGAGGTTTTGTAACAAGAATTAATTAACCTTCCGTGTAACAGTAAACTTAAACTAAAGTTTCTTTGCTTTGTTTCTACAGACTGTACATTACATTTGTAATTGTAAACTTTGTACTTAACGATGAAATCATAATGTTATATGTAAAATAAGAAAGCAAATCCCACCTCCTTATGTCAAACTTATTGTATTTTTTATCCCATATGCTTTGTGATATAAACTAATAGGGATAATAATACTGTAAATAAGGAACTGATGTATTGTTAAGAGAGGAATGATTTAATTAGTAATAATCAATGTGTATTTACAATTGTTATTTGGCTTATACATTTATCCAAGGAAATTCACAACATTTGAGAGATACAATTGGTTACATTTCTTTAGTTTTCCAGTTGGAGCATAGACAAGTGAAATGACTTGCTTATGGTCACAAAGTATCATTGGCTGTATTTGAATTCACAACTGCAAGGTTTGAGGTCCAAAGATTTAACCACTATGCCACATTGTCTGCATTAAATTACTGTTTATCATATTGTAAGACTAGAGTCAGATATTAAAAGGCACTTAGTAATAATAGAATTCTTAGTTGATGCCTTTGTAAATCTTCAGAAGGCATTGTTTTTGGGAGAGAAGAGAGAGTTAGTAACATTTTGTCAATTTTAGGTTTAAAGGAACATTTTTATTACATGTAGTGAGTACAGTGAAATTTCTTCTTGCATGTGCTAATCAAAGAACAACATCCCACCATTTTCCATCATCACAGTTAGACATCCATGGTAGAATGTTTTGGACATTTAGAAATTTCTTCTCTAAATGGTTAATACAAGTTAAAATAGACAATGACTTTTCTAAAGTAATGAATGTTGTAAATGGTATTTTAATTATTAGCATATGATTAAGAACTATAGAGAAAGAAAAAAAATGCTAATATGTTTAATTGGCACAAGACTCAGTTAGGGCAAATGAAAACTTGTTGAAAAAGAATATATTTCTTTGACCTACAATAGGATTTCACCTGGAAATTAATTGCCTTTGTAAGAAGAGGAATTGAAATGAAAAATAGCTTTCAAATACTTAGGGACTTGGTTTGATAATAAACTGGTGTGGGACAAGCATAATTTAGCAGTCACAGAGAAATATAACTTAAAGATTAATGTATAATAGTGCATCTCAAGTCAATTATGGGGAGCAAATAAGAACTCAGTTCCTCTATTATACAGAGGTTTAATTATCTGTATAATAGAGTATGTTTACCAAATTTATAGAAGTGCTAGAACCCTAAGGCTATGTGTAGAAATGTTTTTTTTATCTTCTCCAATTACTATTTTATTGAGAGGCTGCATGGAAATGCCTTGGATACTGCAGGAAACAAGCAACTGGGGTAACATTATATGGTCAAACTATCAGTTTCTGCTTGTCGGTGGTCTTATCTGCTAATGCTCTTGCAGATTTTCAAAACAAACATGGCTTAGTTTTTGAATTGATTCAGCAATCTGTTTCTTTGCATCTGTTTCTTTGCAAAAAGATGCATTGATTAAATTTCTGTAATTCCCAGCTCACATTGGAATTAAATGAAATAAAACAGCAGACTTTGTGGCAAAAAGTGCAGTGAAAGAAGGAAGTGTTGATGTGGACGTTTCTGGAACTGGCAGGCAAAACACTCGCCATCAGAGTACAACCATCTACCTGGATTGGCAGCTACTGCTTCATAAAGAAATACCCTTTCCACAAATTTTTAAAAGATTCTTTTCAGGGAGCTAGTCAACCCTACAGAGTTATTTGAATATGAGTAACATGACTACTGAAGAGCTTCAGCCTTCTGGTGGTATGAGAAAGTGACAAGAACCTTTACTAAAGAAGAGCCCCAGAAGGCTTAAAAGTGCTAGAGGAGTTGATATGGTGGAGGGCAGATTGATGAGAATGCTTGCAGTCTCCAAGAAGTGCTAAAGGTGTAAGGAGTAGGGAGCAACAAGACATCATGCTCTGACAAGAGATACGAGAACTCAGTCATGGACATGTAGATACACAAAGGAGTGTGACAGTGATTATATTGAAGGGGCCAAGCAAAGTTGGCCATAGTTGTCCTGGTGTTTAGGTACATATTTGCTGTTTTTGGTGGTGTTCTCCATGGCTTATAAGAAAGGGCAATTTGCTTAGGTGTGCCAGGGTTAAGCAGTTGCACAAGGTGTTGAACACAAGAGAACCTTCCTGAAGTTAATGGAACTCCATTATAAAAAGAGCTAGATACTGTAAAGCATTTTCTTTAATTTCAGAAGAGACATATGGGACAATTCCAAGCCACTTCCTCTTCTTCTGACAAACAATATTTTGAGAATGTACAGACAAGTCATGTGTTTACAGGAATCTGTCAGTACAAGTGAGAATAAATAAGCAAGGTCTTGTTTTCTCATCATGCACATCAATAAACAATCAAATACCAATATTTGAAAGAGAGCAGTTGTATAAAATAATGGTAAATCAAAAAGAAAGAAACACTGGAAGATGTGTTACAGAAACATTCTGCAGTCTTTTTCTAAGGAGCTTGGGATCTTCTTCTTCTTTCGGCTGCTCCTGTAGCGGATCATCTTTTTCCATATCTTTCTGTCCTCTGCATCTTGTTCTGTTTCACCCATCACCTGCATGTCCTCTCTCACCACATCCATAAACCTTCTCTTGGGCCTTCCTCTTTTTCTCTTGCCTGGCAGCTCTATCCTTAGCATCCTTCTCCCAAAATACTCAGCATCTCTCCTCTGCACATGTCCAAACCAACGCAATCTTACCTCTCTGACTTTGTCTCCCAACCGTCCAACTTGAGCTGACCCTCTAATGTACTAATTTCTAATCCTGTCCATCCTCGTCACCCCAATGCAAATCTTAACATCTTTAACTCTGCCACCTCCAGCTCTGTCTCCTGCTTTCTGTTCAGTGCCCTCGTCTCCAACCCATATGACACTACCGTCCTATAGACCTTACCTTTCCCTCTTGCTGATATCCATCTGTCACATTCCACCTTGCGTGCACTCTCTTTTTCACCTCTCTTTCACACTCCCCATTACTCTGTACTGTTGATCCCAAGTATTTAAAGTCATCCAAATTCGCCAATTCTACTTCTTGCATCCTCACCATTCCACTGACCTCCCTCTCATTTACACACATGTATTCTGTCTCGTTCCTACTGACCTTCATTCCTCTCCTCTTTAGAGCATATCTCCACCTCTCCAGGGTCTCCTCAACCTGCTCACTACTATCAGTACAGATCACAATGTCATCAGCAAACATCATAGTCCACGGGGACTCCTGTCTAATCTCATCTCTTAACCTGTCCATCGCCATTGCAAATAAGAAAGGGCTCAGAGCCAATGCCTGATGTAATCCCACCTCCACCTTGAATGCATCCACGCAGACATCACAACAGTCACACTTCCCTCTTACATATCCTGTACAACTCTTACATACTTTTCTGCCATTCCCGACTTCCTCATACAATACCACAGCTCCTCTTGAGGCACCCTGTCATATGCTTTCTCCAAGTCCACAAAGACGCAATGCAACTCCTTCTGGCCTTCTTTATACTTCTCCATCAAAACCCTCAGAGCAAACGTTGCATCTGTGGTGCTCTTTCTTGGCATGAAACCATACTGCTGCTCACTAACCATCACCTCACTTCTTAACCTAGCTTCAACTACTCTTTCCTATAACTTCAATTTTATCCCCCTGTAGTTACTACAGTCCTACACACCCCCCTTATTCTTAAATATCGGCACCAGTACACTTCTTCTCCACTCCTCAGGCATCCTCTTACATTCCAAGATTCCATTAAACAATCTGGTTAAAAACTCCACTGCCATCTCTCCTAAACACCTCCATGCTTCCACAGGTATGTCATCTGGACCAACGGCTTTTCGGCTTTTCCATTCTTCATCCTCTCCATACAATAGCTGTCCTTACTTCCTCCTTGGTAATCCGTTGTACTTCCTGATTCACTATCTCCATATCATCCAACCTCTTCTCTCTCTCATTCTCTTCATTCATAAGCTTTTCAAAGTACTCTTTCCATCTGCTCAACACACTCTCCTCATTTGTGAGTACATTTCCATCTTTATCCTTTATTACCCTAACCTGCTGCACGTCTTTCCCAGCTCGGTCCCTCTGTCTAGCCAATCGGTACAGGTCCTTTTCTCCCTCTTTAGTGTCCAACCTTTCATACAACTCATCATAAGCTTTTTATTACCATTTGCCACCTCTCTCTTCACCTTGCACCTTATTTCCTTGTACTCTTGTCTACTTTCTGCATCTCTCTGACTATCCCATTTCTTCTTTGCCATCGTCTTCCCCTGTATACTCTCCTGTATTTCCTCATTCTATCACCAGGTTTCGTTTTCTTCCTTCCTCTGTCCAGATGTCACGCCAAGCACCCTTCTTGCTGTCACCCTTACTACATCTACTATAGTTTCCCAACTTTCTGGTAACTCTTCACTGCCACCCAGTGCCTGTCTCACCTTCTCCCTAAACTCAACCTTGCAATTTTTCTTTTTTCAACTTCCACCATTTGATCCTTGGCTCTGCCCTCACTTTCTTCCTCTTCTTGATCTCCAACATCGTCCTACAGACCACCATCCTATGCTGCTTAATTACACTTTCCCCTGCCACTACTTTGCAGTTTTCAATCTCCTTCAGATTGACTCTTCTGCATAGTATGTAATCTACCTGTGTGCATTTTCCTCCACTCTTGTACGTCACCCTATGTTTCTCCCTCTTCTTAAAATATGTATTCACCACAGCCATGTCCATCCTTTTGGCAAAATCCACTATCCTCTGACCTTCTTCTTTCCACTCCTTGACACCATACCTACCCATCACCTCCTCATCCCCACTGTTCCCTTCACTAACATGCCCATTGAAATCCACTCCAATCACCTTTCAATCACAATCCAATTATTCTAAAAAGCTTGGGATGATGAAGAAAAATGAGGAAAGTGCATCTACTGAAGGATGAGAACAAGCCCAAGTTCTGCCAGTCTCAGCTGTTCCATATTTACTGAGTCCAAAAGCTGAAACAGAATTATCTTGTTTCATTTAAACCTACTTTACAATAGAACAGGGTTGTCAAAAGTATTGAAATACAGTATCAAGAAGTATTGACTTTTAAATTACTTTAATACTCATTTGTCATGGTATGGATTCTGCAGCCTATATTACAAATATACTTCCAGTTTGTCATGGCTCGATTTGCAGCCCTGTTTCTGTCCATTGACAGGCAATTTCAGCAGTGTCGAAACCTGCACCAGCATGCTTAACTGACAAAGAGGGAAAATTGGGGATGGAAAATCAGAAGTTAATACTAGCCTATTTGTATATGCAAAATTTGTGAGTTAAGTCAATACAAAATAATTTAAGAGACTTTATTTCCAGATTATGGAAACATTAACAAGTATAAACCTGTAAACTGCTACATTTGAAGCATGGATGTGATGCTTACTTTTATCTGCCAGTTAAACATTTATGATGCATCAAGAGAGATGTCTTCAATTATTTTTACCTACAGGTCACTTTTATTTTGCTCTGTCACACCCTTGATTTATAAATTCTCGCCACAAAGTCTGCTGTCATAGCACGTCAGTTTGTTTTGTTTTATTCCATCTGATTTTTAAAATTTGTTTTCATCACATTGATTGTATAATGTAAAGCGCTGTAACTTTTCAGGTGCTACTCTTGCATGTTCTCATATACCTCTAGTATGTATTTAGTATGTCAGGGTGCAATTGTAGCACAACAATAGCACACTTTACAGAAGAGCACATTGACATGCTAATTGTTGGCAAGATTTAAACTTATTTACTTTTTATTATTTTCAGAACTTTACTCTCACTATTTATAATAAAATATTTGCATTTAACAACAAACTTTTCTATTATATGTTTTTATTAATATTAAGATTTTAATGCATACAGCAATTTATTTAATATTTTTATTGAATCAGAGTTTATATTGTAGTTGGTATCAAAAATGGTATTACATTTCAATGCTTTTCCTAATATCATTGACTTGCAGAAGAATGTTTGTCAGGTTTGTCAACAAGATGAGAAAATATCATGTCCAGCACAACTCCATCATGGTTTTATTCAGAAAACTGTGGAAATCAATACATGCAAATTTTACCCATTCTAAATAGCCATTAGTACAGTTAACAAACTCCTCAACCACAGGCAACATCACTCAAATGCTAAGCAGGCAACATCACTCAGATGTTAAGATAACCCTGATAATGGTCAACACTTTTGAAAGCAAACCATACAATCCCATTATTATTTGTCAAGCTAAGAGGTTCAGGTAGATTCTTAAGCAAGCACAGAAGTCCTCTAAGGGCTCAACCATTATTCAGCAAAGACCAGACAGGTTTCTGCCTACCTGCCTGCATTTTTATGGGTCAATAATAAAATACTTGTTTGAACACCTTGAAATCCAATGATGAATCTACTTTAAATAACAACCATGATTACTAAATCCTTTACAGACATTCATGGCCCAGACAGAGACAATTTCTCATGGAAGATTCTATTCCTGCTTGCTTTTACTGTATATTAGGGAAGTGAGATGGATAGCAGTAGTAATAACTCTCTCTTATACTGTGAATGTTGTGGCCACAGGAAAATGAAAATATCATGTGGATCAACATCTGCCTCAATAGGAACAGACAAAATCTAAAGCAGAGAAGGCACTGCAATCTGACATTCCGTGAGTGTGACAAACTGTTTAAATTGCTAGTGATGTTAATAACTTCATTTCAACAGAAGCTCTCTTGGTTATAACAAGGAAACTGCAGAAATCCAAATGTTGCTTGATACTTCATTGACAAAAATAACATAGTTGACATCCCCCTAGATTACCCCAGATCATCTGACATTTATAAATTAAGCCCAAAACTGGCTAGAAGCTCATGGGCCGTATGATCCATACATCTAATTAAGTTAATCACAAAAAAGTGTAAATGTGTCATATTTATTTTTCAGTAAGATGGGATATAATGTAATCTATTTTATAAGACAACAATTATTTGAAATTACCTATAAAAACAACAACTATTTTTAAAGTTTTTTGCTTGTGTGACATAATGTTTTCTAGTAGGATGCTTTATAAAGGTAGGCATGTGCTGGTTAACTTGGTATGTGAGCCAATCTAATAATAAAGAATTGTCTCCTTTGCATCCCCTGTTCTTGACTATATTTTCAAATGCAAATAATTTAGTAACAATTTGTGTGTTCTCCATTCCAAAGACAAAAAATGAAGTTGACCGCTATCTCTAAACTGTCCTTGAGCCAGTGAGTGTTGAAATGCTATCCCTATCAGTACTGGCTCCATTGCTGCCAACATGCTCTGACTGGCAGTGACCAGGGCCTCACATATAAAACCTTGATTAGAACTCACACTAAAATTTTGGTCATGGACGAAATTCAAAATGATGTACAAGCAAAAGAAATCAGATTTATGAAACCATGCACATACCATGTTTGTGCCACGCTAAGTTCCTTTAGAAATCTTAAATCAACTTAAAACTATGCACACATGCACAGGCTTTTAGTGACTCTCAATCAGTTCTGCCCAGTAATCATGTATGGCTAAAAAACACAACTTTTGAAAATTCATTATCTAATAAACATACATGTAGAAATTAATCCATGTCCCTAAGTAAAATCTTTATTTCAAACCATGAGAGAGCAGAAGAAACAAAACTTGAGGTATTACTCACAAGGGCAGAGTTGTATAACAAATGGCTTATGCACATTTCTGAGTACATTTTATATATGAAGTCCCTGTAATATGAAAGCAGGAACAAAATAGAACTATTTAAATAAGCAAATATACACTGTGAAAAAGGAACAGACCAGCACACTTAAAAAGGTTTGGGGCAGCCACCCGTATAATATTCCTGGCTGCAAATGGTTTTTTAAATAGCACAGAGTTGTTCATTATACTTAGTCCAAAACAGAACTGACGAGGGTTGGAAAAGATGGTGGCTTTAAGGGATTAGACCGGAAGTGATGTAGGGGAACTGGAAGTGATGTTCTTCTGACGTCAGCCTATGCGCCGGAAGTGACGTTCTTCTGGGCAACGGAAGTGATATTCTTCTGGGTGCTGGAACTGGCATCATCAGCACTGAACCAGATAGGTTTTCCTGCGGCTGGTCTGTAGAGATAACAGGAGAAGGTTTAGAGCACCCCACCACCCCTTGGCCTGCCGTAGAATTACCTTTGCTTGGTCCACACAATGTTTCCAACACTTAGTAATATAAAGCAGGGTTCACTTGTATGGTAGCTGTGCATGAACTATCAAAGGATATTTCCAAACCAGTAATTTTAATGTCATGGATGTAGAAAATAATCATTTGAAATATACACACTACTATTTTCAAAAAAGATGATATTTAGGTGTTTTGATTTCAAAATATGTATATGACAGGTTTTGCGATTTTGTGTTGCCATTTCTATTTTGCAGACACAAGTTGCTACAGTATATGGACAGTGGCCTGAACAATTGTCATAACAGAACAAACCACATGTCTGTACTGTTTATTTAGTTAACATTTACATACTTGTACATTTATTTTACCTATATTACCTAAAATAATTCACGGTAATTGCTGGGAAAGGCTTCAGCTACAATGAATAAGTGGTTTATGAAAATAGATGGATGGATTTTAGAAACTCTGTGCCTTAGTTGTTTTGTTTGATTCTGCATATTTCTTAAAAAACTATTTTATTAATCTAATTAATTTTTAATACATTATTATGTTATTTTTGAAAAGATGAAAAAATAATAATAACATAATAGATACAGCCACTTACTTCTAATTTACATTTCTAGTAAGCAAATTTGCCTCCAGTTGCTCTGTGTGAGAGGATTATATGAACCATTTACCACTACCACAGCTTTTGTGTGTCTGGTTTTGCAATCACTTTTGATAACTGAAGAGCCTTCTGTGAAATTGAAAGTGGAGGTGAATAGGACATATGTGAAAGACATTTAAGTATTTACCCTTATTTTGTGTTATGATTTGTTTAAATATTACATGTGATTACCATTGATCTAAAACAATTGATATCCTGATAAAAATAGGGCATTTCAACATGGAACTTTAACCGAACAGAAGGAATTACTGAAGGAGGTTAAACGTGAAATAAAGCAGACAAAGCTGAAGTATAAAGACAGGATAGAGAATGAACTGCAAACTGATAACCTGGACTCACTATGGAATGGCATGAAGATGATGGCTGGCATCATACAAAAATCAATAATTGAGTTGAACTTGCATGGGTCAAAACTGACTATCAACTGACTTGAGTTCTATTCAAGATTTGAAACACAGGATTTTGCTTCAGAAGTCAGCAAAAGAACAGACTGAGTACTGGAGCCAAGAGTAAGCCCTTCTTTGATCAGAATGATGTCAGAAAGGTTCTTAAACAAACAAATATAAAAAAAAGCTTGGGTCCAGACAGAATAAGTGGACATCTGCTTCATTACTGTCCAGAGAAGCTCTCTCCAATATACTACACCATATTTGAAATGTTCTTGGATTTACGGCAAGTGTCCATCCTATGGAAACAGGCAACTGATATTCCATTGGCAAAAACTGCACACCCCAAAGTATTAAGTGACTTTAGAGCAGTGGCATTAACTTCTCATGTCATGAAATCCTTTGAGAAGTTAACTAAGAGACAACTATTAAACAAAACTAAGGCTCTTCTGGACCCTAACAAATTTGCATACAGAGCAAAGAAGTCTGTAGATGATGCCACAGCAGCACTTTCGAATTTATTGCATGAGCACTTGTAAGGATCAAAAAGACACACAAAATTGCTGTTTATAGACTTGATAGTTTTTAACACAATACAGCCCCACACTTTAGTTGACAAACTAATTTATTAATTCTATTTGGACCCTAAATTGGTGGGTGGATTTTTTTGGACTTTATAACAAACAGAACACAAAGAGTGAGTATCAATCGCTGTTTCTCTGATAGCCTAAGTACATCTGTTGATACTCTGAAAGGGTGCTACCTATATCCTCTTTTGATTATGTTATGTACAAATGACTGTAGGAGTTCACACAAGGATAGATATAACCTGAAATTTTGTAGATGACTCTGTCATTGTGAGCCTTTTATAAGATCAGGAAGACAACTATGGACCTATTATCAATGTGTTCTCCAATTTAGGATTAAATATTTCTAAGACAAAAGATATGGTTGTAGATTTCAGGTGCTCAGGTTTATCCCCACCATCCATGGTCTTTAGCTCAACATTCCTGATATTGTTTTGTTAATGATTCACACAATGTACAGAATCCGAGTGTTTACATGTTTACGCTGTATATTCTCAAAGTGATGGCCCATAAACTATTAACATGCAGATGGTGTGTGACTTTGTACATGAAGTTGTAGTTCACCTGCACATGAGCTGAATTACAGTGGACAAATTGAATAGGCTTATATCTTTCTTGAACTGCACTCATGTATGTCTTCCAGCACAAGTACTATGATCTTAATCTTCATATACAACATTAATGAAGTTAGCTATTACACACAAGTTTTAATAAAACCAAATAATTAATTAAAAATGTCAAAGTTTTTAAAACATTATTTCTTGCATTAGACATTTTTGTTTATTCAGATATGCCTCGCAGAATAGCTGTTTGTTATTCAAAGGAATGATAACATAACTATATGAGTGTTCATGTAGATAGTTGTAAGGAAGCAGAATTAGAATTACATGAAGTCAGTGGTTAGACAGCAAGCTTCATGAATAGTCAGTGTTTGTTAGTCCCATCAAAGCAAAGCCTGTAAGAATGACTTTGTTAATTAGCTAAATATACAGTATAGTGAAGTTACATTGTTTATTTTAAATCTGTAATTATTTGTAATTTGCTTCTTTTCAGTTTCACTCTAACCATAAAATCAAAATAAAATTGGAGCAAGGAGCTATCTCCTGACTCTATGAATCTTTTGTGAAGTAGAGTTTGGCTGCTGTTTAGTTTCTGGTTCAAACACCAAAGATGAGAACAGTACATTAGAATAAAAAATGGTATTAGATTTTGCTATTGTAAATTGCTGGTTATTAACCTTAACCTTTAACTATTATATCATTACTTCTCTTGTTGAATGTTATTATTATTTGATGATGTGTTTGCTATGTGGCTTGTAAAACAATAGTAAAGTAATGCAAATATTCAAAATTAAATGTGTAAAAAAAAAACCAAATATCTAGCTAAAGCTTTAAATAGCCTAAATATCCTTTTAAATATTCTAAATATACATTTTAGTATGGATTATTTTACTTTATAGATCACAGGCATGGACACTAAGGAAAGTAGGTATCAAAAGTTGGATGCATGTAAGATACTTTTGAGGAGAATAGAAGGAATAATGCTGAACACAAGGAGGAGATATAAGGAGATACTGAGAAGTTAAGGCAGGAAAGGACATTGATTAGAACAGTTTGGCTGAGATAGATGAGATGGCTGGCACGTGTACTTAGGAGAGATGAGCTGCTAACATATCACTGATGGAAGATTAGAAGAGACTGGCATTCAGTGAAAGGCAGAGAATTAATGAATGAATCAATGAAAGAGTGAATGAAATACTCCTCAAAGTAGAATAATAACACTATAAATCTGTTTTACATTTTGAAGAATTGTTTGTAAAAATGTGCGCATAAAAACTCATTTGTATAGATTCTACAGTAATACAAGTATCACTTAATTTTACAATAGTTAAAAAAATTACATTCAGTTATTACCATAAAGTGTACAATTACACAGAAAATATCTATCTATCTATATATCTATTTCATTTCAGAAGAACTCTTGCCTTGTTGTCTTGCATGTTTTTTCCTGGAAAGTCCATAAATTGGATAAAATGGACACATGCTTACACCATAAATACTATATGCTACATTTTCCTTTATTTCTTTAAGATTGCAACAGCCATTTTCTTTGCTCTTCCTGGATATGTGTGGTTCATCACATTAAATGTGAGTGGGTTTTGAGTATTTGTACTTTTTATGAGATTTTACTTTGTGGGTTCACTGACCTTGCAACTGTTGCTAGGATAACTGTCTCCATGGAAACTGGTCTTATCCTTTGGAGCACAGCAAAAGCTACACGTGCTAATCTCAAATTCAAAATGAAAAAAAAATTATCTTTTTTTTTCAATGTCTATTATTTATTCAATTACATATAATATGATAATATAGCTTAAGTATATATTTAGACCAAGAAAAATTAATCAAATATTACGTTCAAAAATTTGAAATCTTTGCACTAATACTACTCAAATATTTAGTGGTTGTAAAATTGTATGAATGTGAATGGGATTTCAGTCAAATGGTAAACTGAAAGGTAAAAAAAAATTAATTGTATTAAACTCATTTGAAAACTGAACTGTTTTCTTTAAAGAAAATCTTATATTTTTGCATAACTAATGAAGGGGCGGCATGGTGGCGCAGTGGTAGCACTGCTGCCTCACAGTTAGGGGACCCGGGTTCACTTCCTGGGTCCTCTCTGAGTGGAGTTTGCATGTTCTCCCCATGTCTGCATGGGTTTTCTCCCACAGTCCAAAGACAAGCAGGTTAGGTGCATTGCCAATTCTAAATTGTCCCTAGTGTGTGGGTCTGTGCCCTGCGGTGGGCTGGCGCCCTGCCTGGGGTTTGTTTCCTGCCTTGCACCCTGTGTTGGCTGGGATTGGTTCCAGCAGACCCCCATCACCCTGTATTTAGGATATAGCGGGATGGATGGCTAACCAATGAAAGGATAAAGCACAGTGACATACTAATTATTGATATTTACTACACCCTAAAATTGCAAGAGACCTAGTATTAATAAATGATGATTGTGTCAGAACTGTTATTGGCTATAGCACATATAAACTTGCCTGGAAAAATATTAGTTGGTTGCATTATGCCATGATGCCAGTGTTTCTATGCCAGGTTTATTTAAAAATTGAAATGACTATACTGCTCTTTGGGGATAATTTGATAGACTATTCGGGTGTTACGTCTGTAAATCACACTTGCTTGACACACTTCAGTTCTGAATTACCAGAGAATAAACTGATTAATTACTATTGCCTTTTCTTTTTGCTGAACACTTACATTTTTGTAAAACTTTAGACATTGCACACATTCTGTTTTAATGACTAGCTCCTAGATTTAATATGTGCAAGTATGGAATGCTTGAAGTTATGTCAAAAAGCTTTACATTTAAATTAAGGCAGAGAAAAAATTGAAGATGAGAAATGATACACAGGAAAACATACTGATGGCATGATGTCAAGATAATCCTTTACTGTGTCCAATCCCACAGGTAATGCACAAATTATGAGGAACAAGTTTAAAATTGTTACATGTTTCATGAAGCAGGGATATAAAGCAAATAGATTGATACCGCTTTTGATATGGTAATTGATTTTCTTGTGCTCTTTATTATAGAATTAAAGAATCTACTGGTACTGATTTTGATATGATAAATGATTTTCTTTTGTTCTTCATTACAGAATGAATATAATAAAACAAAATCAGGAATGATAAGTGGCAATGAAGAAATATGTTTATTTATACTATAAAACTGAATACCTAATAAATAATACCTAAAGTATTTCATTTTGAATAGGACTGCAGTGTATACACTTCTGATAGACATCAAAGAGTTTTTTTCTTGAAAGGTAGCATTTTAAATTCATGGTGTTCCTGTATTTTACCTCCTTCTGAAAAAATAATATGCCGACTTTATCACCATTCGGGTAAAAAATAGCCAACAGTTGAACCTGCCTTTTCACCACCAGCTGCACTCATCTTTCAAAGCCTAGTAAACCAGAATTGGTTACCAAGGACAGTTTACACTCTGCCCACACAGTTGCAAGAAAATTTACAAGAGAACCCAGAGAGAAAAAAGTATTGGTGATTATAAAAGAACTACAATGATGTCTCTAGCACATTAGAAAAGTTTGCCAATCTTATCTTCTTAATTCCTAAAAAATAACATCAACTCTAATTTTAAATATCCCTGCAGTCCTCCTGTCTACCACACTACTTGTTAACTTACTCCATGTGTCTATAGATCTCTTTTTGAAGAAAAACTTTGCAACGCTTGTGCGAAATTTACCCATAAGAAGTTTCCAAGTCTGACTCAGTAATCTTGTTTAACACAAATTTAATGTAGTAGCGTTGAACCACTGTACTAATTCCTTTCATAATTTTGACACTTCAGTAATGCCACTTCTTAATTTGTGTTTGCTTAAAGTGAAAATGTTCAACACCATTATCCTTTCCTCATAACTCATACCCTACGGTCATGGGGCCTCAAGCATAACGCCGTGCATAGAATTCACACTAAATCATGGAGTACGAACAAAACTGGAAATGTGTGTACGCTCAAAAAAAATCCACATGCATAAATCTGTGCGTTTTCCAACTTCCACGTTCTTCTGCTACATAAATCCCGGTCAGCGTGAAAAGTAATGCGCATGCACGTGCCTGCTGCCACTCCTCAACTCCTACCAGAATTACACCTCTTTGAATATGCAAATCAATATAAATAGCCCTTAAGCTCAGCATTCTGTGAAAATGCAATGGCAAAAGCACGGGGGAAAGTAGAAGAATGTCAGTGAATACCAAGTGGAGGCAAGGAAAAATTACTGTTTGTTAGTTTAAACAGTGGCATAAACAACAAAAGGAAGTTGATCAAGTGACATAGAGTGTCAGAGAAACTCGAAAGCTCAAGTTCACAAAGTCGCTCAGTGCTCGAAATAAAAAAGTTGTCAGATATCAAAGTCATTGTGAAAAGGTGAGTCATAGCCCACCATCTGAGTGTCATATGAAAGTTTATTAGAGTAAGGAGAAAAGACAAAAAATAGGCACACAGTGGGGAAAAAAGCTTGAAATGTCAACTTTAATCTCGAAATTTCCACTTTAATCATGTAGTTTATTTTGTCATTAAAGTAGAACATCATAAACTTCATCTTAAAATCGTTTAATTTACTAGTTTCTCAAATACCATCATAACTAAATTAGCACGTTAAATGGTTTGTTTTGT
The DNA here is from genome assembly GCF_016835505.1 of Polypterus senegalus. Lineage (NCBI taxonomy): Eukaryota > Metazoa > Chordata > Cladistia > Polypteriformes > Polypteridae > Polypterus > Polypterus senegalus. The sequence continues at coordinate 177,521,972 of NC_053156.1, read as the reverse complement.
ATGTGTTCTTCTATGTGCTCTATCTGTCTGAATCACTACGTGCTCTTCCTCTCTTCCTCTGACAGGACACAGAATCCATTACATTCGTGATATTACAGTTCTGAATAATTAAAATACTGAGATGTATACTTGATATCATTTTCATGATAATAGGAGTTAAAACATGTTATTAAACATGGGACCATGGTGGCACAGTGACACTGATGAGCTGACACCCTGTCCAGATATTGTTCCTGCATCCCGCAAGATGCTTGCCGCGCCGTTTCTGACCTTTGATGAAATAATTTATTGCAGCAGTACTGTCTCTTTCAAACGTACTATCCCACAATTCCTGTCCTTCCTTTTCTTTCTCCAAGCAACCAATGTTAAGCCATCTGTAAGCTTAGAATGCAGATTCTTCAAAACTTTTAAGGAACATTGAAATATCTTCGTAGTACATGTTTAATTAGTCTATCCATTTATCCTTCCTGTCGCACCAGCCCCAACAAGAATACAGCGCGAGGCAGGAACAATCCATGAACAGGGTGCCAGCTCCTTGCTAGCGTTGCAACACCGTGTCCTCACATGTTTAATTATTAACAATATAGATTATTTAAATGATGTTAACATTTTATCTGTATAATGTAATAAACCTATTTTGCTGCATTTCATCTTAAAAATGATATCATCATCATATGTAAATATGCGCTTTATAAAGTGGCGCAGGTTGTGCAATATTATAACTGCATCGCACGTTTACAGTGAAGTAATTGTACTAATAAGTATAGTTCTTGGGACGAAACCGTTTCTGAACTGGGGGGTCCACACAAAAAAGGCTCTGAAGAGTTTGTCATTTGAGAGTAGTTCACATAGACAGCATGGCTGAGGCAGCATGTGCTTGATGCTATATACCGATAATTCTCTTTCCAATCAGCTGCTGTAGGGCTGTGATTCCACACTCAGATACAGTTTGAGTGGTGCATTAAGAGGAACAACACTAAAGCAGCTATGGTATTTGGAATAGTTTGGCCATTCCGTGGACCATTATATTGTTACAGGTTAATTACAATCAGATGCCTTAAACTAATAAATAATATGCTGTTAATATCAGTGTATTTGATAAAGCCTCAACAGGGATGTGTGGAAGACGAATGTTCTCTTCGTTCCATTGTACTAATTCATGTCTGAGAAAAAAGCTTTACAAAACCATGTAATAGCATGCTTTGTTTTAGCAAACAGAAAAATGTTTGTGCAAAGGACTCAAGGTCTGAGTATTCCACACATGAGTCTGCCTTATCACGTTTTCCCTTAGCTTACATCTGAACGCCATAACAAAAGGGGCTAAGAAATCAAGTTGCATAAGGGACATTGAAGGGGCTCAAGGATTGTGTATAATAAAGTGTTGACTGTTACATTTTATAATGATATTAAATTACGCATTCTAGGGGTATAAAACTGGACCCCACCCAACAGACGGGGTTCAGAAGAGCCCTGACGCTGTCATGTATATTTGATTGTCTGCTTTTTTAAAAACTCTTCTCACCGTGACTCTGAAAATAAAGCTGCTTTATAACCGCACCTGCTGTCGGGTTTGAGTTTTCGTCCACAGATGTGGATCTAAAAAAGAAAGGAAAACCACACTGGAACAAAAACACTGCTTTGACGCTGGGTGCCGCCAGTTTGCAAAACCAAGCGGAGAACTTGCGTATGTCAAGCATTTAGCTGGGGTGAAAATGTGTGTGGCTTTTCGTCAAGTTTAGGTTTTATACATCGCGATGTGAGCGTGGAAATGGGCTTATGCAATATTTTTGTGTATACGCACCGTTTATACATGAGGCCCCTGGAATTGACCTAGTTCCCCATCTCTTGACTCTGAATATTAGAATGTAGCACAATACAGACCTGGCATGATAGCTTGAAAATGAAGGAAAACTGGTTAGGGAATTATATATGCTAGGGGAACCTGAACCTACAATGGAGAGGAAATGAGGCTATGGAATGGTGGCCAGAGGGTAGTGAAACTCCAGCAGGATTGTTGGGAACTGATTTATGTATAAATTTGACAGAGATTAAACAAAAACCATGAAAACAAAAAGTAAAATAAAAAAATATTGGAGAATGTTGTATTTGACAGACCAGTCCTTCCATTAAATTACACTTAAGTGTCACTAATAATAATACATTTTCAAAAAGTGCAAAAACATGTTGCTGAGCTACTTTGTTTTTTATCAACTAGAAAACTGGACAGTAAAACAGGAATGTGATGTTAAAACCTGTAACACTTGTTAATGCTAGCCTGACCAAAGATAGACTTTTTGAAGCTGTAAGTGCCAGACTAAATGAAGTGCCAGATTAAATTAACTATTTTCTAATGAACAAGCATAATGCTACATTGGGTAACACTGATGATGAAGGTGAAAGTTTCACATTGCCATCTCTGTAATTCCCAAGATTCATAGTAAGTCATTGTAAAATAAAATACTCCCAAAGATACCTAATCCTGTAATGTATAAAGTGTCAATAGGTTATTGGTCAAATGTATTACACTCCGTGTTAATGTGTGAAAACATCAACCATTTGTTTGGTTAATGAGTCTTTTTATTCTGCAAAGAATGATGTGAATAAATTCCTAATCATTCATGAATTTCTTTGTCTAAGGGTTAGACAGTTCAAGGATTAAACAAAATCCTTTACAGTTTGCAGCATAACTAAAATCAATCCATCTTAAAATCATCAACACTAAATTATGCTGTGAATTAATGGCATATATAAAAAGTGTAATGACCTAAAAATTCCTCATTATCTAAGTGAAAATTCCAGTAAAACATTTTAACTTCACAAATGTTAGCAGCAAAAGTTTACATCTAATATTAATTCTAAATATTTACTGCTATGGTTAAACAAAGCTCACTAAAATACCAGCCTGTTCATTGCATTTCAGAATGCTTATTCTGTGCTCAATATAGGAAAAATTGTTGGGAACCTCTAAAGCTCCTTTTACATCTGTATCTTCTGTACCAGAGTCATAAACAGATGAAATTATGGTGTTAGGGGTATGTTTTTACAAAACTAAGATTAATGAACTTGATAGATGATTTCAACTATTAACATATTTCTGTCTTCGGGATTCTTATGAAGATCTTGCAATGACTAGAATGAGTAACCTCTGTATGCAACAAAACTGGCACCCTTAATCAGCACAGACTAGGCATACTGCACAGAAAAATTTATTTCAGTAGTAAAATTCAGCAGCTACAGCATGTGAAATAAGTAGAAAATAAGGTCAAAAACATGACATAATAGACCAGTAGTTCAGGAAATGCAGATTAAGAGAGTAAACTGACCACAATCCAAAAAGAAAAAATGTACTACAAAAGTAAAGTTCAGTAATATCGTAAATTTACAAACCAAATCATTGGATACAGCAAGAGCAAAGAATTTCCACCAGGGTTAAAAAGTTCTTCATCATACAAAGAATGTCTCTACATTTTTTATGGAATGTTACTAGAATTGTCCAACCTTCTAAACAGATGGTCATGTCCAGAAGCAGACAGCTCATGAACTAAGAGGTCAGCAGCAGATTCCTGGGCAATACCTAGTTGTATATCTGCTGTTAAGAACAGAGCCACTGGCACCAATTGATGTTGCTCCTGGTGGAACAGAATGGCCTGCTACACACAAAAGACATTGATTTCAATAAATAAAATCTAGCCATCAATCAATTCATACTTTATTTTTTTTAACTGATTATCCAGGGGACTCACTTGAATTAAGGACATACATTCTCATGCTTAATGCTTATCACTAACTCAGATCCTAACAAATTTGTTAAACTTGTTGAGCTGCAAATTATTGTGCTTGTAACTAACCTACAGGAATACTATAATAAAACAAATGCTTTATTGATCCAAAAGTCGGTAAAATCATTAATTTTTAATTTACCAAACAAAGATATCAAGCTTAGTGGAAAGAACACGAAATGTAAATCATATTTAGTGCACCTGCTTAGGGTGCCACTCTCTAGAAACAAACACTGTCAAACAATAGACGATTGCCTCAAATAGCAGGAGATACAAAATAGCAATTTCAAAACTTGTCGAATCTCACTGATGTCACTGCTTCATTTATGCTCCATTACTATGCCTTGTTAACTTCTTGGCTAAACACTCTACCCGGCTTGTCATGGGTGGCTACCTTTAGCAGTCTTGGTACCTCTGATACAACTTGAGCAGAAGTCACTAAAAGACAACTATATTTTCTTAGAAGAAAATCAACTATCTAAAAAGGATACAAGGGTGTTCGGGGACAATATGTTTACTCCATGCAGAAATGGGGTTCAGTCTTCACACAGGTGAACTATGTGGGATCATCCAAGTGATGGCAGTATTCTGGTGGTATATATTATATGTTTATGGTGTATCATACAGCTAAGTAGTTGCTTATCATGTAGTAAATAAAATTATTTTAATATCCACCCAGTCGAGTAATGAAGAGTAAAGCCAGCACTAGTGAAGTCTCTAAGTAATCCTGCCTCCTTAGTATATTACACCTTAATTGCCTCACCAACTTACTGTTATGATTGAAGTTTCCTCAAAAGTAAAACATCCAGAATTCTAAAATTCCAAAAATCAGCCAGGAAGAAGGCCAGGATCTTCAATAGTTTGCCCAGTACAAACTCTCTAGTCCAACGAAGCCTCAAAGATTGCCTGTTGGCTTCATGAGAAGCAGGCCCAAATATAGGGAGATGGCAAATTTATTAAAATATATATATACTGTATAAAAAAATAAAGCGAGAGCCCCACAAAAAGGAGGGCCATTGTAAGCTTCCAGCTTGATCCCAAAAAGTGCAACAAAAAATCTTAAATAAAAGGTTAAAAAAAATTAACAAAGTGCAAAAGGTCACAATAGCCAAATGAGTTTCAAAGAAGTTACCTAAAAGACAATCCACTGTAACCAGGTCCCAATACGTTAAACAGAATCCTTAAACAAGGCCCACAAATGTCAAACAACATTCTAAAGCAACGATGTAAAGAAACAACAATCATAAAGAGAACTCAGCAACACAGTTCACATGTATTGCAAGGAAATGTAGCCTTTAAAGAACTGGGAGCAGTCCTTCAATGACGAGAGATGTGTTGCTGTGTCTCAAAAAATACATAATTATACGAACAATAAACACACATAACAAAATAAACATAAATAAAAATATTAAAAGGAAAAAATGAAAAATGACAAAAAATAATATTTACACATAAGCCAGGGAGGACCCTTTCCTGAAACATAGCACTTATTTAAAGGACTGTATTATGTGACTTTGAGCAGCCTGCCCCTTAATATAAATTCTCTTTAGAACAACCTAGCAGGACCAAAAGCATAGAAAGCAAAGAGGCAATCCCATACCTAAACTAAACAAAGTAATGATTTAAGTGATAAATCTAATTATTTTTTTACTAACAGAGGAATACAAAACAAGGGTAAAATGTTAAACATAAACAATTTAATATTTAAACTACAAAAATTGATAGATTAATATTAATAAACAAATACTTATAGAACAATACACTAATGCATAGCTGCAAATACTATAATGAACACAAATTAAGAATCTAAGATACAACAAATTAAAAACACTAACCAAAATACGAAAACACTATACAAACCAAGAGTCAAGATGCAGAGAAGCTTACCAGAAAACTAAAAATAACCAACTTGGGCAATAACATTACCTTATCTGCATCTTATTCCAATGAACTTTGATTGGGAATTATCCATTAACTATCAGTGTAACTTACTGGCAGATTTACAGTAGGTGCAACTGCCACATGATACGCTGCAAGCTATGTACATTGGAACAACTTTCACTTGTACTAGCATGTATTGTTTTTCTCTAGCACCACGTGCCATGCCACATTTTGAAATCACAGTGCAAGTTATGTACCTTCTGTTTAATAACATTTTGCAACTTTTCTCTCTTGTTATAATTAAAGTACTATACACTGTTACGGCCAATAAACGATTGCATGTAGTGTATGTGTGTAAGTGTTGGAATTGTCATAAATAATGAAATTATTAAACGTTTATGAAATGGTTAAAGTGCTGCAAGTATTACTTTAATTTATGGAATAGGAAGAACAATATAAAGTATGATGCTGAGAAAATTGAAAAAGGTGTTGAAAACTGAAACCAATGATAGTACTGCTATTCTGCATTAATTTTAATGTTCTTCACCAGTGTAATTTCTTTTCAAATTCTGTTACATTATGTTTTATTAATATATTGTGACGTGCAGGCAGCTTGTGTTGTACTGTACGAGAGCATAAAGGGTAGAATGAATTCTGTGAAGTGATGGGACTGGGTGAAGGGCCTCTGTTCTGTAAGGGATGGACACACCTCTTAGGAGATGAGTAACAGGACAACTTAGGAAAGAAGTTTTGAGTAGGGAGTCAGGAGACAATAAGCAGGAATGTTTGCTGTGTGGAGAAAGACAGAACGTGAGTAGCAGGAGATAAACTGATTGGTAGGGAAAACTTTCTTTTATTGTTTTGAAAATATTTTCTGTAACCCAGATAACAGTGTATAAGACAGGGCACTGTTTGTTACGGAACACAATTAAAAGGTAGAAAACTCCAGTACCTCTTATTTGTATTTGCTTATTACGTTGGTCATTACAATATTATATGAATTAATTAATTTTGTTAATACACTATTTTGTTAATATAGTTTAGTTTTGTAAATAAATATGACTATTCGCTAAACTAAACTACTGTATATCATTTTAAAGTAGCTGTTCTATCATCTGTCTTTTTTCTTATCCATTATAGCCTCGGTCCTGACCCCGATAGTTATTAATCTTTTACTGTATACATTGTGTGATTAGGAGGCAGTCAAAAAGCCTAAAGGTGAGTGAAACATTGCGAGATGAAGGGTTGCCACGTGGTACTTAACGGAATTTCTTCTCTACAGAAAAGCCAAGGAAAATTAGTCACCCACATTTCCAGGTTCCAAAATGGCCACCACAACATCACTTCCGACGCTCCAAAAAGACATCACTTCTGGTTTCATCAAATGATGTTGTTTCCGCTTTCTGTTGCCATGTCACCTCCTGCCAACCATTTCCTGTTCCCATAACTTATCTCTGTATATAAACGCCATTTTGCTTGATAAACATTGTCAATTCTTACCTCTTTGGTTTCTTTTTTGATCATTTATTTGCTACTTTGTCCGCAGGACAATATACTGGGACGGTCCCCAACACTTTGTTTTGTGTGAAACGTTTTCTTTATTGGGAAATTCTCCACAACATATATATATACATACTGTATATATATATACACTAGGGAGCTTCGCCCCTGCTCGCTTCACTTGCCAACCCCCGGGTTTGTTTTTCTGGAAATACAATTTTTTTTTTCATGGGAATTGTTACATATGGATTATGTTCACTTTTACTTTAAAACTTCAGTAAAAACAATATTTGGAATTAACTTTTCTGATATAATTTTTTATGATCTTCCACTGTTACATTTTCATCTGCTGTTATCTCTTTCTTCACTACTGATTTGTCTATTTCTTCTGGAAGTCCAAATTGCTGCATTGTTAAATCTTCTGCTACTAACAATTATTTGATGATTGAAAGAGCTGTTTGTTCATTCGACTTTTCAGATCATGGTCCCTTGAACGCTTCCCATAATTGTAAAGCATCAACTTCACCCATCATAATTAAGTATATGAAGAAGTGTCTTAATTTGTCAGGCATCATTACAGAAGTGGCATCAGACATCATTTCAAACAAATAGTCATCCGATTTACATAGCCCAGCTGCTCTTGCTGCTTCTTGTAAAGTACTGTACTTAGTTCCATCTATAGTTAGAACATCTTTATATGACGTTGCTCCTTTCCATTCACGTAACAACAATTTTAAATGAAATCGTTCAATATCTTTTGGTGATACAATATTTAATCGAGCAACACTTTTGCAATTAATTTTTTTTTTGGATGCCACACTCTTTTTTGTTTTGTTTCTGGATGTGAAATGTTGAGGAATTTTCACATACGTATATGCTCTTGTATTTACGTCTGTTTTATTAAGTTCAAAATAAGGTAATAATTTTGTATTTCTATTTTTCACTACCTTTAAAGCTTATGCTTCTTCACCCTCTTTAAATTGAATCATATTCTGACCTGGTAAATGAATCTGTAATAATTCAACAGAATGACTTCGACCGTGCATTGGCAATTCCATTAAATGCCACCCGCTTTCCAATGCACTGAAGTACCGAGTATCTAAATATGCTTCAACTTTGTCCTGAGACTGTTCTTTTAATAAAGTTATGCGTACTCCATCGTGCCCCTTATGAATGTACTTGTAGATGTACTTAATACTCATAACCAATGCACAATACTCAAAATTAATATGACAATCGAATTGTTTGAGCAATTACGGGTTATATGGTACAATCATTGAATTATCAAGCATCCCAATTTTACCATCTTTCTTTTCGTAATAATTGTGTTGTTCATGATGATTACCTCTTCAGCGATAATCAGTAAAGCCAGCCTTAGTCATATCTGTTGTTTGAACGAATGCTTTTGGAAATTTCTTTAAATTGTTTTTTCTTTTGAGTCCCAGCATACTGAATCTTTTAAATGCAGGTATAACAGACAATAACTTAGTACAATGTTAACATTTACCCTCCAGGTGGAATTGAAGAGTCGTGCAATGGATTCTCCATGATTAACAGAAGCCTGCTCAGCGCCTGTTGCTCTGCCACGGATGTCAAACTGTTCAGCTCGGTGCCTACAATAGAGCCTGCCTTCCTCACCAGTTTGTCCAGGTATGAGGCATCCCTCTTCTTTATGCTGTCTCCCCAGCACACCACTGCGTAGAAGAGGGCGCTCGCCACAACCGTCTGATAGAACATCTGCAGCATCTTATTGCAGATGTTGAAAGATGCCAGCCTTCTAAGGAAACATAGTCGGTTCTGTCCTCTCTTGCACAGAACATTAGTATTGGTAGTCCAGTCCAATTTATCATCCAGCTGCACTCCCAGATATTTACAGGTCTGCCCCTTTGCACACAGACACCTCAGATGATCACGGAGTCCATGAGGGGCCTGATCCTCCTAAAATCCACCACCAGCTCCTTGGTTTTGCTGGTGTTCAGTTGCAGGTGGTTTGAGTGATACCATTTAACAAAGTCCTTGATTAGGTTCCTATACACCCTCCTCCTGCCCACTCCTGATGCAGCCCACAATAGCAGTGTCGTCAATGAACGTTTGCACATAGCAGGACTTCGAGTTGTATTGAAAGTCCAATGTATAGAGGCTGAACAGGACCAGAGAAAGTACAGTCCCCTGTGGTGCTCCTGTGTTGCTGACCACAATGTCAGACCTGCAGTTCCCGAGACACACATACTGAGGTCTGTCTGTAAGATAGTCCACAATCCATGCCACCAGGTATGAATCAACTCCCATCTCTGTCAGCTTGTGCCTAAGGAGCAGATGTTGGATGGTGTTGATGGTGCTAGAGGAGTCCAGATATATAATTCTTACAGCACCACTGCCTCTGCCCAGGTGGGAGAGGGATCGGTGTAGCATATAGATGATGGCATCCTCCGCTCCCACCTTCTCTAGGTAAGCTTACTGCAGAGGGTCGAGGAGCGTGGTAGACCTGTGGCCTCAAATGGTGTAGCAGCAGCCACTCTGTGGTCTTCATCACATGTGAAGTCAGAGCGACAGGCCGGAAGTCGTTCAGCTCACTAGGTGATACCTTTGGGACTGGGATGATGCAAGATTTTTTTTCAAAGCCTCGGGACTCTCCCCTATTCCAGGCTCAGGATGAAGATGCGCTGTAGAGGACTCCCCAGCTCCAACGCACAGGCCTTCAGCAGTTGTGCCGATACTCCATCTGGACCCACTGCTTTGCTGGCATGAAGTCTTCTCAACTCTCTGCTTATCTGGGCTGCTGTAATTGTGGGTGGAGGGAAACTCTCTCCTATGCTGGTATCAGCAGAAGGATGGGTGGAGGATGCAGTACTCTGAGGTGAGAGTGGGTTAGGGTGGGTGGGTTAAAGAAGTTGTTCATCAGGTTTGCTCTCTGCACATCTCTCTCAATGGTGGCACCCCGCTTCGAGCTGCAGTCATTGATGATCTTCATCCCACACTTCCTTCATGCTGTTATTCTGCAAGTTCTGCTCCAGCTTTCTCCTGTACTGCTCCTTCGCCGCCCTGAGCTGGACTTGGAGTTCCTTCTGCACGTGCTTGAACTCATGCTGATCACCGCCTTTAAAAGCCCTTTTCTTCTGGTTCAAAAGTCCCTTGATGTCACTTGTGATCCATGTCTTGTTGTTAGCATAGCAGTGTACTGTTCTTACTGGAACTACAATGTCCATACAGAAGTTGATGTAGTCAGTAGTGCAGTCAACAACCTCCTCAATGTTCTCACTATATGATCCCTGCAGGATATCCCAGTCCGTAGTTCCAAAGCAGTCTCTCAGAGTCTGCTCTGCCTCAAGGGACCACTTCCTGAATGAGTGTGTGGCTGTAGGTAGTTCCCTCACACTTGGTTTGTAGTTTGGCTGAAGCAGAACCAGGTAATGATCTGTTTTCCCAAGCGCAGGCAGTGGGGTGGCGCTGTATGCGTCTTTAATGTTTGCATACTGTAGGTCAATAGTCCTATTTCCCCAGGTGTTACAATCCACATACTGGGAGAAGGCAGGTAATGTTTTGTTCAGCGTCACATGGTTAAAGTCTACAGCGATTAGCACAAGCGTCTCAGGGTGCTGCATATGTAGTTTAGCAACAGCGGAATGAATGATGTCACCCGCTATCTCCACATCTGCCCGAGGAGGGATGTAAACAATAACAACAATGACACATCCAAACTGGGCAAGTAACAGGGACGCAGACTTACGGCCAACAGTTTGATGTCCCTGTAGCAAGTGGAGATTTAGACGTTTATATGTCCAGAGATGCACCACCTTGTATTCACATAGAGAGTGAGTCCTCCTCCTTTCCGCTTCCCACAGGTATTTGCGTCTCTGTCCACTCTAACTGTGCTAAACCCGGGTAGCTCCACGTTAGCATCTGGGATGTTGGTTGTTAGCCACGTTTCACAAAAACACGACAAACTGCATTCTCTGTAGGTCCTGACATTTTTAACCAGAGCAGCCAATTCGTTGATCTTATTTGGTAGTGAGTTCAGAATTTCCCAGAATCACAGAAGGCACCAAAGGCTTATCACCACTTCCTAGTTAGCCTCTTAGTCTTAAGCTTTGGTAGATTGCCCAGAAGGGACTGGGCGGTCTCATGGCCTGGTATCCCTGCAGATTTTATTTTTTTTCTCTGGCCATCTGGAGTTTTTTTTTTTTGTTTTTTCTGTCCCCCCTGGCCATTGGACCTTACTCTTATTCTATGTTAATTAATGTTGACTTATTTTATTTTCTTACTGTGTCTCTTATTTTTCTATTCTTCATTATGTAAAGCACTTTAAGCTACATTTTTTTGTATGAAAATGTGCTATATAAATAAATGTTGTTGTTGTTGTAGCTTAGCGCCGACTCTGCTGCCACGATACTCTTCGAGTAAATAGGGAACCACACCGGCATGGGCCTTTGTTCTCAGTGCTTGAAGTTGACTACCTGAATAGACGAATCTCGGCGTGTAAAAATCCATGTCCAAGTAGTAAAAAGCAGTGAAAAGTGTCCAGGGAATGAGTCCACATAAAAGAAAGTGTGTTTAATGACTTTTTACCATAATTCAGGATAGGTTTCTCTGTTTGGAATTACAGCACAGACAAAGTGATCTACATCATCAGCAGTTAATAATTTATTTTGCAATATAACCAATAAATGCATGTGAGGCAAACCCCGTTTTTGAAATTCGATCATGTAAATGTATGCTCTGATTTGATTGAACACCATTTCGAGTTCATTCAATAAAAATAAGATTTTCTGTTAAAACAATCTACTTGAGAAAGTGGGAATATCCAGAGCCGATGTAGCCAGTGGCATTGTTCTCAAGAATCTGTGGATTTCTGGCCATTGTGGATTGCACGTCATTGTAATAAATAAATCTGGTCGACCGATAGTTCGGGATATTGCCATTGCATCATGATTTGGTCTTGGACTACCTTGATATGATTATGGTAATATTACTGCTTTACCTATTTTGAATTTTTCTGAACTATTGATATTTAAATTTTGAATGTGATCAATGAGACCTTGCATATGTTCCATTCTAAGTTTTGCTTGATTAGATTTAATAAAGTGGAGATGATTAGCTTTGACTTTTAGATTTGCATTAATAATGTAACTGAGCAGTGAGTTAACCGTGTTCTTGTTTGAAAATGGTTGTAAGTAGGGCATGCCAAAAACTGAGAGGTTAGATGACCGTGATCTTGTTTGAAAATGTTTGTAAGTACGGCGTGAATTTCTTTCAAAGGATGTCAGCATGACATGACTTGACAGTGTCGCGGGATGTAAAAGTATCTCTCCAACTTTCTGTCTCTCTTTTAATCTGTCTCTTTTCAAAAGATCGTGTCTAGTTGAAAGTTTTTTTTTAATAATAGATATATATATATCTATACTAATAAAAGGCAAAGCCCTCACTCACTCACTCACTCACTCACTCACTCACTCATCACTAATTCTCCAACTTCCCGTGTAGGTAAAAGGCTGAAATTTGGCAGGCTAATTCCTTACAGCTTACTTACAAAAGTTGGGCAGTTTTCATTTGAAATTCTACGCCTAATGGTCATAACTGGAAGGTATTTTTCTCCATTAACTGTAATGGAGTTGAGCTGGAAAGATGTGGGGCGAAGTTTCGTGACATCATCACGCCACCCAAGTAATCACGTGAACTGACTGTCAACGCAGTGCGTAGAAAACCAGGAAGACCTCCAAAAAGCGCTTAAGAAAACATGCATTTTATAATTGAGAAGGCAGCGAAACAATAAGAAGCGAGCGAGTGACATATACTACCATATTCATGAGTGCTGCTACCTCGAAAGAAAGCAAGGTGTAAACCTAAACTTTAAATTAAGTTCATAGACAGGCTACGCTGGCGTTCACATGCCCACAGGTAATGCGGGATACAAGTTTAATGAGAGGACGAGGATATAAACGAGAGTTTTGATCACTTTGTAACTAAGTTAAAATTGTAGGTGAAGGGGTGTGCTTATGCAAATTCCGAGAGACTGTGTTTGTGGGGGATTGACAGTTAAGGCGGGTGGGGGAGTCACGTCATCATCTCCCTCCCACCTCATTTTGCTCTGAGCTGAGCTCCGCGGCTAACGCTGTCTTCGAAGCAACTTCGTCAGACTGCCACCAAATACTCACAGAAAAATCCACAAGTTAATACACACGCTGTCTCTAGAGTTTCTCCACACTGAATCCTCCAGGCACTACTTACAAAAGGTCACATTGACAATCGTGTTACGTTATTTTTAAAATCTTTCCTTTTCTTAGCACAAGCACAGCTGAGAAGCTTCATGCATGTGCTCCATAACGCTAAAAATAATGCATTTAATCACACTTTGCATTACAAGCAAAGGGGAGCTTTTGTCAATGCATGATTTCCTGGTACACCGATTACTTTGATCAGCGCATCCCGATTCATTTTACCCTCGCACCACCTTAGTTTGAGAAGAAGTATGAAAAAAATATGAGGTTAACACAGAAAAACAGATCACCAATTCAAGCTTTATGAATAATCGATTCGCCATCAATAATTGTTTTGGTAAAGCCATCCTCCTTCCATTTTATAATTTTTCCGCCACTAGCCATGATTAAATGAACGGTAAAAAGTAAGAGCAAAGCGAGGGTGACTTATTTAGGCAGGCATATATATGACAGCAACACTCATGACAATGTCAATCATGTTACGCTATTATTAAAATGTTTCCTTTTCTTTTTCATTACTTCTTTAACACACTACTTCTCCGCTGCGAGGGGCGGGTATTTTGATATATATATATATATATGAATGACCTCCAAAGAGCGCTGAGACTTTTGATATCATGAACGTGTCTGCAAAACTGGGGTCTCCTGCCCAGCAAAAGTCGAGCAGCCAGCGCGTGCATAGCTGTGCCGCCTTTGAGACGCTGACTGCGCTTCTGCCTTAAGTCAAAGTGAGCACTTTTAATTTTTTCATCCTCCCCTGCGCTATAGCCCAGACAAGTGCAAACACGGACCCCTTTTCTACACCACGGCAAAATAATATTAAGGCGATTCACACTTTCTTTTGCACGATACGATTATGAGGTCCTCAGCTCGGATTATGAAGACACGCACACAGTGGAGGACTGACAGTGCCATCACAGCCGATTAATGGCGGGACGCCTCACCAGTCTACACAAGACCCACCGCGACTGTCCCCAAAAGGCGATCATAACGCCAGCGAACACATCTCTATACTATATAAAAGAAAAAGGCAACTTTCCTTTCTTTACACCTTTTTCCTTTTATCCCAAACCAAAGCCTTTCTCTCTTAACACTGCAGAGGACACAAAACTAATTTTCTTTAAATGCCGGTAAGGCACATTACCAGATGCAGAAATTTGAACGTTCACATAGAAAATGTAATTTCTATACCACAGCCGTCGTGTAGCGCCTTTCAAAAGGGATCTACTACCGAGAGATGATCCATATACATTTTAGCTGCTGTTAGTTACTTACCTGTTGTGTTACACAGTCTTTAAAATGTAGTTTACCAGCAACCACTCCAGTAGTGCTCAATGTACCTGTACTTCTTAAAACGTTAATGTTTTACTGTTTAATAACTTATAGACTATATTTTATTATTTTCCCTTGCACTCAGTGACCAAAGCTATACACACACATATAGACACATACAATATATACACATATATATATGTGTATATGTATGTATGTATATGTATATAATATATATAAACACACACACACACTTATCTACATTATATATATATATATATATATATATATATACACACACACACATACATGCATACATACACACACACACATATATATAATTTGATGCAGATAAGTATGTATGTATGTATATATATATATGTGTGTATATATAGATATGTATATAGATATGTATAAGGGTGGGCCATTTATATGGATACACCTTAATAAAATGGGAATGGTTGGTGATATTAACTTCCTGTTTGTGGCACATTAGTATATGTGAGGGGGGAAACTTTTCAAGATGGGTGGTGACCATGGTGGTCATTTGGAAGTCGGCCATTTTGGATCCAACTTTTGTTTTTCAATAGGAAGAGGGTCATGTGAAACATCAAACTTATTGGGAATTTCACAAGAAAAACCAATGGTGTGCTTGGTTTTAACGTAACTTTATTCTTTCATGAGTTATTTACAACTTTCTCTTTGTTTACAGCCATTGACATGTCGCAGAGGTTAACACGTGAGGAGCGGATAGAAATTGTGTTGATGTCTGGTGAATGCAGTAACCGGGTCATTGCAGCAGATTTCAATGCAAGACGCCCTACGAGACCACCCATCTTCCATGCTACAGTTAGCAAACTGCTTGCTAAGTTTCGTGAAACTGGTTCAGTGTTGGATTTGCCAAAATGTGGACGCATGAAAACTGTCACTAATGAAGAAACATCAGTGGCTGTCCTAGCTTCATTCAGCAAGAGCCCACAGTGTAGCACTCGCCGCATGTCACTGGAGAGTGGCATTAGTCGAACATCCCTTCGGCGGATATTAGCTACTCACAAATGGCAACCTTACAAACTCCAGCTACTGCAGCATCTCAACGAGGATGACCCAGATCGGCGCACTGAATTTGCAGAATGGGCAAAACAAAAATTGGAACAGGACCCTCAGTTTACGCAGAAGATTTTGTTCAGTAATAAGGCAAACTTTTAAGTGAATGGTGAAGTTAACAAACAAAACCACCGCTATTGGTCTGACACTAACCCACATTGGATAGATCCCTCCAAGTCTGTTGGAACAAAAAAATGGATGGTATGGTGTGGTATATGGGGTATAAAGATAGTGGGGCCATTCTTCATCAATGGAAACCTCAAGGCCACTGGATATGCGAAATTGCTACATGATGATGTGTTTCCCTCTTTATGCACTGAAGCTGGCACGTTCCCGGAGTTTTTCCAGCAAGATGGTGCACCACCACATTATGGGTGTCAGGTCCGAGCATTCCTAGATGAACAGTTTCCTGGAAAGTGGATTGGTCGTTGTGGGCCAGTTGAATGGCCCCCAAGGTCTCCCGATCTGACCCCCTTAGACTTTTATCTTTGGGGTCATCTGAAGGCAATTGTCTATGCTGTGAAGATACAAGATGTGCAGCACCTAAAACTACGGATACTGGAAGCCTGTGCTAGCATTTGTCCTGCGGTGTTGCTATCAGTGTGTGAAGAGTGGGAGAAGAGGGTTGCATTGACAATCCAACACAATGGGCAGCACATTGAACACATTTTATAAGTGGTCAGAAACTTGTAAATAACTCATGAAAGAATAAAGTTACGTTAAAACAAAGCACACCATTGTTTTTCGTGTAACATTCCCAATAAGTTTGATGTGTCACATGACCCTCTTCCTATTGAAAAAACAAAAGTTGGATCCAAAATGGCCGACTTCCCAATGGCCACCATGGTCACCACCCATCTTGAAAAGTTTCCCCCCTCACATATATTAATGTGCCACAAACAGGAAGTTAATATCACCAACCATTCCCAGTTTATTAAGGTGTATCCATATAAATGGCCCACCCTGTATATATATATATATATATATATATATATATATATGTATGTAGACTCAAACCCATTATGACAGCAGCAATCCAAGCTGTGAGAAAACACTAAAAAGGAGGTGTGTCAGATGTCGTGGCACATTTTCTGATGCAGCTAGACGAAAAGAACTTCGTGACGCTGCCGCCAAATACACAAAACAATTACTTTGACAATCATGTTACATTATTTTTAAAATGTTTCCTTTTCTTTTTCATAACTTCTTTAACACACGACATCGCTGGCTAGGTATTTTGCTATATATATATATATATCACAGCGACACTCATAACAGTGACAAAACAATTACATTGACAATCATGTTATGTTATTTTCAAAATGTTTCCTTTTGTTTCTCTTTCCTTCTTAAACACACTACTTCTCCGCTGCCAAGCGCGGGTATTTTGCTATATATATATATATCTATATATATATAGATATATATATATATATATATATAGATATATATATAAATATATATATAGATATGAGAATAACACTCATATCAATGACAAAACAATTACATTAACAATCATGTTACGTTATTTTAAAAATTTTTCCTTTTCTTTTTCATACCTTCTTTAACACACTACTTTTCCGCTGTGAAGCGTGGGTATTCTGCTAGCATATATACAGTATATATTATGAGAGACAGCCGGCAGCTCAGCCTGGCCGGAACGCCCCGGAGATGGAAGGATGGGGGAGGCAGCTATTTGTGGACACTACCTCCCCCAAAACACTATATAACTGCTCCCCTGGAATGCAGTGGTGCCCCAGATTCCCGCAGGGAATCCTGGGACTTGGAGTTCGGTTTCTGAGCCCTGTTGGGTGCCACCAGAGGGAGCTGTGAAAGGACCTGGGGAGTCATGCTTCCCTTGTAGCCCGGAAGTAATAATGGATTACGACAACGGAAGCCCAGAAGTACTTCAGGGCTGATTAAAACCTGAATTCTCTGTCTGACCCGGAAGTGCTGGGAAATGACGTGGGAGGAACAGCAGAAGCATGTCTGGGTCAAGAACTATATAAAGGATGGCTGATGACCCAGCAAGTGAGCCAGAGTCGGGTGGAGGTGGACGAAATTTGCTGAGCGGTGTGGAGGAGAGAATTGAGAATATTATTGTGCCTATTTAATTGTCTATTGGTGGCTGTGGTGCTTGGAGAGCACTTTTAGAGAAAAGAAAAAATAAACTACTTCTTGGTGTTTTTAAAATGTGTCCTGTGTCTGTCTTAGGGGTTAAAATGGGCAACGGTGACCCCTAGTGTCCACTCAATTACTATATATACATACATACATACATATAAAGTACAAAATATGACTTGTGTCTTCTTACTGAAACCTGGCTTACCAAATCTGACATATCAAACAATACATTATACATTCCTTCATAAATCAAGAGATACTGGCTGAGGAGATGGCCTTGGGATATTTTATTGTGATGAAGTCTAAACGTTTAGGCACATTTATATATATTCATTTATATATGCTTGTATTAAAACTGATTCCAGCAACCTTTTACCTAATTTATCTATGCATTATGATCATGTAGTGATGATGAGGGACTATAATACAGTACATACTGTAGATTGATGTGGAAACTAACACTTTTACAAATGTTTTACCTATTTGTTAATCTCATTAAGAATTCTGCCAGATTGCCAATGGCATAGTCATAATGACACATTCAATCTAATGTTTACTTACGGAGCTGAGATTCAAAGTTAAAATATTAAAATTTGAATATTTCTACATTGAATAGTTATTTGATTACTATTTTAATATGGTTTTGGCATTACCAGTATTTGGTGCTGCTGCATCTAGCCTCTTCTTCACACTCATCTCTTTCAGGTTCATTGCTGCAATGTAAAAGTTGAACTTTTTCAGGGCTATGCTACATTATATCCCAGTATATAATACAACCTAGGAAAAAAGCAAAATTTATCAGAAATAAAAGGAAAAAAAGTTTATTTTTGGCTGGGAAAAGATGAGTTTTTAATTTTTGTTTGAACGACTACAGGGTGGGGGTACTGCAGTACTGCAATGACAATCATCTGTCTACACATAAATTCTTCAGAATAAAATTAGCAACACTGAAAAGCAAAAAATTATTAGGCTTACCTTTCTTCCAATCCTTCAAAATCAGATCTGTAATTGTTGTTGTCGCCGCCGAACAACTCGATTGCGACCAGTGCTGCTTTGCTGTCGCTGATGTCGGACGCGCTTTTGTCACCGGTATCGCTCTCGGATATTGCAGACGTTGTCTGTGCTGCTGGTAAGCTTGTAGGTGGAGGAAGGATTCCGGCTTTGAGAAAACCATTCTGTATGCTTTCTGGTTTCACATTGTTCCACAGCGAAATAAACCATTCGCATGCTTGACTGTACATCGAACGTCGCTGCCGACCAGACGGAGTGAATGTATGCTCACCATCCATCTTCCATTTTTCCCACTCGATCCTAAAAAGGCACTTAAATGCATGATTGACAGCAATATCAAGTGGCTGCAGTTTGCATGCAAGTCCACCAGGTATTACAGAGACATGACCACCAACCTTGTTCACTGCCTTCTAAACACTATCCATCAGATGAGCAGACATAGAGTCGAAAATTAGCAAGGACTTCTTCTTAAAAAATCCAGCTCCAGGCTGCCTTCAGTAGCATTTGTCCACCCATTTCACTATAATATCTTCATTCATCCAGTCCTTTTTGTTCACTGAGACCTTGATACCCTTGGATAGTTTTTTCCTGTGGCATTGTCACCCTCTTAAAAATCATGAATGGCTTCAGCTTTTTGCCACTTGCCGTGCAAGCTAAAACAACCGTAAAACTTGTCCGCACATGACCTGTGGCAATTATTGATATGGTCTTTTTACCAACCTTATCGACAGTGTGTGTTGATGGAATGTCCATCTGCAGCGGGACCTCGTCCATGTTGATGACGTCATCTGGTGTTATTTTCAGTGTCTCAATTTCCTGGCCGACGAACTCTCTAAAACAGTCCAGTTTCTTCTGCCAGTTGTCTGGTAGTCTCTGTCCCACAGTTGTTCTGGCACGGATAGATAGACCATTTCGTTTCATGAAGCGAGAAACCCAATTATGACCCCTTTTGAAGTCATCAATTGCCATTTCAGTCGCCATTCCTCATGCCTTCATTTTAATGGCTATTGTCGAAACTATCCAATTGTTCTCACGCTGTGGGAGAATCCATTCTTTAAGTCGCTTCTCCACGTTTGGCCATTTTGCTTCCCTTGTGCACCATGCACGCCTATGTGGTAGAAGCAGGTGCCAAAGCTTTCTCATCTTTCCTCCAGTTTCTCACTTGTTTTTCATCTACTTCAAAGTGGCATCCATCTGCACGATTTCTTTCGCGAAAGCAATGACCTGAAGCTTCAATTCTGCAGCATAGGATTTGCGTTGTGGCATGATATCAGTAAGTGCAAAATTTGATCAATTTAATTGTTCACGCTCAACTATAGAGCTACAAATGCCTACAGGGGCATGCCAAATTAGACGCATTTACTTCAGATTGGTAAATTCAGTAATGTCGTGGCTAATAACATGGGGTGGCTTATCTTTTTAAAATAAAAATTTGCATTTTCTGACACTTACAGAATGGGACGACCTCCATTGTGAGGTGGCTTTTCATTGGGGATTTACAGTACAGTGAGACATCTAGAATTGCGACTAATCTAACAAATGGTGGTTCTGAACCAATGACTTGTCAAAATAAAGTTATATTATTTTATGTTTTATTATTGTTTTTGTTTATATTGAGTTATTACTTTCATGTGTTTATGATATTATTTTAGGTTTCATATGTAATTATGTATTGGTGTACTGCCAAGTTCTTTAACAGAAAAAAATAGAAAGAACTTTCCAAGTGTTATCCACACAAAATTCACTTGACTTCCTTATGATTAATTTGAAAATTCTTAGCCAAGTGCAAAAAGTATGTGTCAGGCAGAATCTGAAGCAGTCAGCCCATGAAAGAAAAGGTGAGTGATGCAATTATTAAGTGCAAAAGAAATAGTAGCTTTTCAGTGGGATTCAGCAATGTACAGCTGGTATAGTCCAAAATAGATTTCTTCAGGTTAAATACTTCCACCCAAAACAAATATAATTTTTGAACTGTCATTTACCTGGTTAATTATAGTAATGGAAATAACACAATTTCTGATACAGTAGGCATCAACAAAGACTAATACTATATAACAGCAAAAAACATCAACATGTCCATAAAAAGTCTCAGAATAGTTGTTTTGCATAATCTATATGTTAGGTGTAGAGTTACATCCTCACAATATCCCAAATATACATATTTATGGTAAAATATTGTTAAATCACCATGTGAATGAAAGTGGAGCATGCTGAAATGTGAACAAACTTTTGAATTGAAAACCCACCTCTCTCATCCATTGGTCAGGAGTCCTGCCCAGTAATAGCTCATTAGTCGGTCACTTGCTGCACAAGTTTTTTTAACCTAGAGTTAAAGAAAGGCTTATGAAAATATTATCAGGTGAAAAGTATGTGTACATATCCAAGATGCTTTAACACTAGAATTACCAGAGCCTACAAAAAAACTCGTAGATCCATCTCACCTTAAATCGCTTCGCACCTCTCCATCAGCGTCTTTTTTTCCTCTAAATGTGTCAATAAGCAGCAAACAGCAACCAGCCTGCTATTGCATCCCCCACCCGGCACAGTTTTCTCAGCTCAAGTCTGTTTAGCTGCATGTCAGTTGCTTAGAGTTGTATAGAGTGAGAAGTCAAGCAAAATGACACCTTTTATAAATACTATATCATTATTTGGAACACATGCATTTCATGTGTGTTCCGTGTCTACAACGATCTATGTAAACACATCGTTAAAACAGAAAAATTTTTCATGTTTTAGTAATAATTGACAAAATGTAGACATGAAGTGTATAATGTGTGAAGCCTGAATTCCAAATATCAAAGAAACACTTTCATAAAAGGTACAAATATAACAGAGCAAGTGCGCTTCTATTCAAGAATATAACTGCAGAAAAAGAACCCATGTTAGGGTGCGACATGGACATGCGTTTGCTATGACAGCTTCGGTGGCACAACGGTAACTGTTAACTGGTAATCAAAACTTCACGGGTTCGATCCCGGACGAGTCCATTGTGAGAAGTGAGGTGCTCTTATTCTTACTATTTTAGAATAAAAACGCACATTTGATTCCAGTCAGT
The DNA here is from genome assembly GCF_016835505.1 of Polypterus senegalus. Classification (NCBI taxonomy): domain Eukaryota; kingdom Metazoa; phylum Chordata; class Cladistia; order Polypteriformes; family Polypteridae; genus Polypterus; species Polypterus senegalus. The sequence goes on along the minus strand of NC_053156.1, from coordinate 177,500,031 downwards.
AACAGCCGGTGTAATTTAACACTAGAATTACAAGAGCCTACAAAAAAACTCGTAAATCCGTCCCACCTTAAATCGCTTCTTAAAACCATTCTCACCTCTCCGCCAGCGTCTGTTGTTAATCTAAATGTGCTGATAAAAGAAAAGCTGCAAGTAGCCGGCTATTCCATCCCCCCACCGACTTAGAACGTGCACAAACTTCTCCCAGTTCATCCCTCGACTGATTTTCTGGGAGTGAAGTGGAGTTTTAGAGTGGAAATAATAGATCGTTGTTTGGAACACACGCATTTCATGTCTGTTCCGTTTCTACAGTAATCTGTGTAAACACATTGTTAAAACAGAAACGTTTTTTATATTCTAGCAGTAGATGACAAAATGTAGGCATAAACTATATAATGTATGAAGCCTGAAGTCCAAATATTATAAGAAATATTTTCACAGAAGGTACAAATCTAACACAACAATTGCACTTTTATTCAAAAATATAACTGCAGAAACAAAAAGTGGCCTTAACATGCGACAGTGACACCTGTTTATTATGACTGCCTCTGTGGCGCAATAGACTCAGCTGCCGACTGGGAATCAAAAGGTCGTGAGTTTGATCCTGCACCATTCTGTTTTGAGAAGTAAACTGCTCTTAGTCTTACTATTTTAGAATAAAAACATACATTTTATTTCAGTCTGTAACAGCCAGTGTAATTTACGATACTTGTAAAGGTTAGCTTTGTTTTTTTTTAGTCAGTTTTATTATCTCAGCTGCGTTCACGAGCCCAAACACACCCCACCCCCGCATCTGATACTGCTGTTTTCACATAGACGCGCTGTAACAGAGGTAAACTCAGCTCCCTTCTACATCGGGGCAAGAATGCACATACCATCAGCAGGCACTTTTCGTGGCATTACACACATTTTTGCGCATGCCCTCTGCACACTACTTGTGACTTTATGTTTTAGGAAGTAAGTAAATAAATAAAGGTAAATTGTGTCATAAAATGATTTCTTCAAAACATCACATATATTTGTCTCTTTCTTTTTTTTAAAATGTGCGTTGATCACCGCCAGCATGTTGTAGCATACAGCATCTGGCTACCTGCATGTTCTTGCGTGCACTGAATAAGAGACAAATATACAGTCTGACTGAGAGAATCAGACTGAAAAAAAACAAACATTTAGAAATGCCATACTTTTACAGCTGATCGGACGCCGTTTGTTTTCAAATAACATTGCATTTTTGCGATGATGTTTTCACATATATTGTCTCTTTCTTTCAGGTGTGTAATAGAAACCACAGCATAGAGAGAAATGCAATATTATTTGAAAACGAACAGCGTTATTTATTTGGCAATTGCTGTGTTAGATTTGTAGCTTTTGTGAAAGTATTTGTGTGATACTTCAGGCTTCATACGTTATATAGTTTATGCCAACATTTTGTCATCTACTAGTAGAATATAAAAAACGTTTCTGTTTTAACAATGTGTTTACACAGATTACTGTAGAAACGGAACAGACATGAAATGCATGTGTTCCAAACAACGATCTATTATTTCCACTCTAAAACTCCACTTCACTCCCAGAAAATCAATCAAGGCATGAGCTGAGAGAAGTTTGTGCACGTTCTAAGTCGGTGGGGGGATGGAATAGCCGGTTGCTTTGCAGCCTGATTTTTATCAGCACATTTAGATGATAAAAGACGCTGGTGGAGAGCTGTGAACGATTTTAAGAAGCGATTTAAGGTGGGACGGATTTACGAGTTTTTTCATAGGCTCTGGTAATTCTAGTGTTAAGATACTTGTAAAGGTTAGCTTTGGTTTTTTTTTATTCAATTTTATTCTCTCAGCCGCGTTCACAATACCACCAAAGCATCGCATTTGACAATGCTGTTTTCACTTACAGACGCACTATAACAAAGGTGAACTCAGATCATGTCAACGGTTCTACATCGAAGCAAGAATACACTTTTGCCATCACTGTACTTTGTATATGTACATGGGAAGCTCTGCACTCTACTTGTAACTTTACGCTGTAGGAATTAAGTAAATGAATAAAGGTAAATATCATTCGATCTGACTCTTACATACAAAGTACAGCGACGGCAGCTTCCACCTGCAGCTATAGACTCTTCAGTATGTAAGCGACTCTCCATGCTAGTGTTTAGATCTGGACGGTGTATGTGCCCCCCAAAAAAGTCTAACTGCATTCTCGTAGCATTGCTTGTGTACTAAAGTGTCAGGAGGCACTTTTCCAGGCATTACACATATTTTTTGAGCATGCCCTCTGCAGTCTACTTATGACTTTATGCTGTAGGAAGTAAGTAAATAACTCAAGGTAAATAACATTCGATCTGGCTTTTATGTAAGTAACATATAAATGTTAATGTTTTGGGCACATGCACTGTCCTTACATACACCGTCCTTTGTATGTAAGAGCCAGATTGAATGTTATTTACCTAGTGTTCTAGTATTAACAATCAGAAGAGCAGTTCACCATTATGGTTTTGAATACAGTTGATGTAGCCTAGCAGTATTGAATTTGTGGTTTAATTAAAACCAAATGAAAGAGGAGGGGGGTTTTCAAAAGCTTGATTCTGTTTTAACACGCTTCAATTGAATGCAAGAATGCAAAAGTGGTTATATAACAATATTTTAGCTAAAATAGACTTATTTGGAGCAAATGACTAGATACTTGACAGGTTGATTATGCAACATGAGGAGCTCCAGATTTTTTTTATGTATGTTTTAATATTGTTTGCTGTTGATCAGGTTTAGTCTCAATTGATGCCTACTGCATCAGTTTAGTTTATTTCCATTCTCAATAAAAACATGAGTTTAACAATCTTCTCAGTCATCACAACAAACAACAAAGGATAAGTAGCATAACAAATTATTAGTTTTGGGTAAGGTTTTCCCTTAAAGTATAGCATATTTGAAGTTACAAGTGCCTTGAAAAAAGTATCTTAATCTTCTTTTTCTAATCAATGAAATTTTCTTTTTCAGTTATTTTACGATTTTTTTGGGCTGTACTAATATATAGAGAGGACAATTTTAAAGGAAACTGCAACATTTTCACATTTCTGGATGTGTGTGCAAACAAACGATCTTTAACACTAGAATTACCAGAGCCTACAAAAAAACCCACCTTAAATCCCTTCGCACCTCTCTATCAGTGTCTTTTGTCTTGTAAGTGTGTTGATAAGCCCAAGCAGCAAGCAGCCTGCAATACTATCCCCCTCACCGCTGCAGAACGGACAAGAAGTTCTCCCAGTTCAAGCCTTGATTATCTGGGAGGGAGCTACCTAGAATTGTATAGAGTAAATAATTTAATGCATGTTCTGTGACTACTACAATCTGTGTAAATACATTGTTAACACAAATGTTTTTTTCATGTTTTAGTAATAAATGAAAAAATCTAGACATGAACTGTATAATGTGTGAAGGCCAAATAGCATATAAACACTTTCACAAAAGGTACAGATCGGTGGGTGGGGGGTTATGGGGGATGGAGTGTGAACGTGATTGGGAGAATAAAAGTGAAAAAAAAAGCTAACTTTTACAAGTACCATAAATGTACTTTATCTTACAAGAAAAGGCGATGGACAAAGAAAAGGAGGATGCAACAAGCTTCTGTTCCAAGACCGCCGCTTCCCCCAGGAAAGCAAATTCAGTCAGTGTCAGGCCCCCCTTCAGTGTAATAGTAACCACAGCATAGAGAGAAGTGCGGACATTTCAACAGATACACATGTCGTAACGTAGGAAGGACGGTCCTTGGGTGTGTGGGAACTGTTAACATTTGAATTTCATGATTGTATATAGCATGGAACTGACCTCTCAGTACTATTCCTTCCTCTGCATGTCCTGGAGTACAAAAGAAACACCACCATGCATCAAAATGGTAAAAATTGGGGAAAAATAAAAACGCGGTCATTGATTACAACTGCAAGAAGGCTTGTGAATGAATATGAATAATATTAATAATGTTGCATCTGTGCCTCTGTGCCACGGGGTTTTCCAAAATGTACTATACAGGTCATAAAATGAGTTATTCCAAATATCATATATACCTATGTCTCTGTTTTTTATGTCAGTGCGGCTTTGACATCATGGCCATAATGTGCATACTAATTTGGCGTAAGCAGGAACACTCAATAAAACTGAATAAAAAAAATTAAAGTGAAGGTGAGATACAAAAGGGCAGATTCAAAAGTGTTTGTGTGTCAGCTTTTATCCCTCCAGATGAGAGAAATTTCAGTTCCATTTTCTCAAAACACCACTCACAACTACAGTTATTCCTAGTTTCAGATAAAAAGTAACAGTGTCAGATCTTGGACGTTTGGTGGGTGTTGTATCATGATCGTAACTGACAGAATAAAAGTAAAAAAAAAAAATGCTAACTTTTACAAGTACTATAAATTTGCACCAACTGTTACAGACACAAATCAAATGTATGTTTTTATTGTATAATATTAACAATAAGAACAGCTCACTACTCAAAACAGTACATTTGAGGGGGAGTTAGTTTTGAACTCACAACCTCTGGATTATAACTCAGCAGCTCTTACCGCTACACCACAGAGGCTGTCATATGGCACTTGTACCTTTTGTTAAAGTGTTTATTTGATATTTGGCCATCAGCCTTCACACATTATACAGTTCATGTTTACATTTTGTCATTTATTACTAAAATATGAAAAAATCTGTTTTAACAATGTGTTTACATAGATAGTTGTAGTCACGCATGAAATTATTTACTCTATACAATTCTAGATAGCTCACTCCCACATAATCAAGGCTTGAACTGGAAGAACTTCTTGCCCGTTCCCCGGTAATTGGGGGATGGTACAGCAGGTTGCTTGCTACTTCGAATTTTTGTATTTTTTTTTTTTATTCTAAAATTTTTTGGAAGTTTTGAATGCTCTGGAGTTTCATGTTTCCTTTTTCTCCTCTGCATTTTATAGGCCTCAGGCCTTTATACAGTGTCAGGGCCTAGGTGTTTTTTGAAGTGTTCAGGTCTTTTTAATGTTGTGAGTCCTAATTAATCCAGAGAGACAATAAAGTATAATAATTATGCAAACCTCTCATAAAATGTATTTCATGAATACTGATTTTTTAAAAATACTTAAATATTTATCCAGCAGGAGGCAAACCTGCAAATGTATTAATTTAATTACTGAACTTGACAAAAAATACTTTATTCCCTTAGATTTATTGACAGAGATATTCAAATAAAGTAAGTAAAACACTAGAGAGAGAATTAATGTCTCCTTTATATTATAAATTAAACTTGTTCAGGAATCCAAAGAAATAGCCAAATTTCAGAGTGATGTGTCTGGTTGTCGTCTCTTTCTTAGTCAGTAAAAGAAAAGACATGTCCTTCCTTTAACACAAGTAGTAGACATATCTCCAATGTTCTGAGGTAGTTTTAAGTTTTTCAAGACGGACCTACAATTTTATATTTTGGGAAATTTATCTGTTTTAAAAGTTCACTAATATGAATAAGCAGTTGTTGGAAAGTTTGAACCTTGAAATTAATGACGTGTCTTAGAAGTAATCATTCTGTGGGTAATATATTACTTTAGAACATTAGAATAACTTTGACGCGAAGAGGCAATTCATGTCAACAAAGGTCACTAATCCTATAAATCTAGATTCTTCAAAAATAACATTCAATCGAAAACTGCTATTCTCTACTACACTACTTGTTAATGTAGTCAATGTCTCTGTAGTTCTTTGTGTGAAGAACAGGTTTCTAAAATTTGTGAAAAGTTGCCTTTAACAAATTTGCAATTTTGAATCTGTGTTATTGAAGAAATGAAGTAATGGTAGGAATAAACTGTTATTAATTTCCTTCATAACTTTAAACACTTCAATACTGTCACTTCTTACTCTCCATTTGCTTAAGCTGAAAACGTTCCTCATAGCTCTCAGGCCCACAATTAGCTTAGTAGCTCTCCTCTGGACTTTCTCTAGTGCTGTTATGTCTAATATGTAGACTAATAATGTACACAGCACTCCAGGTGAGGCCTCACTAGTGAGTTATATAGCTATAACCCCTGTGAAAATTAAGAGTCCAAGAAATTATAATGGTTTGGGGCAGCCACCCGTATATTGTTTTTCCCAGCTGCAAAAGGGTTTTTGTATCAAAAGCATGATGCGCATATCACAGAGTCAAAAGCAGAACTGACTATAGTAGCCCAAGATGGAGGCTTTAAAGGTCTGGAGAGGAAATGATGTCATCAAAATGGTCAGAACCAGAAGTGACGTCAGCAAAGGGGCCAGTTTCGAACCTTGCAGGATTTCCGAGGTCTGTAGGGAACTGAACCTTGCCTAGGATATCTTACATTTGCTTCCATTAAATTTCGTCTGACACAAATCTGTCAAAAATATATGCAGTCTAAGTCCCACTGTAATGATTCATCTCGTTTTGGATTATCTGCCCTACTGTCTAGTTTAGTATAATGTGCAAATCTTATTTTGTAACATTTCATTCTTCAAGGACACCATAAATTAAGTTAAAAGTATTCACGTTCAAGTTGACTAAAATGTACCCGTGATGCCCAGTGCACTGGCACCTCTGTTCACTCTAAAAATCTGGGTGTCTGCAACGTACCAAATGAACCAGCAGTGGAAAAGCGGAAGCACAGAATCAAAGATAATATTGTGGTAATGTGCCTCACTGGCATTACCAGCCATTAAATAAATTGAGTTTATTGTTTGCTGCAGTGTTAAAAGAGAGGCATTTGTTGGGGAAAAAATGCCAAAAAGTATAAAGGAATACAAGCTTGCCTTTTTGTCCATTTATAAAGTGCAGAGGGATGTCTTTGCTGACAATATGAGTGGCTTTCCGAGGAGAGTTGCGGAGGTTTCATGTGAAAGAGGAAAGACAGCTCTTCCATTGACTGGTTGGGATGGTGTTGTCTGTTTTCCACTCATGCGCGTGCCTCCCGTAACCTCATAGTGCTGGAAGAAGAGAAAGGGGGAAGCATCATAGTATAGGATTGCCGCGGCTTAGAAATGGGATTCCATATTGGCAGTTGTTTGGGTAGTAGCTCGAAGAAGGGAATTAAAAAAAGGGTCTACTTTCACTTTTGGGAGAAGCACAGTAAGCGTCTCAAATGCCGGCATAGCTATATGCACGCCAGCTGCTCGCATTTTTATAGTAAATTTTGTGGGGAAGGAGATGCCACTATTCGTAGAAGTGTCCACGTCATCGCATGTCCATGGAAGGATGACATTCGATGGCTTAATTGGTTGGCACGAGGGCGCCAAATACAAAAGGAAATTTCCAGCCTCTAAAGGGGGGTTTCTGGCTAGATCATGCAGAGAGAGAGGTACTTGGTAGAACATTGTATTGAGTTTACCAAGCACTGTGGCTTGTGCCTTGATTATTTTAAATATTTTTTTTCTTGTATAAATATCTCTGGATTAGTTTTGGTGGAGGTATATATTGGGTTGTGGTTAATGGCGCACTGTTTGTTTTTGAATATACACTTTTTTCTTTTTCTGTATTTTGAGTATTTGTCTCAGTAAACCCTATATTATACACTGTTTGGAGGAGCAGCTTCCTGACTTGTGTTATTGTGGAGGAAGACAGCTTTTTTTGTGTATATATGGGTTTCATTAATTTGTGTGCATTTTTCTTTTCTTTATTTTTGTTTTTCTTTAAGTGCACCTGTAAATAAAACGTTACTTTATTTTTGCAAAAAATCAACCCTATTGTGTCTCCCTGTCTTACACCATCATCCTTATCACGCTCAGTCCCACATACTACACACCTAGAGTGTAGGCTGGTGTCTCCCAATTCCCACTACATGGGGTGTCACAAATATTCAAAAGAAAACAATTCTTTATTATATTTAAATGCAGTCCTCTGCAATGACACAGATTTAATACATACAGTATATACAACAATAAACAAAATAATTGATCAAATAATTGATAATGAATATATACAGCAGGTGTGTGAGTGCACTTAGCCCCGGAGCTGGTTGGAGTGCCTGACTGGGTCCATATATACTTGCAAATGCGAGCATCAGTCAGATGCCTTATTATTGCCTTGCATCGAGCAGCATCTTACTGTACACCTGCTCCCAATTACGGCAATATAATAAGAGGGGAACTAAGACAATTTAAAAGGTTCACGAGAGAACAAGAGTGAAGTTTAAAGGCTGAAGAGAAGTGTATTAGTGAGTCAGAGAGAGCCGGTGAGAAAGCAGGTGGATGGAAATGGAGCCCTGGGATGGAGCATGTGGCCGACGCTCAAGAGGGAGCTAAGGGTTGCTCCTGCTGAGGACTCCCCCACAAGGCTAGAGGTGGTATTAGAGTCAGAGGAGAGTAGACTTGGTGGCGCCCCGTGTAACGCCATGGGATTGACAGCTGGGACATGAGCCAGAACTGTTGGTTGTCTGTGCTTGTTGGATGATGTCACTCTGTGCTGTGAGACCCGAACAGGGTAAGCCGGCAAGACATCAGTTTTAAACCAGGACTCAAGAGTTTTTTAAGATTGGTGTCCTGAATGGAATTTTAACCTTGTTTTTGTGAATCATTTATTGGATATTTTACTGACTTTTAATGGATTATTTATTTATTATGGGTTGACTGTGCTGCACATTCACTTGGAACACTGTTTTCTTTTTTTTGTTTTTGATTGTTTAATAAATGCACTTTGGCACCTTTTTGCACCAACCCCTTGCTGCTGCATGTGTGTCCTCATTCACCCAGCTCAACTTGGTTATGACTATCGACGATCCAGGTTCAAAATGGTCCAGAACAGAAGTGGGAGTGTGGAGTCGACCCGGACCATCAAAGATGGTGAAAAGATGATCCCTGCTGGCCGTTCATCAGTTTTATACACAGGGCTGATTTACCTGGCCAATTGCTAACACCAGCCCAGCATAGTGCAGTCATCAACATTGCTTTTGTCCTTTCACCCCTGAATCCTTAATTGAGGTGGAAGTCTTGTATTTGTTGAGCATCTTTACTCGGGCATACATGTGTGCGTCTTTGGACAGCTTCCTGAAGTTTCATTTTTATGCATTCTCTGGATTTCCAAAACTCCTTTGCATTCCCAGCTAATATGACAGTTTTATCAGCTGTTATTTTGTTGTATCTCATGCAACCAAACAGACAGTTAAAATGGGTGACAGGCCATATCACCCACTTTGAACAACCATCAGCATTTCAACCTGTGTTGTGCCTCCATATCACCACCACAGGCGTTTCTCCTATAGCCTGTTCGTCTAACACACAGGTAAGTGCACAATGATAAACAGGCTATAGTAATAATTAAAGTATAATTATACTTTCTCAAAATTGTTCTGTGATACGTCTATCACAGTTCCCAGGTTATAACATTCAACCTGTCAGTGATGTCCTCAAGCATCTACATTACCATATCATATATTTTGGGAATGTTCTACACTTAATCCATTTTGGTCAAATATTTTGTGTATTTCTCAAAAAGGATTAGATTAAAATTACTTGTAAAGTTTTAACAGCAATATATATAACAGCAATAAAAGATGAGATAAAAGTGTGCTATGAAAAATTGGTTTGAATGTCCTGGACAATACTTGCAGAAAGACTTATTTTGCTTACCTGGAAGAATCCCAATTCATCCTCTATAACTTGGAATGGAAAAGTAATGCTCTATTTCTAAAATTTAAAGAAAAGCCAAGCAAAATGACACCTTTATTGAAAGATATTACATTCAAGCTTTCGAGGCAACTCAGGCCCCTTCTTCAGGCAAGATGTAAAATTTAAAAAAATTGGATTCCCTTTAGAAAGATATATGTGTTAAATTAAGCCTGCCACCTGCAATGAACCTTTTTATTTAATGATTAATATAATAAATAATTTTTAAAGGATCTGTGTAGTAGTACAGCCTTATCGGTCAAATGGGGATTGAAATTGAATTTCATAGCTAGTCTTTTGAACATACTATTGTAATTTCCAATTATTTACATTTGATTGTGTTGTATTTTGTTAATAAGTTGTATTTCTTAAATAAAAATATATACATCCTTCTTCAAAACCCACTTGTCCAGAGCAGGGTCACAGGGCAGTTGGAGCTTATCCTAGAAGGCATCAGGAAACAAGCCCAGAACTGCGTGCAGGCCCCACACAAGTTTAACACCCACATGTCAGGGACATTTTTAGCCTCACGTGTACCTATAACCTGCCAGAAAAAAGTCACACAGATAACATCTGGGACTTGAACCCCATACTTCTTGTTGGGATGTAGCAGAGCTACCCCTGCACTACCATGTCACCCAAGAAATGTTAATTGGTTAAAAAATAATATGCAAATTAAAATTAATTAATTTAATTTATTAGCAATATTTTTACTATTCCATCTGTCACTTGGCTATGTCTTTAAAATATCATTGTGGAAAAAAGCTCAAAATTGGAGAAACATTTTGTTTCCTCTGTACAATCTGTTTTTGCAGTAAATGTTTCTAAGATGAAATTATTTACAGTAAGTACAGAACACATTACTGGATAAACTGTTTTATTATTATGTTTCAGAACTCCGAACTCTGGTAACTTATCCTATGAAGTCAGTAGACAGATTGGGAGAGCAAGGGGGTTATGAGGTGATGGGAAAAGGGTGTGTGGTGCTCCCAATCTATGCAAAGAACGAAGGTCCAAGTCTTTACAGTCCTGGGGCCTCATTTTTAAATGGTGCGTATGTACAAAAATCTTGCGTAAGCCTACTTCCATGTTCAAATTGCGATGTATAAAACCTAAACTAAGTGTAAAGCCATGCACATTTCCTTAGTAGCTCATACCCTGGCGTCCACTCCACTGGGTTTTGCAAACTGGCGGCACCCAGCATCAAAACAGTGCTATTGTCCCAGTGTGGTTTCCCTTTTTTTTTTAGATCCACATTCTTGACGCGGCCTTTATAAATACACTGAAATTAACTGCATATTGTTTATTAGTTTAATGCTTCTGATCATAATTAACATGTAACAATATAATGGTCTACAGAATGGTCAAACTATTCTAAATACCATAGCTGCTTTAGTGTTGTTACTCTCACTGCTCCTTCTTTTTCTTCTTTCAGCTGCTCTCGTTAAGGGGTGCCACAGCGGATCATCTTTCTCCATATTACTCTCAATGCACCACTCAGAGTATTTATATCACTTTATCTGAGTGGGGAATCACAGCTCAGCATCTGATTGAAAAGAGATTTATCAGGATACAGCATCTAGCACACACTGCCTCAGCCACGCTGCCTATTGAACTGCTCTCATATGACAAACGCTACAGAGCCTTTCCTCACGGTTCAGAAACAGTTTCATCCCAAGAACTATAAACACACTCAATCAGTCCATCAAGTGCTCCTTCTAGAACTGTTTGTACTTATTAGTACAATCACCTCACTGTAAACTTGTAATACAGTTATAATATTGGACAACCTGAGCCACTTTATAAAGTGCGTATTTACATATGATGACAATATCATTTTTAAGATGAAATGCAGCAAAATATGTTTATTATATTATAAAGATAAAACTTTAACTTCATTTAAATAATCTATATTGTTAATAATTAAACATGTGTGAACACGGTGCCGCAGCCCTAGCAAGAAGCTGGCGCTCCGTTCATGGATTGTTCCTGCCTTGCGCTTTATTCTTCTAAACATGTACTATGAAGATATTTCAATGTTCCTTAAAAGTTTTAAAGAATCGGCGTTCTAAGCTTACAGATTGCTTAACGTCTATTACAGAGCTGATTGTGTGGCGATTGGGTATTTGGAGAAAGAAAAGGAAGGACAGGAATTAGAAGTTAGTACGTTTGAAAGAGACAGTACTGCTGCAATAAATTATTTCATCGAAGGTCTCACATGACAAAGCAAGCATCTTGCTTGAGGCAGGAACAATCACTGCACCACCGTGTTCCCATGTTTAATAACATACTTTAACTCCTATCATCATGAAAATTATATTATGTGTTCACCTCAGTATTTTAATTATTCAGAGAGCTGTAATATTATGAATGTAATGGATTCAGTGTTCTGTCAGAGGAAGAGAAAGCCCAGAAGCACGTAGTAATTCACACACATAGAGCACATAGACGATCAAATAAAAAACAAAGCATTTAACATGTTACTTTAGTTACGATGGGATTTGAGAAACTAGTAGATTAAACGATTTTAAGATGAAGTTTATGATGTTCTACTTTAATAACAAAATAAACTTTGTGATTAAAGTGGAAATCTCGAGATTAAAGTTGACATTTCGTGCTTTTTCCCACCGTGTGCCTATTTTTTTTTCTCTGTACCCTAATAAGCTTTCATATGACATATGCCTTTTCATGGCGACTTTGATATCTGACAACTTTTTTATTTCAGCACTGTGCGACTTTGTGAACTTGAGCTGTTGAGTTTCTTCCGACACTCTATGTCACTCAATCAACTTTCTTTTGTTGTTTATACCACTTTTTAAACCAACAAATAGAACGTTTTTCCTTGCCTCCACTTGGTATTCGCTGAAATTCTTTTATTTTCCCCTGTGCTTTTACCATTGTCTTTTCACAGAAGGCTGAGCTTAATTGCTATTTATATTGATTTGTATATTCAAAGAGGTGTAATTCTGGGAGGAGCTGGGGCGGGACAGCAAGCTCGTGCATGTGCATTACTTTTCACCATGACCGGGATTTATGTAGCGGAAGAATGTGGAAGCTGGCGTTTGATACAGATTTATTCATCTGGATTTTTTTGTGCATACAAACATTTCCGCTTTTGTGCTTATGCCATGTTATAATATGAATTCTACGCACGCCGTTATGCATGAGGCCCCAGGTGCTTCCTGTCTTGCTATATGGTTGCAAGACATGGACACTATCCAGTGACCAGAGACATAGACTGGACACATTTAGTACTGTATCTCTACAGAGAATCCTTGAGTACTGCTGGTTTGTGTAGAATGAGCGGTTGCTCATGGAGTCCTGAATGAGTAACATTACCTGCACAGTGAGGGAGCATCAGTTACGGCATTATGGCCATGTGTAAAATTCCCCAAAGGAGATCTGGCTCACAGGATCTTCAGTGCTAAGGACCTGAGTGGCTGGATCAGGCTAAGGGGATGTCCACATAACAACTGGCTGCAGCAAATGAGACTGGACCACATATCTGCTTGGGAGGTTGCCAACCAAGATCCCAAGCTGTTTCTTTGTGTGGTGGGTGCGGCAAAGCGCTGTACTAGTACATGCTCCCCAAACTGACCTGACCTGAGAGCAGGAGCCCAATATGCAACATATTGTGTCACTTTCACTACTGAAGTAATAAAACACACATTTTCTGTAGTCTGTATCATTTTTATTAGTTTTATTTAACTCAGTTTTCATAAAATAGAAAATCATCTACTGTTGTTGTCATATCTATCTGACTGTGAGTCCACATTAAACAACTTGGCTCCTAGTGAGCCAAATTCATTGAAATTTGGCACACTTATTGTTCAAGGAAATTTGTCAGGATATCTCAAGCACAGCACACTACACACATTTCTGAAATTAAAGAAACTCCATTTTTAAAAGCATTGCAGAATGTTCAAAAGAAACATTCTTTGTACCCTTGGTTCTTTCAGCTTGTCTTTTTCCCTGTTTTAAATGTCTGAAAGCCATTCCTGATGGCAAAATGAATCCCTAATACAAATTTTTAAAATGTAAACAACCATGCATTTTGGTAGGAATTTGCTATCATGAGCTGCTTGTGAATGCGTGCAGACATGCAGAAAGTTTCCATTAGGTCTTTCTTTTAAAAATGTTATTTTTAAGAAATATGAATTACAATTAGCTATAGCCCCCCCCCCAACCTATAACCCCTAAACAGTAATACATCAATTAATGCATTTTTTTTAATATCACTTGAGTTGGAATATGCCATCTATGAAAACTGTTTCACCCATCATAAGCTAGGGCTTGGTTTTTAAGAACATGATAATATAAAACACTATTTAAAAAAATGTCTTTTATGTACTTTACTAATTGATGCAATTAAATTCTATTATCACTGTAATTTTTGAATATGACTGTATTAAGTCATTTTCTAAATATTAACATACTTTCCACACAAAGGTTTTTTTTTTATTATACTGTATATTATCATGTCCTTGAATATGGCAGATTTCCTAATGACTTTTAAAATTCTAGTATTTAACTGTTTTTCTACAGTTTCTTCTCTAGCTGAATCAGACACAGTCTTTATAAATGATGGTTGCTCACGTTGCTTTGCAGGTTCTCTTTTGCCTGGAGTATTTTGTGTTTGTGTTAGTATTTGACTATTTTCTGTTCCCAGAATTACAAAGTCAGTTGACAAAGCAGCATGTCTTAGATGCTTGACATTTCTATTGAGTTTTGACACCTCATCAATATTTACCATTTCAAAAGTGTTAAGTAAGACATATTTGGTGTTTCTGAATTTTGTATCCAACTTTCCAGGCTTCATATTTGCAATGTCCACTATATTTCCTATTTTGAAAGAATGTTCTTTTTCTCAGTTTGTTTTGTATGCATAATTTTAATTTTCTGTACAGTATATCTCTTCGATGATGCTTCTTTACCTCTAGTGTATTTTCCTTCTGTCCTCCTGTTTACATTCGATACTTGGCAGCTTTGCTCTAATGTTTCTGGAACTCATAAGAAATGCTGGTGTTTTCCCAGTAGCACGACCGGGAGTCAAATGATATACCATCAAAATTTTTGGAAGCTTCTCCTTCAACACCGTTCTTTCACCTTTGCAGGCTTTTAATTCCTTTTATAAGATATCTGTGAAATCTTTCTATTTTTCCATTGCTTTCTGGATAATATGGTGATGTACAGATATCTTTGATACCTCCTCTTTTTAGAAGAGCTTCAAAAGCTTGGCCAACAAATTGTTTGCCATTTTCTATGACCATTTCAAAAGGATATCCAAAATGAGCAAAAACACTCATTAGTTCAGATGCCACTGTACGTGATGAAATGTAGTGCAGAACACTTTCGTGTAGCTGATGCACCTACAGCAGTGTTCGCCTAGGAGGACCACCACTTATGATGACAAGAGGTACAAACCATATTGCGTCACACTGTGACTGTCACCCACCTGCTGTGCGAAGACAGAGAGGTAGCCAGCGTGCTGTGCATTCCTGCTGGCCATCAAGCTGCCCCAGCGCAGCCACTGATGCCAGAGATGCTGAACAGGCACCAACAGCAGCCACAGCAATTAGCAACAGACATTTTATGTTGATTTATGTATGAAACCAGTGCATTGGGTGCTTTTCAGAAAACTGAGTTCTTTGGAAAAAGTATTCAGCCCTCAAAGAGTTAAAGGATAATTATCTTTTGTTGCAAGTTCTTGTATTTTCTGTGTTTCTGTCATGCCTACCTACTTATTACAGACTAATTCAACACTAGACATTGATTATAGATATTTTAACGCTTTCCACAAGCAGAAAATTCATAAATCAAAAGATAGTCTATGCATTAAAATCTGTCTTTAGATGAGGAGAGGAAAATGGTTATGCACTCCAGATGTCAGCTGGGTCACTTGCCCCTTCCTGCTTCTAGTTTAGGTCTCCCTGTTAGAGGCTTTCTATGCCACTTTTTGTGTACCTAGTTTAGACTCCAACTCTATTAAGTTGGATGGTCACCCAGCAGTAACATCTCAAACCCTAAGCCTACCCTTAACCCTAATCTCCACTACCCTAACCTAACCTTTCACACATTATTCTTGATTCATCCATTTTGAGTCTCATTAATTGTATTCTGATTTTGAATGGGTGGTGTCTGACATAGGACTCTTAATCTTCTGACAAAATATTGCCAGACTCCACAGCAACTAGAAAAACTAATATGAACCAACATACTTTTTAATGGCACAGTGAGATGTCAGCTAAGTGAAGATGAGCAGAAAGGGCTAGTACCTTAACACTTATTGACTTTTTACTTAAACTTTGTGATTTATTATAAGACTTTTTCCCTTTTTCTTGTAATGTAGCCTAGCTAAGTTTTGCATGTAAAATAATGACATTTTAAACTTAAGACAGGAATATGACTGTATGTTGATGCCCCTCCATGTGCATGCATAAACTTGATATCTGACTTACCTGCCAACAAAAAAAATGCAGTATGCTTCTTCTAACCATTCTGTTCTGATGTCTTCATTGGAGGGATAACTTGAGTAGAATGTCAGTGACACCCTTTCCCAGCAAACAAAATCAAGGCAAGATGGAAAAAAGAAAAGACTTAGTAGCAGTTACTAAAAATTACATTCATAGAAACTAAAAATCAGTATGAACAACCTCAGCATCTGCTCTAAACACAAAAAGCTCACGAATAAGGATTGGACTGGTACTTTATTAGCTGCAGTGTATTACAACCCATTAAATGTTGATATCAAATGGGATCAACCATTACTAGCAGGAAAAAGGAGTTGGTTCAAATATTTACCTTAGGAAGCCATGCATTTACCAATGTAATAAGTTGAAAATGTCTAATCCAGAATGGAAAAGCTGAAAAAATCTTTATTGAGAGTGTTTTCACCCTCTGCCAGAAAACATAGGAGCAAGTATAATGGATTTTTTAAGACATGGCTGATTTTGTCATTTGTTTATCACCCTGATGATGTATTTAGAAAGTTTTTTTTCTTCTTTCCTGTTACTCTCAAAATTTCAGTGTTTATGTCTACAGTGTAAACTCATACAGTACTTTTTAAAGTGGACAAGAATCTTGTATTGTACTTTTACAGCAGTGTGATTCAATCTGTCATTACTTTTAGCTTCATTGTCTGGTTTAGTAGTCTGACAAAGCAAAATCTAAAAAAGCTCCAGCACATTACCAAACATGCAGCTGAAGTGATTGCGTCTCATGTCAACGATTTTTTAAAGGTGTGCCAGAAGGCAATGTTGTAGAAACTGGAAATTATCTCAACTAATGACGACACCCACTACACCCTGAATTTAATTTCAATAAATCATAGAGGGCAGCTGCTTTAAAGATCCCCACAAACTGCTCCAGAAATTTCTTTCTCCCTTGTGCCATATCCCTTTTTTTAATAGGGAATACCAGAGATAACTCCAGAAATATAAAGTTTTTTTCATGTATCATGTACCCATATTAGATTAAATGTATTGTCAAACTGTGAGAAGTAGTTTTAACAAAACATTTTTTTTTTAATAATGTAATGTTTTTAGAATTTCTGGCTACATTTTAACCTATCATGTTTCCATTTGTTTGTTGTATTTAATTTCTGTCTTTTGCTGGTTGCAACCAATAAAGCAAATTTCATGTTTTCTTCTGTAAACATGACTAAATAAAACACTTTGAACCTTGCCTGGTTAGTTGTGATAAAGATACCAAAATGTTGGAAAATTGTTTTAAATGTTGATATAAGTTGTCAAATTTTTCAAATTCTTGTGCTTGATAAAGCCTTCTTGATGTACTTTCTGTAGTTTATTTTTTGTGTGGTTAATTTAACATCTATTCTTTATTTTGTTTAATTTCATGGTCATTTACACTACTTTTTCTGTTGTTATTACCTTATTGTCTTTAGTGTTTTTTTTAAGTTACTTGGTGTTTCAAGTCTCCATGGAGCAAGTTAATGCTAGAGACCTGCCTATTATTTATTACTGTAACATATTTATGAGTGGCTATGAAAATGCAACCAATTGCACTCTACCTTAAAAATCAAAGCATACAACATTAAGAGACATGGGAATTTTAAAAAAGTTTAACTTTCTGTCCTTCAATAAAATACTTATGTAATAATAACTTTTGAAAGTAAATTGTGTCTTATTGCTCTTTAAGATATATCTGCTGCAAGACTACTTAGAGAACACGTTGGTGATCCATTATCATCCATCCTGTCCTATTTTAATGGTAATGATTGCTAGAGCAATAGTTGTTAAATTGGGAGATATGCTCTTGGACACTGGGTGGCTTGAGTTTTAAAAAGAATGAATTCTCGATTTTTAAAGATTAACTTTAAACTGCTTCACCAAAATATTAAAAAAAATCAAAATGTTCTTCACTAGTTGTATCAAAATATGCCTATATTAGTCTAGAATTACAGTCTAGAGATAAAGCATGACATGGGGTCATATGTGCATCAATATGCTGCTGTACTGAAGTATTTCCTTTGATTAATACATCTGCTATTATACAAAAATAATGCAGTGTGACCACTGCTAGCGTTATCCAGGACCCAAGACCATGTTCTGCTTTGCAGCATTTGGTTTATATGACAGAGGGGCCCTCACCAGATAGTTCACTGTGTCAGCTGAGCCCGGACATTGACTTTCGGTTTCATAGGATTCCTTCAGGTGTCCATTAGAAGGTGTACATATGGATTGAAGATAAGATAAAGATGACAGCTTGAAATCTATTGATTGCTGTTTGTATTCTGATATAACCATGGTAATAAATTCTCAGCTGTTTTAGCTTTGCTTTTTCATCCTCAAGGTACCCTGCTCAAACCCAACCAACTAATACTTGTAAACAAACATAGAATTCAGTTTCAATCAGCAATCTAATATCAAGAGATGTGCATGGACTTCATAGTTTTGTTTTTTTTCTGGTGACTCATTCAGGGTTAAGTGGTTTTCCATATATAGCTTGTGATCAACAAAGCTCAGATAGCAAAAGCTCACTTGAAATGTCAGAAATGCCTCTCATTTAGGCACAGTTCAATAAGTGAACCTCATTAGTTTGCTCTTCCAACTTAAATAAATAATGGTACTCTTACTCTCACAGACAAAAGTAAAGTTTGCTATCAGTGCTAAATACAAGACACATAATTACTTTTTTTTAGCAACATCATCCTTGAAAAGAGAAAAAAAAATACAGTAAGTACTATAATATTATTTTTTTTATAGTCAAAGTCACCAAAATGAAATAGGCCCTTATGACTACCTCCTTCCTCCAGCTAAAATGTTTATTAAAAGTGAACCATGGTGTTCTTACAGTGAAGTAGCAGCTCTACTACTGTGCCACCCCTCATTTAAATATGTCCTTTATTTTTCCTAGCAATCCATTTTCCATACTTTATATTTAAGAATGACATTTTTAAAATATCTGTTTTAAATGTGTCTTCCAAAACTGCCTCCATTATCCTCAAGCAGAAGTGTTAGTTAATTAATTAAAAACTATTTGCATATTAAGTTCCAGTTCCAGTGCTGTTTTTGCCATTTTTTTTGGCCAACACCTATATATGCTAATGAACACAAGTGTTTTTGTGTGTTTTACTACTTAAATGTGCAAACATCCACTAAAATCCCAGTATGTGTAAGTTAGTCAGAATAACGTTAAAATCTTTTGTGTACTGTGCTGACACACCCAACCTCAAAATCTTTTTCTTGTAACGTATTACTTCATCTTTTGCTAGTGAAAGCCAATGGAAGTTTTAAATGAGTAGAAGGCTTCCAAATATTAAAGTGCTGATAGTGACAGGATTTTTTCATAATATAAATGTTATGGTATTCATATCAATAGTGTGTCAGAATATGTATCTATCATTCATTATACATAAATTAGCTGACTAAACCAATATAACCCTCTGAAATTTAAGAAACTTCTTTCAGTTGCTCACTATTAGCATATTAATGTTTTTCATGTTACCTAACCTAACTTTCATATTAGGTATCTAAGACAGAAAGAATAAAAGATCCTTTGAATTCTGAATTGCACAGGACAATTTGGCCATAAAAGCACGCAACAAAGCAATGTTTGTATCATTAGAATATAACATACAATAATGAGCAAATTTAAATGTTACCAGAGTTCTCATGAGCCTTTCTGATTATCAGAGACCTGTAATTCAAACTTTGTAGAACCTTTTATGATTCTTGAAACAGATTGTCACATTACTACCTACTGCAGCATCACTTTAGTTACTGTTACAAAAATGTATTAACAAATCACTTCAGTAATTCTTACACTGTTCGTTTCTTTACTAAATATTTAAATATAAGCAGGAGATTTCTGGGAACTTTGGGGTATTTTAAACAGAAAAATTAACAGCTACAGATTTAAAAGTCATCCTGATATAAAAATAATGCTCACAATTTTATAGACAATAATAATACTAAGTATAAAACTGCCTCTTCTCTTTGTAGTTTCCACATTTTGTAAATACTTACCTCTGAACAATTAGCCTCTTCTGGTTTTAAAAACAATTCTACATAAACCTGCAGCTGCAGAACGTCTCCCATTTTCTCTCAGATCACATTTTATGATATTAGAGGAATACATAAAAATACCTTGCTTTATATATTTCAAGATTCTCACGCTGTTCACAGGAATAAATCCCAGGTGAGATAATTAAATATGACAATAACCTTAAAGGGGTCAAAATTATAACAAAACAACTTCAAAGTATTGGAACAGGTCAGATTAAGTCAGGTCAGGTTGGGAGCATGCACTGGTACAGTGTGTTGCCGTACCTATCACACGATAAAAGAACTTGGGATCCCAGTTGGCAACCCCCCCAGGAAGACACACGGTCCAGTCCCACTCCCTGGAAATAACCATCTACCTGCAGCAGCCAGGTGTTATGTTGGCCTCCCCTTGGTCTGGTATATGCGGCTTTGGCCCTCAACAGTGAGGATCCTGTGAGCCGGATCACCTTTGGGGAATTACGCTACATAGATGGTGTGTCACTTGCTCACAGATTTCTCTAACAAATGCCACCTTATGAGCCCTCAGAGCCCTTGCAGCAGTTTTTCTCAGTTCCTTGAGTTGCCATCAAGCTGTGCACTCTGACTCCTCTTGATGATATCCAGGGTGCCCTGTGAAATGAAACACCTCCTTCAGGAAATACTGGTTACACCAACATTCTTCTAGTAGGTGGTAACCTACTGGAATTAAGCTGGAGTAGCAACAACAAGTTTGTGGTCAGAATTCATAAACTGCAATCCTGTAGACACTGCAGTTCTTTACGAGTACATCACCAGTATTGGACTACCAAGTCGAACAATGCGGCTAAGGGCACTGGAGTAACAAGGATCCAATCCGCAGACCCTGATCTTTTGTATAGTCAAGGAACATGGAGCCACTGTCACCATGGTCATCAGACTCATGGGACCAACACAATCCTCATAGGCAGCCCTGTCAGTGCCAGTGGCCGCATTGAAGTCTCCCATGACCAGAGGAGTGTCACCTTGTGGGCACCTATCAACCACCGAGTGAAGTTTTGAATAAAATGTCTCTCTCACAGAGTCATCACTCACTGCGTTAGAACATACATGGAGGCAACAAACAAAGCCCTCAGAAAGTGCCTTAAATTGAGTCTCATAATTGAAAGGAGTGATATTGGACACCGTTGGAAGGACCAGACCAATAAAATGTGTACCCACCTACAGAGATCTGACCAGTCCCATCCCTGAGGGTGACACCACTGAAATATGGAGTTTACAAAGCTCTTTCAACAGCAGAGGAAGATGATTATCAAGCCAAGACACTATGTGCCTACCCGGATGGGGCGCCTCACATTGGGACCCAATTAATGCAGAGCAGCGAGCAATGCCTCAGCACCACATCAGTTCCGATCCCCAACAGGCCTGACCCCTTTGGCTTTCTGGTGGTTTCGACTCTTCCAGGACTGAGGCTCCCAAGGGCTTTCCCCCATCCCCTTCATAATGCAAGGAACCTTCCTACGGGTGCCTGCAGCAGAACTACTCTTGCAGAAAGTAGAAAGGAGTCCTGTCTGTCATTTTGGAGCTATGTGAACTTTATACAGTGGCTGGAGTACCAATCCTGCCACCAACCCCAAAATTTTCCCTGTAAGTTGGAGGACTGCTTGCAGGACCAGGTGCAGTTTTACGTCATACCCAGGACAGGAAGCCTTTGAACAGTTACTTTACATCCATAATACTCTAGTCAAACGTACTTTAGATATTCAGTACACCCCCAAAATTTGCTACTTTTGGATGTGGTTAAAAATGCCTTTTAAATGCCTATTTTTATAGTTTAAACCCTAAATATGCCACCAAAGCATTTAAATTTCATTGCAAACTCAGCTTAATACATCAATACATTACCTAAAAACAGAATGTAAAGGTAAACTGTCTACTGTACAGTACTGTACTGCTATGTCTCCGACAGTGCTAGAATGTTAGAACGTTACCACTATGCGTACTGTAATTCATGCAAGCGTGTTTTCTTTGGTATGCGCTGTCATTTTCTTTGTTATAAGTAGAGTAAATACGTCATCATTTAATTTAATTCATGTACGGGTTCTCACCAAAGATGAATGATATTGCTGATGATGATGAAGTAGCTGTGCTATACGATGCAGAGGATTTACAACTCCTCAGGTGACGCATGTTCTTCAGGAGGAGTTGTATCTTTGGATGGGTCTTCTTCTGGTGGGGTTTCGTGCTGGCTTTTCTTTATAGGTTTCAGGAACATTCTGATGGGAAATTGCTGTCGTTGTTTCTTCATGGGAATTCCATCCTGACAATATTTTTATTCCTTACGGTCGTTACCTTTTTGGCACTATTACAGATACAGTACTCCAGATCGCTGCCTCATTCTTCTTTATGTAGTGTATGGTGCTTTCATTAATGACATAGTGGCACACTACTGCAGCATAACTTTTTAATTCCCAGAGCAAATCCAGTAGTTCAACCTTCTTCCGGAGTGTTTTAAACTTTCTCTGGCACTTAGGCTCAGTGCCAGAAGCCTTAGAAGGTGCAGGGCATTTCAGCGACATCTTGTGCATTTAAAAATAACAAAATGGATACAATAACAAAATGGAAAACACGGGGACACTCAGCTGGAGACGTGTCACAGGGCAGCAGTCAATCATCAGCAAGGAGAAATGAATAATGCTCTTGGTTTGGCTACTTTCAACATCCCAAATTGCGTTTTCCTCAGCGGTTGCTTCCTGTTCTCTCTACAGCCCAGTACTGCCACGAAAAAAAGCATAAAAAATTGTGGAGGATATTTGTGCTTTCCGCTAACAATTAATAGTTAGGTTCTAAGGAAAAATCCGCGAATGACTGAGTCAGCGAACCCTGAACCACGTCTTCGCGGGGGTCTACTGTATTTACAATGAAACTATAAGTGCGTGATCCTATTAACCCATTTATGACCATCTGTAACATAAGCAGACAAAGATAGTGATGTGAATTATATAGAACTTTAGCCTGGAATAATTCAGGTGAAAAATTAAAAACACCACACTGAAGTAGCAGATAATAATAAGAGCAAAATATATAAATTTTCAGGAACAGAAAATGTCTACACAGTAAATTTTGTAAATGTCATTCCTGTACTGTGTGTTCACACAAAATGGCAAACATCTACCTAGTCACCTTATGAAAAGGATAACCTTTTCAGAATGCCATTGTTGTCATTGCCAACCATTAACGACAGAAATCACAGATCAGAAATTTCAGGGAAAGGCTTAATAGAAGAAGTTTACACTTCTCCTATTATTTTATCATGCCAAACAAAATAAATTGAGGACAAGAAAGAAGAACAAGGCTGACTTTAATGAAACAATTACCAGTGACATTTTTATAGCTACAGCATTTGGTCGTCTCCATTATGTTCCAAAATAGATGTTATTCCTAAGATACGTGGCCTTAATTTTTTTTCAACTAAAAGAAAATTACTTTTCTATTATTATAAATATATTTAATTGGACTATTTTGCAAGTTCACTCTTTATCTTTCTGTCTGTATTATTAAGTAAATGGACAGTTACACTGTTCCTTAGGCTATATTATTTAAAGTTAAAAAGCAGGCATACATCAAAATACATGGTGTAGAAACTTTTTAATGAGGCAGTTTTATAAAGAATGAATTGAGAGATAAGCATTAATAATAAATAGGTCACCAATAATTGTTTTTTGCATTCAGTTCTAAATGGAAACTAATAATATTAATAGTAAATATACAGTAAATCCCTTAGAAATGGGAAGCTGTAAGTTCAAAAGAAAATACAAAGTGCTATTGTGTAATTATGACTTCATGCTAAATTGCATCAGCATTTTGACCAGAATTGGGAAATGCAACCCTAATGCCATTGAACTAGAAAAGTACATTTACTATTAGTCCAGAATGCGATTAATTTACATCACCTTCATAATCCAATCAAAGGACATGGCAAACTGGATCCTATCTTGACAGCCTTTTGTTAAAAAAAATAGGAAAGGATGCAAAATACACAGGAAAATATAACAATTCCTGAAACAGACAATTAACTGAATGTGGCAACCGTAAATAACTAATATTTAGTGCACATATAAATAGCATACTAAAGTATATTAATAATCTGCAAAGATATTCAAAAGTAAAATAAAAATCTATTTTCTTTAAAAGCATATTTTTAAACACACTTTAATTGTAATTTTGTGCACTTTAAAAAAATGTATATTTTAAATGGAATTGCATTTTAGTGTATTTAAGCATACTTGGTCACAAGTACATTTTGGGGAATGTTTGCATACTTTTAAGTAGTATTTTATAAATGTGAATTTGCTTAAGCACACTTGAACCTAAATATGCTTGTTCGCAAGTACAGTTTGGTGTGTATTTTTTGTATATTTTAAAATAATATAAATGTAAAATTGCTTTAGCATACTTAGGCACACTTGTTCACAATTAAGTGTGTTGTATATTTTGTATAAGATACATTTTAAACCTCATTTATTTAAAATATGTTAAGGTATGTTTAGTAAGAACTATACCATTAATTAAGCATTATACCTGTTTCACTTTCACAATACTTTAAAGATTCTTTTAAAAATAAAAGGGTTAAAGAAAACTTTTTGAAAGTTAATAAGATATGCTTCTGCTAAATTAATTTCTTTGCATAAATTCCCAGATAGCAGCTGCATATAGGCCACCTTTGGTTCAGAGTTGATGAATGCTCCAAATCTGGTACGGCATATGTGGGACAATATTCGACCACTGGCATTGTTTGGTATTTGCATGCATGACCCGGTATGGGGCAATGTTGGCTCATGGTGAGGTATCTTTAAAATAAATGCAGTATTTATATTGGGCAGCTGTTAAGGAAATGCTATTTTTTATATCAGTTTATGGTTTCATGACCTTATGCATATGAATTTTATTCCGTGTTTGATTTTAAAAATGAAGAGGGCGTGGTCAAGAGCTGGCAAAATATGATGTGTAAATATCAGACCGACCAGTAGCTGGAGTACCAATCCTGCAAAACGGACTTTAAGTATTTATTTTATTTATTTATCTATTTATGTTTGTGATAAGTTTCACTTCTCTGTGACATGTCAAAAATATATATATATATTCGGCATGAAATATTGTGAACTTTACAAATCATGCCTAAGCACTTTACCCTATAAATGGCCATCCGCTTCCAGCCAGTCATTGAGAGAAAAACTAGAAGTCTTCTGACATTCACATTAGCCAATGAGCGAAAAACTTGAGTGAAGAACATTTGCCCGCTTAAACAAAGACTAAAGTTTGGAGATGGCTGAAGTAGAATTAGCAGTAAGTTAAAATTTGTTTATTTAACATATTGTGTATTGGTTATTATCATTCATGTTAAATTATGAAAAGCGTAACCATTAATTGCATAGTATGCAAGGTGCTATAACATACGTTAGCTGCTACATTATATAAGCCAGTTTAAATTATTTGGTGAGATTTTTATTTATGCAGTACTGTATTATGGTATCAAAATATTAAATATAATAATCGGTGACGTAAGTGAACAAGTAACGTTAACATTTGGTATTTGTTTTAGCACATGAATTGCATTAACTTTTTAACTGCTGAGAAACATCGAGAGTTTTCGCTGTTGGCACATTTTATTAAATGTTTAGTATACGTGAGCAGTATATCAAACATGTAAACCCGCAAATGTGAATTTGTTTCTATAGAGTTTTTGCAAGGGATTCCTGTATTAAAATTCACAGTAACATTGTTATACAGTAGTTCAAAACATAATCATATATAAAGACAGGGAATGTGTTGTGTCACAGGAATACAAACATAAGGCCCTATTTTTTGAATATCCTTTAGCTAGGGAGCCACCATTCAGCATATTTGTATATTGTTTATTATTGTTTATTAAGTATTGGAAGTATTAACTGGAATATTTAAGTAATGATATATGTGTTTCATGTTATTGCCATTTGTTATATTCTTCCATACTTTACATGCATGGTATATACTTGTATGACTTTTTAGTGCACCAAAATCAGTAAAACCAGCTAGTGCTATGATCAAGTATCAAGTGCAACAATGATAAAGAACACTTAATAGCAGTAACTTTCCTTTTCAACATTGGGGACTTAGAGTATTGCATAACCTTAAAATCATGAGTGATAAATGAGTGAAACATACTGGAGTAAATAGAAGAAAGGGGCATCAGAAAATAATTCTGCTACTGACCTCAGTCTTCAGCCAGCAGTGATTCTAACACATAATCGGGTTAAATACCAGTGATAAGCAATCGGCGATGCTTGCAAACTAGCTAAAGGGAAACATTTAAAGCCAGTCGTTCAGCCAGTAATGCATGAAAATATCCTACAAATATACTCAGCAAAAAAAGAAACGTCCTCTGACTTTCAACTGTTTTTACTTTCAGTAAACTTAATGTGTAAATATTTGTATGAACACTAAAAGAGTCAACACCATAAGACATGTTTCACAATGTGTCCCTGAATGAAGGGAGGCTCAAAATCAAAAGTACCAGTCAGTATCTGGTGTGGCCACCAGCTGCTTGAAGTACTGCAGTGCATCTCCTCCTCATGGACTGGACCAGATTTGTCAGTTCTTCCTGTGAGGTGTTACCCCACTCTTCCACCAAGGCACCTGCAAGTTTCTGGACATTTCTGGGGGGAATGGCCCTATCCATCGATCCAAATCGATCCCGCTCCAGGGTACAGACCTCGGTGTAACGCTCATTCCTTCGACGATAAACACAAATCCGTCCATCACCCCTGGTGAGACAAAACCGTGACTCATCAGTGAAGAGCACTTTTTGCCACTCCTGTCTGGTCCAGCGAAGGTGGGTTTGTGCCCATAGGCGGCGTTGTTGCTGGTGATTTCTGGTAAGGACCTGCCTTACAACAGGCCTACAAGCCCTCAGTCCAGCCTCTCTCAGCCTATTGCGGACAGTCTGAGCACTGATGGAGGGATTGTGTGTTCCTGGTGTGACTCGGGCAGTTGTTGTGGCCATCCTGTACCTGTCACGCAGGTGTGATATTCGGATGTACCGATCCTGTGCAGGTGTTGTTACACGTGGTCTTCCACTGCGAGGATGATCAGCTGTCCTTCCTGTCTCCCTGTAGCGCTGTCTTAGGCGTCTCACAGTGCGGACATGGCAATTTATTGCCCTAGCCACATCAGCAGTCCTCATGCCTCCCTGCAGCATGCCTAATGCACGTTCACGCAGATGAGCAGGGAACCTGGGCATCTTTCCTTGGGTGTTTTTCACAGTCGGTAGACCAGTCTCTTTAGTGTCATGCATTTTTAGAACTGTGACCTTAAATGCTTACTTTCTGTAAGCTGTTAAGGTCTTAACGACCATTCCACATGTGCATGCTAATTAATTGATTATGGTTAATTGAACATGCATGGAAAACATTGTTTAAACCCTTTACAATGAAGATCTGTAAAGTTATTTGGATTTTTAAAACATTATTGTTGAAATACACAGTCCTGAAAAAGGGACGTTTCTTTTTTTCCTGATTATATATGAATTTCTAAATGTTGTTTCTTTTCAGAATACAAGCACATTTTCTATAGTTTGTTTATTGTAAATATGCAACAAAGACATAGCCTACATTTGCAGTATGTTTCCTTACCATTATGATTGGATGCAGTTAGTGCTCATGTCTGACAAATAACCAAGGGCCTCATGTATAAACGGTGCGTACGCAAAGAAATGTTGCGTAAGAACTTTTACACGTTCAAATTGCAATGTATAGAACCTACACTTAGCATAAAGCCATGCACTTTTCCACGGTACCTCAAACTTTGTTGTACGCAAGTTCTCCTCTCGGTTCTGCAGACAAGCTGGCACCCAGCATCAAAGCAATGCTACTGTTCCTGTGTGGTTACTCCTTTATAAATACACTGAAACTAACCGCATATTGTTTGTTAGTGTAATGATTGTAAGTAACTTGTAACAATATAATGGTCCAGGGAATAGCCATAGTATTACAAATACCATAACTGCTTTAGCGTTGTTACTCTAACTGCACCTTCTTCTTCTTTCAGCTGCTCCCATTAGGAGTTGCCACAGCGGATCATCTTTTTACATATTACTATCACTGCACCACTTGGAGTATTTATATCACTGTATCTTAGTGTGAATCACAGCAGCAACTGATCTGAAAGAGAATTATAGGTATATGGCATTAAGTACACGCTGTCTCAGCCATGGCAAAACTCTTCAAAGCCTTTCCTGTACGAACCTCGCGGTTCAGAAACAGTTTCATCCCAAGACCTATAAACGCACTCAATCAATTGCTCCTTGTAGAACTGTTTGTATTTATAAGTACAATTACCTCACTGTAAACTTGCACTACAGTTATAATATTGCACAACCTGCGCCACTTTATAAAGCGCGTATTTACATATGATGACGATATCATTTTTAAGATAAAATGCAGCAAAATATGTTTATTATATTATAAAGATAAAACTTTAACTTCATTTAAATAATCTATATTGTTAATAATTAAACATGTGAGAACACGGTACTACAAGATAGTTCAATGTTCCTTAAGGAGCTGGCGCTAAGCTTACATGGATTGTTACAGAGCTTTGTGTGGCTTTCGGTTACTTCTAAACATGTACTATGAAGATATTTCAATGTTCCTTAAAAGTTTTAAAGAATCGGCACAGCTAAAACGCTTACAGATGGCTTTAAATGCGTGTCATTACAGAGCTGATTGTGTGTCCGCATCGGACGTACTTCCACCGAGATAAGAAACCATAGGACAGGAATTAGAAGTTAGTACGATTCTGAAAGAGACAGTACTGCTGCAATAAATTATTTCATCGAAGGTCTCACATGACAAAGCAAGCATCTTGCTTGAGGCAGGAACAATCACTGCACCACCGTGTTCCCATGTTTAATAACATACTTTAACTCCTATCATCATGAAAATTATATCATGTGTTCACCTCAGTATTTTAATTATTCAGAGAGCTGTAATATTATGAATGTAATGGATTCAGTGTTCTGTAAGAGGAAGAGAAAGCCCAGAAGCACGTAGTAATTCACACACATAGAGCACATAGAAGATCACATACATAACAAAGCATTTAACGTGCTACTTTAATTACGATGTGATTTGAGAAACTGGTTAATTAAACGATTTTAAGGTGATGTTTATGATGTTCTACTTTAATGAAAAAATAAACTACATGATTAAAGTGGAAATTTCGATATTTAAGTTGACATTTCGTGCTTTTTTCCCCACTGTGTGCCTTTTTTTTCTCTGTACCCTAATAAGCTTTCATATGACACTCAGACGGTGGGCTACGACTCGCCTTTTCACAGCAACTTTGATATCTGAGCTTTCAAGTTTCTCCAACACGCTATGTCACTCGATCAGCTTCCTTTTGTTGATTATACCACGGTTTAATTAAACAAATAGTATGTTTTTCCTTTGCCTCCACTTGGTATTCGCTGAAATTCTTATATTTTCCCCTGTGGTTTTCCCATGGTTTTTTCACAGAAGACTGAGCTTAGGGGCAATTTATATTGATTAGCATATTCAAAGAGACGTAATTCTGGGAGGAGTTGGGGTGGGACATAAGGCGCGTGCACGAGCGTTACTTTTCTCGCTGACCAGGATTTATGTAGCAGAAGTACATGGAAGATGGAGTATGCACAGATTCCTGCATCTGGATTTTTCTGTGCGTACGTCATGTTATAGTGCGAATTCTACGCATGGCGTTATGCATGAGGCCCCAAGTGCCAACTGTTGATTGACCCAAACTATATAATGACTGTTCTTTAGATGCAGCACAAAGAAACTCTGCAACATCAAGAGCCACAACTCAGGAGACAGACATGTGGATTAAAAGATGACCTCATATGGCTTCAGACAGGGATGAGGAAGACGACAAGAAGGGAACATCAGAGGAAAAACATTCATCAAGAATCAGGTGAGCATTGTCAAACCCCAAGCGTACTGTATCTAGTAAGATGTTCATTAGGAAATTACATAATTTTAAGTAACTGGTCAACTGTTGATGATTGGTAACAGGTGAAATGCATGCTTCTGCTCTTTTCAGTCATCATTAACATCAGCCTTTAAGGGCATGTAAACATCGCTGAGGACACCAGCAACATGTCTTAATGGTAGGTGTAGAATATGGGCTTGAATTTTTTAAGTAGAGAAAATAAACAGCTGCAAATATCCATGTATAATGGGATGTTGTTTCAACAGTTACATATTTTCTTGAACTGTATCATAGAACTATCTGAGCTGGTCAGATCTGTAAAGGAGTGCATTGAGGTGATTTGTGACATGATGAGTTTGGAAAAAGGAACCTCATCACCTGTGCTCTCGACCTCTGGAGCATCAACTTCTTCTTCTATGTTAGACAGAGATGTACAAATGGTATGTTGTAACTTATGATTAACAATTTGGAATTGTTCAGAAGGGTCATCAAAAGTACTGATTATATCATACATAAGTCTTTCAATACTTCTTATTCATGGCTTGTTGGCTACCACTGCCCAATAATTATGTTAGAATTTGAATACTTTTTTGAGAAATTGGTATTGTGCCAACACTATTTTTCAGTAAACTAATTAAATGCTTTAAAGGTTTAAAGTATTTGAAAATTTTGGTTATACCAATATGTCAGTAAATATGTGTTTTGTAGGTAATATCTTCATGTCTGACATTTTATGTCATAAAGTATGTGTTTATAAATGCGTGCAATAAATAGTTTTTTTCTCTCTTTTGTCTTCTCACACAGCATTCTTTGGCCAATATAAACATAATGGTTCCAAAGAGGGCCTACCAGAGGCTTAACAGATACAGAATGAGTATCTTCACAGAGTTTTTTTTCCAGGGAAACTTTGATGGAATTAATCCTAACAGGGAAATCCTCAAACGGAGTCCCTCTATAAAGACTCATTGATGTGGAGAAAGTACAAGCTATTACAGGTATTCATATTTCTTTTTCAGTTATATTTTCCAGCTATAAAGATTCAGCTATTGATTGTAATATCCAAATTGAAGTATTTAGATACAGTGTTTATTGACTTAAAAATTCTACCTAAATAAAATAGTTTGCAATAATGAATCAACAGACTACCTTGTCACTTGCATTAAAACTTCCCACAGCTTTAATGGTTCCCTCTATGGCTGTGTCTCTGGCCAGTCTGATCTGGATTATGGTGCTGTCAACATTGTGTTAAAGTTATTACTTTTTTTTTTAAACTGTTTTAGAACATTTTTATAATACTTTGTAATGTGTTTTCTTTCCCTCTTTAGTAATATATTATGTTGTTGTTTAAAATGCTGTGGTATATTGAAGAAGATTTACATATGACCAACTAACACTAAATACAAACTATATATATCCATTCTAACCTATATTCCATTTTTATTTAAAGACATGGAACTTTTTCATAACCTCCACTATTTAACTTATTGAATCCAGTTTATCATGGAAAAATAGTACAAGTTTAAGAAATACAAATAAAAAATATTTTGTTACTTTTAATATCTTATTTATTTCCTCTGTTTTCTCAGATGCAGTTATGGCTGAATTTTCCAGTTCAGCTGCCTCTGATTAACAAGCTGCCATTAAAACAGAAATGCAACAGTGAACAGCTTTCTGGAAAAAAGTGACTTTTTTCATTTGAGATGTTTTTCTAGATTAGTTGAGCTTTCTTTATAAATATGCATTTTTCAAGAAAAGGGTTAGAAATGCAGCTTAATTTATCTTGACTTTTGATTATATTTATATTGTTGTTTGATATTGTCATGTTTTATATTTTTGTGTTTTGGGTCAGAAGCTAATTTCCCTCAGTTTACTATAAATAAATGCTGACAATCTGTAATAATTTTCTTTAAACATGTTCATATTACTTACAATTGCAGGTGTCATTTGCTGGTGGAAGTTGTGCAGATGCACTAAATCTAGGGGAAAAGACCGGCGTCTTTCAAGCTGTGGCTGGAGGAAGAGAATCTCTGCTGTCAAGCAGCTTATCAAGCTTATCAGGTGCTATAAACTGATCTGTAGTCTATAAACAGGACTGTTGCAGAGTAGTTTTTATTAAGCAAGTGTGCCAAGGTGGTATGAAGTGAAAGGATATGGCACATATGTGGAGCATTTGTCACAGTATACACATTGGATGTGGTGTAGACCATCTGGAATATTATTAAAAGCCAATGTAAACAGTATCTCTCAGAAATATATGCTATTCTAATATTTCTTTCCTAAGTATGGCAGGTAGATTACATTACAATTTTCATGTTTGATGCAAGAAAACCTGCATTTTGTGATTTTAGTGCACCTTCTAGGGTACCTCATTAAAAGGTACTTTAAAATAAGTTTAATTCTCAAAAATGATATGCATCCAGTGTTGGCTCCTGTTTTGCTATAAGAATAGACTTTGACCTTGAATAGAATCAGATGGATTTGTTAATGAATAAATGGGGGAATGGAGATGATAAAATACAATATCTTGTACAATGCCATTTTAAGCTATAAATCAATATAAAAGATGACAAGGCAAACATTTTTTAATGAGGTTACACCTACAGTATAAACATGAATGTGGCAAGTACATTTTGCCATTAATAGTTTGCATGTCACAACATGTTTAACAGCAGATGGTGGTAAAGTTAAGAAAACCAAAAGGCCTAAACTTGTTGAGAGATGGACTTCAACTGGGGACAGAAAACCATGATGACATATTTACAAGTTCAGAGAAACAAAGTAAAAAAAAAAAATACAAGCAAAAGTCTAACTAGTATCGTAAATGTTATTTGCACCCAAAACTGAATAATTGTCTTATGGAGGGGTGCAGGAAAGTGACATTAATCATGTGACTGTTATATTGGTGCTTTGGATGAAATAAATTAAAGTCAGTTTATACAATTTGTCCTGGGTATTGTACATGGTTTGTGAATTATTGAATTCAAGGGATTCCTCTCTGGTGTTTAATGGTTTTTACCGTATGTAACAATTTTTTCACCATTTTGATTTTCTTATAGGCACAGATTTTGTTTACATGTTGTCTAGACTATGGTTGTGAATGACCCATGATCTCATAGAAGCTATGGCATAAAAAATTATTGATTAGGACCTCTCTATCTGTGATTATGGTTAACAGCCATACTTTTTGCAGATTAAAAAGTTTATTTTTGTTTGTACTTTGTTAAAAAACCTATTTGCTCTGTAGGTTTGTTGTTCAATTTATTGAATTCCCTTTTATGACATTTGTTTGCATTCCGATTACATAATTTCTTCCGATCCTTTTTCATCTCATGCTGTTTTTTCCTACTTATTACAACAGTGACAGGTAACAGTGGTTGTTTCTATAAATAGTATGGTTGTGCCCATGACTTGCACTACAAAATGCCAATGCCCAAGAAAGAAACCCTTTAGAAAATGGTGGCATGCTTACATCACCATTATAATGTTAAAGACCACAATCATATTCTTCATCTTTTCCACTTCTTTGTGGGGTTGATGTACTTGATCAACCTTCCCCAAATAGCTTGGTTCTGCACCTCCTTGCCAATCAAGCTTTTTTCCTTCAGGTCTTCTCTTACTTTATCTATCCACCTCCTCTTTCCCTTTCTTTTTTTCTTCTCTTATACTTCTATTCCAATCGCACTTGCCCACACATTAATTGTCTTTCCTTATCACATGTCCATACCACTTCAATCTACCATCATGTACTTTCTTAGATATCTTTCCCACTTTTACTGTACCTCTGATTGTCTCATTTCTTATTCTGTTCCTTTTTTTTGTAACTCCACACATCCATCTCAACATACTCATCTTTGCCACATCTAACATCTTCTCCAGTGCTCCCTTTACTGCCTGTGTCTCCACTCCACACATAACTGCTAGGATTAAAACTGCCTTAAAAATTTTACCTTTCACTTTAATTTTTTGATCACACAATACTCCTGGTACATTCTTCCAGTTGTTCCATCCTCACTGTACTCTTATATCTGTGCATCTAATTCCCAATCTTGGGTTACCATTGATCCATACCATTTAATCCTAAATATCCACTCTTTTCAATAGCTCTCCCTGTAGGCTAACTTCATAATCTTCGTCATCATTAAACCTTAAATATTCTGTCTTCTTCCTATTTATCTTCAACTCTCTATCTTCAAAAGCCCTTCTTCATTCTTTCACTTTCCTCCCAACTTCATCTTTTCTGATGCTACGCAACACAATGTTATCAGCAAAAAGCATGTACCATGGGTAATTGGTCCTTTATCCTATGACTGATCTATAACTAGTTCAAAGAGGCAAGGATTTAAAGAAGATCCCTGGTGCAGACCTACACTAAATGGGATCCTGTCCATTACACAGACACTGCTTTTTACCCAAGTCCTTACTCCCTCAGACATATCTTGGACATTCCTCACATACTTCTGTGGTGCTTCTCTCTCTCTCTCTCTCAAGCTTTATCCCTAAATAGTTTCCACAATCCTGAATATTACCGTTCTTCTTATAAATAGGTACAGTACAATCACATTGTTCCTCCACTCCTCTGGTATTCTGTCTTGTTCATAGTTCTTCTACATTAAATCCCACAACACATCTACTCCCTCTTCTCCTAAACTCTTCCACACATACGGTGGTATTTCATCCGGCCTTTCCATTTTTCATTAGTTTTGGTCCTTTCTTTTACTTCCTTCCTCCTTATCCTTGGTACTAGCCCTCCATCCCCAAATACTAACTCTGGGATTTTTCATTTAATATCTTTTCAAAGTACCTCTTCCATCTATTTTTGATCTAATTATGCTCATTTAACACTAGAATTATCAAAGCCTATGAAAAAATTCATAATCCCGGCCTACCTTAAATCCCTTTGCACCTCTCCGTCAGTGTCTTTTGCCTTGTAAATGTGTCGAACAACACAAGCAGCCAGAAGCCCATCCCACCCCTACCACCGCAGCTCAAGTATCAATGAAGTTTCTCAGTGCTCAGTGTTTATGTTGGAATGAATTGCCTGGAGTTGTAGAGGGTAAATAATATATCATTATTTGGAATTTGTGCATTTCATGTGTGTTCTGTATCTACAACAATCTATGTAAACACATCGTTAAAACAGAAATGTTTTTCATGTTTTAGTAATAAATATCAAATTGTAGACATGAACTGTATAATGTATGAAGGCTGAAGTCCAGATATCAAAAACACTTTCACAAAAGGTAGAAGTATAATGGCAGCTTCTGTGGTGCAGCGGTAACAACTGCTGACTTGTAATCAAGAGATTGCCTCACATATTTGATATTTTGAGTAGTGAGCTGCTCTTATTATTAATATTATGCAATAAAACATACATTTGACTTGTGTCTGTAACAGCTGGTGTAAATTTATAGTACTTATAAAAGTTTGCTTTTTTTTCATTTTTATATACAACTCACCCCCCTCAATCACGATACTTACCCCCAACTTGCCCCAGATCTGACTCTGTTAATTTTTATTTGAAACTGGGAATGACTGTAGATGTCAGTGGTGTTTTGAGACAATGGAACTGGAAATTCACTGATCTGGAGGGGTAAAAGCTGACACACAAACGCTAGGGGAATCTGCCTTCTTGGAATCTCATTGTCACTTACATTTTTTTTATTCAGTTTTATTAAGTGATCCTGCTTATGCTGAATTAGTATGCATCTTATGGTCCATGATGTCAAAGCTGCAAAAAAATAGAGACATAGGTATATATGATATTTGGAATAATTCATTTTATGACCTGTATAGTACATTTCAGAAAAAACATTGTGGAACTGATGCAACATTATTCATATTATTTATATTCATTTGCATACCTTCTTGTGGTTGTAATCAGTGACCTCATGGTTTCTCATACACCTACCATCCGCCCCCACCGATCTTCCCCAAGCTCCACATTTTGGTGCATGGTGATGTTACTTTTGTAATCCAGGACAAAGAAGGAATAGAATAGACAGGTCATTTCTGTGCTATATGCAATCATCAAATCGGGGGACAAAGGGCAGCCCTGGCGGAGTCCAGCTCTCACTGGAAACGGGTTCGACTTACTGCCGGCAATGCGGACCAAGCTCTGACACTGGTTGTACAGAGACCCAACAGCCCTTATCAGGGGGTCCAGTACCCCATACTCCTGGTTCACCCTCCACAGGATTCCCCAAGGGACACGGTTGAACGCCTTTTCCAAGTCCACAAAACACATGTAGACTGGTTGGGCAAACTCCCATGCACCCTCCAGGTCCCTGCTAAGTGTGTAGAGCTGCTCCACTGTTCCGCGACCAGGATGAAAACCACACTGTTCCTCCTGAATCCGAGGTTCGACTATCTGACAGACCCTCCTCTCCAGGAACCCTGAATAGACTTTTCCAGGGAGGCTAAGGAGTGTGATCCCTCTGTAGTTGGAACACACCCTCCGGTCCCCCTTCTTAAACAAGGGGACCCGGTCTGCCAATCCAGAGGCACTGTCCCCGATGTCCATGTGATGTTGCAGAGGCGTGTCAACCAGGACAGTCCTACAACATCCAGAGCCTTCAGGAACTTCGGGCGTATCTCATTCACCCCCTGGGCCCTGCCACCAAGGAGTGCAGCAATGTGTTTACTTTTTAATATGTGTCCACCAGAACTGTCTGCTAAAAAAATATATTCTAAAGTAAAATTTCTCTTTAGTTCAAGCCTCATTTACCATTTTAGGGTAAAACTCACAGTCAAGGTAAACATTATTATCAGAGATCATGTATCAAACTAATGCAAAATAAATAAATATGCATATAGTCTTTTAAATATGAAAGCCACAGCAACACAAACAACTTAATTACAAGTGTACCAAACATGAAAGATATTTATCAAGCCCTCCATTCTTCCTTTTATGCTCTTATGAACAGAGGTGAAAGGGCAAGTTATTTTATACTGTATTTTTATACACAGTATTTTAATTTTTTAGTATTATTATTTTTTATTAAGCCTATATTCATTACTTACTGTAAAACACTATTCGAGTCATGTACCAGCTTTTTGCTATTTATATATGAATCTAGATATGTACTAGTTATTTTTCCAGGAAATCATTAAGTTAAGGGAAGTTATCATCAGCTTCTGTTAATTTAAGTGACATTTAAAAAATAAATTCCATTGTTCTGTGATCAGCCTCTGCGGTGGGCTGGTGTCCTGCCCGGGGTTTGTTTCCTGCCTTGCACTCTGTGTTGGCTGGGATTGGCTCCAGCAGACCCCTGTGACCCTGTAGTTAGAATATAGCGGGTTGGATAATGGATGGATGAATGTGATCAGCCTAAACACAAGTTGCAGTGATGCTGTTTTTTTCCTTAGCTGAATAAATACTCTGGCTCTATTTGTTACATGCTTCATTCATGCTCTTTCCTTTTCTGTTGTCCATTTTGAAAAATTTAAGTAAACTTTATTTGAACTTTTAAAACATCTGACTTGCTTCAAGGCATATTTTTGCCTTAGACAGGAGATTGTGACTGCAGAGGCTTATTTAACAAATAGAAATCTCAGATGCCATAAAATGCTTCCCAACATCACAAGCAATGGTTTTATTAACTTTGTACTGATAGTCTAAACATCATAGGAATGTACAATTTAAACTCGGCTCTGAAATTTAGTAGTAATGGGTTACATTCTAACTTCCTTATGTGTACCATTTTGGTGATTTCAGCTTAATAATTGAACATGAAATTTGTGCATTGTTGGTCAAATATAGTTGAACTATTGAAGAAAGTGTTCCTGAAAACTAATCATATATTTTAAATTAGGTAGACTGACATATCTGGGAGACTTAGATATAGGTAAATATGTCCATAAAGTACTTATTACACAGCATGGTTTCAAGTAAGGATGCTGAAATAGTGCAGCTCTTTGCTTCTAACATTTAGTGATTGTCTTAATGCTCTGATTTTAAATCTACAAATGGAGAAGCTTTTCTCAATATACAGGGTGTGGAACAATTTTTGAGCTCATTTTGGCGAAGTGGCTGGATTTCCATTCTTAATATCTTTAAAACTACTAGGGATTACACTTCTTGCACCATAAGATGTAACCTTTGTTTCTGTTTGTTTCCCAAAGTTATGTTAACCAGTTTGGGGAATCTCACATGAGTAATGTATGCAGGTTAGCTGTTGTCACTTTAGAGCTTAAGAGGGGAGACCTGTATGTTTCTTGCAGAATGGATAGACATTTCTTTTTTGGTGATTCTGATATTCCAATAAATGGAATTTCGAGATAATTAAAAATAACAGAAGACACAGAGGCTTACTGTTCTTCATTATTATAATAGCATTTCAGTTCAATTGTAATATTAGAACTGCATGATATGATCAGGTAACCATGCACATTAAGTTTGTTTAAAACCAAGTTAACCTCTCATTTGATGTGAGATTCAATATGTTGTGGTTCTATGAGTTATGACACTGGTTCCTGGTAAATGTTTGGGAACCAACCGGTTCTTGTTTTAATTAATAAAAAAGCTTTTAGCAATAACAGCATACAATGTCACATATAAACCAAGATAAAGAGCTGCTGTCACTATTTTATAGCCTTTTGATTCTGGTTTGTAGCTCTGTTTCTGTAGTGCATCAGTCCAACGTGAAACAGCACCTGCTGTGAATATATAGCCGGATGGGGCAGAGTCAGTTGCTCTCATTGGGCATCATCTCTGGGCTGTGGTAACAGAAAGGGACAATACCATTAGTGACAGCGCCCCTCTTGCGCCACAGTGGAATTGCTTTCCTAGGATAAGATAGCAGGGTGATCCTCAATGTGTGTCTAATAATGTATTCTCTGGATTTGGTGGAGGAGAGTGGGTAGGGGAGGTGCTTTTTGTCATTAGTTGTGAGTAAAATTTAAAACAAATACAATCTGATGTAAAAAAAAGAAGTTTTCAGGGAAAATAGTTTAATCATAGCTTTATCTTAATTATGACAACTTCTTTGAAAAGCTTCACTCCAGTATTTCCATCAGTCACAGTGTATTATTAACCTAAATCTGTGTTGTAAATCATTTGTAGCATTTTTAGAATAC
This sequence comes from Polypterus senegalus, assembly GCF_016835505.1. Taxonomy (NCBI): domain Eukaryota; kingdom Metazoa; phylum Chordata; class Cladistia; order Polypteriformes; family Polypteridae; genus Polypterus; species Polypterus senegalus. Next base: position 177,460,847 of record NC_053156.1, on the reverse strand, counting down.
TAGGAAATACTAAAGTATTAGAATTAAACTTTCTTTGTCATGTTATGGACTACACTATACTGCACACACTCTTGAAACTTATATTGATCTGTCAGGCAAGGTTATTGCAAGGCTTAGGTCATTTGTACAACATTGTTTTCAGTTCAGTATGTGCAAAAACTTTAATGACCTCACTTAGATAAGATGTTCCCTAGAGTTCAGTGTTTTCACTTTATATGCTACCTTTGGGAGTCAGTTCAAAAGAATAATATTTAATTTTAGTCATATTTGGATGACATTCTGGATTTTTTGATTACATGTAATGATGTTTCTGCTTATAAATTGTTCAGTGAATTAAAACATTAGATGAGGGATTAACTTTTAGTAATGGAAAAAATGCAAACTCTATTAGATGGAAAGAATGTTGCGGACAGGGTCAAGATATTGTTACTTTTTTAATTCAGAGAACATGACATATAGTTATACAAAACGTAGGTGTTGCTTCTGATTCTAATCTGTCCTTTAGCATTCACTTTTCAAAAACGTTTTCCAGCTATGAAATATAAATGCTTTTTCACAGTATGCAGGCTACATAAAAAACATGTTGATGCATTTTTTTCATAGAGAAATGCGTGCAATGCTTTATTCACGGGCTGTTTAAATAGTTTCCTACACTGTAATTAATTTAAAATTTTAAAATGCTACAAAGATTGTTACTAGAACCAAGATGTACATTTATACAAGTCCTGAGCTTCAATCTCTACAGTGGATTTCAGTTACATAAATAGCTTATTTTAAAATCCTCCTTCTTGCATACAGTATACCACTTTAAGCGACTTGGCTCCAAGAAAAAAATTTCATTGTGAAAACAATTCTTAGTGTGTAATGTGATATTTTAAAAACTCCACCCGTGCAGTATCACTAATATTAATATTCTTCTTCTTCTTTTGGCTTTTCCCATTAGGGGTTGCTTCAGCGGATCATCTTTTTCCATATCTTCCTGTCCTCTGCGTCTTGCTCTGTTAAACCCATCACCTGCACGTCCTCTTTCACCACATCCATAAACCTTCTCTTAGGCCTTCCTCTTTTCTTCTTGCCTGACAGCTCTATTCTTAGCATTCTTTTCCCAACATACTCAATATCTATCCTCCTGACATGTTCAAAACAACGCAATCTCGCCTCTCCGACTTTGTCTCGAAACCGCCCAATTTAAGCTGACCCTATAATATACTCATTCCTAATCCTATCCATCCTCGTCACATTCCATGCAAATCTTAGCATCTTTAACTCCACCACCGCCAACACTGTCACCTGTTTTTTGGTCAGTGCCACCGACTCCAACCCATATAACATAGCTGGTCTCACTACTATCCTGTAGACCTTCCCTTTCACTCTTGTTGATACCTGTATGTCACAAACTACTCCTTATTCTCTTCTCCACCCATTCCACCCTACCTGCACTCTGTTGTTCACCTTTCTTCCTACTCCCTGTTACTCTGTACTGTTGATCCCATTTATTTAAACTCCTCCACCTTTGCCAACTCTACTCCCTGTATCCTCACCATTCCACTAACCTCCCTCTCATTTACACACATGTATTCTGTCTTGTTCCTACTGACCTTCATTCCTCTCCTCTCTAGAACATATCTCCAGGGTCTCCTCAACCTGCTCCCTACTCTCACTACAGATCACAATGTCATCAGCAAGCATCATAGTCCATGGGGATTAGTGAATATTCTTGTCTGTCAACCTGTCCATCACCATTGCAAATAAGAAAGGGTTCAGAGCCAATCCCTGATGTAATCCCACCTCCATGTTGATTGCATCCATCACTCCTACAGAAGACCTCATCACTGTGGCACTTCCTTCATACATATCCTGTACAACTCTTACATACTTCTCTGAAACTCACGACTTCCTTATACAACACCACAACTCCTCTCGAGGCACCCTGTCATATGCTTTCTCCAGGTCCGCAAAGATGCAATGCAACTCCTTCTGGCCTTCTTTATACTTCTTCATCAACACCCTCAGAGCAAACATCGCATCTGTGATGCTCTTTCCTGACATGATACCATACTGCTGCTCACTAATCATCCCCTACCTTCTTAACCTAGTTTGCACTACTTTCCTATAAACTCATGCTGTGGCTCATAAAGTTTATCCCCCTGTGGTTACTACAGCTTTGCACAGCCCCATTATTCTTAAAAATTGGTATCAGTCCACTTCTCAGGCTTCCTCTCACTTTCCAAGATTCCATTAAACAATCTGGTTAAAAATTCCACTGCAATCTCTCCTAAACTCCTCCATGCTTCCACAGGTCATTTGGACCAATGGCCTTTCCTTTCTTCATCCTCTTCATAGCTGTCCTTACTTCCTCCTTTCTAATCCATTACACTTCCTGGTTCACTATCGCCACATCACCCAACCTTCTTTCTCTCTCTCTCTCTCTCTCTCTCTCTCATTCTCTTCATTCATCAGCCTCAAAGTACTCTTTCAATCTGCTCAACAGACCTTCCTCGCTTGTGAACATGTTTCCATCTTTATCCTTTATCACCCTAGCCTGCTGCACATCTTTCCTAGCTCGGTCTCTCTGTCTAGCCAATTGGTACAGGTCCTGTTCTCCTTCCTTAGTGTCCAGCCTGTCATACAACTCATCATACTCTTTTTCTGTAGCCTTCACCACCTCTCTCTTCACCGTATGCCTTGTCTCCTTGTACTCTTGTCAATTTTCTGCACCTCTCTGACTATCCTACTTCTTCTTCTTTGTCATCTTCTTCCTCCTGGTACTCTCCTGTTCTTGCCCATTCCAACATCAGGTTTCCTTTTCTTCCTTCTTTTGTCCAGATGTCACGCCAAGCACCCTTACTACTTCAGCTGTAGTTGCCTAGCTGTCTGGTAACTCTTCACTGCCTCCAAGTGCCTATCTTACCGCTTCCCTTTTTCAACTTTAACCATTTGATCCTTGGCTCTACCCTCATTCTCCTCCTCTTCTTGATCTCCAACATCATCCTACAGACCACCATCCCAACTACACTTTCCCCTTCCACCACTTTGCACTCTCCAATCTCCTTCAGATTTACCTTTCTGCATAGGATATAATCTACTTGTGTGCATCTTCCTCCTCTCTTGCATGTCACCCTATGTTCCTCCCTCTACTTAAAATATGTATTCACCACAGCCATGTCCATTCTTTTCACAAAATCCATTATCATCTGACCTTCATTCCTCTCCTTGACACCATACCTACCCATCACCTCCTCATCCCCTTTGTTTCCTTCATCAACATATCCATTGAAATATGCCCCGATCACCACTCTCTGTCCCTTGGATACACTGTCCATCATTTCATCCAACTCTCTCCCGAAATCTTCTTACTAATCCATCACACACCCAACTTGCGGGGCATATGCACTAACAACATTCATCATCACACCGTGAGTTTCCAGCTTCATAATCATCACTCTGTCTGACACTGTTGACATACTGTTCCTTTAGAATAACCCCTACCCCATTTCTCCTTCCATTTACACCATGATAGAACAATTTGAATCCACTTCTGATCCACCTGGCCTCACTCCCCTTCCATTTAGTTTCTTGCACACACAATATACCAACCTTCCTTCTCTCTATCACATCAGGTAACTCCCTCCCCTTACCAGTCATACTGCCAACATTCAAAGTTCCTACCCTCAGTTCCAGTCTCTTTACCTTCTTCCTCTCCTGCTGCCTCCAGACATGTCTCCCCTCCTCTTCTTCTCTTTCTTCAGCCAACAGTAGCCCAATTTCCATCAGCATTCTGTTGGCTAACAGTGCTGGTGACGACTGTTGTTAACCCGGGCCTTGACCAATCCGGTATGAAAAACTGTCTTGTTTTCCACATATGCATCTGGTGAAATTTTACACCAGATGCCCTTCTTGATGTAACCCTTAATTGGGGCTTGTGACCATCATTAACAAACACACTGGTTTGTGCATCCCCTGTGGCTGGGTTAGTATCACCAGCATTAATAAATACAGTGCATCCGGAAAGTATTCTCAGCGCATCACTTTTTCCACATTTTGTTATGTTACAGCCTTATTCCAAAATGGATTAAATTTATATGGTTCCTCAGAATTCTACACACAACACCCCATAATGACAACGTGAAAAAAGTTTACTTTAGGTTTTTGCAAATTTATTAAAAATAAAAAAACTGAGAAATCACATGTACTGTACATAAGTTTCACCAAAAAAAAAGTATCATGGAAACATGATTCAGATGATCAAATTCTCTGAAAATTTGCTGAAGCCAGAATGATAAATTTTTTAAGCTATATTTTCGACTTATTTTTGGTGTTGCTCCATTTTGTTTCTGAAATTTGAAAACCTTTATCACATGACTTTCTACCATATTTTTGTGTTAGCTTTTAGCAACGAGATGTTTTTTTTTTTTTGTTTACTTTAGGGGCTAAAATCCAAGTCCAATTATGTAGACAGACGACACCATCCCTTGTGAATGCAAACATACAGTCTTAGCTCTCAGTTTGTGCTCAGGGCATGTAGGGACTTTTCATCAAAGTGTTTTTTTTTCTCTCACAATCCAAACCTAGAAAATTCTAAATTACCCAATTTGACTCCTTTTTAAAATGTTTTATTTTTTTCAATGAGGGTTACAAAATGCTGCAGTCAAAGTCAAGCAACCAATCTTAAGCTGTGTCAGTCATCTAGTCTTACCAGTTTGAAGATTCTTGTCTTAATTCTAGGAGTAGAAAAGGTCAAACAAGTGAGTTGGGGTTGTATGTAGCTAAGTATAATTATGGTATTACTGCAGCAACAGACACATGGCTAAATAACAAATACTGGGATAAGTATAGCATAGATAGTTACACATTTTTGAGGAAGAATTGATAGAAAAGTGTTACAATTTATGTAAAACAAAATTTAAATTCATGTCTTCATTTAGATGAAGAGCCACATCTCAATGAAGACATCTGGATTTGGATGGAAAGTACTGGGGATAAAGGCCTTTTTTAGGAATGTGTTATTGACTCTCAAATGCAAACAGTAATTTTAATGTTCATCTTTTTAGTAATAATGATAAATAGTTTTTAGATGTAACCAGTGACTGTTTTGTAACACGGTAGTTTTACAACAGCACAGATTAGATTTAGTATTTTGTAATAACCAAGATAGAATTCAGGGTGTGTTGTACTACTAGGGTGAAATAACCACAATATTGTACAATTCTCAATGTTTTTGCAGAGCACAGATATGAAAACACAAATTTTAAACTTTACCACTATTCAAAATTTGCCCTTCTAAAGGTAAAGTCTAAAAGCGATAAATTGGGATGAGCTTTTAAGTGTGGACACAGTTGAGCAAGCAGCAAAACAGGTTTAAGAACATTTTACATATATTGCAGGACAGATGCATTCCAAAATTTGGAAGAAAAAAAAATTCTGCAGTAGCTTAATAAGGAGAAAAAAAAGCTGTGTAAGGCATATAACACTAATGTCTCCTGTAGGTTTATGAGAGTAATGGTTAAAAAGAATACTAGGAACTGTAAAAGGAATATTGCAGATAAGACAAGGAGGAGTTTGAGTATACAGTATCAGGAATAGTAAGGGGAAGTTCAAATATACAGACAGTGAAACGGCAAATATGAGCAAATGTACAGCAAAGGTAAATTAAAGGCAGAAATTACTAAGGAGAAGATTGTGCAGCACATGGCAAGAACAGTTTTAGACAGTGAACATGAGGTCAAATGGGGTGGCTGTGTTTCAGTAATATACTGGAAATCTATGAAGAATTCTATGAGAAGGATATGTTTTTCATATGTGCAATATTCATATAGTATTGGCATAGTATTTGAGGTATTTTTTTCATCATTAGTTTTAGGATGCATTAATAAATTATTAACAGAATAATATTTACTCAAAGCCTCTTTATTTTTTCACCTCAATTACTTGAATGAAATGTTTCATTCAGATATAAATATATAAGGCTTCAAACACAAGACAGATCTCCATGTCCACAAATACCACATAGCTGAAAAACATGACACATTTAAAGCAAAAGCCGTTCAAATGAAATCCAAATCTAAAAACTAAAGTTGCAAAAGAGGACCATAATATGTCTTATATCAAAAAATTCTACAACAGCCTCTCTTACTCCACCATGACAGTTTGCTTTGAAAGTTTGACGAATTATAGAATTGTGTCATTTATAAGTGGACATTATCTGGCATTGGCTTGAGCTTGCAGCGAGACCTTCAGTTCAGCCACTACTACAAGGTCAGTGACTTTTATTGGCACACCTTGTGTTAGGATATTTACAGGCGAAGAACACAGTGGGTGTTACCAATTTACATACAGTGTAACATCTCAACCTCTCAGTTTCAGGACTGACTGTGAATTAAAAAAAATAAAATAAATAACACAATACTTTTCCAATTTATATATAAAATAACAGGCAAAGACTAATTTTAACATATAATTTGGACATTTAAGTTGGAAATGTAGCATTAAAATGCAACATTTAGTTATTTAAGTGGTACATGCAGCACTTAAATTAAATATTTAGTGTTTAGTTTGAACATGGACCCATATACATTTAGCAATGTAAGTTGGGCATTTAGCCATTTAAGTGTAATATTTGGCCATTTAGTGTGATATTTAGGCATTTAAATGCAGCATTTAGCTGAGACATTTAGCATTCAAGCTGGATGATTAGCGTTTAAGTGCAACATTTAGCATTTCAGTTCATCATTTAACAGAGACATTTAGCAAACATTTAGTATTTATCACAGGCATATACCATTTAGGTTAACAGTATTTCTATTTAACCAAGCGAGTTCATGTTCTTCACCTTAAAAAACACACACATTTGACAGAGCATTTTTACATTTGGCAAGCTATACATGTGCAATAAATTATACTCCAGAAACGTCTGTGGTAACAGGTGTTTACCATATATGCAGTCTCTATGAAAATAGTTAATGCTCTGCATGAAGTAATCAGCCAAAACAGCTCCACTAGTTAAAAGATAAGCTATATAGCCCTACCAAACCATGTCATAAGTCAACAAAAAAAAGTGTCCAGAGGCAAGAATAACACTTTTACATCTGCATGTGGTGGCTGGAATCCTAGGAAATCCATACTTGAGGAAATTGAGTATTGCAGTTGTTGCTGAAAACTATGAGGCCTCTCGCATCACTTCTTCCTGTTGTAAAGTTTCCCCATCCAGCCAGTCACAACCCGGTCCTAAAGAGTTTACATTGTTATTTACGGGTAGCTGTCTAGACTCGCACTAATACAGTCAGAAAGACTTCACATTGCCTTAATTATAGGTAGAAACCACCTAAAATGTGGCACCACTATACACATACACACACATACATATTACTGTATGTGTAGTGGCTCCTTGAGCCAAAATTTTTATTTATGAAAGAGCATATACTGAAACATACTGAACAAACAGTGAAGCAAACATTTTAACAAAAGTTGATAAAAATGCTAGACTTTCTGAGTTGCTTATAAGGTTTTTTCATAGCAATCAGTGCATGTTGTCAGTTCTAAAGACATATGAGCAAAACAGCAAACATTTTTTTTGCAGTGAATCATTTCTCATTGTTTATACATCAGTCCCCAGTGTTAATGGAAATCACTACACACATTTATCATTTCATCAAGCAGATCACAATTATATGGCCTCCCCTGCTAAGGTCCTTTCCCAAGAAACTGACTCTGAATTTGGCCTAGTCTTGCAACTGATGACACATATGTTGCATATCTGTCTCTAAATCAATCAACATAAAAGGGGTTGGTGGTGTGGTTTGTTTGTTAATGGAAAAAGGAACAAGACATACAACAACAACCCCTATGACAAAGTTAATGGGGAGGACAAAGAATAAGAGGAAAAGGGGTAACTTCTGGAAGGGGTGGTCTAAGAATGAGACATAGAACCGTTGTCTCTGATGAAATCAGAGCAACTATTATAGACGATGTGATAAATTATGGGTTCTCTTTGCATGTGGCTGCTTTGAGGGTGAAGCCAAATGTTCAATGCTCATGTGTGGCATCAGTTATTGGGCTTTCTGGAGAAAGAATCGGTAAGGCACCCAAACATACATGTACTGTATGTGCAGATGTATGGTATGTTACACTGTCTCTACAATGCATAGAGCAATTGAGCTTTACGTTTGTGTATACATACTATAAATAAATCTCAGTGGAAATATACTGCCTTCACAGAATCGAAAGGACACATACTTCTGGTGGACATGGCAAAATCTTTACTATTGCACAAGAGTCAGAGATTGTTTAGATAGTGCTGAAGAACAGTCAACAGCTATGTTTAAGGAAATTACAGATAGCTATAATTGCAAACCATACAACTTTCAACAACATTGATACAGCCAGCATATCCACCATTGATCGGGTCTTGAAAACATCATAACATCAGCATGAAACAAATCTAAAGTGTGCACTTTGATTAGAACAGGAGCTGAGACATTAACATGTGTAGATAACATGTCATTTTTATACAGTTGTACTCCACATAAGAGTTTGGTACACCGTTTCATTGGTCCTCTCATGTGTTTAATTTTGTCCTGTCAGTTGTTATTACAGAGGGTCATTGAACTGGAGTCAACTGTGGTACCATAAAAAGTTCTTTATATAGATGAAACTGGTTTCAATGTAGCTAAGACTAGGAATTGTGGAGGAATGTAGTAGGCCACAGAGCAACAGTACAGCTACCAGGGCAAAGAGTTTCACACATTATTCTTTGTCCAGCCATTTCAGATAAATTTGCTTTAACATACATCCCAACATTTGGTCCATATAACTCTGTTCTTTCCTTAATTAGCTTTACAGACTTATATGGATGCTGAAGTGAGACAGGATTCTGGAGTCAGAGGCCACATTATGTAGTTGTATGGGACAATGTCCCATTCCATCTTTCGTCTGCAGTGATGGAATGGTTTAGGGCTCATCTGTGCATGTCCATTGGATGCCTTCCTCTATATTCACCATTCCTCTATCCTATTGAGAAGTTTTATTCTCTTCCGAGATGGAAGGTTTATGACCACTGTCTCTAAAACAGAATACTGCCATTGGATGCTATGATTGAGGCTTGTAGAACCATTGCAGCATCCATCTGCCAGGACTAGATCAGGCTTTCTTGGAGGTATTTAGCATGTTGCATTGCCAAGGAAAATATTTTATGTGGCACTGATGAAAACATGTGGACCAGTTTCCAGGACAGGATCGATCAGGCAGAGTAGATTTTGATTTTCAAGTAAAAGGAAAACCTCTTTTTCTATATTGAGCCCTAACTGTATCATATAGAATTATACATGTTTGATTTCTTGCTCATGATCAGATTTGTGTTTAATACTAGAAATCCATTTGCACCTCTCCATCAGTGTGTTTTGTTTTGTAAATGTGTCGATCAGCGCAAGAAGCAAGCACTCATGGGGGAGTTTTCCCGGCTCAAGCCAAGGCTCCTTATCTGCATGTGAGGCTCCTAGAGTTGTACAGTGTAAATAATTCAGCATATTGTTATTTGGAATACATGCCTTTCATGTGTGTTCCTTGTATACAAAGATCTGGATAAGTGAAGGATGAAAGGAAATGCAAGGCAAGAAATGCTGAATACATACCTAAAACAGAAACCTTTTCAATGTTATACTAATAATGACATGATGTGTATAATGTGTGAAGACTTTAGTCCAAACATCAAATAAGTAGGTGTGCTTTTTTTCAAGAATATAACCAAAGGAAAAAAAGCATTTGATTTACATGTTGCTGTCAGCGAGTTAAAAACCCAAGCTCAAATGTCAATTGACAGGATTATTATACGTGTTCTTGAGTGGTGCAGAGGTAAGAACCACTGCCTTATAACCCAAAGGTCCCAGGTTCGAGTAACATAATTATAATACTAATGTAGCATACCGTCGATTCTTTCAAGCCATAATGGCAAGTGATGACCGCGTAGCGCTTTCCTTCCCTTCTTAGAAGATGCAGGATGCTAGGGAGCGATCGTAGGGCTTAAAACCAAACGAAAGGTTCAGAAAAAGTTAGCACACAACAATCCGACCACAAGCAAGGTACGTGACATGCAGAGAACTGAGATGCATCAGGGATCCACGCTCACTGTTCTTGTGAGGTTAGCAGCAGCCAATCAGATCCCAAGAGAATGAAAATCCCACTCTAATTGGTTCAGTCTCCTTTTTCAGCCAATAAGAAATCATCTGCATACTGTAACGCAAAACTCTTTGTCTACCATAGTGACTACTGAAAACTGCATGCACTACAGGTAGGATGTACTTATTGAATTTTTCTGCGATATAGTGGGGGCGCAATAGCTAAACCGTGATACAGCGGGGGATTACTGTACTTCTGCGCTGCAAGGTTTATTAGGGCTGTGGTTGAGGGCTCCACCCAAATGTAGGGAGCAGTTTGTAAAGTAAGCCATTCTTGGCTGATAAATGGCTTATAGTCAAGGATGCTGAGCCTTTGTATGTTTTAAATGTATTCTTGGAGACCAAAAGTAGTAATTAGGTCAGAGATATCTTTAAAGCAGAGAGTGACTGTTTGTGTTATTCCTAAGGCACTCGTGTGGTTTAAAGTGCTAGAAGTTAACCAGCCACGTGTGTGTCATTCATGGGGCACTGTTGTGGCTAGGGCCTGTTTGTATGTAAGACTCATGAAGTGCTAGGATAGTGACAGGTTGTGTTATTCATAAGATACTTATGGGGTTTAAAGTGCTAGAGATTAACCAGCTGTATGTGTGTGTCATTCATAGAGCACTGTTGAGTTTCTGTGTGTATGCATATAGCTGTGGAAAGTTGAAGCTGTTATAGCCGCAAAGGGTGGGCCAACTCCATATTAAAGCCTGTGTATTAAGGCTGGGATGTCATTAACATTCATGTGTGTGTAAAGGCAGTTGTCCCAATTCTTTTGACTATATATATTTATGTATGTATGTGTGCGTGTGTGTGTGTGTATGTGTACTGTATGTATGTATAAATATATATATATATATATATATATATATATATATATATATATATAATATGTATATGTATGTATATAGTCTATATCGCGCTTCGACTTTCGCGGCTTCACTCCATCGCGGATTTTAAATGTAAGCATATCTAAATATATATCACGGATTTTTCGCTGGTTCACAGATTTCTGTGGACAATGGGTCTATTAATTTATGGTACATGCTTCCTCAGTTTGTTTGCTCAGTTGATTTCATACAAGGGGCGCTATTGGCGGATGGCTTAGAAGCTACCCAATCAGAGCATGTATTGCGTATTAACTAAAACTCCTCAATGATATACGATATGCTTCCTCAAGGTGCTTGATTGTTTGCTTTTCTATGTCTCTCTCACTCTCTCTGCCTGACGGAGGGGGTGTGAGCAGAGGGGCTGTTTGCACAGAGGCTGTTTGCCTAGAGGATACAAACGCTCCTCTAATAAATGCCGCTTTATTGCGGTGGTTCGGCATACTTAAAAGCACGTATTGATTTTTTGATTGTTTGCTTTTCTAAGCGAGCGCTCTCTCTCTCTCTCTGAAATTCTCTGCTCCTGACGCACGCACTCCTTTGAAGAGAAGATATATTTTCATTCTTTTAATTGTGAGAAAGAACTGTCATCTCTGTCTTGTCATGGAGCACAGTTTAAACTTTTGACTAAAGGTGTTATTTCATGTCTAGAGGGCTCTAATAATGTTAACAGTGTGGGAGAGTTTATAAGGGCTTAAAATATATAAAAATAACCATACAAACATATGGTTTCTACTTCACGGATTTTCATCTATCACGGGGAGTTCTGGAATGCAACCCCTGCAATCAAGGAGGGATTACTGTATATACACAGTATATATATATGTATATACATATATATATGTATCAATACTAATAAAAGGCAAAGCCCTCACTGACTGACTGACTTACTCATTCACTCACTCACTTACTGACTCATCACTAATTCTCCAACTTCCCATGTAGGTGGAAGGCTGAAATTTGGCAGGCTCATTCCTTACCGCTTACTTACAAAAGTTTAGCAGGTTTCATTTCGAAATTTTATGTATAACGGTCATAACTGGAACCTACTTTCTACCATATATATGGCCATAGCCTGCAGCTCGATCGCTGTGTGAGGCAGAGTTGCGTCCCGCATCATCACGGCTCCCACGTAATGAGTGCCTGCCCATATAAGGTAAATATTCACAAGATCACACAAGAGAACGGCTCCCATGAACTGACTGTGAACACAGTACGCAGAGAACAAGGAAGAGCTCCAAAGAGCGCTGAACAAAAAACGCATTACACAATTGAGAAGGCAGCAAAAGAATATGAAGCGAGTGACGCATACAACCTTATTCATAAGTGCAGCTACTGCGGAAACAAAGCATAGTGTAAACCTTAAGTTTAAATTAAGTTCATAGACAGGCTGCCGCTGGTGTTTGTCATGCCTACGACGAATACGATATTCGAGAGATACAAGTTTAATGACAAGACGCAGGGTATAAACGAGACTTTTGATCACTTTGTAACGAAGTTAAAATTGTTGTAATAGAGTTAAAATTGCTGGTAAAGGACTGTGCTTATGCAACTGAAGATAAGATGTTCAGGGATAGAATAGTTTTGGCTCAAACTCAGCAAAAGTGCGAGAGAAACTTTTAGGTGCCAGGTCTGAGCTAACATTAAATAAAGCTGTGGACATCGCAACATCGCACAAGATAGCACAAGCACAGCTGAGAACCTTCGATGCATGTACTCTGAGCAGCTCACGTGAACTGACTGTGAACGCAGTACACAAACAAAAAACGCATTACACAATTGAGAAGGCAGCAAAAGAATATGAAGTGAGTGACGTATACAAGCATATTCATAAGTGCAGCTACTACGGAAACAAAGCTCACGGTGGAAAAAGTCAATATCCAGCTAAAGGAAGACAGTGTAAAAAAAACCCGTGCATGCAGTGTGTGATATCTCAGATAAAGAGGAAGACGAGCTGTTTATTGATGCAGTGAGACAGGAAAGAATGAATGAAACCTCTTATCTTTACAAGGGTTGACAAACACAGAATGTAACTTGAACACAACACATTCCCCAAATACGAACCTGATTGAAAGAAATAATGATAATCAGATCCTTGATGACAGCAACACTCATAACAGTCACAAAACAAATACATTGACAATCATGTTACGTTATTTTTAAAATGTTCCCTTTTCTTTTTCATAACTTCTTTAACACACTACTTCTCCACTACGAAGCATGGGTATTTTGCTATATATATATATATATATATATATATATATATATATATATCTATACTAATAAAAGGCAAAGCCCTCACTCACTCACTCACTCACTCACTCACTCATCACTAATTCTCCAACTTCCCGTGTGGGTGGAAGGCTGAAATTTGGCAGGTTCATTCCTTACAGCTTCCTTACAAAAGTTGGGCAGGTTTTATATCGAAATTCGCGTAATGGTCATAACTGGAAGCAGTTTTTCTCCATTTACTGTAATGGAGATGAGCTTCAACGCCGTGGGGGCGGAGTTTCGTGTGACATCATCACGCCTCCCACGTAATCACGCAGTACATAGAAAACCAGGAAGACCTCAAAAAGCGCTGAAGAAAACATGCATTATATAATTGAGAAGGCAGCGAAACAATAAGAAGCGGCGAGTGACATATACAACCATATTCATGAGTTCTGCTACTGAAACAAAGCACGATGTAAACCTACACTTTAAATTAAGTTCATAGACAGGCTGCGCTGGCGCTTGTAATTTAGTGCCTGCCCATATAAGGCCGTCCGTCAGCGGCAATCCAATAGCAAACTGCCACTAAATATTCACGGGTGAAGGACTGTGCTTATGGAGAGGAAGATGAGATGGTCAGGGTGGTGTTTGACACAAACTCAGCGAAACTGCGAGAGAAAGTTTTAAGTGCCAGGACTAAGGTAACATTAAATACAGCCATGGACATAGCACGAGATGGCACCAGCACAGCTGGGAACCTTCGATGCATGTACACAAAGCGGCTCACGTGAACTGACGCGTGCACAGATAAAAGCAACAGTTCCAAAGAGCTGAACAAAAACTGAATTACACAATTGAAAAGGCAGCAAAAATATGAAGCGTCTGATACATATAAGCATATTCATACATCCAACTACTGCATAAACAAAGCACACGTTGGAAAAAGTCAATGTCCCGCTAAAGGAAGACAGTGTAAAAAACCCGTGCATGCAGTGTGTCAGGTCTCAGATAAAGAAGAAGACGAGCTGTTTATTGATGCAGTAAGAAACGAATCGATGAATGAAACCTGTCATCTTTACAACGATTGACAAACACGGAATGTAACTTGAACACAACACATCCTACAAATACGAACCTGATTGAAAGAAATAATGATAATCAAATCCTTGATGACAGCAACACTCAGTAACACTCACAAAACAAATACTGTATATTGACAGTCATGTTACGTTATTTTTAAAATGTTCCCTTTTCTTTTCTAGCTTTTTAACACACTACTTCTCCGCTGCGATACACGGGTATATATATATGTATATATATATATCCCGATCTACATACTCGAATAATGGATACTTTATTCGCCATCAATGATTGTTTTGGTAAAGCCATACTCAGTGTATTCATTAGATGAACGGTAAAAAGTAAGAGCGAGGGGAGGATGACTTATTGAGGCATGCAGGCTGTAGTGCGTCAACTCTATCTGAATTGCGCGATCACATTTGAAAAATATATCTTTTCAAGTTCTATTTAGTCCATATGTGTCAAACTCAAGGGCAGGGCCACATCCGCCCGGCGTAATTATATCCGCCCGCGAGATCATTTTATATACTGTATTATTGTTATTAAAGCCCGGTATATGAAGCGCTGGTAACACAATAAACTACAGATCCCATAATGCAGCGCTTCAGCTGCCTTGCCTAACACTTAAGCGTTAATCAAGTCTACCTTATGATGCTGCAAGTTATTGCGAAGCTAGCTCACACGATGCTGAAGAGAAAAGTTGATTCTGAAAATAGAGCCTTTAAAACCGATGGGAGGCTGAGTATATGTTTACTGAACCCATGTGTCTCATTTGTGGAGCTAATGTGGCTGTAATTACAGAATTTAATCTAAGACGGCACTATGAGACAAAACATCAGGGTAACCTGAATGCAATGCAGAAGATACAGAAAGCAGCATAATTAAATAAGAATCTGACACTTCAGCGGACGCTTTACCCGTGCACAATCACAAAGTGATTTCAAGTGAAGCTGCTTTTATGGGAGACACAAATGCACCAGTTCACCTTGCCCCACTTTCCCTGTTGCCAAGTAATGTTAAACCAAGTCGCCACTACGGTGTTCCCAAATCGCACTTTGCTGATAAACTGAGCGCTGCGCACTGAGTTTGCACGGCGCTTTGGTGACTTTGAAGAACAAAAAGTCCGTCTACATGCGGCTCGAACCTTGTGCATGTTTGGTAGCACATATCTGTGTGAGAAGCTCTTCTCAGTGATAAAGACTAACAAAACAGCACACAGGAGTCACCTCACTGATGAGCACCTGCAATCCATCCTGAGAATCTCCACAACACAGAACCTCACAGCAAACAGAAACGAACCTGTGGCCAAAAAAGATGCCAGGCGCCCAGCTCTAAAATGACATATGAGCAAAGACAACTGAATGATTTGATTTGTTATTGCTGAAAGGAACACATTTTATTTATATTTCCAGGTTTTGTTATGCAGCATGTTCATATTTGAATTTGTATAATTTTGACAGGATATATTTTTATGGAGAGCAAAATCTTTTGGGATATTTAAAATCTAAGTTTATTTTTTATATAAAATTACATAAGAGTAAAG
Organism: Polypterus senegalus; assembly: GCF_016835505.1. Lineage (NCBI taxonomy): Eukaryota > Metazoa > Chordata > Cladistia > Polypteriformes > Polypteridae > Polypterus > Polypterus senegalus. The sequence goes on along the minus strand of NC_053156.1, from coordinate 177,444,972 downwards.
AAATTTGAATGTTTGTTCTTTTAACGTTTACTTTATTTCTAACTTGTATAATTTAGACAGGATATATTTTTATGGAGAGCAAAATATTATAAGTTGTTTAAGGTTTGAGTTGATTTATTCACTAATAATATTCCTGTCTGTTTTTACCATTCCTACCAAAGATATTTCTGTCGACTAAATAAAAATTCCTTCTATTTAAAATTTAAATAGAACTTGAACAAATACGATAGTTCATAATATCCACGCAGACTTGCACGTAAGAGCGGGAGTTATCCGTTTTAACAAGCAGCGTATTGCACTGATACGAAATAGCTGTGTGTGTATATATGTAGATATGTATATATATGTTTATATATATATGTGTGTGTATGTATATATATATATATTTGTGTGTATTGTGGAAGACTGCCGGCTTCCCAGGCCGGTCCGCACCCCCAGGCCGGCAGGAGGAGCTCTCCCGACACCAGGATCGTGCCCCGAGGTCCAGCAGGGCCTTATGGACTCTGTAGTGTTTATACACAGCCCTGCTGGATACCTTGGGGACCACCAGGAGTCGCTGTGGGGGGGCTTGTGGGATCGGTTGTGCCTTATGACCGGGAGTACGTCACAGTCACGTGACGGGAAGGAATGGCATGCTCCCGGGTGATGTGAAGACTGATTGCCCTGACCCGGAAGGAATAAGGAACTGTGGACTGCTGGGACAGGAACACCTCCGGGTCAGGGGCTATAAAAGGACGGTGCCTCAGTCCAGACACTGAGCTGTGCTGGGTGGGAGAGGAGCAAAGTGTCTGGGCGAGGAGGAGAGGTTATTGTGTTTATTTGTAGTTAATGAGTAGTGTGGAAGGTGCTTGGTGCACTGAAAGAAAATAAAAAGAGTCTTGGACTGTTACCTGGTCTACGGAGTTGTACCTGAGGGTTCAAGGGTGCACTACTGCCCCTACTGCCACAGTATATATGTGTGTGTATGTATATATGTATGTGTGTATGTATTTATGTGTGTGTGTATATGTATGTGTATATATGTAGATATATATATGTATGTATATATGTGTATATGTATAGATATGTATATATATATATGTTTATGTGTGTGTGTGTAAATATATATATATATATATATATGACAACAACACTCATCACTCACAACAGTGACAAAACAATTACATTGACAATCATGTTACGTTATTTTCAAAATGTTTCCTTTTCTTTTCATTGCTTCTTTAACACACTACTCTCCCATGTAAGCTGGTATTTTGCTAGTATATATATAAACTGCTCAAAAAAATTAAAGGAACACTTTGAAAACACATCAGATCTCAATGGGAAAAATAAATCCTCCTGGATATCTATACTGATATAGACTAGGTAATGTGTTAGGAACGAAAGGATGCCACATCGTTTGATGGAAATGAAAATTATCAACCTACAGAGCCCTGAATTCAAAGATGCCCCAAAAATCAGAGTGAAAAAATTATGTGGCACGCTAGTCCATTTGGCCAAAATTTAATTGCAGCAACTCAAAATTGTACGCAGCACTTTGTATGGCCCCTGTGTTCCTGTATACATGCCTGACAACATCTCTAATGAGATGACAGATGGTGTTGTGGGGGATCTCCTCCCAGATCTGGACCAGGGTATCACTGAGCTCCTGGACAGTCTGAGGTGCAACCTGGTGGCATTGGATGGACCAAAACATAATGTCCCAGAGGTGTTCTATTGGATTTAGGTCAGGAAAGTGTGGTGGCCAGTCAATGGTATCAATTCCTTCATCCTCCAGGAACTGCCTGCATACTCTCACCACATGAGGCCAGGAATTGTTGTGCACCAGGAGCCACTGTACCAGCATAGGGTCTGACAATGGGTCCAAGGATTTCATCCTGATACCTAATGGCAGCCAAGGTGCCTTTGTCAAGCCTGTAGTGGTCTGTGTGACCCTCCATGGATATGCCTCCCCAGACAATCATTAACCCACCACCAAACTGCTCATGCTGAATGATGTTACATGCAGCATAATGTTCTCCATGGCTTCTCCAGACACTTTCACTTCTGTCACGTGCTCAGGGTGAACCTGCTCTCATCTGTAAAAAGCACAGGGCACCAGTGGTGCATCTGCCAATTCTGGTATTCTATGGCGAATGCCAATCGAGCTGCATGCTGCTGGGCAGTGAGCTCAGGGCCCATTAGAGGACATGGGGCCCGTGGGTCACCCTCATGAAGTCTTCCTGGTTGTTTGGTCAGAGACATTCACACCAGTGGCCTGCTGGAGGTCATTTTGTAGGGCTCTGGCAGTGCTCATCCTGTTCCTCCTTGCCCAAAGAAGCAGATACTGGTCCTGCTGATGGGTTATGGACCTTCTATGGCCATCTCCAGCTCTCCTAGAATAACTGCTTGTCTCCTAGAATCTCCTCCATGCCCTTGAGACTGTGCAGGGAGACACAGCAAACCTTCTGGAAATTATATGTATTGATGTGCCATCCTGGAGAAGTTGGACTACCTGTGCAACCTCTGTAGGGTCCAGGTATCGCCTCATGCTACCAGTAGTGACACTGACTGTAGCCAAATGCAAAACTAGTGAAGAAACAGTCAGAAAAGATGAGGAGGGAAAAATTTCAGTGGCCTCCACCTGTTAAACCATTCCTGTTTTGGGGGTCATCTCATTGTTGCCCCTCTAGTGCATCTGTTGTTGCACGACTCAAACGCGGGAACAAAGTTAAATTACGTTAATTGTTGACTGTATTTTTAACTAATAGTATGGGATGGTGTTTTTTGACTCAGCTACAGATGCCAATGGAGACCAGAACTGCTTTGGAAAAATACGAACACCTTAAGGCCGATCTAGAAGAAGGTAGCGCAGCGCATTGATTTAAACGATTCCATGTCTTGGTGGGTTTGAATAGCTTGTTGTCAATATCTTTACACCTATTTTTAAGGCTTATTGAATGAAAGGGACGTTCATGAACAAAGTTAGGGCTTTGTTACAGAATAAACCCTCCACAAGTCAAGGAAGTAAAATAAAGGTGTATATTTGTTTTATTTAAACCTTTTAAGTTCATATGCATAGCCCCATTTGGCCGTTTTAGTTTTTTTTCTTTCTTCAGTAATATTCCATCCATCCATCCTCTTCTGCTTATCCGAGGTCGGGTCGCGGGTGCAGCAGCTTAAGCAGAGAGGCCCAGACTTCCCTCTCCCTGGCCACTTCTTCCAGCTCTTCCGGGAGAATCCCAAGGCATTCCCAGGCCAGCCGGGAGACCTAGTCCCTCCAGCGTGTCCTGGGTCTTCCCCGGGGCCTCCTCCCGGTTGGACGTGCCCGGAACACCTCACCAAGGAGGCGTCCAGGAGGCATCCTGATCAGATGCCCGAGCCACCTCATCTGACTCCTCTCGATGCGGAGGAGCAGCGGCTCTACTCTGAGCCCCTCCCGGATGACTGAGCTTCTTACCCTGTCTTTAAGGGAAAGCCAAGACACCCGGCGGAGGAAACTCATTTCAGCCTCTTGTATTCGCAATCTCGTTCTTTCTGTCGCTACCCATAGCTCATGACCATAGGTGAGGGTAGGAGCGTAGATCGACTGGTAAATTGAGAGCTTTGCCTTACGGCTCAGCTCCTGCTGCACCAATCCGCCTGTCGATCTCACGCTCCATTCTTCCCTCACTCGTGAACAAGACCCCGAGATACTTGAACTCCTCCACTTGGGGCAGGATCTCTTCCCCAACCCTGAGAGGGCACTCCACCCTTTTCCGACTGAGGACCATGCTCGGATTTGAGGTGCTGATTCTCATCCCAGCCGCTTCACACTCAGCTGCGAACCGATCCAGAGAGAGCTGAAGATCACGGCCTGATGAAGCAAACAGGACAACATCATCTGCAAAAAGCAGTGACCCAATCCTGAGTCCACCAAACCGACCCCTTCAACACCCTGGCTGCGCCTAGAAATTCTGTCCATAAAAGTTATGAACAGAATCGGTGACAAAGGGCAGCCCTGGCGGAGTCCAACTCTCACTGGAAACGGGCTCGACTTACTGCCGGCAATGCGGACCAAGCTCTGACACCGGTTGTACAGAGACCGAACAGCTCTTATCAGGGGTCCGTACCCCATACTCCCGAGCACCCCCACAGGATTCCCGAGGGACACGGTCGAATGCCTTTTCCAAGTCCACAAAACACATGTAGACCGGTCGGGCAAACTCCCATGCACCCTCCAGGACTCTGCTAAGGGTGAAGAGCTGGTCCACTGTTCCGCGACCAGGACGAAAACCACACTGTTCCTCCTGAATCTGAGGTTCGACTATCCGACGGACCCTCCTCTCCAGAACCCCCGAATAGACTTTTCCAGGGAGGCTGAGGAGTGTGATCCCTCTATAGTTGGAACACACCCTCCGTCCCCTTTTAAAGAGGGGACCACCACCCCGGTCTGCCAATCCAGAGGCACTGTCCCGATGTCCATGCGATGTTGCAGAGACGTGTCAACCAAGACAGTCCTACAACATCCAGAGCCTTAAGGAACTCCGGGCGATCTCATCCACCCCGGGCCCTGCCACCAAGGAGTTTTTTGACCACCTCGGTGACTTCAGTCCCAGAGATGGGAGAGCCCACCTCAGAGTCCCCAGGCTCTGCTTCCTCATTGGAAGGCATGTTAGTGGGATTGAGGAGGTCTTCGAAGTACTCCTCCCACCGACCCACAACGTCCCGAGTCGAGGTCAGCAGCGCACCATCCCCACTATATACGGTGTTGACACTGCACTGCTTCCCCCTCCTGAGACGCCGGACGGTGGACCAGAATCTCCTCAAAGCCGTCCTAAAGTCTTTCTCCATGGCCTCTCAAACTCCTCCCATGCCCGAAGTTTTGCCTCAGCAACAACCGGCCGCGCTCGCTTGGCCTGCCGGTACCTATCAGCTGCCTCCAGAGACCCACAGGACAAAAAAGTCCTATAGGACTCCTTCTTCAGCTTGACGGCATCCCTCACCGCCGGTGTCCACCAACGGGTTCGGGGATTGCCGCCACGACAGGCACCGACCACCTTGTGGCCACAGCTCCGGTCAGCCGCCTCAACAATAGAGGCACGGAACATGGCCCATTCGGACTCAATGTCCCCAAGTTCTGCCGGAGGTGGGAGTTGAAGCTACTTCTGACAGGGGACTCTGCCAGCCGCTCCCAGCAGACCCTCACAACACGCTTGGGCCTACCAGGTCTGACCGGCATCTTCCCCCACCATCGAAGCCAACTCACCACCAGGTGGTGATCAGTTGACAGCTCCGCCCCTCTCTTCACCCGAGTGTCCAAGACATATGGCCGCAAGTCCGACGACACGACCACAAAGTCGATCATCGACCTGAGGCCTAGGGTGTCCTGGTGCCAAGTGCACATATGAACACCCTTATGCTTGAACATGGTGTTCGTTATGGACAATCCGTGACGAGCACAGAAGTCCAATAACAAAACACCGCTCGGGTTCAGATCGGGGCCATTCCTCCCAATCACGCCCTTCCAGGTCTCACTGTCATTGCCCACGTGAGCATTGAAGTCTCCCAGCAAAACGAGGGAATCTCCAGAAGGTATGCCCTCTAGCAACCCCTCCAGAGACTCCAAAAGGGTGGATACTCCAAACTGCTGTTCGGGCGATACGCACAAACAACAGTCAGGACCCTTCCCCCCACCCGAAGGCGGAGGGAGGCCACCCTCTCGTCCACCGGGTAAACCCCAATGCACAGGCTCCGAGTCGGGGGGCAATAAGTATGCCCACACCTGCTCGCCTCTCACCGGGGGCAACTCCAGAGTGGTAGAGAGTCCAACCCCTCTCAAGGAGATTGGTACCAGTGACCAAGCTGTGCGTCGAGGTGAGTCCGACTATATCCGGAACCTCTCGACCTCACGCACTAGCTCAGGCTCCTTCCCTTCAGAGAGGTGACATTCCACGTCCCAAGAGCCAGTTTCTGTAGCCGAGGATCAGACCGCCAAGGTCCCCGCCTTCGGCCACCACCCAACTCACACTGCACCCAACCTCCTTGGCCCCTCCCATAGGTGGTGAGCCCATGGGGAGCTTCAGTAATAATTAATCTCCCTAAAGAAAAACAACATATGCATTGTACTTTTTTTTGCATCTCTTTAGTAATAGTTTAGTGTAAAAGGATAACCAGTATTTAAACCTTTTATATTACTTTATTAAGTTATTTTACACAATGTTGAAAAATTAATAAGAAAGCTACATATTTTGGCAGTTGCTGCTTTAATTTTCAATGAAATGAAAAAAGCCCTCCAAGATAAATCTGAAAAGGAGAAACCCTCATTTATAAAGGTTTGCCGCAGATGACTTAACTGAAAATAAATGTTCCTATGCGTATAATACACAATTATTTATTTGACTTATGCCTTTATCCTAGCAACTTGCAACATCTGAGGTACAATTCGTTGCATTACTTTTGTTTTTTCAACATAGGTAGGTGAAGTGACTTTTTCAGGGTCACACAGTGGTGGTGTCAGTTCCAGGATTTGAACTGACAAGCTCCAGGTTTGCTGAAATATTACTGAAGAAAGAAAAAAAAAACTAAAACGGCCAAATGGGGCTATGCATACAAACTTTCAACCATCCACTATCCAACCCACTATATCTTAAATACATGAGGCAATCCTTGCCAACACAGGGCGCAAGGCAGGCAACAAACCTCGCGCAAGGTGCCAGCCCACCGCAGGGCACACACACCCACACACCAGGGACAATTTAGAATCGCCAACGCACCTAACCTGCATGTCTTTGGACTGTGCGAGGAAAACGGAGTACCCGGAGCAAACCCACGCAGACACGGGGAGAACATGCAAACTCCACGCAGGGAAGCAAACCCGGGTCTATTAACTGGAACCTTTCACTGCGCCACCGTGCCGTCCCCCATTCAAACTTAAAAGGTTTAAATAAAACAGAAATATATACAGTACCTTTATTTTTACTTTCTTGACTTGTGGAGGGTGTATCCTGTAGTAAAGCCCTAACTTTTTTCATGAAAGCCCCTTTCAGTCAATAAGCCTTAAAAACAGGTGTAAAGATACTGACAACAAGCTATGCAAACCCACCAAGACATTGAATCGTTTAAATCAAAGTGCTGCGCTGCCTTCTTCAAGATCGGCCCCAAGGCGTTCGGATTTTTCCAAAGCAGTTCTGCTCTCCATTGGCATCTGTAGCTGGGTCGAAAAACACCATCCCAAACTATGAGTTAACGATGAACACATTTCTATATGTATTGTAAGCATACAATACAACTGGTAATATGTTGCGCTTATTTATCTGGTGTACCGAAATTTTTGTGCGTTTAACGGCTGAAATCCGACGTGGTTTGTGCCTTTCAGGATGAAAAAAGTTTGCATTTAAGTTTTTAATAAAAGATGAGCTTTTAAGCCTGAAAAATCACCCCGTAAATGCACACGTTTTAATGCACACGTGTTAATATGTATGCTTACACAGTATTACAGTCGTGCTGTAAATTCTTACTGTAAATATAATTGACAAATAATTCCGTGAATGAACTTGTGAAGAAGGTGGAGCTGGAGTATTACGTCGCTTCATTAACGAAAATGCCGTGATGTGCGGGGGGGCGTGGGGAGTGTGGGGGTTGACGGAGAGCTAAAGGCGGATGACGGAGATAGGATGGTGGATGACAGAAAACGGACATCGGAGAACTGAGAGTGGACAGAGGTGGAAGGAGGGAGGAGGGGTGACGGGGGATTCCTAGGAGGGAGGAAGAATATTTTGTCGGAGGTAGTAGGAATGATGGAGTTTTCTCGGAGGGAGGAGGATGTCCTAAAATGGACACTGTAAGTGAGTCAGTCAGTCAGTCAGTCAGTGAGGGCTTTGCCTTTTATTAGTATAGATATGTGTGACAGCAACACTCAAAACAATTACATTGACAATCATGTTACTTTATATTTAAAATGTTTCCTTTTATTTTTTATTACTTCTTTAACACACTACTTCTCCTCTGCGAAGCGCGGGTATTTTACTAGTATATATATATATATGTATTGTGGCAGATTGCCAGGATCATTACCTGGCCGGGATGCCTGGAGGGACCAGAAAGAGACATTTATAGCTTCCGGGTCACGAGAGGGCAACCACCCTGGATAAAAAGAGGACCACGGGAAAGGGACAAAAAGAGTTTAACCCGTTGGGACCCGTGGCCACTGCCAGGGGTCGCCGTAAGCCTCATCAGACCTAAATAATGGTCACTTCCACCACACCAGGCAAGATGGCGGATGAACCTGCCAGGGACGCCCGGAGTGCTTCCGGGGCAAAGGGCAACACTTCCGCCACACCAGGAAGTGCTGCAGGAAGATCATTTCCAGCTACCTGGAATGCATCCGGGTGGGAATAAAAGGCACCGCCTCCTAACAGTTGGGAAGCAAGAGTCGGGAGTGGGAGCGGGATGAAGCTCCCAGGAGGAGATAGAGAAGTCTAATTGTGGTGATTATTGCTGTGTGCATTGTGTGGTGTTCTGGGACTGTGTTTATTATGTTTAATAAACATGTGGAATTTATAAAGATGTGGTCTCCGACTGGTGGTGTCTGGGCAAGTCTCACAGTATATATACGGGATGATATATATATATATATATATACATATATATATATATACATATATATATATATATATATATGTATGTGTATATATGTGTGTATATATTGTCACAAAAGCCACAATGAGACAAAGCAAGGTTTGCGGCAGCCACCCATATAATTTGTTTTCCTGGCTGAAAAGTGTTCTTTTCAAATGAAAGCACTGCTGTGCACAAACCCAGTCCAATACAGAACTGAGGGCATAGGGAAAAGGAGGAAGTTTTTAAAGGGGAAGGCAGGAAGTGAGATCATAGGGTTCAGGCTCATTGAGGTCTTCAGCCATTGGTTCGAGCCCGGACGTGACATCATAGGGGCCGGAGCCGGCAAGGTCTCCTTCGATAGGGTCGGTCCCAGAAGTGACATCAGGAGAGCCAGGCAGAATCTCCCGGAAATGGCCTGCAGGCACATCCTGGTATGTCTCAGAACTGTCCTCACCCGAGCCCTTTAGCTGCCTCCCATGCGCATGTGTGTGACAATATATATATATTGTGGTCCCCGGTTGGGGCTGGAGCCCGGCCGGGACACCCAGGAGGACCGGAGGAGGGCTTGTGCCTCCTCCAGACCGTGAGGGGGTGTCCGTCCTAGTTGTGTTGGGGGCCTCGGGTATAGGGCTTGGAAGCCCAGCCCTGTAGGGATCCGTGGCCACCGCCAGGCGGTGCCCCGGTGCCTGAGGAACCCTGGAGCCCAACACTTCCGCAACACCAGGAAGTGCTGGGGAGAAGAAGACAGGAGACACCCAGGCGGCTTCCGGGTGCACAGCCGGCACTTCCGCCACACAGGGGTGTGTCCAAGAGGGAGTGCCAGGAAGCAGCTGGAGCCCATCCGGGTTCCCATATAAGGGGCCGCCTCCCTTCAGTCGATAGTGGATGTCGGGTGGAAGAGGACAGAGCTGGAGAGAGGACGGGAGGCGGCCCAGAGAATGGCACTAGAAGAGTGTGGCCTGGACATTGGGGGAATCGGTGCTGGAGGCACTGGGGTGTGTGAATGCACAAAAAAGCCTGTAAATATTGTAAATAAAAGTGTGTTGGGTGAACATAAGATGTCCGTCTGCCTGTTCCCGGGTCCCAGTTCACAATATATATATATATATACAGTAGGACCTCGGTTCACGACCATAATTCGTTCCAAAACTCTGGTCATAAACCGATTTGGTCGTGAACCGAAGCAACTTCCCACATAGGACTGTATGTAAATACAATTAATCCGTTTCAGACCATACGAACTGTATGTAAATATATATATATTTTAAGTTTTTAAGCACAAATATAGTTAATTAAACCATAGAATGCACAGCATAATAGTAAACTAAATGTAAAAACATTGAATAACACTGAGAAAACCTTGAACAACAGAGAAAACTAACACTGCAATAGTTTGCGCTATAGCGCTACCAACCGCCGGCTAAAAGCACTTTTTAAATGAGTTTTAAGTACAGGGAAAAAAAATAACATTTGAAAAAATCTGTAATTTAATAAACCACCAAGAAAAATAACATTGCAACAATGCACACTACGAACAGATCGCTGGAAACAGAAGTGAAAACAAAATCAAGCCCAGTGCATTCTTTAACTGCCTTCCTACCTTAGCGTCCAGCTCTCTCTCGCGCTGCCTGTGTGTCTGCATCTCGGGCTGCCTCTGTATGTGTGTGTGTGTCACAATCTCTTGCACGCTGCTCTCTCTGGCGCTGCCTGTGTGTGTGTGCATCTCTCTCGCACTGCCTGTGTGTGTGCGCACATGCGCCTCTCTGCCTGTGTGTGTGTGCACGGGCCTCTCTTGCGCTGCCTGTGTGTGTGTGCGCTGCCTGTATGTGCGTGTGTCTCTTGCTCTCTCTCTCTCTCTTGCTCGCTGCACAGGAAATGCACAGGGAGAGACTGAACATGTACAAACCGAAAGGGAAACTGGCTTGTTCGTATACCGAGTGTGTGGTCGTGAACCGAGGCAAAAGTTTGGATTGTAAGTTTAATTATTTTGTCACTGTTATGAGTGTGGCTGTCACATATATATATATACACACATATATATATATATATATATATATATACACACACACACACACACACATATACATATAAACATATATATACATATACACATATAGATATACATATTTACATATACAGTAATCCCTCGCTATATCGTGCTTCGACTTTCGCAGCTTCACTCTATTGCGGATTTTATATGTAAGCATAAATAAATATATAACGCGGATTTTTCACTGCTTCGCAGGTTCTGCGGACAATGGGTCTTTTTACTTCCTGTACATGCTTCCTCAGTTGGTTTGCCCAGTTGATTTCATACAAGGGACGCTATTGGCGGATGGCTGAGAAGCTAACAATCAGAGCAAGCAGTTAAGTTCCTGTGTGCCGAATGCGGTGTTAACCAGGAAGTCTCGTCTCGCTCATTCAGCATCAACTTGTTTCGCTGTGTAAAGAGTTAACTTTTGTGCTCTTTTGGATTTATCTTTGTGCATAGTCAAACCCTTCATTATGGCTCCAAAACGATCTGCTCCTGCTACTGCTTCAGGGGCTGTGCCCAAGCGGCAACGGAAGATGTTAACGATTGCCGAAAAAGTAAACGTTTTGGATTTGTTGAAGGAAGGGAAAAGCTACATCGTTGTAGGATGCCATTACAGCATCAATGAGGCTACGGTTCTTTTTATTTAAAAAGTAGGAAAGGAATATAAGATCCTTCATATTCTTTTGCTGCCTTCTCAATTGTGTAATGCGTTTTTTGTTCAGTGCTCTTTGGAGCTGTTGCTTTTTGTCTGCGTACTGCGTTCACAGTCAGTTCACGTGAGCCGCTCACAGTACATGCATCGAAGGTTGTCAGCTGTGCTTGTGCTATCTCGCGCGATCTTGCAATGTCCACGGCTTTATTTAATGTTAGCTCAGACCCGGCAATGCGTCTTCTCATTAAACTTGTATCTCGCGAATATCGTATTTGTCGTAAGCATGACAAACGCCAGCAGCAGCATGTCTATGAACTTAATTTAAACTTAAGGTTTACACCATGCTTTGTTTCCGTAGTAGCTGCACTTATGAATATGCTTATATGCGTCACTTGCATCATATTCTTTTGCTGCCTTCTCAATTGTGTAATGCGTTTTTTGTTCAACGCTCTTTGGAGCTCTACCTTGTTCTCTGCGTACTGCGTTCACAGTCAGTTCATGTGAGCCGCTCTCTTGTGTGATCTTGCAAATATTTACCTTATATGGGCAGGCACTCAATTACGTGGGAGGCGTGATGATGCGGGATGCAACTCCGCCTCACACGGCGACCAAGCTACAGGCTATGGCTGTATATATGGTCGAAAGTAGCTTCCAGTTATGACCGTTACGCGTAGAATTTCGAAATGAAACCTGCCTAACTTTTGTAAGTAAGCTGTAAGGAATGAGCCTGCCAAATTTCAGCCTTCCACCTACACGGGAAGTTGGAGAATTAGTGATGAGTCAGTGAGTGAGTGAGTCAATCAGTCAGTCAGTGAGGGCTTTGCCTTTTATTAGTGTATAGCAAAATACCCGCGCTTCGCAGCGGAGAAGTAGTGTGTTAAAGAAGCAATGAAAAAGAAAAGGAAACATTTTGAAAATAACGTAACATGATTGTCAATATAATTGTTTTGTCACTGTTGTGAGTGATGAGTGTTGTTGTCATATATATATATATATATTTACACACATAAACATATATATATATACATATCTATACATACACACACATATATACACACAAATACATATATATATATATATACATACATACACACACACATATATAAACATATATATACATATACATACATATCTACATATATACACACACAGCTATTTCGTATCAGTGCAATACGCTGCTTGTTAAAACGGATAACTCCCTCTTACGTGCAAGTCTGCGTGGATATTATGAACTATCGTATTTGTTCAAGTTCTATTTAAATTTTAAATAGAAGGAATTTTTATTTAGTCGACAGAAATATCTTTGGTAGGAATGGTAAAAACAGACAGGAATATTATTCGTGAATAAATCAACTCAAATCAAACCTTAAACAACTTATAATATTTTGCTCTCCATAAAAATATATCCTGTCTAAATTATACAAGTTAGAAATAAAGTAAACGTTAAAAGAACAAACATTCACATTTCTTTACTCTTATGTAATTTTATATAAAAAATAAACTTAGATTTTAAATATCCCAAAAGATTTTGCTCTCCATAAAAATATATCCTGTCAAAATTATACAAATTCAAATATGAACATGCTGCATAACAAAACCTAGAAATATAAATAAAATGTGTTCCTTTCAGCAATAACATATCAAATCATTCAGTTGTCTTTGCTCATATGTCATTTTAGAGCTGGACGCCTGGCATCTTTTTGGCCACAGGTTCATTTCTGTTTGGTGTGAGGTTCTGTGTTGTGGAGATTCTCAGGATGGATTGCAGGTGCTCATCAGTGAGGCGACTCCTGTGTGCTGTTTTGTTAGTCTTTATCACTGAGAAGAGCTTCTCACACAGATATGTGCTACCAAACATGCACAAGGTTCGAGCCGCATGTAGACGGACTTTTTTTGTTCTTCAAAGTCACCAAAGCGCCGTGCAAACTCAGTGCGCTCAGTTTATCAGCAAAGTGTGTATTTGGGAACACCGTAGTGACGACTTGGTTTAACATTACTTGGCAACAGGGAAAGTGGGGCAAATTGCACTGGTGCATTTGTGTCTCCCATAAAAGCAGCTTCACTTGAAATCACTTTGTGATTGTGCACGGTAAAACGTCCGCTGAAGTGTCAGATTCTTATTTAATTCTTCTGCTTTCTGTATCTTCTGCATTGCATTCAGGTTACCCTGATGTTTTGTCTCATAGTGCCGTCTTAGATTAAATTCTGTAATTACAGCCACATTAGCTCCACAAATGAGACACACGGGTTCAGTAAACATATACTCAGCCTCCCATTGGTTTTAAAGGCTCTATTTTCAGAATCAACTTTTCTCTTCAGCATCGTGTGAGCTAGCTTCGCAATAACTTGCAGCATCATAAGCTAGACTTGATTAACGCGGTAAGTGTTGGCAAGGCAGCTGAAGCGCTGCATTATGGGATCTGTAGTTTATTGTGTTACCAGCGCTTCATATACCCGGCCATTAATAACAATAATACAGTATATAAAATGATCTCGGGCGGATATAATTACACGGGCGGATGTGGCCCGCGCCCTTGAGTTTGACACATATGGACTAAATAGAACTTGAAAATATATATTTTTTAAATGTGATCGCGCAATTCAGATAGAGTTGACACGCACTACAGCCTGCATGCCTCAATAAGTCATCCTCCCTCGCTCTTACTTTTTACCGTTCATCTAATGAATACACTGAGTATGGCTTTACCAAAACAATCATTGATGGCGAATAAAGTATCCATTATTCGAGTATGTAGATCGGGTTATATATATATACATATATATTTACCTGTATCGCAGCGAGAAGTAGTGTGTTAAAAAGCTAGAAAAGAAAAGGGAACATTTTAAAAATAACGTAACATGACTGTCAATATACAGTATTTGTTTTGTGAGTGTTACTGAGTGTTGCTGTCATCAAGGATTTGATTATCATTATTTCTTTCAATCAGGTTCGTATTTGTAGGATGTGTTGTGTTCAAGTTACATTCCGTGTTTGTCAATCGTTGTAAAGATGACAGGTTTCATTCATCGATTCGTTTCTTACTGCATCAATAAACAGCTCGTCTTCTTCTTTATCTGAGACCTGACACACTGCATGCACGGGTTTTTTTTTTACACTGTCTTCCTTTAGCGGGACATTGACTTTTTCCACCGTGTGCTTTGTTTCCAGTAGCTGGATTTATGAATATGCTTGTATGTATCAGACGCTTCATATTTTTTGCTGCCTTTTCAATTGTGTAATTCGGTTTTTGTTCAGCGCTCTTTGGAACTGTTGCTTTTATCTGTGCACTGCGTCAGTTCACGTGAGCCGCCGTGTACATGCATCGAAGTTTCCCAGCTGTGCTGGTGCCATCTCGTGCTATGTCCATGGCTGTATTTAATGTTACCTTAGTCCTGGCACTTAAAACTTTCTCTCGCAGTTTCGCTGAGTTTGTACCAAACACCACCCTGACCATCTCATCTTCCTCTGCATAAGCACAGTCCTTAACCCGTGAATATTTAGTGGAGTTTGCTATTGGATTGCCGCTGACGGACGGCCTTATATGGGCAGGCACTAAATTACAAACGCCAGCGCAGCCTGTCTATGAACTTAATTTAAAGTGTAGGTTTACATGTGCTTTGTTTCAAGTAGCAGAACTCATGAATATGGTTGTATATGTCACTCGCCGCTTCTTATTGTTTCGCTGCCTTCTAAATTATATAATGCATGTTTTCTTCAGCGCTTTTTGGAGGTCTTCCTGGTTTTCTATGTACTGCGTGATTACGTGAAGGTGTGATGATGTCACACGAAACTCCGCCCCCACGGCGTTCAAGCTCATCTCCATTACAGTAAATGGAGAAAAACGGCTTCCAGTTATGACCATTACGCGTAGAATTTCGATATAAAACCTGCCCAACTTTTGTAAGGAAGCTGTAAGGAATGAACCTGCCAAATTTCAGCCTTCCACCCACACGGGAAGTTGGAGAATTAGTGATGAGTCAGTGAGTGAGTGAGTCAGTGAGTGAGTGAGTGAGTGAGTGAGTGAGGGCTTTGCCTTTTATTAGTATAGATATATATAATATATATACTGCTCAAAAGAATTAAAGGAACACTTTTTAATCAGAGTATAGCATAAAGTCAATGAAACTTATGGGATATTAATCTGATCAGTTAAGTAGCAGAGGGGGTTGTTAATCAGTTTCAGCTGCTGTGGTATTAATGAAATTAACAACAGATGCACTAGAGGGGCAACAATGAGATGACCCCCAAAACAGGAATGGTTTAACAGGTGGAGGCCACTGACATTTTTCCCTCCTCATCTTTTCTAACTGTTTCTTCACTAGTTTTGCATTTGGCTACAGTCAGTGTCACTACTGGTAGCATGAGGCGACACCTGGACCCTACAGAGGTTGCACAGGTAGTCCAACTTCTCCAGGATGGCACATCAATACGTGTCATTGCCAGAAGGTTTGCTGTGTCTCCCTGCACAGTCTCAAGGGCATGGAGGAGATTCTAGGAGACAAGCAGTTACTCTAGGAGAGCCGGAGAGGGCCATAGAAGGTCCATAACCCATCAGCAGGACCAGTATCTGCTCCTTTGGGCAAGGAGGAACAGGATGAGCACTGCCAGAGCCCTACAAAATGACCTCCAGCAGGCCACTGGTGTGAATGTCTCTGACCAAACATCCAGAAAGACTTCATGAGGGTGACCCAAGGGCCACATGTCCTCTAATGGGCCCTGAGCTCACTGCCCAGCAGCATGCAGCTCGATTGGCATTCACAATAGAATACCAGAATTAGCAGATGCACCACTGGTGCCCTGTGCTTTTTACAGATGAGAACAGGTTCACCCTGAGCACGTGACAGAAGTGAAAGGGTCTGGAGAAGCCATGGAGAACATTATGCTGCCTGTAACATCATTCAGCATGAGCAGTTTGGTGGTGGGTTTATGATTGTCTGGGGAGGCATATCCATTGAGGGTCACACAGACCGCTACAGGCTTGACAAAGGCACCTTGGCTGCCATTAGGTATCAGGATGAAATCCTTGGACCCATTGTCAGACCCTATGGTACAGTGGCTCCTGGTGCACGACAATTCCTGGCCTCATGTGGTGAGAGTATGCAGGCAGTTCCTGGAGGATGAAGGAATTGATACCATTGACTGGCCACCACACTTTCCTGACCTAAATCCAATAGAACACCTCTGGGACATTATGTTTTGGTCCATCCAATGCCACCAGGTTGCACCTCAGACTGTCCAGGAGCTCAGTGATGCCCTGGTCCAGATCTGGGAGGAGATCCCCCACAACACCATCTGTCATCTCATTAGAAGCATTCACCGATGTTGTCAGGCATGTATACAAGAACACAGGGGCCATACAAAGTGCTGGGTACAATTTTGAGTTGCTGCAATTAAATTTTGGCAAAATGGACTAGCCTGCCACATTATTTTTTCACTCTGATTTTTGGGGCGTCTTTGAATTCAGGGCTCTGTAGGTTGATCATTTTCGTTTCCATCAAACGACGTGGCATCCTTTCGTTCCAAACACATTACCCAGTCTATATCAGTATAGATATCCAGGAGGATTTCTTTTTCCCATTGAGATCTGATGTGTTTTCAAAGTGTTCCTTTAATTTTTTGAGCAGTTTATATATACTGTATGTATATATATATATATATATATATATGTGTGTGTGTATGTATGTATATATGTGTATGTGTTGTGGTCTATGGCCGGCTTGTCATCACGGCCAATACCCCCAGGCCACCAGATGGAGCTCTCCCTGCAGCATGGAGGTGCCCCGGATACCAGCAGGGAATAATGGACTATAGAGTTTTCCCCTACAAACCTGCTGGATACCCCAGGGGCTAACAGAGGACACTGCAGGGAGGCCCAGAGAGTCATATGTGCCCTATAACCCGGAAGTGAGTCATAGGCAAAGCCACAACAGAAGTGACGTACCTCTGGGATGAAGAAAAGGACTTTTTATCTGACCAGGAACTGATAAAGAATCATGGACTGAAGGATTGGAACCACTTCCGGGTCAGGGACTATAAAAGGATTGTGGGAGCTCCCAGAAGGTGAGCTGAGCTGGGTGGAAGGGTGGCAATGCGTCTGGGAGTGTGGAGGATTGATTATTGTAGTATTGTGAATTAATTAATGAGTATTGTGGAGAGGAGGGTGCTTGGTGCACTGTTTGTGAATAAAAAGTCAACTATTTGGACTTTTATCTGGTGTGTGGTGTCTTGGACAAGGGTTCAAGGGAGCAATATCGGCCCCTATCTGTCACAGTGTATATATTGTCATAGATGTCCGGGACCTTGCCCCACCGGGATGTCTGGAGACAGAAAGGATCGGAAGAGGGACTATATCTTCCCCAGAAGGCAAGAGGGCGACCTCCCTGGATTCTATGGGTGCCACAGAGCATGGAATCTCAACCATATGAGAGGATGTGGCCACCACCAGGGGACACAGGGACAGCTCCAGAACTGCGATTTGCAGCACTTCTGCCACAACCGGAGGTGCTGCCAGAAGAGAAGCTTGAGGTCTGTGCCGCACTTCTGCCACACCCAGAAGTACTGCAGGCTGTTAATTGGGGTACAGCTTGAGTACTTCTGGGTGCGTTATAAAAGTGGCCGCCTCACTCCATTCCAGGAGCTGGAGTCAGGTGGAGGGAGACGAAGCTTGCGTGTGAAGAGTGGAGGCGACAGAAGGCAGAAGAGAGAGAAAAAGAACCTTATTATAGCTAGTTTGTGCACTGTGGGTTGTGCCAACAATAAAACTTGCATGTTTTGAAACATTTGGAGTCAATGTCTGTCTGTATCCAGGTTCAAGGTTCATAGTGGCATCCCAGATGGGACTCTCTGCCTAGTTCAGAGAAGGCAGCATCACCCCAGTCCCAAAGGTATCACGTCCTGGTGAGCTGAATGATTTCCGGCCTGTTGCTCTGACGTCGTATGTGATGAAGACCATGGAGCGGCTGCTGCTTCACCACCTAAGGCCACAGGTCCGCCACGCCCTCGATCCTCTGCAGTTCGCATACCAGGAGAAGGTGGGAGCGGAGGATGCCATCATCTATATGCTACACTAATCCCTCTCCCACTCGGACAGAGACAGTGGTGCTGTAAGAATTATATATCTGGACTCCTCTAGCACCTTCAACACCATCCAACATCTGCTCCTTAGGGACAAGCTGACAGAGATGGGAGTAGATTCATACCTGGTGGCATGGATTGTGGACTATCTTACAGACAGACTTCAGTATGTGCGTCTCGGGAACTGCAGGTCTGATATTGTGGTCAGCAGCACAGAAGCGCCGCAGGGGACTGTACTTTCTCTGGTCCTGTTCAGCCTACATACATAGGACTTCCAATATAACTCGGAGTCCTGCCATGTGCAAAAGTTCGCTGACGACAATGCTATAGTGGGCTGCATCAGGAGTGGGCAGGAGGAGGAGTATAGGAACCTAATCAAGGACTTTGTTAAATGGTGCAAGTCAAACCACCTACAACTGAACACAAGCCAAACCAAGTAGCTGGTGGTGGATTTTAGGAGGCCCAGGCCCTTCATGGATGACGTGATCATCAAAAGAGAGTGCAGACCTATAAATACCTGGGAGTGCAGCTAGATGAAAAATTGGACTGGACTGCCAATACTGATGCTCTGTGCAAGAGAGGACAGAGCCTACTGTACTTCCTTAGAAAGCTGGCGTCCTTCAACATCTACAATAAGATGATGCATATGTTCTATCAGATGGTCTATCAGACCTCTTCTGTGCAGTGGTGTGCTGGGGAAGCAGCAGAAAAAAGAGGGACACCTCTCGCCTGGACAAACTGGTGAGGAAGGCAGGCTCTATTTTAGGCATGGAGCTGGACAGTTTGACATCCGTGGCGGTGCGACGGGTGATGAGCAGGCTCCTGTCAATCATGGAGAATCAACTGCATCCACTGAATAGTATCATCTCCAGACAGAGGAGCAGCTTCTGCTCCACTGACAGACTGAGGAAATCGTTTCTCCCCCACAGGGGTACAAACAGCACAGGTCCCTCTTCTAGTCATAAGAGGATCCAAGCTGTCATATTTCCTCAGAGTAACAAGAGGCAGTTTGAAAGAGGGCACTGGTGTTACGAGTGCCACGGGTTTGATCATTTTATATTGCAGGAGACCATGGACTGCGGTATGCCGGCACCATCGGGCGGAAGGAGCCAGCCCTCGCGGGACGTGCCACTTTGCCCTACAGGCTTCAGCTGGGGAGGGGCAGTGTCATATATGTCCGGGGACCTTGCCCCACCAGGATGCCTGGAGACGGGAAAAACCGGGAGATGGCCTATATCTTCCCTAGAACACAAGAGGGCGACCTCCCTGGATAGCTCTCTATTATAAAAAAAAAATCCTGGGAGAGAAAGACTAGGTAAACGAGACATGATATTCACGTGAAGATCATGGAAGACACTTAAAAGACCTGCGAGACGAAGGAGATTGGCCACAGAGCATCTTGCGGGGACCTTAAACATGAGACTTTGTGCCAAGAGATTGTCTCAGGACTGTCTCCTGGGGACGTAGAACATGAGATTCTTGCAAGACACCCCCTACTTACAACCGATATCAAATAAGATCACGGGCAGCAAAACAATCAGTCGTGTCAAGGCTTTGAGCAAACATAGATCCAGGGCACTCAGCGCATGTAAAGCATATAAGGACATTACGTTATATATAAAATATCGACGACTAAGCGAAGAGCAGCGTGGAGAAGAGACTCAAAAGCGTTGCAGACAAAAAAATATGCAAAAAATAATAATCAAGGTGCAAATTCAGAAAATAAGGAAAGTAATAATCAGCCCGGAACAAGTGGAATTGAAAGAAAAGCATGTCCAATATGGCTCAGAATTAAAAAACAAAGAGTAAAAGACAAAGTAGAACTTCATAAAGATGTTCAAAAACGTTGGCGTTATACACATGCAAAGCAGGTTACAGATTATGAAAGCAGTGGAATTCGAAAGGCTCAAAATAAACGATGGCGCAATACACATGCAGAGAAAGGTAAAGAATATGAAAGCAGTAAAACTGGAAAGTATTGTAGCGTCACAACCAGGTTGAAGTCTTTTTTTCTTGAGTGACTGTTATGTTTGGTTTTAGGGGGGGTGGAGTACAGCACGGAAGACTTGCAGCGAGGTATTGATTGATGTGGTCGGGGGGTGGGGTCCCGGGACGGGAGGAGGGGTTGGAGAGGGTGCGAGAAGGTTGTGTTTGGGGTTGTTACAAAGTCGGCGTTCTTGTTCTTGATTGTTCAAGTAAAACTTGTGAGACTTTACTACATCTGTCAGGTTTTTTTACTTCTCTTTTCGAGCCGGACATGGAGGACGCTACAGTATCAAAAAAAGATAGTAAAGATCGCATTAGCAGAAAGAAAAGGAAGTTATTACTCGAAAAAAGGGAAAATAATCATCACATACCAGGTGTAATTGAAGAAATAGCAGGACAAAGTGAGGTCAGAAATAAAAGAGTAGAAAACAAAGTAAAACGTCATAAAGAGGTTCAGAAACAAGTGGGCCAAACACAAGCAGAGCAGGTTATAGAAAATGAAAGCAGAAAAAAAACCAAAAGTGTCAAAACAAATAAAGTAAACATTCCATTAGCGCAAAGAGACATTATTACTTGAGAAATAATGAAAGGCGAATAGAGATCGAATATATGAACAAAGGTGATATGTCTGGAGTATGTAAATATTGTAAGGCTTTGAGGTTTAAGTCGAGAATTTCAAAAACGGAGTTTACCTCACATGTATTTATTTGTTAATTTGCAAAAAAATTACTAACTGCTGATGATGTTGATCGTTTTGTCTGTGCTGAAATTCCAAACAGCGAAACCTATCCTGAATTATGTTACAAAGTCATTAAACACATGTCTCACAGACCTCATTTAAAAGATGCATGTTGGGACTCGAAAGATTCCAAATATTGTATTTAAGGTAGTTCTGAGATAAAAGTGAAAAAAAAAATCTTAAAAGTGTTTATCTGGAAAACCAAACACGAGGGTTGGCGAGCAAAGCGAGCAGGTGGCAAAGCCCCCTAGTGTGTGTGTGTGTGTGTATATATATATATATATATATATATAGTGGCAGTAGGGGGCGCTAGTGCTCCCTTGAACCCTCAGGGATGACTCCAAACACCAGGTAAAAGTCCAATACCTTTTATTTTCTTTTAACACAAATGTGCACCAAGCACCCTCCACACTACTCATAAACAATCCGCTACCTACAATAAACACAATAATATTCTCTCCTCCTCACCCAGACACTTTGCTCCTCTCCCACCCAGCACAGCTCAGTGTCTGGACTGAGGCACCGTCCTTTTATAGCCCCTGACCCGGAGGTGTTAGTTCCTAATTCCTTCCGGGTCAGGGCAATCAGTCCTTTTATTCAACCCGGGAGCACGACATTTCTTCCCGTCACGTGACCGTGACGTACTCCCAGGTCATATGGCCCCACAGGGCCCATAAGCCCCCCCACAGCGACTCCTGGTGGTCCCCAAGGTATCCAGCAGGGCTGTGTATAAACACTACAAAGTCCATAAGGCCCTGCTGGACCTCGGGGCATGATCCTGCTGTCGGGAGAGCTCCTCCTGGCGGCCTGGGGGTGCGGACCGGCATGGGAAGCCGGCAGTCCTCCACAATATATAACAAAATTAGTGTGTGTGTATATATAAACAAATAATGCATTAAAGTGAAATGTTATATTTATATACAAATTAAATGAAAAATTAATGTCAGGGCAAAGAAATTTTAGGTGCATTTTTTGTGGCTTTTTAAAATGTTGTTTACCGTTTTGCTACTGAGAATTGCCAGATTCAAAGCTTGTCGCTCTTAGTGATCAAATTAAATTTACTTTACATTCTTTTGGTAATCATTTCACATTTTATTGCCTTGAAATGTAATGTTAGGATTTTTGTTCTTTTTGTTACTTTGATGATGATATCATTCTCCTTTCACATATTTTTTTATTTTCGAGGACATTTCCCATTCCAGCATTGTTGCTGTGCATATATCAGTTGATGACATATTAATCTCCATATTATTTAAGAATAAATTGTTGCAGTGTCCAAGGGCAGTTTGCTATTATTTCAGAAGTTTTATTCACCTTTATGTTTATTCTTTTGTTTATTTTTATCATTAAGCCAGTGGCATCATCTGATGCCATGATGTACAAGTATTTAACCTCACAGGCACAGCCATTTTGCGTAGAATTATCTGCTGCAGAAGACTGATTGTTTCTAAAAATTGCACTATTGTTACTGCATGAACACAACATTGCTATGTGTGACATCATCACTATGCCTTTTATAAGATGATGGATCAAGATACTTTCTTAAATGCCATATCCTTTGATTGTCCATGTTTCAACTGCGTATTTTAACAACTCTGTTTTTGGCTGCATCCTTATGTTTTCAGGTCACATCACACATTTTTAATTAAAAGTGAACCACTTACCATGTGATTGTCATCATGCAGGAACTAACCATCTATACTTTACATAAATAAAGACTCAAACATAATTTTTATGAATTTTGGGATCCTTTGCTTTCTTAAAAATTATTTCTGTTTTTGTCCAACATAAAATAGGTTGCTTACGGATTAACCTTGCCTTCAGAATTCAGCTTCACTGTTTGTTTTCTTAATTATGCCATCAGTGAAATCATCTGTGACAAGCTCTTTGTGTTATATGCTTGGGAGTTCCAAAACCCATAAGTCCCAAAAACATCCAAAAATGCCCAGTAGAATTCAACATAGGCTGCAACTCAGCACACTCACTAAGGTAGTGAAACAGGCATCAGTTTTGGCAAAATGCCACTCCTGGGAATGCAGTGGCAGGCAACATATAATTTCTTCCTATGAACGTAACAGTAGGCAGTGGCTGCGAGGCATTTGGAAGCTCTGCACTTTCATGCTGTTCTAGAGTGTCGTTTGCTGTATTTAGAGCTGTGGGCTACAAACTTCCAACCTCTTAGGGAGCCATTCACTATGTACTAATGGCCTCAGTAGAACCGCTGTTTCAGTACTTCTGGCTTCCTTGGAGCCGCCACCTCTGTATTTCCAATGGACGTCAATAACATCTGCGTTTCTGGCTGCTTTCATTATATTCTCAACAACTTCTCGAGGCACAACTTTTTAGCAACCTCTGAGAGTTTCAAGTCCATAACCATAGCAGCCTGAAACAAAGTAACTGGTTGGATGTGATGGCATGAACTGGTGTGGATAGCATAATAACATTAATAGTGAAAAACTATTGTTGAAGGAAAGTGGTAATGGAGGTAAACACTGGGGATCGGACACGCACTGCAGGCTGTTTCCAGCAAGCCTCTCTGACTATCGGAGCATACCTCTCTAAATGGTATCTAATGTTACCATTCTATGTAAATACCTCATCATTGATCACTAAATAGGTATAGTCTTATAGTCCAAATCATATATATGGGATAGGAGAAAGCAGGCCTTATATAGTTTGTCCTGGATTTCCATTAAATGCTTATGTGCAAAGCCAAGATATACCACAGGACTGTTCTGTAATTTTGGAAACAGACAGCTACATTTGCCAAAGACTGAACTACAAAAAAGGGGACTATTTTGTATTGCTGGTTAATTTTGTTATATGCTTGAGATTTCCAAAATATATAAGTCCCATATACTGGCTAGTAATAAGGGCAAACACAGGCTCTTTATAAAATATAAAAAATATTTTCAAAAAGGCTCTGTAAACAATTCTAGCAAAGGCAATCCAAGGCAAACAAGGTCCCAATAAGCATTTTCTTATTAACTACTTCCCAAAATAGTCTGCCCACTGCTGACAAGGGGACTTAACATTTTTTAACTATTAAAATAAGAAACCAGCCTCACCTGGACAACCACAGACATAAGTGTTTTATTAACACTTATTGCAGCACAAGAATCAATTTTACAGAACACAGCTCATCTCATCACAAAAAAATTCCTCTCTATCTGATCTTACCTCCCATCTTATATACGAACATTTAATTTTAAAATGTATCACAGACATTAGCACTGCTGTTGAGAGTCCTATACAAAATGCCATATACTGCAATTAAAGCTACAGACAAACTAACATTACAACTTAATGAAGGAAAATGAAAATAAAAATGTCTCTATATAATATAAGTAGATTTCTGTCCATCTGAGAACTAAAATTTAAATCAATTTTGCTGAACGTCATGAAGAACGGCTTTCAAATTAGCTCTCTGACCAAATTGTCAAGCATATTTAAGCAATCAATGATGTCAAATATGAATAAAGATGTAAGAAAAAGCATTGCAGAGAGAGTGCATCAATCTCCACAAAATAAATCACCCAAACTGCTAAAGGCAAAATTAGAAAGATGAGCTTCAGCAAGACATACAAGAACAAATGTAACTGATTCAATAGACAAGAAAGTGAAACAGTATCACATAAATAATAACCTGAAGTAAGGCAAATGCCACAAGAAAATAAACTTTACATCAGCATTCAATATAACTTCAATAGAATACCAATTGTCATCTAAATGTAGCTCCATTAAGACATAATTTCAGAGCATTACTGTAGTGCCATGGATCTCTGCTTTGAATACTGTATAAACTTTTTTAGATGAGAAGCTGCTGATTTAAACACTAGATCAATAGTCCATGATTTATTGTGAACTGGGCCAGCTAATATATTTATATGCAAACCCTGTTCAATCTCAAATCACAGTGCTGATTATTGACTATTTTCAGTTCTTTCTACAGAAGAATAAAGCCAAATGTCATCAGGATGTGTCACTCTCTGAATTCCAAATGGTACATTTAGTAGCCCAACATTAATCTCTAAATTGCCACGCCAGCTCTCAACCCCCCATTCTGTTGTTTTCTTTTGTTCTATATCTGAATGTACTGATTCACAATGTACAATTTGCTGTAAATGCATCCAACTTCCTTATGCATATCTCTATATCTATTAATATGCCCAGACTACCCCGAGCCAATAAAGTTTATTTGATGTCAACGTGCTGTAACAAAGTTTAAACAACCAGGCTCATCTTATTCTAACTTGGCAATTGGCAGTTGTTTTAATGTATTATATAGTAAATATTGTTCTTTTTTCACTTTCTATTTGCTGAGTGGTGAATTGTAAACTTTTCAGAGTAGTATAGGGGGAAAGGAATCTTTCTCCCCAATCTTCTTCTTCTTCTTTCGGCTGCTCCTGTTAGGGGTTGCCACAGCGGATCATCTGTCCGCATATGGATTTGGCAAAATTTTACACCGGATGCCCTTCCTGACGTAACCCTCCCCATTTATCCGGACTTGGGACCGGCACGAAGAAACACACTGGTTTGTGCCTCCTCTGTGGCTGGGTTAATCTTTCTCCCCAATATAGGTGCTTATTCTAAAATATTATTGATTAGATACTGCCAGGTTTTAAAGTTTTGAACAGATCCTCTGAGAGAGAATTTGTTTTTTTTTTCCTCAATTTCAAATAGTTTATAACATCAGTTATGCACTAACTTAACAGAGGTGGATTAGGAGTCTTCCAATTGAGCACGATAAGTCTAAGAGGAAAGTAAATGCAATTACAGTTTATTTGTTCTTCTCCACTTCAAGTCCATCTGGCTGTCTGATAAGCATTTAAAAAAATTTGTCCAGATTGATGTTAATTTGGTACATGCCCAAAGCATGTGGCCTAGTGCTGCTGGAGCTTGATTGCAACGTTTGCAGGTTCGATCTTGCCCTGGAAACATTTTGGACAATTTTAAACAAGATAAATGTACTTGATAAAAATTTTTCAGTTGAATAATTGAATGCTTTGCGCTTATGGAGCTGGAGTGAATTCTGTGCATAGCTGCCTTCTACTCCTTTTCTGAAATGTAACATTTCAAAATGTTGAGTAAGAGATTCTTTTCCCACTGTACTTTGGGATCTTTAAAAGGAAGGGACTTTACAATGGTTCTAAATATTATAGAAATGCTCTCTGAGTCTTCAAGATTGATCAATATCTCTTCTGGAATAGAAATAGGTGGAAGGTGAGGAAAATTGGGCAGATTTTGTTTAGCAAAGATTCTAATTTGGAGATAGTGGAAAAATTGTGTTGATGGGAAACTAAATTTAGAGTGTATTTGTTCAAAGGATGCAAAGACATTTAAATACAAACCTCTAAATGATTTAATCCTATACATTTTCCAAACATTATAAACTGTGTAAGTTTGAGAGGGTGGAAAAAGGTGGTTATCATGAGATGCCACAGATAAAATATTCTCTAACTTGTAGTGCTTCCATATTCTGAATAAATGAAGGACAATTGGGTTTTTTAGTATATTGACAATACCTTATATTCACTGGTGTACAAAACAAGGAAAATAAGAGGTACTGCAGAATTTCATTTCTATGTCATACCCAAACTAGTGCGTGTTTATCTATTTGTGTCAGTGTTTAGGTTTTTATAGCGTGTATGTTTGCAACCCATTAATAAAGTTGAAAATCAAGTAGAGCCATGCTACCTTCAGATTTAGGTTGTTGTAGGGTCACCCCTTTGGATGCATGGATATTTCAAATTCCAAATAAATTAGGTTATGATTGAGTCTAATTTCTTAAAAAATGATTTGCTAATGTATACAGGGATGTTTTGAAATAGAAACAGAAGCTAAGGGAGGATAATCATCTTGATAGTGTTAATTCTCCCTAACCCAGCCATAGGGGATGCACAATCCAGTGTGTTTCTTCGTGCCCTTCCCAAGCCTCGATAAACTGGGAGGGTTACATCAGAATGGGCATCCAGTGTAATATTTTGCCAATTCAATATGTGGACAATACAAATTTGCATACCAGATCAGTCAAGGCAAGCATTAACAACAGCCTCCACCAATACTATTAGCCAACAGTACAGGAAATTGGGCTACTGTTGGCCAAAGAAGGAGAAGAAGTGGAAGACAAGTCCAGAGGAAGGAGGAGAGGAGGAAGTTAAAGAACTGAGGGTAGGAACTTTCAATGGTGGTAGTATGACTAATGAGTGTAAAGAGTTAGCCAATATGATGGAGAGAAGGAAGGTTGATATATTGTTTGTGCAAGAGATTAAATGGAAGGGGAGTAATGCCAGGTGGATTGAAATTGTTCTATCATGGTTTGGATGCTATGAGAAATGGGGTAGGGGTTATTCTGAAGAAACAGTATGTCAACAGTGTTCTGGAGGTGAAAAGAGTGTCAGACAGAGTAATGATTATGAAGCTGGAAATTGGAGGTGTGATGATGAATGTTGTTAGTGCATATGTCCCGCAAGTTTGGTGTGCGATGGAGGAGAAAGAAGATTTTTGGAGTGAGCTGGATGAAGTGATGAACAGTGTACCCAAGGGACAGAAAGTGGTGATTGGATTTCAATGGACATGTTCAGTGAAGAGAACAGAGGAGACGAGGAGGTGATGAGTAGGTATGGTGCCAAGAAAAGGAATGAAGAGGGTCAGATGATAGTGGATTTTGCCAAAATGATGGACATGGCTGTGGTGAATACGTATTTTAAGAAGAGGGAGGAACATAGAGTTACATACAAGAGTGGAGGAAGATGCACATAGGTAGATTACATCCTATGCAGAAGAGTCAATCTGAAGGAGCTTGAAGACTGCAAAGTAGTGGCAGGGGAAAGTGTACTTAAGCAGCATAGGATGGTTGTCTGTAGGATGACTTTGGAGATCAAGAAGAGGAAGAGAGTGAGGGCAGAGCCAAGGATCAGATGGTGGAATTTGAAAAAGGAAGACTGCAAGGTTTAGTTTAGGGAGAAGATGAGACAGGAACTGGGTGGTAGTGAAGAGTTACCAGTCAGTTGTGAAACTATAGCAGACGTAGTAAGGGTGACCGCAAGAAGAGTGCTTGGCGTGACATCTCCACAGAGGAAGGAGGGAAAGAAAACCTGGTGGTGGAATGGGGAAGTACAGGAGAGTATACAGAGGAAGAGGATGGCAAAGAAGAAGTGGGACAGTCAGAAAGATGCGAAAGTAGACAAGAGTACAAGGAGATAAGGCACAAGGTGAAGAGAGAGGTGTTGAAGGCTAAAGAAAAGGCGCATGAGGAGTTGTATGAAAGGTTGTACACTAAGGAGAGAGAAAAGGACCCGTACCGATTGACTAGACAGAGGGGCCGAGCTGGGAAAGATATGCAGCAGGTTAGGGTGATAAAGGATAAAGATGGAAACATACTCAGAAGCGAGGAGACTGTGTTGAGCAGATGGAAAGAGTACTTTGAGAGAACATTAGAACACAATCTAGACGAGAACAGGCCATTCAGCCCAACAAAGCTCGCCAGTCCTATCCACTTGTTTCCTTCAAGAAAACATCAAGTCGAGTTTTGAAAGTCCCTAACGTCTTATTGTCTACCACACTACTTGGTAGCTTATTCCAAGTGTCTATCGTTCTTTGTGTAAAGAAAAACTTCCTAATGTTTGTGCGAAATTTACCCTTAACAAGTTTCCAACTGTGTCCCGTGTTCTTGATGAGCTCATTTTAAAATACAAGTCTCGATCCACTGTACTAATTCCCTTCATAATTTTAAACACTTCAATCATGTCACCTCTTAATCTTCTTTTGCTTAAACTGTAAAAGCTCAGCTCCTTTAATCTTTCCTCATAATTCAACCCCTGTAGACCTGGAATCAGCCTAGTCGCTCTTCTCTGGACCTTTTCTAGTGCTGCTATGTCCTTTTTGTAGCCTGGAGACCAAAACTGCTCACAGTACTCAAGATGAGGCCTCACCAGTGCATTATAAAGGTTGAGCATAACCTCCTTGGACTTGTACTCCACAGATCGTGCTATATAACCTAACATTCTGTTAGCCTTCTTAATGGCTTCTGAACACTGTTGGGAAGTTGATAGCTTTGAGTCCACTATGACTCCTAAATCCTTCTCATAAGGTGTACTCTCGATTTTTCGACCGCCCATTGTGTATTCAAACCTAATATTTTTACTTCCTATGTGTAATACTTTACATTTACTGACATTAAATTTCATCTGCCACAAATCTGCCCAAGCCTGTATGCTATCCAAGTCCTTCTGTAATGATATAACGGATTCCAAATTATCTGCTAATCCACCTATCTTGGTATCATCTGCAAACTTAACCAGCTTGTTACTTATATTCCTATCTAAATCATTTATATATATTAAAAATAGCAGGCCCTAGCACTGACCCCTGTGGAACACCACTCTTAACATCGCCAGTTCTGATGAGGTTCCTCGCACCATCACCCTCTGCTTCCTGTGTCTGAGCCAATTCTGCACCCATCTAAAAACATCACCCTGAATTCCCACTTCTTTTAACTTGATGCCCAACCTCTCATGTGGCACCTTATCAAATGCTTTCTGAAAGTCCAGATAAATAATATCATAAGCTCCACTTTGATCGTATCCTTTTGTTGCCTCCTCATAGAATTCCAACATGTTAGTAAAACACGACCTCCCTCTTCTGAACCCATGCTGACTGTTCAGAATAACTCCTGTCCTTGTCATGTGTTGCTCAATCTTATCCTTAATAATTCCTTCCATTAATTTTCCTGTGATGCTTGTTAAGCTTACTGGCCTATAGTTGCTTGGATCTGCCCTGTCACCCTTTTTATATAATGGGATGATATTTGCCATTTTCCAGTCCTTTGGAATCTCTCCAGTGCACAGTGACTTCCTAAAAATATGTGTCAAGGGTTTATATATGTACTCACTAGCCTCCTTAAGAACACGAGGATAAATATTATCTGGGCCTGGTGATTTGTTTGATTTCATCTTATTTAATCTGAGCAGCACTTCTCCCTCTACAATTTCCAAATCCCTCAGTACCTCCTTAGTAGTTGTGTTTACCTCTGGCAGGTTATCCACTTGCTCACTTGTAAACACCTCAGAAAAATGTAAGTTTAGGGCATCTGCTATTTCATTGTCTGTATCTTTTAATTCCCTTTACTATTCCTGATGAACTTGACCTCCTCCTTAACTGTTCTTTTA
Organism: Polypterus senegalus; assembly: GCF_016835505.1. Classification (NCBI taxonomy): domain Eukaryota; kingdom Metazoa; phylum Chordata; class Cladistia; order Polypteriformes; family Polypteridae; genus Polypterus; species Polypterus senegalus. The sequence continues at coordinate 177,414,735 of NC_053156.1, read as the reverse complement.
CTACTAAAATACTGAAAGAATCTCTTGGGGTCTTCTTTCGCCTTATCTGCTATATTCCTCTCCAACTGTCTTTTAGCCTCTCTGATATCCTTCTTAATGGTTGCCCTCATGTTCTCATATGCCTACGGTTCTCTTTGCAGTCATTAGTCTTATATGCCTTATACAGCAGTTTTTCCTTTGCAACTTCTTTTTAAATCTTTATTAATCCATCGTGGAGTTTTTTAGTTTCCTATTACTTCCAAATTTAGGTATGTATCTGTCCTGCATTACATGTAAAACATTTTAAACCTGTTCCACTGCTCCTCGACTGTCTCCACATTTAAAAGCTTATCCCAGTCTATCCTACTTAGACTTTGTCGCATCTGCTCAAAATTAGCCCTACTAAAGTTCAACTTAACAATTTTAGTCTTTGCATCTGTACTCTTACAAAATACTGAGAATTGTATTACATTATGGTCACTTGACCCTAGTGGTTCAATCACCTCTACACCCTCAATTCTATCCTGATTATTACAGAATACTAAATCCAGACAGGCTTCACCCCTTGTTGGTGCTTTAACATGCTGTGTTAAAAACAGTCGCTGATTACTTCTAAAACTCCTGCTCTTGTGCTCCTCCATCTGTAAGGTTATCCCAGTTAATATTTGGATAATTAAAGTCCCCATGACTATAATATCCCCTGTAAACTTGCCTTTTGATATTACTAAAAGATGTGTGTTGAAATTACTGTCTGAATTGGGTGGTCTATAACACACTCCTAAAATGAGACCTTTTCCCTAATATTTTCCAGGCGAAGCCACATGTCCTCACTAAGATGGGGCTCATCATCCAACTGAAGATGACTTACATTTAATTCCTGTTTGGCATAAACAGCAACCCCACCTCCTTTTCTGTTCTGTCTATCCTTCCTAATAATGTGTATCCCTCTATGTTACACTCATCCCCATCTTTGTTATTTAGCCAGGTTTCCGTTATTGCTATAATATCATAATTATGCTCTGCTACATACAACTCCAACTCACTTACCTTATTTTTGATACTTCTAGCATTAAGGCAAGCTATTTTTAATGTGTTAATCCTTCTATCTTTACGTGTTTGCTTAAAATTTACATTACTATGCATTTTTATTTCTACACCATTGTTTGTTCTTCCATGTATAGATCTAAATCTGGCCTGTCCTAAACTCCCTGCCCCCCCATTCCCTAGTTTAAACAATCCTCGACTAGCCTACACATACGCCTCCCCAATACATTGGTGCCCCTCCGGTTCAGATGTAACCCGTCACGGCCGAACAGGTCCCATCTGTTCCAAAAGGAGTCCCAATGCCCCATAAACCTATACCCTTCTACCCTGCACCAAGATTTGAGCCACGCGTTAAGCCTTCTAATCTCCTCAATCTTACCTGGACTGGCGCGTGGCACAGGCAGAACTTCGGAGAAGACTACCTTGTCAGTTCTGCTCCTCAGCTTGGTACCTAACTCTTTGAATTTGGATCGCAGAACTGACAGACTACCCTTATGTATGTCATTTGTTCCAACGTGGATAATGACAACTGGATCCACCCCCGCTCTGGCCAAGAGCCTATCCACCCTTCCAGGAGGTCTCCCACCTGCGCTCCCGGAAGGCAACACACCGTGCGAGACTCTCTCTCTCTGGAGCACACCTGCGCTTCAATCCCCCTAATGATTGAGTCCCCAACTATCACTACCTCTCTCTTTTTGGGAACTGGTTTTGAGGTGGCCCGTTGGGGCTCCTCAACCCTGCCTACCACCTCAGAATTATCAGAGTCACCGTCCAGCTCCGCCAGGACATGATAACGGTTAGACACTTCTAATTCTGGGGTTGATGCCCCCGGACAGTGTGCACCCTTTACCTTACGCCTTGTGACCGTGACCCACCTATTCCTACCTGTCTGGTCTGGAATCTCCTCCCGCGCCACCTTAGGGTTGCACACTATCTCTCTAAAGGACACCTGGGCCAAGTCCGCCAATTCTCTATTACAACGCAGGTCAGCCAACTCCTCCTCCAGTTCAGCGACCCTGAGCTCGAGGTGCTGGATCAGTTGGCATCTCTTGCAGATGTAGCCCTCATAGACAACTGGCTCTTCAAAGAGAGGCTGATGAATGAAGAAAACGAGAGAGAGAAGAGGTTGGATGATGTGGAAATAGTGAATCAGGAAGTGCAACAGATTAGCAAGGAGGAAGCTATGAAAAGGATGAAAAATGAAAGGTCCATTGGTCCAGATGACATACCTGTTGAAGCATGGAGGTACATGCTACTAAATGAGCAAGGGTGCTTGGTTTATGTGCTTGTTGGGTGGGGCAGAGGAATTGGGGGTATTTCTGTTTTTGTTTTTTGTTTTTTTCTTTTAAAGATGACACTTCAAAGAGTCTGGATTGTCCAATCTTTGTCTAGTTGCAGCTACTTAAGGGCCAGAGAGGGTGTCTTTGAGAATTCCTCTTAGGTGGTAAAAATGGGTTTTAGTAGAGGCTTGGAAATAGAAGATAGTCTCTGTTAGGCATGTGGCCTGAAATTAGAGGTGGCAAAGGTTGAACATGATGGCAATAATGTAGACAGTGAGACAGGTATAAGGTTGAATTTGACATTTCTTCCAATCTGCCATTAAGAAAAGAACTTAACAGGTCAGTTGGTACCTTTTGTTTTAGTTGATCTTATAACACATAAAACACCTGTAGTGCAAATTGGATGAAGTATTTCCTCAGCTGCAGTGCCCCCGTTCAAAGTTGCAAGCAAATTTCCTTTTAATTTTGCCTATGACTTATGTTTAGATAATAATATCAATGTCTATTGAACTTCATGAATCAAATTTATCATTTATGCAGTGTGAATGTGTGCTTTTCTTATCTGATTTAAATCAATCATATAGTACAAATGTGTTCGAGGAATTCTGCAAAAATGTAACTCTGATACAGTCCATCAAAATGACCATTTGAATTAGTATTTGCCTAAATTAAGCTAAACATGCCTCAGATTAATATTGAGTTACATGACTTTTCCACTACTGCAACACAAATGACTTTGCCAAAATTTTCATGGCTCTTAGCCTATTGAATTTGTCATTACTAATAAAACTTAACTGTTTGCCGCACGGGTGGCATGTTGGCGCAGTGGTAATGCTGCTGCCTTGCAGTAAGGAGACCTGGGTTCGCTTCCCGGGTCCTCCCTGCATGGAGTTTGCATGTTCTCCTCGTGTCTGCTTGGGTTTCCTGCCACAGTCCAAAGACATACAGGCTAGGTGCATTGGCAATCCTAAATTGTGTGGGTGTGTGTGTGTGTGTGTGTGCCCTGAGGTGGGCTGGTGCCCTGCCCAGGAATTTGTTCCTGCTCTTTGTTGGCTGGGATTGGCTCCAGCAGACCCCCGTGACCTTGTGTTAGGATATAGTGTGTTGAATAGTGACTGACTGACTGACTGTAGCGCACACTGCAAAATTTGTTAAAAGAGCTCAAGCATAGAAAACACTGTGACTGAAGCAAGCATACCAAATAAATACACTTCTGTCTTCTGCATTACACATCTAAGTCAATCAGGGAATCAACCTTCACTAAGTTCTTTATTAATCTAATTTTTCAAAACCAGTAAAATAAAATTATTGCTTGGTCTGAGATGCATATTATAACATAGATTTCTCAGACTCATTTAAACTAATTAAAACAGGGTGCACGTCCATTGCAGGCTCCTCTCATGCACACCTGTAATTGCCAAATAGCCTAAATTTCACTTGACTAGTAATGTGGAAGCAAAAAGCATACAGATCTGGGGAGAATATACAAAATCCATATTGTCAAGCTTGGTTTGCAGAGTTGTACAAGTAACAGGAAGGCAAGACCAGGTTTCCAAGGAAAAATAACTTTATTTTTGAGCAGACAGGAACAGGCTTTATTCAAAATAGGAGCTTTTATTCAGCACACAAGATACAACCAGTAATTACGGCATTAGATCTGCTTTAGCTCCCTTTCCTTCCTCAGATTAAAAGAATGCAAAGCCTTCTTCGTAAAGCACGTTTAGTGGCTGGAAAATACTAACTGGGGCAGACACGGTCCAGAAAAGATAGGAAAAGAAAGAGCAAAATGTCAGGTGAGAGCTCAGCTTTAAATATTCTAAATATCATGCGACAAGCATATTAGGCTGTAAGTATGCAGCTGATCTTGCAGAGGGCAAATTAAGAGTATGTTTGTTCCCATTGAAATTCTGTCTAAGAGGAAGTTTTCAAAGAGCAGAGTGTCACTACACAGCTAACACAGCGTCAGCATGCAGCTGAGAGGAATGCTCAGCAGACCAGCTACCGAGCTGTCTTTGCACAGCTGCCACTGTCAGAGGCGGCGAATAGGCAGCAACAGTGGTCCCAATATGGACAGTGTCTGAGTATGAATGGTTGAACCCATGTTACTGGACCCACAAAATGGCTGAGCTATTCACTGCACTAAAGTGCCACCTCATTTATGCGTAATAGATACATAAAATGGATACCCTTACCCTTTTAATATATTGGTTGTTAGCAGTGCCGGATTAAGACGAAGTTGGGCCTGATGCTGCAGCGCAAAAAAGGCCTATTTTTTCTCGCCATTGGTGCATGTGCATTCGACATTCACCATACATGCACACTCAGACCGACCAAGGAGCCTTAATTGTTTGCGACGCAACCAGCCAGCCTTTATTGAACATGAATAATAATGACGTAGTATCATAACAACTCGAGATTAACATCAAACTATGTAACATCAACATTCAATAGCAATTGTCTGAAAAGTGCACTTAATGCAGAAAACCTAACAAGAATCCTGTTGAGGATTTTAAAAATTATAAACATCCATGCCGGGCTCGCGGGCCGGCTTTTAGTCTTACCTTTACAGATAACCATTTAAATAGCCATCAATTTTTACTGTACAACTAACTTTCAAGGTGAAAAATTTACTATGTGGCACTTACCGAACAATAATGAAGTGACAAGAATCCCCAAGATATTGCAAAAAACGCAGCTAACTTACTAAGTAAACTGTTTAACGTAAAATTGATAGCATTAACTTGAAATCTTCGGTTAAAAATAAATACAATGACGTTATAGTTACGTCACAGCGCAAAGAACAATACAAGCTGTGTCTAGGCATCCGAAAGTTGGACTCCAAATTTCATTCTAAGAATTATTTCGAGGTTAATATAGCAAAGCAAAACTGTTCAGCTTCCAGAAAATTCTCGTCTGTTTTCATCTGGGCCTATTTCAGGAATGGGCCTAAATGCTGCAGCATCAATAGCACCCACCTTAATCCGGCCCTGGTTGTTAGCTAATATTTCCATAACCTTACACTAAACTATAGTAGAACTTAAATACTTCCATAGTAAAGTGTCTTTTATTCATAATGAAATGTTATTGATGACATTTTCTGACGTTGGTACTTTTCAGAAAAATATTGGCTCATTGCCTGTATCTTAAACCAGGACAGAATAAATGTGTAAGATAACTTTACTAATCATAAAGTAGCATGGGATTAATTGTATATTGGCCATTATGTTAAGCAATTGACAATTAAGAAGACTAGTATAATAACTGATACACTTTCAAATTACCAAACCAAAGTGAATTCTGCAAACATTTGAGTGTGACAACAAAACTGCTAAAATCATACACTTTTGAGCAGTACAGTACATAAGAAATCAGTAAAAGGTGAAAAATGAGAAAATTGCTACAGTCTTTAATGCTACTGTACTCTGTCTAAATATGTCAAAGCTTAACTTTAAAAGGCACAATAACATTTTAATTTTCAGTTAATGGAGTGATATAAATTGCATTTGCAATATAACCAATATTAATGTTGATTATGAAATTCACCAAAATATTTTTCGCAGGAAATGTGCAGCGTTTGCTGGAGACCTTTTCCTGGAAATTTGCCATGTTATTGGCTAAGGCAAACATTTTTTCCAAGCACTTTTGCAAGGTCAGCATGACATTACAGACTTGTAGCAGCCATGCATAGAACTTTAACACATTTCTACTGTAAGAATGTCGCCAATGTGATGATCGCTGGGTCGTAAGCATACAAGCTAAGCAAAAATAATGTTTCAGCTACTAAGATGTGCTGAAACCATCCATTACACAACTGCTTAATATTTCTCAAACTATGTGTGAACTATTTTATGTGTGTGCACTGTGGACGCTAAAGGCGCTGTTGCCCTGTTGAACCCACCAGACAGACGCCCAAGACACACTTATAAAAAGCACCAAGAATAATCTGAATAATTTTCTTAAGTAAAGTGCACAAAGCACCACATACTCCACAATTCTCCAATCAATAATAATAGCAAACAATCCAATAAATCCTCCTCTCCACCCAGCAGCTCCGTCACACTTCCTCCCAACTCCGGCTCCCCTTGCTGGGTTTCCCAAAGTCCTTTAAATACAACGCTACCGCATCCTCCTCAAGTAGCTCAGAAGTACTGCAGGCTTCTGTCCTCGTGGCTCCAAACTACTTCCGGGTTGTCGTAATAGTAGGAGTCCCCAGGTTCTTTGTTAGCTCCCCCTGGCAGCACCCACGGCACCCAACAGGGCTGAGGAAATGGACTTTATGTCCCAGGATGCCTTGAGGGAATCCGGGGAACCATTGCCATCCAGGGGAGCTGCCACCTAGCGTCCCAGGGGATGCAGTGCCCTGAAAAGCCTGGTCTTTCTCCTTCTTTCTGTTGAGGAACATCCCAGCCAGACTGAACCACTGGCTATCCATCACAGCTCATAGGAGACAGTTTAAGGGCTCTGGTGATTTCAATTCCCAGCTAGTGGTAGTGCTGCAGCTCTTTATAGTGGTCAATCTGATCTCTTACAGCTATTTTAGAGATGGTATAGGGAGAGGAGGAGGACAAAGCTTGCCTGGGAGAAGTGCAGAAAGAAAAAGTAATAATAATAAGAGATAGAATTGTGTATTGTGGGGAAAATAGCCTGACTGAAAGTATTTAATTAAAAAAACAAGGTCATTTGGACCAGTGAATGTAGTCAGGGGTTTGAGGCTGGGGGACACCTTCTAGTGCCCATAATAGTTAGTAAAATGCTTATTGTTGGCTTATAATGAATAATTCATGTGTGACACAATTATTTTGACAACAACATTACATTTTGCTTAACTTAAACAAAAGGTGGAGTGCCCTCTCCGAGTTGGGGGCAAGATCCTGCCTCAAGTGGAGGAGTTCAAGTATCTACGGGTCTTGTTTACGATTGAGGGAAGAATGGAGTGGGAGATCGACAGGCGGATTGGTGTGGCATCGGTCTGTCGTGGTGAAAAAGTAGCTGAGCCGAAAGGCAAAGCTCTCAATTTATAGGTCAATCTACGTTCCTACCCTCACCTATGGTCATGAGCTGTGGGTAGTGACCGAAAGAACGAGATTGCGAATATAAGTGGCCGAAATTAGTTTCCTCCGCAGGGTGTCTGGGCTTTCCCTTAAAGATAGGGTGAGAAGCTCGGTCATCTGGGAGGAACTCAGAGTAGAGCCACTCCTCCATATCAAGAGGAGTCAGATGAGGTGGCTCGGCATCTGATCAGGATGCCTCCTGGACGCCTCCCTGGTGAGGTGTTCCAGGCACGTCTAACCAGGAGGAGGCCCCGGGGAACACCCAGGACATGCTGGAGGGACTCCTGGGGCTGGCCTGGGAACGCCATGGGATTCCCCTGGAAGAGCTATAAGAAGTGGCCAGGGAGAGGGAAGTCTGAGTGCCTCTGCTCAAGCTGCTGCCCCCGTGACCCGATCTCGGATAAGCGGATGGATGGATGGATGGATGGATGGATGGATGGATGGATGGATGGATGGATGGATAAACAATCTAGGATACATTTTATCTAGCCCCTGTGGTTTACTTCATTCCAGCATTATTAATACTTGTAGCACTTCTCTCCCTGATATTTCTAAATCATTGAGTGCATGGTTTGGATGCAGATGGTCACTCAGTTAATGCTAGATGTTAAAGTGATGATTAACTTTATTAACAATAATGATAAAAATTTATATCTTGTGTGGAAGTTGACCCGGACACAGACAGGCAGACATGTTCATGTCACCCACAAACACGTTTATTTACAATACAGTATGTACAATAATAAGTGCACCACAAACCCCCAAAGTCCTGGCCACACAATGCCTTCCTTTCTTCAGGCCGCCTCCTTGCCTTCTCCAGCTCAGTCCTCTCCGCTCCCGACTCTCGCCCTGAATGAAGGGAGACGGCCCCTTTTATCTGCACCCAGATGAGCTGTAGGTGCTCCCTGGCAATCTCCCGCTGACATGCCCCAGCGTGGCGGAAGTGCCGGTTGTTCTCCCGGAAGCTCTCCGGATGTCCCTGCTTCTCTTCCCCCCAGCACTTCCTGGTGTGGCGGAAGTGCTGAGGTCCAGGGTCCCCAAGGCATTGGGGTGCCTCCTGGTGGTGACCTCGGACCCCTGCAGGGTGGGGCTTCCAAGCCCTGAACCCGTGGCCCCCAAAGCAACCAGGAAGGCGGCCCCCACGTGATCCCAGATGGGCACACGCCCACTTCCGGTCCTCCAAGGCATCCCAGCCGGGTCGTGGCCCCTGGCATCCTCGACACTTGTTAAACTGAAAAAAGCTATTCACAAAATATTGGGAAAATAGATTCAGCAGTTACCTTACACATGGTTGAGTATTAATTAAGTGTATTGATTCAAAAAAAGGAAACTTTTTGGATGCAGTCATTGTTTGATTTATAGGAAGATTATTAAGTTAGAGGAATTATTTTGGAAAAATTTGTTGAGTATTATAGTAGAGGATATTTGGTTTCTTCTGCTAAGAAATCGCAAACCATAATTGGTCTCGTCTGTTGCGAGAGATGGACGTCTGAAGCAGACCCCCGTTAGCAGCAGTGTTATTTTTTATATTATTTCCTTATTATCCTGAGATATCCTGCATTTATCCAACCCGAGGGTTCTACTACAGTATATGCAAGCATATATAAACATGGTCGACAAGAAAGGTGCTCAGAAAGAAATGGAAAAGAAAACTAAAGTTACATCCAAGCCCAGATCAACAAGTCCAAGTTCAAGCACAAGGTACGGCCTTTCAGAGACTGACCTGGAACAGATGGGCGAAAGCCCAGACTCCTCGGGACCACGGTCCACTGCATCATCTCCAGTTGAGAGTGAAATGGGGAGCAAATGTGCGAGTACGCAGGTCATGTTAGCTCGCCGATTGGAGAAGATCATTTGAAACTGGAAAAGGCCTTGCAGTCCACGCTTTCACCTAATACACGTGAACCGGGAACATCGGCTGTAATAGAGCCCGCTGCTTCACCTATGGTGCATGAAAGCAGAAATGATCTGTCCGAACTGAAGGTGATGATCGCCGAGCTCAAGCAAGAGATAAAGAATGATATAAAGAAAAGTGAAAAGGCAAGTGAAAATTTGCGGCAGAATAATAAAGACGGCCTTTAAATGTATGCTGGATAAAATTGTCTAAACTGAGCACACTTGACGATCAGCTGTAGGAGGTTAAGCAGACATTCACATCTCGAATTGAAACAGCCGAAAATCTAGCATCCACCACTGATGCAAAAAGCAACAGCTGCCAATTCCGAATGCAAAAAACCCGGAGACAGACTTGCTGCTCTGGAAGATGAAAGCAGAAAGAATAATATTAGAATCGAAGGTGTACCTGAGAATCGTGAAAGTCCAAACCCAGTGAAATTCGCAGCTGAACTATTCTCTAAAATAATTAGAGAATACTTTAAATCAGATACTGAGATAACAGCAGCTTATCGCATATACGGGTCAAATACCTTTAAACCTAGGTCTTTTATTATTCGCTTCGAGAGATTATTATGTAAGATAGATGTGATGGCACTTCTCAGACACAAGCAAGAGATTATATTTGAAAATAACCACATTCGTATTTTCCCTGATTTCTCTCCCACAACAGCTGCTAAATGTGCAGCCTTCTACAACATTAAACAGTGGTTACAGCAAGCCGATATCAAATACAGTAGAGTATCACTTATCTGACATAAACGGGCTGGCAGAACGTCGGATAAGCAAAAATGTTGGATAATGGCGGGTGTTAAGAAAAAGCCTATTAAATGTCAAACTATATTATAATTTTACACATTACAAACCTAATAATCATGTTTTACAACAAAACAACAGAATAAATTAACTGAAAAAATGAACTTACAGTTATAGAATTGTCTAATGTTAAATGCAGTATGTACTGTACTTAAAAAGTTCAGTCCTGTGTTGATTTAAAGACATTTTTGATCATAGTCTGCATTCCTGACAAGTGCCGTTTCTTCGCTGTCAAGTCGCCATCTTTGCAGCATCATTATGTCGATTCCTGTAGCTTCTTCTTGTTGCTCAATGTAATTAATTGCAGTTTGCAGAGCCTTAACTCCGTCACTCAATAGTCAACATCCGTATGAGCGTATACTGTTTACTACAGCATTGTGACTGCGTGTGTGTGTGTGTTTGTGCTGTGATGTGCGAGTCCCCGTCGTGCACCCGAAAACATGAAGCTGAGTCTCAGTACTTTAGCAACACCAGCTTTATTAAGCTTGAAACAGCAACAGCGCAGTTATTTATTGTAGCGGGATCTGCCATTCTCCTATACATAGACACAGCAGTCAGGCAGGGTCAGGGGAAAGTAATACTGTGCCCTGCGCATTTATAATGTTCCTTGTTCCTTGTATCACCCATCGACGGCAGGTGCTTATAGCATGACCGTGATCTTTTTGGATTCGCTTTTATTGTGAACTGCTACAGCGCTGGGAGACTGCGATTGCTTTGGGACGCTCTTCAGCGTGTTGTCCCTTTGGGTTGAATTCCACAAGAGTTTAGAAACTCACTCACACCAGCCATGATTCTTTTCAAAGGTAAAGTGCAGGTTAATTTGCTTTATCTATTTTTACTTTATATTTTGTATTAATCATTTTATATGAATAGTTTTCTGTTGTGGAATGAATTATCTGAGTTTCCATTATTTCTTTTGGGGAAATTTGCATTGATATACTGTACGAGTGCTTTAGACTGCGAGCACATTTCCAGTATGAATTATGCTCGCAAACTAAGGTTCCACTGTAATTAGTTGTGGTAGAGTCAGGAGCAACAAAAACTAGACTACGCTCATGCTCGCAACTTGCAGTTCTTGTTGCCGATTGATGCGTTTTTTTTTTTTTTTTTTTGCGGTGGGACGTTGGATAGTACAGAATGTTGGATAAGCAAAAGTAGGATAAGTGAGACTCTACTGTACAGCCTCTTGTATCCTGCCAAACTGAAAGTGGATGTTCAAGGCCAATATTACGTCTTCTCTAGCAAGGAGGAAGCAGAAAAGGAATTAAGAAAGCTGATCCCGACACTATTCTGAAACACAATAGTGAGTCGCATCCTGTCATGACATGGCAAGGAGATATCACCTGCTATCCACTTGTAATGATATGGGTATTATAATTATACATACTTTTCATTACTCAGATGCTTTCTGTTTATGTTTTAATTACAGTTATAGACGTGTGTGTGGAAGAAATTAACTTTTTTTTTATTTTTACTACCCTAAAGTAAACTGTTTAACATCATACCCTTGGTTTATTGTTATTGTTATTGCATTAAGACTTACTATGCTTATCCTGGGCCACTTTCTAACACCATTCCCTGGGTTTATTATCTTAATACTTTAAGATTGCTGAAGACTATATTTTATGCTTATAGTTTGTTAATGATTATATTTTAGGCCTATAGTATTTAGACTATATTAGCAATAGATATCTCTACTTTTTAATCCTAAAATGCCGCTGCGTGGGGGCTTGTTTTGTTTTGGACGTGTTCTGTTTCTAGGTATGTAAGAGGACTCGGACTTTGTGAAGTGGGGTCCAGCCTCACGTGGGGAGGCAAAACGGGGGGGGTGGGGGGATAAGGGGGGAGAAAAAGAGAGCAGGCTATATCTATATCTAATTTATCCTTTTAATCCTTATAATTATAACTACCAATGTAACAATAGGCTGCATGGCAATAACTGTTGGGGAAATAGGAAATTAAGGCTGAAGCTGTCTCACTTCCAGTTAAGACTATAAAATGACATAAAAAATTCAGAACCAATGTCTCCATGATGGGACAGTTGGACAGTTAACTTTTGTGAGCTGGAATGTTAAAGGCCTGAATCACAAATTACAGAGAAAGAACATATTCTCATACCTAACAGGTTTAAATGTTAAAATAGTATTTTTACAAGAGACCCACTTACTAAGCAAGGATCGGTTCCAGCTGCAAAAGGACTGGACTGGCCAAATGTTCCATTCTAGCTTTACAAAGAAAACTAGACATGTGGGAATTCTCATACATAGAACAGTCTCATTTGTAGCATCAGATGTAGTATGTGATGGTCATGGGCAACTTATTTAACAGTAAAATGATTTTGATAAATGTTTATGCACCTAATGTTGATAATAAGGAATTCATACAAAATGTATTTGCATCCATTCCCAATGTGAACACTCATAAAATTATAATGGCGGGGGACTTTAATTGTGTTTTAAATCCACTCTTAGATAGGACTCCTATCATAGGGGGGATGACATCTAACACTGCAAAGACAATTACACAGTTTGTAACTGACCACAACTTATCAGACCCCTGGAGGTTTCTAAACCCAAACTCAAGAACATATTCTTTCTACTCACCAGTACATCATTGCTACTCAAGAATTGATTATTTCTTTATAGATAATAATTTCTTGCCTACAATTAAATCTTGCAAGTACGATGCTATTGTTATTTCCAACCATGCACCTGTGATCTTGGAGCTAAAGTCACTATGCATCACACACTCACCTTGCAGATGGCGTCTTAACCTGCTTCTATTAGCAGATGAGATCTGTACAGAATGTATATACAAACAAATCAGTTTCTTCCTATGGACAAATACATTCTCAGAGGTTTCTGCAGGAATACTATGGGAATATCTAAAGTCTTTCTTAAGAGAACAGATTATTTCATATCTTTCCCACAGGAATAAATTAGAAACCAAGAAAGTATCAGAGCTAAAAAGCTAAATTACTAGAATAGATGAAGAATATGCCAGGCTTCCAAGCGAGGTACTACATAGGAAAAGGCAGGCTCTGCATTCAGATCTCAACCTCTTGGCAACTAAAGACACTAATCAACTAATTTATAAATCCAGACATCATTACTATGAACACGGAGAGAAAGCTAATAAGCTTTTAGCTCAACAAATCCACAAGCAAGAAGTTCGCAATGCAATCCCAGTAATCACCAACACGAACGTAGACAAAATCATTGACCATAAAAATATGATGCACACATATAGAGGCTACTATAAATCCTTATATTCTACTGAGTTTAAAGAAGACAACACACAATCTAATACATTTCTGGATACATTACAGATACCTCAAATAGATACTTTTAGTGTGGAGGAACTGGATAAATCAGAATTACTAGATGCTATAAAGTCACTTCAAGGTGGGAAAGCAGCAGGCCCTGATGGCTACCCTGCAAAATTTTATAAGAAATTCTCCGCTCACCGTCTTTCCTAAACAAAATAACGACTTATTAGAATGTGCATCAGACAGACCAGTTTTCAAATCAGTTGTTAAGATACTCTCAAAAATCATAGCTAGAAGGATGGAGAAAGTGCTGCCTTCGGTAATATCACAAGATCAAACTGGATTTATCAAGGGTCGACACTTATCTTCCAATCTTCGACACCTGTTTAATGTAATATACTAAACAACAAAGTCAAAAACCCCAGAAATATTATTATCATTGGATGCAGAAAAAGCATTTGACATGATTGAATGGAAATATCTTTTCACTACAGTAGTGAAATTTAGGTTTGGCCTGAACATTTGTGCATGGATCAAACTACTGTATACCAATCCAGAAGCTTCAGTTTGTATTAACAACATTTGTTCAGACTAATTTAAACTAGAACGTGGTACCAGACAAGGATGCCCCTTGTCACCACTGCTATTTGCAATCGCTATTGAACTGCTGGAGGTTCACTGTTGAAATGCTGATCAGATAAAGGGGATTATCAGAGAAGGACTAGAACAGAAAATTTCTCTATATGCAGATGATATGGTACTGTATATATCAGAACCACAAAATTCTGTGCCTGCAGTCTTAACAGCGCTTACAGAATTTCAAAACATCTGTGGTCTCAGAATTAATCTGAATAAAAGTGTACTCTTTCCATTGAATTCTCAAGCATATAATATTAGATTAGACACCTTACCTTTTATCATTACAGATCAGTTTAAATACATAGAGGTAAACATCACAAGTAAACACATATCTCTTTATCAACAAAAGTTTTCCGTCTGCATGAAAAAAATTAAGCAAGACTTGCATAGATGGTCAACCCTTCATCTCACTCTAGTTTGAAGAATTAACGTTGTTAAGATGAATATTCTTCCTAAGCTTCTCTTTTTATTTCAAAACATTCTAATATACATCAATAAATCATTTTTAAGCAATTAGATTCAACAATAACTTCATTTATGTGGAACTCAAAACATCCACGAATCCAAAGAGCGACCCTACAAAGACCTAAGGCAGAAGGTGGCATGGTTCTACCCAACTTTCAGTTTTATTACTGGGCAGCAAACATACAAGCTATAAAAACCTGGACAAAAATAGATGAACATACACAGGCCAGGTCAACAATAGAAGTAAAAGTACTTCTTTATATTCCCTACTTGTGCCCAAATAAATGCAAGTTATCGGCAATATACTAATAACCCAATTGCGCTTAACTCACTCAAAATATGGAACCAATGTAGAAAGCATTTCAAGATGTAGAAGCTTTTTGTCTGTGGCACCTCTGCAAGAGAAACACCTCTTTCAACCCTCGCAAACATATGCAGTTTTTAATATCTGGAAAAGATTTGGAATTAAATTGCTCAGAGATCTTTGCATCCTATGACCAATTGCATTCCAAATTTAACTTTCCAGCTACACATTTCTTTCACTATTTTCAAGTTAGGAACTTTGTTAAACAGAACCTGCCCGAGTTTCCCCATCTTGCACCCTCGTTCATGCTGGAAAAAATATTGCTCAGTTTCAAGGACTTAGACACCATCTCTGCAATATATAAAATTATTTTACAGTCCCTCCCTTTCAAAGATCCAAGAGGATAATGGGAAAAAGATCTCTTAATCAATATATCAGAAAAGGAGTGGAAAGTAGCAATGCAGAGACTTCACTCAAGCTCCATATGCACAAAACATACAATTATCAAACTCAAAATTATATATCCAGCACTTCTGTCTCACTTAAAACGGTCCAAAATTTTTCCAGGGCAGTGTGACGATGCAGGTTCTGCTCCATGCTCCCATCCGCTGTTTGGGAGACTTTGAACCCAACACCATCGATAGATATAACCGAGGTGAGCTAGACAGTGAGGCAACAATAGCAAGGGGATGGTTTAAAATGTGCAAAGTGCTTTTATTTAAAATAGTCAAACAAAAACAAAGCGTTCATTTAAATAGTGCAGTGATTCCCAAAAAGTCTTCATTAAATAATCCATAAAAGAGTTGTGAAATAGTGGAGGTTAAAATTACACAAATACAATCCTTTAAAAACAATGGGGTTCAAACGACGCTGGAAGTAGTCTTCTAAAATCACTAAGCCCAGTGCTCTTCTACACTAGCGTCTCACCTGCTTCTCTCGGTTGGGCTTTACAGCAGGCGAGACGATTTCTCAGCAGCTGTACGTTTTTTCTCCCATACACACACAGGTCTGGAGTCCTCCCGATCCTGGCTTCGGTCTGGCACTCA
The DNA here is from genome assembly GCF_016835505.1 of Polypterus senegalus. Lineage (NCBI taxonomy): Eukaryota > Metazoa > Chordata > Cladistia > Polypteriformes > Polypteridae > Polypterus > Polypterus senegalus. The sequence continues at coordinate 177,398,950 of NC_053156.1, read as the reverse complement.
TCCCAGGCCCGAGACTTGGAAACCTTGGTATCCAGGACGCCCACACCAAGGACTTCACTTCCAAGCCTCCCGACTCCCGCTGCCGTCCTGGCCTTACGTGGACAGTCCTTTTCATTGGTCACATGATTGCTCAGCGGGAGCGACTTCTACTTCGACTCCTGGGTGTCGGCCTAACACCCAGGCTTCCACACAGCTTCTTGCGAGCGTTCGTTTGCTCGCTCGCCCACTCGCACCATCTCTCTCTCTCTCTTTCCTGCTTTCACCAGCCACCTCCATCTTTCTCTCTCTTCCTTGTTCTTTTTTTCACTTCAATCTCCCTAACTGACTCACGCTCTCTATATATGCAGAGAGGACATAGCAGCTGCAACACATTAGCCATAGGAACAATCACGGATGTGGGCAGTCCCTCACCTGTGCACTAGGTGAGAAACGCCCATACTGCAGATTTCCCTGCAGCTTGCTACAGCCACCACGCCCCCTCACTAAGCCACGAGCGCGGTGATTATTTAAATAAAACTGCTGGCCTTTGCTGAGCGAGCTGTGGACCAATAACACCACAGGCAGGATCCAACCTGCAAACGCTGTAATCAAGTCCCAGCCTCACTGGGTCACATGTTTTGGGCCTGCACCAAATTAACATCATTTTGGACCAATATTTTTAAGTGCCTTTCAGAGAGCCTTGGTGTCACAATCCCTCCTAACCCATTAACAGCTGTGTTTGGTGTTCTTCCAGATGGGTTTAAAGTGGAGAAAGATACACAAACTGTGATTGCATTCACTACACTTTTGGCACGCAGACTTATTTTGCTAAACTGGAAGAATCTTAACTCTCCTCTTTTAAGTCAGTGAGAAACTGATGTTTTATACTATTTGAAATTGGAAAAAATCAAATATTCAGTTAAAGGATCTGTAAAGATTTTTTTCAAAACCTGGCAGGATCTAATCAATAATATTTTAGAATAAGCTCCGAGGAAGCAATTATCTCCGCATTTCTGTTTCTTCTCGTTTCATCTGTATTGGCCTATTAAACTTATCAATTTAGGTATATTCAAAAGCCTTAAGTTTTACCCTGTTGGCCATGCTCCCTCTCAGGGGTGGGGGCCGACTTGTTTTCAATCCTATTTTTTGTAAAAAGTGATTGATTTATATGGAATGATTACAATAAAATTAAAAAAAGAAATCACAAACCTGGAAGGATGGGAGGAGAAAGATAGTGTTTCTGTTTTGATACATCTTTAGGAGAACCAACCAAAATACTTTCAAAATTCATTAGTTTTTTCGATGTAAGTATCAGAATTATCTCCTATAAAAAGCACAAAAAGACATGAGGAAAAAATTGGATGTTAGGATGATATTAGTATGTCTTGTTTTTCATTTCACAGTTGTTCAAGAAATGATAATGACTTCCTGTTTTGGTGGAGTTTTATATTCAACAGAGTAGAAGAATTGTGGTTTGAGGTGGCATCACTGGTCTTCTGGAGGCTTGACTTCTTCAAGCCCAAAGCTGGAATAGCAGCTGGAATAGCAGTATGCAAGTAATTTCAAAATCCTTTCCAAGTGTATCTTTCAAACCTCAAACGTCTTGTGTATCACAGGCCCTTAAGGCATTTAAATGTCAGAAGTTTCACAATATTGCAAAGGATAATTGAGAATGTAAAATGTGAATAGGAGTTTGTGGTTAGGTGCTGGAAGAGTACATAGTGCTGTCTTATGAGTTAAAGAGGTTTAAACAGACTTAATTGCTTACACTGAGGCAGAAAAAATAGATTCTCTTTTTTCACCATGTCAGAGTGAAAGTGTATAGATTTTGTATATACTGCATTTATACTGTGTATTGTTACACATGTGTGCATGGGAGACATCTTATGGGCTTGAATAATTGCACTTACCTGCTGAACCAGGGGTTGGCACTGTCCACTAATCCTTTTTCCCTTTTTCCCTCTGTAGACCAGAAGACTGAACTAAAGTCCTCTGACGCCACTTCTGGTTCAACTGACGTCACTTCTGCTTCATGTGCCCCTGGGTTCACCTCTTCCTGCCAACTCGCCATATAACCACCATCTAGTTTATGTTCATTTCTGTTGTGATCTTGGTCTGTAAAGACCTTTTTTTTCCACTTGCTTGTCAAGTATATGGAATGGATTCCCTAAACCTTTATCTGTGCTATTTTTGTTTATTTTACAATGTACAGTTTTGCCTTGTACTTTCGAACAATTCTTACTTCAAATGTTCCAGAGTTTGAATGCTAAATTCGACAGAAATCTGATCTGGAGTTTAAACAATGTTTCTACGTTCAAACTGTGTGCACAGTGAATAAATACTATAACAGATGGAGCTTACATAACGGGAGTAAATGTCATGTGTTGTACGCCTAAGTTGTCACTCGTTCTTACTGTGAGTGCAAATGTTGGGGAATTTGAAAAGCTGTAAGCAGTATGTAGATGGTGAGGAATTTCATCACATGTGTTTATTTGTGATGAGACAGGCCTCTTCTGGAAGAAATTGCATAAGAGGACCTACATTATAAAGGAAGAGAAGGCTGTACTGGGACCTAAGCCTATGGAATATAGGCTTATTTAGCTGCTTTGTGGTAATGCTACAGTAGTACGGACTGTAAGGTAAAGCCTTTGCTTGTGTACCACTCATGTTTAAAAAGAACAACATAATAAAGAGCAGACTCAATGTTATGTGGAGGATAAAAATGACAGTGTAGTTTACCAGGCAGTTCTTCACTGAGTGAATTCATGAGAAATTTGCTCCTTTTTTGAAGGCATATCTTACCAAAAAGAACCTAACACTGAAGGTTCTTCTAGTGATGGACAACACTCCTGCTCATCCTCCAGGCTTACAGGAAGATTTGGTAGGTGATTCCAGCTTCATCAAGGTGTTGCTCCTGCCCTCAATTACCACCTCTCTCATCCAACCCATGGACCAGCAAGTCATCTCAAATTTCAAGAAACTGTACACCAAGGCTGTTTCAGAGGTGCTTTGATGTGACCGATGACACAGAACTGACCCTCAGAGAGTTTTGAAAGGAACATTACAACATATACAACAGTGTATATGGCCCTCATGTACCTGTGTGCACTATGTACACTCCTGACAATGTCTGGGCATGCTCCTGAAGAGACGGTGCATGGTATCCTGTGGGATCTCCTCCCAGACTTGGATCAGGGCATCACTGAGCTCTTGGTCAGTCTGTGTCACAACTTGGCAGCATTGGATACACCGATACATAACATCCCAGAGGTTCTCAGTTCGATTCAGGTCTAGGGAATGTTTGGGCCCATCAATGCCTTCATCATCCTGGAACTACCTACACACTCTAGTCACATGAGAACGAGCATTGTCCTGCACTAGGAGGAACCTAGGGCCCACTACACCAGTGTAAGTTCTGACAATGGCTCCTAGGATTAAATCCTGGTACCTAACAGCATTCTGGATACCGTTGCCTAGCATGTGGAACATGTGACCCTCCAAAGATATGTCTCCATACACCATTACTGACTTACCACCAAACTGATCATGCTGATGTTGTAGGCTGCATAACTTTCACTACGGTATCTCTTCACATCTGTCACATGTGCTCAGTGTGAACCGGCTGTCATCTGTGAAGAGAATAGAGCACCAGTGGCAGAGCTACCAATTTTGGTATTCTCTGTTGATTGCCAATCGAGCTGGGCTAGGATCATAGGTCCCACTAAAGGACGTCAGACCCTCATGCCAGTTTGGTCAGAAGCATGCACATACAGTTTGTTTCACTGTTAGAGGACCATGAAAGTGAACATAGTGACATAGGCTACCAGACAGCTGTGAGATGGCTCAGCCTTGGCAAGGTGCTTAAAAGAGGATGGGACCTGAGAGCAGAGATTCAGGAGTTTTGTGAAAAGAAAGACAAGGATATTCCAGAGCTCTCAGATACACACTGGATTGCAGATCTGGCCTTTGCTATTGATGTGACCGCAGCAATGAATGAACTAAATACCAAGCTGCAAGGCAACGGCCTCTTTGCACATGAAATGTATAGCTTGGTGACAGCTTTCATGAGAAAGATGAACTTTCTTTCAAGTCAATTAGAGAGCAACATTCTCACTCACATGCTAACACTGAAAGAAGTCACACTATCAGTTGATCACCTCCACAAGTATTCATCCATGTTAGAGGCACTGCATGGTGAGTTTTCAAGAAGATTTGAAGACTTCAAAACAGTTTAGAGTGAAATGCACATGATTTCTTCTCCTTTTACTTATAGTGTGGATAATGCACCCAGTTGATCTGCAGTCTGATAATCTACTGTCCGAGCATTTTAAGTTAGTATCACTGGTAGAGTTTTATTCCTCTCTCAAAGAGGAAATCTTCCCACACTTGAGGAAACATGCTCAGAGAATGTTGGTTCTCTTTGGATCTACCTACATCTGTGAACAAACATTCTCAGTTATAAAGTTTAACAAATCCAGATATAGATCCTCTCTTAGCGATGATCACTTGTGTGCTGTCCTTCGCTTATCCACCTCAGATATTCAACCTGACTTCAGTGCACTTGTTCAAGCCCAAAACAGGCTAGATTTCACTCACTGAACACCAAAAGAACTGAGGCAAATTAATGTGATGTTGGTCTTTAAAAACTAGCTAATAAAGTTATGATGCTATTTTTTAAATACTGCAAAAAATGCACATTTTCTAAATTGTTTTTATAAATGTTCCTTAAATAGTTCAATAATTCTGTGCTCCACACTTCTTTGATTGACTGTTTGACATGTTTGGTTTACTGTAAGTTGATGCTGCTATTTTACGTTGTTATCATGCTAGTTTTTTTAAACATTGAAATTTTCTAAACTGTTTTTGTGATTGTTCATTAAACAGAATTACTGTATATATATATATATATATATATATATATATATATATATATATATATATATATATATATATAATAAAAATAAAGGCAAAGCCCTCACTCACTCACTCACTCACTCACTCACTCACTGACTCATCACTAATTCTCCAACTTCCCGTGTGGGTGGAAGGCTGAAATTTGGCAGGTTCATTCCTTACAGCTTCCTTACAAAAGTTGGGCAGGTTTTATATCGAAATTCTAATGGTCATTACTGGAAGCAGTTTTTCTCCATTTACTGTAATGGAGATGAGCTTCAACGCCGTGGGGGCGGAGTTTCGTGTGACATCATCACGCCTCCCACGTAATCACGCAGTACATAGAAAACCAGGAAGAGCTCAAAAAAGTGCTTAAGAAAACATGCATTATATAATTGAGAAGGCAGCGAAACAATAAGAAGCGAGCGAGTGACATATACAACCATATTCATGAGTTCTGCTACTTCGGAAACAAAGCACGATGTAAACCTACACTTTAAATTAAGTTCATAGACAGGCTGCCGCTGGCGTTTGTAATTTAGTGCCTGCCCATATAAGGCCGTCCGTCAGCGGCAATCCAATAGCAAACTGCCACGGGTAAATATTCACGGGTGAAGGACTGTGCTTATGGAGAGGAAGATGAGATGGTCAGGGTGGTGTTTGACACAAACTCAGCGAAACTGCGAGAGAAAGTTTTAAGTGCCAGGACTAAGGTAACATTAAATACAGCCACGGACATAGCACGAGATGGCACCAGCACAGCTGGGAACCTTCGATGCATGTACACCGAGCGGCTCACGTGAACTGACGCAGTGCACAGATAAAAGGCAATAGTTCCAAAGAGCGCTGAACAAAAACCGAATTACACAATTGAAGAGGAAGCAAAAAATATGAAGCGTCTGATAAGCATATTCATAAATCCAGCTACTGCGGAAACAAAGCACACGGTGGAAAAAGTCAATGTCCCGCTAAAGGAAGACAGTATAAAAAACCCGTGCATGCAGTGTGTCAGGTCTCAGATAAAGAAGAAGACGAGCTGTTTATTGATGCAGTAAGAAACGAATCGATGAATGAAACCTGTCATCTTTACAACGATTGACAAACACGGAATGTAACTTGAACACAACACATCCTACAAATACGAACCTGATTGAAAGAAATAATGATAATTAAATCCTTGATGACAGCAACACTCAGTAACACTCACAAAACAAATACTGTATATTGACAGTCATGTTACATTATTTTTAAAATGTTCCCTTTTCTTTTTCTACCTTTTTTAACACACTACTTCTCCGATGCGATACGCGGGTATATATATATATGTATATATATATATCCCGATCTACATACTCGAATAATGGATACTTTATTCGCCATCAATGATTGTTTTGGTAAAGCCATACTCAGTGTATTCATTAGATGAACGGTAAAAAAGTAAGAGCGAGGGGAGGATGACTCATTGAGGCATGCAGGCTGTAGTGCTTGGCGTCAACTCTATCTGAATTGCGCGATCACATTTGAAAAACATATCTTTTCAAGTTCTATTTAGTCCATATGTGTCAAACTCAAGGGCATACATCCGCCCGGCGTAATTATATCCGCCCCGAGATCATTTTATATACTGTATTATTGTTATTAAAGCCGGGTATATGAAGCGCTGGTAACACAATAAACTACAGATCCCATAATGCAGCGCTTCAGCTGCCTTGCATCAGGGTAACCTGAATGCAATTCAGAAGATACAGAAAACAGCATAATTAAATAAGAATCTGACACTTCAGCGGACGTTTTAACCCGTGCACAATCACAAAGTGATTTCAAGTGAAGCTGCTTTTATGGGAGACACAAATGCACCAGTTCACCTTGCCCCACTTTCCCTGTTGCCAAGTACTGTTAAACCAAGTCGTCACTACGGTGTTCCCAAATCGCACTTTGCTGATAAACTGAGCGCACTGCGCACTGAGTTTGCACGGCGCTTTGGTGACTTTGATGAACAAAAAAAGTCCATCTACATGCGGCTCGAACCTTGTGCATGTTTGGTAGCACATATCTGTGTGAGAAGCTCTTCTCAGTAATAAAGACTAACAAAACAGCACACAGGAGTCGCCTCACTGATGAGCACCTGCAATCCATCCTGAGAATCTCCACAACACAGAACCTCACAGCAAACAGAAACGAACTTGTGGCCAAAAAAAGATGCCAGGCGTCCAGCTCTAAAATGACATATGAGCAAAGACAACTGAATGATTTGATTTGTTATTGCACGTAAGAGCGGAGTCAACCGTTTAACAAACAGCGTATTGCACTGATACTGAAATAGCTGTGTGTGTATATATGTAGATATGTATGTATATGTATATATATGTTTATATATGTGTGTGTGTATATGTATATATATATATATATGTATTTGTGTGTATATATGTGTGTGTATGTATGTATATGTGTGTATATATGTGTGTGTATATATGTAGATATATATGTATGTATATATGTGTATATGTATAGATATGTATATATATATATATGTTTATGTGTGTGTGTAAATATATATATATATGACAACAACACTCATCACTCACAACAGTGACAAAACAATTACATTGACAATCAGGTTACGTTATTTTCAAAATGTTTCCTTTTCTTTTCATTGCTTCTTTAACACACTACTTCTCCGCTGCGAAGCGCGGGAATTTTGCTAGTATATATATATATTGTGACAGATTAGGTGCTTGCTCGCACCCTTGCACCCTCAGACACCACGTCAGACACCAGGTAAAAGTCAAATAATGATATTTATTATATCAATAATGTGCACAAAGCACCACCACTCCACTATTCTTCAATAATAATACAATAAACCAATAATAATCCTCCACTCTCCCAGACGCTTAGCCACCCTGCCTCCCAACTCAGCTCATTGTCTGGAGCGAGGCACCGCCCTTTTATAGCCCCTGACCCGGAGGTGTTTCTGTCCCAACAGTCCACAGTTCCTTTTTCCTTCCGGGTCAGGGCAATCAGTCTTTTACTTCAACCCCGGAGCACGTCGTTCCTTCCCGTCACATGACCGTGACGTACCCCTGGGTCAAAAGCACAAAAGAGCCCATAAGCCCCCACAGCGACTCCTGGTGGCCCCAAGGTATCCAGCAGGGCTGTGTATAAATACTACAAAGTCCATGAGGCCCTGCTGGATCTCGGGGCACTATCCTGCTGTCGGAAGGGCTCCTCCTGGCGGCCTGGGGGTGAGGACCGGCATGAGAAGCCGGCAGTCCTCCACAATATATATATATACTGTATATACAGGTATATATATATATACTAGCAAAATACCCGCGCTTCGCAGCGGAGAAGTAGTGTGTTAAAGAAGCAATGAAAAGAAAAGGAAACATTTTGAAAATAACGTAACCTGATTGTCAATGTAATTGTTTTGTCACTGTTGTGAGTGATGAGTGTTGTTGTCATATATATATATATTTACACACACACACATAAACATATATATATATATACATATCTATACATATACACATATATACATACATATATATCTACATATATACACACACATATATACACACATATACATACATACACACACATATATACACACAAATACATATATATATATATATATATACATATACACACACACATATGTAAACATATATATACATATACATACATATCTACATATATACACACACAGCTATTTCGTATCAGTGCAATACGCTGTTTGTTAAAACGGTTGACTCCCGCTCTTACGTAATTTTAACAAATCAAATCATTCAGTTGTCTTTGCTCATATGTCATTTTAGAGCTGGACGCCTGGCATCTTTTTTTGGCCACAGGTTTGTTTCTGTTTGCTGTGAGGTTCTGTGTTGTGGAGATTCTCAGGATGGATTGCAGGTGCTCATCAGTGAGGCGACTCCTGTGTGCTGTTTTGTTAGTCTTTATCACTGAGAAGAGCTTCTCACACAGATATGTGCTACCAAACATGCACAAGGTTCGAGCCGCATGTAGACGGACTTTTTGTTCATCAAAGTCACCAAAGCGCCGCAAACTCACTGCGCAGTGCACTCAGTTTATCAGCAAAGTGCGATTTGGGAACACCGTAGTGACGACTTGGTTTAACAGTACTTGGCAACAGGGAAAGTGGGGCAAGGTGAACTGGTGCATTTGTGTCTCCCATAAAAGCAGCTTCACTTGAAATCACTTTGTGATTGTGCACGGGTTAAAACGTCCGCTGAAGTGTCAGATTCTTATTTAATTATGCTGTTTTCTGTATCTTCTGAATTGCATTCAGGTTACCCTGATGCAAGGCAGCTGAAGCGCTGCATTATGGGATCTGTAGTTTATTGTGTTACCAGCGCTTCATATACCCGGCTTTAATAACAATAATACAGTATATAAAATGATCTCGCGGGCGGATATAATTACACGCCGGGCGGATGTGGCCCGCGCCCTTGAGTTTGACACATATGGACTAAATAGAACTTGAAAAGATATGTTTTTTCAAATGTGATCGCGAATTCAGATAGAGTTGACGCAAGACTACAGCCTGCATGCCTCAATGAGTCATCCTCCCTCGCTCTTACTTTTTACCGCTCATCTAATGAATACACTGAGTATGGCTTTACCAAAACAATCATTGATGGCGAATAAAGTATCCATTATTCGAGTATGTAGAGCGGATATATATATATACATATATATATATACCCGCGTCGCAGCGAGAAGTAGTGTGTTAAAAAGGTAGAAAAGAAAAGGGAACATTTTAAAATAATGTAACATGACTGTCAATATACAGTATTTGTTTTGTGAGTGTTACTGAGTGTTGCTGTCATCAAGGATTTGATTATCATTATTTCTTTCAATCAGGTTCGTATTTGTAGGATGTGTTGTGTTCAAGTTACATTCCGTGTTTGTCAATCGTTGTAAAGATGACAGGTTTCATTCATCGATTCGTTTCTTACTGCATCAATAAACAGCTCGTCTTCTTCTTTATCTGAGACCTGACACACTGCATGCACGGGTTTTTTACACTGTCTTCCTTTAGCGGACATTGACTTTTTCCACCGTGTGCTTTGTTTCCGCAGTAGCTGGATTTATGAATATGCTTATCAGACGCTTCATATTTTTGCTTCCTTTTCAATTGTGTAATTCGGTTTTGTTCAGCTCTTTGGAACTGTTGCTTTTTATCTGTGCACTGCGTCAGTTCACGTGAGCCGCTCGGTGTACTTGCATCGAAGGTTCCCAGCTGTGCTGGTGCCATCTCGTGCTATGTCCGTGGCTGTATTTAATGTTACCTTAGTCCTGGCACTTAAAACTTTCTCTCGCAGTTTCGCTGAGTTTGTGTCAAACACCACCCTGACCATCTCATCTTCCTCTCCATAAGCACAGTCCTTCACCCGTGAATATTTACCCGTGGCAGTTTGCTATTGGATTGCCGCTGACGGACGGCCTTATATGGGCAGGCACTAAATTACAAACGCCAGCGCAGCCTGTCTATGAACTTAATTTAAAGTGTAGGTTTACATCGTGCTTTGTTTCCGAAGTAGCAGAACTCATGAATATGGTTGTATATGTCACTCGCTCGCTTCTTATTGTTTCGCTGCCTTCTCAATTATATAATGCATGTTTTCTTAAGCACTTTTTTGAGCTCTTCCTGGTTTTCTATGTACTGCGTGATTACGTGGGAGGCGTGATGATGTCACACAAAACTCCGCCCCCACGGCGTTGAAGCTCATCTCCATTACAGTAAATGGAGAAAAACTGCTTCCAGTTATGACCATTACGCGTAGAATTTCGATATAAAACCTGCCCAACTTTTGTAAGGAAGCTGTAAGGAATGAACCTGCCAAATTTCAGCCTTCCACCCACACGGGAAGTTGGAGAATTAGTGATGAGTCAGTGAGTGAGTCAGTGAGTGAGTGAGTGAGTGAGTGAGGGCTTTGCCTTTTATTAGTATAGATATATAATTCTGTCTTCTACATTTTCTCATTGTAATGTTTCATTTACTGTTTCTTATAGTGGGATATCATATATATTGGAAATTAGTTAAGAATATTATAGGTATTAAGTATATATTAGGTATATTATATATATTCTGGCCCTCTAAAACCATTCAAATTTATCATGTGCCCCTTTGGAAAAATAAATGCCCACCCCTGCCCTAGACCATCATTGCTGGATGATATTCAGATGAGGTACTGTGGCATACTCTGGAAAATCTGTGATGCTCTACAAAGTTTAAATCCATATGTCTCAAATACTAACATAGCAAAACCTGATCATAAAGTACTTCTGGTAACAATGATTAATTTGTAATAGAGGTGTGGCAGACTGCCGGGGCCCTTACCAGGCATAGAAAGATAGAAAGACCAAATACTGGTCTGGGGGGGTCTAATTCCAGGCACAGTCTCCCTCAGAACTCTAGAGGGCAGCCCCCTGGCTTACAGCAGGGCCATGGGTTTGGAGCTTGGAGGCTCCACCCTGCTGAAGCCAGTGGTCACCACCAGGGGGCACATGGACCTTTCCCGAGCCCTATTTAGTAGCATTTCCACCACACACCTATAAAAGGAGCAAGCCAGCACTACTCAAGGAATTACAGTTGGGAGGAGGTTGACGAAGCTTGCCAGGAGAGGAGTGGAGGTGAAGAAAAGAGAGAAAAAGATGAAAGGAAAAGGATTGAGCTTTGGTGCTTTATGTGCTGTGCTGTGGGAAGCAGAGAAAAAAGTGCTTCCCCACTTCAACAAACATGTGCTGTTTGGCAAACTTGTGTCTCTGCCTGTCTGTGTTAGGTTAGGGCGGCTGTACATGCCCCTGGGCTTCACAGAGGATAAAAAGTGATTGTATATGTGTCTGAGTCTCAACACTAACCACATTGCTACAGTTGTTTGACACTGCTAAACAAACCATGGAAACATTAGAAGTTACAGCTACAATACTCTTAAAAGCAGCTAAAGTGTATTTTGGGAAAGTAGGAATAAAGGTACTGCCATAGATTTATTCAGCTATGCAGGAGAGTGAATCCTGTATAGTGAATCATATGGGAACACAGAGTGAAGGAATCCCCTATACAAATGTGGGAAATCAAGCAGTTGTAATTCCTAAAGCCAATCAGAGTGTGATGGCTAAGTGTCAAAAGCCTGAGCCACGAGGTAGGGAGATGGCCATTTAAACCTTGAAGGCCAGACTGGTTAAAGAAGTTGGAGTACAGAGTGCCTTTCTATTTATGAAGATGTCCTAGTTGCTCTGACTCCTACAAAGGAAGGGCATTCAAAAGCAGTGCAGAAAAGGTAAACCCTAACAAGAAGATCTCCCAGAATGTATGGCTACAGCATAGCCAGTTGGGAGACCAGGGTAACATGGCTCGCCCAACAACACGGTTCTGTTAAGCAACCAGATTTGCCCTCCCATGTTACATAACCAATGGTCCTCTCCTATCTCTGCTTCATTAACTAATGGCAGGCAGCAAAAAGGTACGGGATCTGAGGGAAAGCCAATCTCTGGTCCACAGAACCCAACCCATTTAAGGGTTAAACAGAAAATGAGGCTGTAGCACTACAAAGAACTAGGGAGGACAGATTTTCTCCCCTGCTTTAGGGCACAAAAAATGAGCTACTTGACTGTGGAATTAAAGTGTTTTGAATGACAAATGACAGATCCACCACCTCAGAAAAAATGAACAAAATACAGAGCATTAAATTGAAAATTTAGGTTACTATGTTGACTATGCCATATTGCTTTTAATTTTTGTATTTTGGTTTCATACAGGGAACAACAGAATAGAAGAGCTTAACAGAAGAATACTATTTGTATTGGCCCATTTGTGGGACTGGCAGTTTCGCTGTATAAGGCTCATCTCTAACATGGGGAATATAAAGGAGGATGCAGCCAAATGGTCGTCCTGGCTAGGATGGATAATGACACCTTTCCTGGCCAGGAGCACATTATAGCAGAAGGATTTGGTGAGACTGTCTCCTGGAGCAATATGTTCCCCTAATACACTGAGGTGGCTGTATTTCTCTGGCATGGCTGCAATTTGACCACCCACAGGGCTTCATGGGAGTTGTAGTTCTGGTGAGCATCCCTTAAGAAGTCCTTGGCTGACACTTGAGGATATTGCTCTGGACAGTACTAATGTGCTGGAAATACTGCTGTGTCCAGATTTAATAGAAGTTCTCCACTTTCCCCACATTATTCAAAGTCAGAAGTGGACTTTAGCAAAGCTCATCTGAGGAGAGTAAAGGAGAAAGTAAGAAAGAAGGGAATTGAAATTGTGATTTGGAATGTGGATTTAGAAGAAGCTTGTAAAAATTGTTTTGTTTAATATTGTAATAAAATAAAGAGTCCTTTCAAATAGAAAAAGATTTGGGGTTTTATCCCCGTATATTGTCGTCCAGACAGCAATGAAAAGAATGATTCAAATATGACTTTTCAGTACACAATGAATGAAATACTGTTACAAAATGGCGTTTATATAGCAGATGGGATGATGGGAGGAAGTGGTAGGCAGGAAGTGATGATTGGAGGCGGGACCACGGAACCAACGTCACCAGGAGTAGACTGGAGTAATCGAGTGGGAACCGGAAGTGACGTCATCAGATGGAAACCGGAAGTGACGTCATCACGGCCATTTTGGATTTGTGAGTTTGGAAATGTTTTATTTGTCTTCCGGTTTTCTGTAGATAGAAAAAGATTCAGGTAAGTACCACGTGATAAACCCTTGTCTCGCGAGATTTCACTCACCTTTAGGCTCTTTGACTGCCTCCAACTTGCACGTGTGTGACAATATATTCAAATTGATATATATATATATATAGATATACATATGCTGTATATAAAATGAAAATGTTGAATAAGTCAATAGAACTGAAAAGTACAATTGATAAAGTATCAAGAGATAAATGCATTGTTTGCAAGACTGATTTTGTTTTGTAAATGGGATTACTCCACTGAAATATAATTTTAATTAGCTGAAGACTATAATAAACACATTGACTTGGTATTTAGGCATATCTGTAACTATGGCTGAACAGAGCAACTGAGTTTCTCCTTATAGAAAGGCTAAGTTTTGAAGGTAGGAGAGGTGGGCCTGGTGTGAATTTTGTGGAAACGTAAAAAGGCATAATTTGTATTTATGCAAACATTTTATAGAACTCTTCTGTGCTAGTCCTCCTTGTTGTCACCATTTTTCCTTAATACATTAGAAATCTCCCTTGAGCTTCCCTATATCTCTGTACCCTCAGAGCCGTTGCTTCCAATTTGCTACTTACAATATTCCATATGGATTCATTGCACAAGTCCATTTGTTGCTTCTACAGACTCCACAGATAGCTGAACTGATGTTGATAGATTGCACCTCCTTGTGTATACCTCTTTGTCTAACTAGTATACCAATTTAATTTCATCTAAAAGGGTACTTTGCCATTTGTATTGTTTAGGGAAAAACAAGTTGAAAGGTTGTTATTTTAAGTTTGTGTAATTTACAACATCTTATAATGATATGAAGCTAAACTATTTTTATTTTCTAATAATTAATACATCTACAGAAGATGTCATTGATTGTCCTCTGTCAAAGTACTCTCCAAATCTAAAATATGACAAAGCATATCAGTGACAAGCAGTAAAAAAAAAATATGAGGAATCCTAATGAATTTGACAAGCAATTTCTAAGGGCTGATGTTGTTTTCTTTGAAGGATTTGGGTTAAAACAGTTAAAGCTGATTGGAATGGTTCCATTTGCTCCAGTGTAAAGGTCTGTATGGTACTGATTTTTCAGTCCCCCTCCTGACCACTCCTGTCATAGCTTCATCACACTCCCAACAAACTTCCATCTCATTTCTACCAACTTCTGTCGCCTTTCTCCAACACCCGCATCCCCCAGTATTTCCAATTTCCCTATTTAAAGGCACGTGAATCAGGCACATAGTCTAAGTGGGTTCTTGAAACAAAAGAATGTATAAAGGACAAAACTTATCACATAGATTGAGAGTATGACGTTTTTTCTTGACAGTTAAAGAATTCGAGTAACTGATAGGAAGTTACTCAGGTAACTTTGTAAATTTATACTATATAGTGACTTCAATGTGTACAATAGATTATGGGAGAGCACTATTACTGATTGTAATAACAATTCTAGGGAAGCGTTTCTGTAAAAATAGTTACTAATTTTTTTAAATGATGTTTAGAAAATTAAAATGAGATACCTAGTGGAGTAGACATTATTTTAAAATAGGATATTTTGCAGTGACATCTCTTGCTGAGGTCAGTGAGTAGAAAATTGATTTATTATAATGTATTTGCATTATTGCTCAGAGCAGCATGTCAAGAAATCTAAAAATGTGTCCAGTGGTGGTGTTCAGAATATTCCATAGCAGTATCATATAGTATACAGTGTTTTCTTTAAATGTCTGCTGTTTATTATCATTGCAGCACCACACTACTGAGGCTTGCTGTTTCTGGAAGCTGAGCACTAATTGGTAAAAGAACCCAACAGCACACTTTTCAAATAGGATGATGTATCCTGGAATTGTTTTTTGTCTTTTGGTTTTTGCCTTTTTTTTTATTATTTTTAATTTTTTAATTTTTTTCATAAACTATCGTCTGTGGAGGATGAGCAAAATCTTTAGATTTGTCAAAAATTTTGATCCAGAGTTTTCAATGGATCTCGACATTTTAGGGGTCCCCAATACTGGAAATATTGATACAGTATCTTGATGATGGGTGTGTGTCTGACTGTGTGTATATGTGTCTGTGTGTCACAGTTTCTTGAGGATGATCTAGAGCTAAAATGGCTAGATGGAAAAATACCAAACTTCAAACTTCAAACTATTATGAGATGTCGATGTGTTGATTAGTTTTTGAGCCAAATCGTGGAAGAGAAAGAGGCACTCTAGAGCAGTGTTTCCCAAAAATCATCTTGTGTGTCGTGGAAGATTATTCAATTTCACCTGATTGGTACTCTAAGGCTTTCTGTTTGTTCTGTTGTCACTATAGGGCAGTACAACTTCTTGCTCCAATTACGTGGGTTGCCAACCGCCAGTAAAACAGAAGAAGTTGAAGAAGAAATACGAAAGTACATAGTCATAAATATGGATAAATATTTGAAAAGAAAAAGTAGTCAATCTGACCTGGGTCCTGGAGAAAATTCCAACCCAGATGAAGGCCTTAGCATGAGTAATGGTCAGAAGAAAGCAAAAAAGGTGAGCTCAAGACAATACAATGAAAGTTATCTTGCCTTTGGATTCACTTATACTGGGGAACCAACCGAGCCAATTCCGCTATGCCTGGTGTGTGGGGAAAAATTATAAAAAAAGGTAAACTTAAACGCCATCTCCAGACAAAACACCCATCACTTCAAAACAAGAACACAGACTATTTTGTTCAACTGTGTGAACAGACTGACAAAAAGACAGGGTTAATGAGGAAAACCACCAAGATGAGTGAGAAAGCACTTAAAGCTAGCTACTAAGTTGCTGAACTCATTGCTAAATCAAAACAGCCAAACACCATAGCAGAGACATTAATACTGCCTGCCTGCAAAATTATCTTAAAAGAGATGATTGGCCCTGGTGCTATTAAAAAAAGGCATGTCTGCTGACATTGAAAAGATAGTTATGGAAAAGTTGCGCATTAGTGGTAAATTTGCATTGCAAATCGATGAATCTACGGATATTAGTGGACATGCACAACTTATAGCAACTTATGGAGACATCATCAGAGAAAACTTTCTGTTGTGCAAGAAATTGCCAGAAAGAACAACAGGAGAGGAAATTTTTCGAGTTGTGTCAGAGTACCTTGAACAAGGAGGACTGAAGTGGCAAAACTGCGTAGGTGTTTGCACCGATGGAGCAGCTGCCATGCTTGGGCACACCAAAGGATTTGTAAACAGAGTGAAAGAGCAACATCCAGATGTCATTGCGACGTATTGTTTTCTGCACCGGGAAACACTTGTTGCCAAGACATTGCCGGCAGGCCTAGCTGCTGTACTGGAAGATGTTGTGCGCATGATAAACTTTGTGAAGATGAGACCTGTAAAAAGTAGCATTTTTGTATCACTGTGTGAGGAAATAGGAACGCAACATAAAGTGTTATCGATCCACACGGAGTTCCGGTGGCTGTCCTGTGGCAAAGTTTTAGCCCGTGTGTATGAGCTGTGGGAGGAACTTGAAGTGTTTTTGACAAATCAGAAATATGATGACGCTAAGTTGCTCTCAAGTGACGAGCAGTGTGCAAGACTGGCATATCTGGCAGATATATTTCAATATCTGAATGACCTGAACACACGAATGCAAGGCCAAAATGAAAACCTGCTCACAAGTACAGATAAAATAAAGGGAATAAAGTGTCAACCTTAACATGTTCCCACACACCCAGAAATGGCAGGGTGTCAACAGTGCTGCACCGTGTGAGAGTCTTGAGCAGAAGTTGTCATGTTATTTCCCTTCACTTTTCACTGATCGCCTTGACTGGTTAGGAACCCATACAGCTCAACTGCAGTTGAAAAGGACATGACTTTGCAGGAGCAGAAAGAAATAACTGAACTGAGACAAAATCGTGGTCTAAAACTGAGCTTTGCTGATCTACCTTTGGACAGTATTTGGCTGACTGCTGCCAAGGAGTTCCCCATTCTGGCAAACAAAGCTATTTTAGTTCTGTTCCCTTTCTCCACAACCTATCTATGCGAGGTGGGCTTTACAAGCATGACTGCTATAAAGACGAAAAACGAGAGAGAGCTGTTGAGGAAGATCTTCGTGTGCGTCTTTCTTCAATTTCTGCAAGAATATCAGCTTTGTGTTCAACTAAACAGGCCCAGGTTTCACACTGAGTAAGTAAATTGAAAAAATTGAGACTAGATTTTCATTATATTTCAATAAATATACTTTTTGTGACATTTTTGTTTGGTGGTTTGCCATGGATCAAAAACACTGCTCTAGAGGAACCCTCAAATTATGAATTCTTTTCATCAGTTGGTATCACAATTACCTATTTTATGATCAGAAAGATCAGCATTAGAGCAGTCAATAATTTCTGAAATGTTATAGAATACTTCAGGTAATGTGGTTCCTAGTGTCCAAAGCCTACTGATGCTCACATAGGATTTTTTTTAGCTCTGTTTCTGATATTTGGATTACTTTTGCTATCACATTGGATGCTAGTCCTTTTACCACAGTGTTCTACACACTTCAGAATTCCAGAAAGAGATCTTCACTTTGCTAGTAGGACTGAAATTGTTGATCTACTCTGGTGACTTTTACTAGTGTTTCCTTTCCTTATTTGTTTGCTGCAGTGCCCATTCATCATCAGGTTTGCATTATGCTAGATGTTCAGCGTTATTTGTTGTTTTAATACAGCCATAACTTTGATTGTGGATTTTGTTTACTGTATCATCACAGTTATAATGTACATTTTAAAAATTGTATGTACACTTTACTTTCCTAAATGCTTTTATGCCTAAATACTATCATATCAGATTTGTACACATTTTTTGAAGTAGTTCTGTTTGTTGGGGTGGTGAAATTCATTAGTCACACCATGGAAAATAATAGTGGGCTACATAATTCAGACTTTTTGCCCACTATAGTACAGAAGAAATTTGAGACTGGAAGTGTGTATTTTTTTTTAGTCTGTTTGACCTTGGCAGGAGAATGACAGCTAAGATCAGAAAGGTAATAAAGAATGTGAAGACAAAAACATGGAAAAGTCTTGCATTTCACCTGGGCAAGAGATGGGTATGAATGTAGTATGAAAAATGATGATCCCTCTGTTTTGATAGAAACAACAATAATGGTCGGAACTGCAATGTTCTGGAAAAGGAAGGATTAATGGGTATTTAGCAGTGTGTTGTTTGGAGTAACAGATCAATATTTAATGAAGTAGTACATTTAGGAAATGATGCAAAGAAGATTTTCTCATTAGAAGACTTGGTAATAGCCATTTTTCTAGAAAAAGCATATGGCACAATATGAAAGGAGGGTCTTTTAATTTAAATGACTGAATGGGTATAAATAAATATTTTATTTCTTACCTGTCCCTTTTTAGGGTACAAGTTGGGGGAGATGCCATGAAAGTTTATAATAGAAAATGAAATCCCATACGGTAGTGTGATAATTCTGTATTGTTTAATACTATGATTGGCAACATCTTTGAGTAAATTGGTCATAAAATATGTGGATGCTGGGGCCATATGGAACAGGGGCAATAATATTAAGTATGTGGAAATGCTTGTGGTGATGGAAGAGTGGTTTTTGAATTGGAGCTTCTTAGATAATGAATGTTTTCATTAATATGGACAGCTAGTGTCTAACATAACTTTCAGTCATTAACTATTTTGGCTGGTAATCTAATAAAAGAATATTGTAGTGAACTCACAATTTATAGAGTTCTTAATTTAGGTGAGTTGTTAATGTTATGCATTTTGTAGATACGGTACATGTGTGATATCCCGTGTAGTGGGAAGTGGCCCCAGCCTACACTCTGGACATCTGATAGTTCATGAACCGAACGGGATCAAATGGAGAGATGAGACACAGACAAAAATTGAAGGGTGAATGGTGCAAATTTATTTACAAGAGTGCTGTACACAAAAAAAATGTAGTAGTGTCAGGTGGGCTTTGAGACACAGTCCTTCAACCCTGACTCTTCAAAAGAAATAAAACAAACAAAAGGAAAAATATGGTGTATTTACAAAAACAGTGCACTCCTACAAAAACTACACACACACGCTCCAATAATGAAGGTTGTCTTCTTTTATCCCTGGTTCAAGACGTTCCTCCAGCAGGAAAGAAATATGCACAAAAACAAGTGTGTGTATATACAAAAATAAAACAATTGCACCAAACCCAAAATCAAAAACTATCCCAGCACCAAATAAGTATATATACCTCCACCAAAAATAATCACTAGGAGATATATAACTCTATATACAAAAAGAATATATACAAAAGAATATATGCAAAAGCCGCCAAAATTACAACTGCTCCTACAAATAGCTCAGCAGTGCTTATTCCTACCTCGCTCTTAGGTCCACTGACGACCCCTGTTGGCCGGTAACTCTTTAAATATAACCGCAAGATTGTCCAGCCAATCTGCCAACATGTCTACCTCATGCACCTATCCCGGTAGACGGTAGCGCAATCACGCCACACGCCGCGACACGCCCGAGCAACTATGTATTTAAAACCAAACTCCTGCGGGTCGCGCGCGCGTATAAGCCCTCCGGTACAGCCAACGGCTATGCTGAGCTCAAGCACGACCGTTGCTGATTCACCAGTAAGTAAACCATTTTTGGCAATATGGGATCCCCATCTCTGATTCAAACCAATGCCGGCTTCTCTTTTAGGCGCGCCGCACTTTAAACCGCCTGCACTAGGCAGGCTGCGAGGACACCGGAGTGTAAAAATGAACACATGCGGCGGAGCCCGTACTGGCCATTATACCGGCCCCACGTGTGTCCAACACCCCGCGCCTCACTGCGCTCACCCGCTAGACGGCCCCGCATTCCCGCGACAGCGCCCTGAACACACCAACGGTAAGTGCACTTTCTTATAGCGAATATAAATGCTGCTACATACTTAAATTTGGTAAGACGCGACCCGCGCATTACCACACACCCTCCCCCTTAAGATTACAGGTCGCAAAGTCGGGACAAATAATCCGCCACGAGATTTTTCTTTCCCGACACATAGCGTACCTGAAATTTATAAGGCTGGAGCGACAAATACCAACGGGCCACACGTGCGTTTGAATGTCTCATTCGCTGCATCCATTGCAAAGCCCTATGGTCACTCTCAACTACAAACTCTGTTGACAAAAGGTAATATTTTAAACTATCTATTGCCCATTTAATAGCCAGTCCCTCCTTTTCCAACACTGCATATTTCTTTTCTCTATCAAATAGCTTCCGACTGATAAACAAAATAGGTCTCCTTTCTTCTCCTTCCCCCTGCATTAAAGCGGCGCCCAAACCTTCCCCTGAGGCGTCGACCTGTAAAATAAAAGGTTTGGAAAAGTCAGGACAGTGCAGTAATACATTTTCACAGAAAACTTTTTTCAATGTATTAAAAGCATGTTCACATGTCTCTGTCCATTTGATGTTTCTAGGGGCTTGGTTTTTCAGGAGGTCAGATAGGGGTGCTGCAATGCTTGAAAAGTTCGGAATGAACCGACGGTACCACCCCACTAGTCCCAGAAAGGAACGGACCTGTCTTTTGTTGCTGGCTGCAGACGATTCTGGATGGCAGCCACTTTGTCAACCTGAGGACGGATAATACCGCCCCCTATGGTGTAACCCAGGTATTGCACCTCATCCTTGCACAAAACTGTTTTTCTGGGTTTATCACCAAACCAGCATCTTTTAGACGGTCGAAAACTTCAGCAAGGTGCTTTAAGTGGTCTTCCCATGATTGACTAAACACTACCACATCATCAATATATGCTCTAGCGTAGCCTTCTGCTCCTTGTAGCACTTTGTCCATCAGGCGTTGGAAATTGGCAGCTGCCCCATGTAAACCAAATGGCATTACGGTGAACTGGTATAGGCCTCCAGGCCAAATGCGGTAAGTGGCTTTGACTCTTCTGTCAGTGGTATCTGCCAATAACCTTTACATAAATCAATAGTTGTTAAAAATTTAGCAGGACCCAACTGCTCCACTAATTCATCTACCCTTGGCATGGGGTAGGCATCAAAAGCAGATATTGCATTAACTTTTGAATAGTCTACACAAAATCGCATTTGTCCATTTTTCTTTGGGACGAGTACAACAGGACTACACCATTCACTCACCGATGGTTCAACTATTCCAAGTTGTTTCATTTGCTCCAATTCCTCCTTGAAGACCTCCTGCAAACGTGCCGGGATGCGGAAATACGCAGTTCTCACTGGACCTGGGGAGGTAAGTCTTATATTATGTTGAATGAGCTCAGTCTTACCAGGCAGAGCTCCAAACAAACCCTCTGGAATGATCTGTTGGATTTCCTGTCTTTGTCTGTCACTCAGGTGTTCCAATGAGGGCAACAGTACAGCATCTGGTCTGGATGGCAAATACTGTTCCTCTGCCTCATCCTCCTCCAAGACACTTCGAATGAGAAACTGGAATGAAGGGTTAGTATTCTCATGCCAAGCCTTTAACATATTGATATGAAATGTCTGTTTTGGCTTCCGTGGATGGTCAGGCATCTCAATCTCATAAGTGACTGGACCTTTCTGTGCTGTCACCGTATAAGGCCCCTGCCACTTAGCTAGTAAGCTGCTCTCAGTAGTAGGCAGCAGTAAAAGTACCTTTGTCCACAGCGAGGTTACGTTCTCTTGCGGCTTTGTCATACCATGACTTCTGTTTAGTTTGTGCCTTCTCCATATTTTCTCTCACCATCTGAGATAGGTAAGCAAATTTTTCCTGTAAGTTGAGCACAAAAGTTAGCACATTCTTCGATTCTGCTCTGTCTTTATCTCCTTCTAGAGTCTCTCTTAGAACACCGAATGGACCGCGAACGTATCGACCATATAGCAGTTCAAATGGGGAGAATCCTGTTGATGACTGGGAACCTCTCGATATGCGAAAAGCAGGTAAGGTAACCATTGGTCCCAATCAGACCCAGTCTCATTCACAAACTTGCAACATCTGCTTCAATGTAGCATTGTATCTTTCTACAAGCCCGTCAGTCTGCGGATGATAGGGTGTGGTCCTTAATCCCCTGATTCCTAACAAACTATTTACTTGTTTCATCAGTTTGGAAGTCAGATTGGACCCCTGATCAGTCAGAAGCTCTCTGGGAATCCCTACCCTGGAGAATAGCTGTATAAGCGTCCTAGCTATACTACTGGCATTGGTCTTCTTGAGGGAAAGGCTTCAGGGAACCGTGTCGCATAATCACACACTACTAAAATGTATTTATAACCAGTGCGGCTCGCTCTAAAGGCCCACCAGATCGACTGCAATCCTGGAGAATGGCTCTTCAACAACTGGCAGTGGTATTAAGGGCACCTTATCTCCCCTTTTACAGGTCCTACTTTTGGCACTCGCACATTCTTTAATGTATTTTGCCACATCTTTTGTCCAACCCGGCCAATAAAAATGTCTAGCAAGCCGTTCTGATGTCTTTACTTGCCCCATATGTCCAGACCAAGGGCTGCTATGACTAAGAAAAAGCACTCGCTCTCTCAGATTCTTCGGCAACACCAGTCTCTGTCCACTCTCATCTTGGTGGTAAAGTATGTCATGCTCTATGACAAACTTTTCTCCGTTTTAGCCTGGAGTCCCTCGCAGCCTTGTCAAAACAAACACGCAAGCTCGGGTCATCACGCTGAGTGGCGGCCACATCACTCGGGATGTCAAAGGCATCACCTGGAAGAATAGTAGGAGGTACAAAGTTACCAGCCTTCTGGGGAACGCCCCAGAGCTTCTCTTGCCTCCTCTGACTCCGGGCTTTATGGTACGTGCGCGGGCTCTCAGTTATTGAAAAGGGCAGCTCATCCCAATTGTCATGGGACCTTTCCTTCTGCTTGGCTGCTTGAGCCCATGTAACCACAAGTGCCTCTGCCTGCAGAGCACTCTGTAGCAAGTCTTCTATACCCGGCACGTCCAACCCTAAAAGTACTGGGTATGGCATGTTATCAACGATTCCCATTGGCAACTCTTAACCTACACCTTTTATCTCCAGGTTTATCCTTACCAGAGGATAGGTAACCTCTTCACCGTGAACACACCTCAGAACTACGCTCTGCCCGACTCAACCACTTGGCCCTCCAGACACTCTCGTCTCACCAAAGATTGGGTGCTTCCGGTATCTATCAGTGCTTTGTACTGCCGTCCAGCCATAGTAACCCTCACAATCTTCTCCCTGTTTACTAAAGGAGTCTTCTTTGTGGGCAGGGGACAGGGTTCAAAACAAAGCTTTGTCTCTCTCTTCTTGGGGCAATTCCTATGAATGTGGCCTTTCTGGTTACAACCGTAGCAAATCACTCCTTCCCTATAAACTCTTCTCTCAGGTAGGTGGACTGCACTAACTGGACCACAACCCGTATCAACCCGAGACATACCTTTGGGCTGTTCCATCGGTCTAGGTTTC
The DNA here is from genome assembly GCF_016835505.1 of Polypterus senegalus. NCBI lineage: Eukaryota > Metazoa > Chordata > Cladistia > Polypteriformes > Polypteridae > Polypterus > Polypterus senegalus. The sequence goes on along the minus strand of NC_053156.1, from coordinate 177,375,004 downwards.
ATGCTGACTTTGTCTTCTCTTCGCAGATTCCTCGGACGATGAGCGCCAAAAACACCTCTGCAAGGTCTGCAGCTTCCTTGGAGGTTTTAGGTCGATGTTCCTCCACCCAGGTCCGCAGTCTGCCATCGAACACCTGTAAAAGTTGTTCTAATAAAACAAAGTCAATTATTTGATCCACAGTGTGTTTATCAGATTTGTAACCATTTTGTACAAAGTTCTTTTAGGAGTGCCAGCAGCTCCTTCGGAGACTGTCCATGTTCCCACTCTACAGAGCGAAATCTAATTCTATAAGTTTCTGTGCTAATTTCAAATTTTTCTAGGATGGCCCCTTTAAGGCTGTCGTACCTCAAAGACTCCTCCGCTGGCATGGCCAAAAATGCTGCTCTGGCTCTCCCTGTCAGCAAGGGTACCAAACGGACTGCCCATTCCGACTTTGGCCAGCCACATACTGTCGCCATCCTTTCAAAGGTTGTTAAATAGTGCTCGATGTCCTCAGGCTCGGCAAACGGCATCAGGCGAGGATAATCCATGATTCTCACTGGTGAACCTCTACTCCTCTCTGCAGGTTCTTCTGAGACTTGCGACCGTGACTGCTGTACTAGATCCACTTGTCCCTAGAACTGGGTGAATTGGTGTTGGAGGCTCTTGAAACGATGTTCCAACCGCCGATCCTTGTCCTCCTGGACAGCTATGAACTGACGCAAGAGTGTCTCCACAACTCTGATGTCACCGGGGCTGGTGGTATCCTCTGTAGCCCGAGCTGTACTGGAGTCAACTCCATGTCCCCGATCAGGAGTTTCCTCTCCAGCCTGTTTTTTTGGAGCCATACTGTATCCACAGTCTTCATCTGTGCTCAAAAAAAAAAAATTCTCTCTCTCTCCAACTTGATCTATCCCACCGCTGCCACCAAACTGATATCCCGTGTAGTGGGAAGTGGCCCCAGCCTACACTCTGGACATCTGATAGTTCATGAACTGAACGGGATCAAATGGAGAGATGAGACACAGACAAAAATTGGAGGGTGAATGGTGCAAATTTATTTACAAGAGTGCTGTACACAAAAAAAATGTAGTAGTGTCAGGTGGGCTTTGAGACACAGTCCTTCAACCCTGACTCTTCAAAAAGAAATAAAAACAAACAAAAAGGAAAAATATGGTGTATTTACAAAAACAGTGCACTCCTACAAAAACTACACACACACGCTCCAATAATGAAGGTTGTCTTCTTTTATCCCTGGTTCAAGACGTTCCTCCAGCAGGAAAGAAATATGCACAAAAACAAGTGTGTGTATATACAAAAATAAAACAATTGCACCAAACCCAAAATCAAAAACTATCCCAGCACCAAATAAGTATATATACCTCCACCAAAAATAATCACTAGGAGATATATAACTCTATATACAAAAGAATATATACAAAAGAATACATGCAAAAGCCGCCAAAATTACAACTGCTCCTACAAATAGCTCAGCAGTGCTTATTCCTACCTCGCTCTTAGGTCCACTGACGACCCCTGTTGGCCGGTAACTCTTTAAATATAACCGGCAAGATTGTCCAGCCAATCTGCCAACATGTCTACCTCATGCACCTATCCCGGTAGACGGTAGCGCAATCACGCCACACGCCGCGACACGCCCGGAGCAACTATGTATTTAAAACCAAACTCCTGCGGGTCGCGCGCGCGTATAAGCCCTCCGGTACAGCCAACGGCTATGCTGAGCTCAAGCACGACCGTTGCTGACTCACCAGTAAGTAAACCATTTTTGACATTATGGGATCCCCATCTCTGATTCAAACCAATGCCGGCTTCCTCTTTTAGGCGCGCCGCACTTTAAACCGCCTGCACTAGGCAGGCTGCGAGGACACCGGAGTGTAAAAATGAACACATGCGGCGGAGCCCGTACTGGCCATTATACCGGCCCCACGTGTGTCCAACACCCCGCGCCTCACTGCGCTCACCCGCTAGACGGCCCCGCATTCCCGCGACAGCGCCCTGAACACACCAACGGTTAGTGCACTTTCTTATATTGAATATAAATGCTGCTACATACTTAAATTTGGTAAGACGCGACCCGCGCATTACCACAACATGTGATGGGAAGATCCCTTAAAAACTTTGCTGACAAATCATCATTATATCATGATGATCTAATAGTTATTTAAAATTATAGATGTGTGGTATCCGGGCCTAATTCATTTTAAATAAAGTAGATGTAATACAAATGCCTACTCTAAAAATCTATTGAGGAGAGCTGTGAATTAATCATTTTATTGTATTGATGGGATGGGGTCTTTTGGGAAGAAAACTAAACTTGGATACCTGTATATTTTGTTCCTTATTTTATGTTTTATTTTCATCACTATGAAGGTATATACTTATTAAGATTTTTAATAATTGTGAGTGCTCATGCTGACAGATCAGGGTCATGTGGGTTTAGCAAGTTCTTTTGAGTTTGTCTTGGGGTCATCACAATTAGTTTGCATTTCCACATTAATGATAGGACATGAATATTTGGATTTACAGTATACATGATTTTTGCCTAATGCTAACAAATGGAATTGTAAACACCATTTTTTGCCACACGTGCTTGTGAAAACTTTTTTATATGTATGCCTATCAGTATTTAAAATTTTTACCTGCCTGCTGTTTGTGACACTATGAATTGCAATATTTTTCCATAGTCTTCTGTGAGGCAACTGAATATCTACACCTTTGAAAATCCATATTCTTCACCATTTGGAAAAAATTTATCAAATTGGGCTGAGTATGTCTCCTTAAGTTACCAATAAACCTATACAAAGGCACTGAGTGAGCAAAATTCCAAATTGTCAGAGGTCATCTTAGGGCTATTAGAGCCAGCAGAGTCTCCTCACCTATCAATAATAAGATTGAAATATGTCACAATAATAAATGTTCTACTGGTCCACCTCAAGACGGATAATTTAATTTGTGAAATTCCACAATTTTTATCTTTTTCTCTTTTAGCCTGCTTTGAACAGTAGATATTGATGATATTTATTTTATAATGCCAGTATACTTATTTCAACATAAACGTACAATGTTGATTTTAGTCTTCCTTTTTCGTAGTCATCATTTATGACTGATTCTGAACATATCCATATAGCCTCTCAGCTCTGCATTTAGAAATATAATATTACTAGCAGAATACCCACGCTTCGCAGCGGAGTAGTGTGTTAAAGAAGTTATGAAAAAAAAAAGGAAAAATTTTAAAAATAACGTAACATGATTGTTAATGTAATTGTTTTGTCATTGATATGAGTGTTGTTGTCATATCTATATATATATATATATATATATATATATATAGATATATATATATATATATATATATATATATATATATATATATATATATATATATAGCAAAATACCCATTGGCTGTGGAGTAGTAAAAGAAAAGGAAACATTTTAATAATAACGTAACATGATTGACAATGTAATTGGTTTTCATTGTCATGAGTGTTGCTGGCATATATATATATATATATATATATATATATATATATATATATATATATATATATATATATATATATATATATATATATATATATATATATATATATATATATATATATATATATATATACACACACACATATACTATGGGGTGCCAAACAGGCAAATACATTGATTTTGTGAATATATAAAGTCGGCGTCAGAATATATAAAGTGAAAACTTGAATATATAAAGTCAGTGTCGGTATATAAAAAGTCAAACTTGTTTCTGAATATATAAAGTCAAAAGTTGAATATATAAAGTCATTCCTGATTATATAAAGTCAACATCGGAGTATATAAACTCACTCCTGAATATATAAAGTTAAAGTCAAAATCTATTGATTGAAACGACTCTGAACTGAACTAAGTTAACAAAAACGTATTCAGAAAAATAAATTAAAAAAACACTGTTCGTTTAATATTTTGAAAATAATGCATGTGCCCTGCCCAGGATTGGTTCCTGCCTTGCACCCAGTGTTGGCTGGGATTGGCCAGCGCTGACTTTATATATTCCGATGCTGACTTTATATATTCAAGTTTTGACTTTATATATTCCAGCGCTGACTTTATATATTCAAGTTTTGACTCTATATATTCAGATACAAGTTTTGACTTTATATATACCGACGCTGACTTCATATATTCAAGTTTTGACTTTATTTATTCCGACAGTGGCTTTATATAATCAAGTTTTGACTTTATATAGTTAAATTTAGCCAACATTGCATAACTTTTTCTTTACCATAGAAATTTAAAGACTAAATTCAACTTCCATTCCTAACAAAGATATTTCTGGTGACTAAATAGAACCTACTTATATCCAAATTCGAGCTATTGAGCTGTCGCCTGCGTGCATGAATAAGTCACCCTCGCTTCGCTCTTACTTTTTTACCGTTCATTTAATCATGGCTAGTGGCGGAAAAATGATAAAATGGAAGGATGATTACACTGAGTATGGCTTTACCAAAACAATTATTGATGGCGAATCATTTATTCATAAAGCTTCAATTGTTGATCTGTTTTTCTGTGTTAATTTCATATTTTTTCATATTTCTTATCAAACCAAGGGTGTGTGAGGGTAAAATGAATCGGAAAGCGCTGATCAATGTAATCGGTGTACCAGGAAATCATGCATTGACAGAAGTTCCCCTTTGCTTGTAATGCAAAGTGTGATTAAATGCTTGATTTTGTAATGCGTTATGGAGCACATGCATCGAAGCTTCTCAGCTGTGCTTGTGCTAAGAAAAGGAAACATTTTAAAAATAATGTAACACGATTGTCAATGTAACTTTTTGTAAGTAGTGCCTGAAGGATTCAGTGTGGAGAAACTGTAGAGACAGCATGTGTATTAACTTGTGGATTTTTCTGTGAGTATTTGGTGGCAGCGTCACAATGTCGCTTCCGTAACACTGCGTTAGCTGCGGAGCTCAGCTCAGAGCGAAATGAGGTGAATGGGAGGGGATATGATGACGTGACTCCCCCACCCGCCTTAACTGTCAATCCCCCACAAACACAGTCTCTCGGAATTTGCATAAGCACAGCCCTTCACCTGCAATTTTAACTTAGTTAAAAAGTGATCAAAACTCTCATTTAAATCCTGCGTCCTCTCATTAAACTTGTATCCCGCATTAACCGTGGGCATGACAAATGCCAGCGGGCAGCCTGTCTATGAACTTAATTTAAACTTTAGGTTTACACCGCGCTTTGTTTCCGAAGTAGCAGCACTCATGAATATGGTTGTATATGTCACTTGCTCGCTTCTTATTGTTTCGCTGCCTTCTCAATTATATAATGCATGTTTTCTTCAGAGCTTTTTGGAGCTCTTCCTGGTTTTCTACATAGTGAGTTGACAGTCCGTTCACGTGATTACGTGGGAGGCGTGATGATGTCACATGCAGCTCCGCCCCCCACGGCCATCGAGCTAACGTCCATTACAGTATATGGAGAAAAATAGCTTCTAGTTATGACCATTACACATAGAATTTCGAAATGAAACCTTCCCAACTTTATTAAGGAATCTTTAAGGAATGAGCCTGCCAAATTTCATTCTTCCACCTACACGTGAACTTGAAGAATTAGTGATGAGTCAGTGAGTCAGTCAGTGAGTGAGTGAGTCAGTGAGGGCTTTGCCTTTTATTAGTATAGATTCATCCTGTTTCATTAGGAAAAGCTTATATTCCAGATTGTCAGGTAATTTTCTAACCCACTTAAGTGATAGAGGCTCTCCCAGCTAGCATAGCGCGCAAGGTAGAAACAAGTTCTGGACAGGGTACCACTCCATCACAGGACAAACACACACACACACACAAACTAGGGTCAACTTAGAGTCACCAATCCACCTAAACTGCATGCTTTTGGACACTGTGAGAAACCCACACAGACAAAGGGAGAACCTGGGATGCAAAAACCTGGTCTCTTTACTGTGAGGCAGCAGTGCTACTACTGTACTACCTTGTGTTTCATATTGATATTCTCATTTTACAAACACACTCACACATATGTATATTAAAGGGCTGTCATAATTACAATTTTTAATCACGATCAATGGCAAAATGTCACTTGAGTAATCTAGATTAATTGATTGTTTAAAAAAGGGAGTTCAGAAATGTCCATTATTCCCTTGTGAATGTGACTGCTGTACAACATCTTAGCTGCTGAAAATGTAAAGACTTATACCTTTCATATAAATCTTGATGTTCTCACTTCAACCTTATGAGTGAAACTGGAAGAAGTGTCAAGTGTTTTTTATTACTGCTGTACAAGAGTTAATTACAATACAAATTTTGCTCCTAAAAACTTTTTTGGTTGCTGCTAAGGAACATTGATAGAAAAGCTTTTTTTTCTTATAGAGGGATTTTTTTTTGCCTTTTTCCATCCACACAGCAGTAAAGGTAGTTGACTGTTTTGAGAAGGGTGCTGAATATTTACTTGTATTTGTATTCAAAACTAGCATTAGTAAACCGGCCAGTCCATAAGTACAGTAAATAAGTAGCGTTGCAGCGCCATTTAGTTAAAAGTAACATTGATTCCTTTCCTTCTTGAAAATAAATTAAGGCATATAAAGAAGAATTGGAGAGAGCATCATATAGCAATCATATAGTTAAGTGCTAATGCCATTAAAAAGTTCCTTAAGAAGAAAGCATTTATTTTCAGCTCCAGATAGGTGTCTGATTTGAGAGCAATAAAGTAAATTAAAGGGACACAGGTGCCCCTCAAGACTGTGTACTTTCTCCCTTACTTTGTTCCTTGTACACCAATGACTGCAGGTTCAGTGATCCTTCAATTAAAATCATTAAGTTCACTGATTATACCACCATAACTGGTCTAATTAATAATGGTAATGAAACACCTCATATACTGTAAAAGAGGTGTCTTGTGCTTCCAACAACATAGTGCTCAATATCACCAATACAATGGAAATGGTCATTGATGTTCACAGACAGCAGTTATGACCTCTGCCACTAGAAATTAACAATTCTGCTATTAATATGGTTAAATCATTCACATTTTTGGGAACAACTTACACAAACAGTATCAACTGGGGCATTAACACCATTTCCATATCTAGAAAGGCACAGCAGTGGTTATACTTCTTACACCAACAAGGGAAACTGAACATTTTTCAGTTAATCCTAGTTCAATTTTATGAAGCTATAATTAAAAGTGTAATCACATTCTCCATTGTTGACTGGTACAGACTCCAAAAATAAATTACAGCGTACTCTGGGAGTCTGCTGTGAAAATAATTAGAGGGCTCTTCCATTTGTTGCAGTCCTGTATACATCTCATGTCACTACCCATGTCATAAGGATCACCACGGACACATCTCACCCAGCTCATCACCTGTTCAAAAAACTTCCCTCTGGTAAAGGCTTCAGGTCAATTAAAGCTAAAACTAACAGACACCTCAACAATTTCTTTCCCAGAACCATAGTCCTCTCAAACCAGTAACTTCTTTGTATATTCATGCATTCTGTCATATACTGTATGAAGGTGTGGGTATGTGTACCGTATATGTACAGTATGTGTGTTTGTGCATACACACTGCACACTCATACTTTCACTTGCACCTCATCAGCTGCACCTTTCCTTTATAATTGTTCTATTCTGCAGCTTTCTTTGAAGTTTTTCTTTTTAACGTATGCTACTCATGTTATTTGTATGTGATGCTGTGTTCTGTTACAAGTAGCTCCAAATCTACTAAGTCAAATTCCTGTTGAATATTTTGTTACATGCTTTGTATGCACTTAGTTTATAAGTATTGACAGTTTTGTCCTTTGAACCATCTAGGACAGTTTTTTTATGTAAAAAGCAACCATTATAAATGTAATCTTTCTCAGCCATAACTAATGGAATAGCTTAGATTGGGGTAAGTCAATTTCCCTTAAAATGTTATCCCATCTGGTCAGGGCCTCCACTAATATAAAGCTAATGCTATGATGTGGAGCATAATCTTTGACCTCAGCAACTGCTAACAGTAGTAACAGTGCATGAATTTGTATAATACTAGACCAGTTAATCAAAGCAAATGCTTAACTACTGCACAATATTGACACCTCTGTGATTAAATTTCACATAATATCTGTAAGCCAGGTGTTTTCAACCTTTTTTCTTGTAGCACCTCCAGGAATTTGAATATTCTTAAGTACCGCAATTTTAAGATTGAAAGAAATTGTTAATTACTGAACTCTTTACTACGCAAAACAAAAAGTGGAATTTCTTAACTACACACCTCCCATTAATATTGCTCTTAGGGATTTTAAATAGTAATTACAGGTGTTTTTTTTTGTGTGGTTGTGTAAGCTTTTAAACTTTCCTTATGTGCACCATATGCCGTTTCAATTAATTATTTTTAATCTAACAACAGTAGCAAGGTTTGATACAGAATAAAAATAAGAAGATCTGAAATTTTTATATTTTTAATTAACAAATAATATACATGTATTAATTTTTTATTCATTTTGATTTGGATTAGCTCTACTTGACTTTATTACCCATCTCTCAGTTTACCTTTATGTCAAGATGCTCATGTAACCTGTGTGTGTGCTATACCACCAAATATGTTGTCTGTTAGGCTTTCTCTGAATTTACTGTTTTAATCCTCTTTATTTATTTATCTGGTTTGTACAATGCTATATACTGTATACCCTGCCATTCATTCTTAAATTCTGTGAAGTGCCTTGAGTGTGGAAAAGGTGCTATATAAATACAATGTGTTATTATTATTATTATTATTATTATTATTATTATTATATAAGTTTCAGGGTAAAGTGTTCTGTAGGTTATTATTATCAATATTGAATTTGAGTTTTTAACAACTTTTAGCACTGTTCTGTTTCTACATTCAGCCTGATCTTGCACTTATTTTTACAGGAAGGATGAGTTATCAATTCAATTCAAGTCAAGTTGGGGAGCATGCACTGGTACAGTGCGTTGCCGCACCCACTACACAACATAACAACTCGGGGTCCCGGTTGGCAACCCCCCAGGCAGACACATGGTCCAGTCCCACCCTCCGGAAATGACCTTCTATCTGCCGCAGCCAGGTGTTACATGGGCGACCCCTTGGCCTGGTCCAGCTACTCGGGTCCCCAACAATGAGGATCTTATGAGCTGGATCACCCTCAAGGAAATGCGCCACATGGCCGTAGTGCTGTAACTGACACTCCCTCACAATGCAAGTAATGTGCCTCATTCAGGACTCCATGAGAAACTGCTCATTCGACACAAAGCCAAACCAACAGTACCCAAAGATTTTCCGGAGAGACACAGCACCAAAGGAGTCCAGTCTTTGTCTCAGGTCACTGGATAGCGTCCATGTCTCGCAACCATATAGCAAGACAGGAAGCACCAGGACTCTAAAGACTTGGACCTTCATCCTTTTGCATAGATATCGGGAGCACCACACATCCCTTTCCAATGACCTCATGACACCCCATGCTCTCCCAATCCGTCTACTGACTTCATAGGAAGAGTCACCAGAGACATGAATGTCACTGCAAAAGTAAGTAAACCTCCCGCCAAGGTCGACACTCTCTCAGCAGACAGACACACTGCTGATGGCAGTGAACAAGAGGTCATTAGAGACCTGGATCTTGGTTTTTATCCAGGACACTGGCAAGCCCAGATACTTAGACTCCTCACTCAGTCTCTCAAGCGCCCTGATCAGAGCCTCTATTGGCTCCGTGAAGATCACAGCATCATCAGCAAGGTCAAGATCCGTGAATCTTTCTTCACCAACACATGCCCCACAGTTACTGGACCCCATGACCCTATGAGTAGGAGCAAGAGCACACCCCAGAATCAACTGGGAAAACACAGAGGCTCTGCCTCCACTCTGCACAGCACTCACAGTACCAGTGTATAGGCTGGCCATGATATTCAGCAACCTTGAGGGGATCCCACGAACCCTCAGGATGTCCCACAGGGCAGCTTGATTAACTGAGTCAAACGCTTTACGAAAATCGACAAAGGCTGCAAAGAAGCTCTGTCAATATTAGCATTTGTGCTTTATAAGGACTCTCAGTGCCAGAATGCAAGTCAATAGTAGACTTCTTAGGCGTAAAACCAGACTGGCTCGGTCACTGGTAGATGAACAAGTGATCAAGGATCCTATTGAGGAGACCTAAGGATCTTACCCAGCACCGAGAGCAGTGCTATAACCCTGTAGTTGCAGCAATCCAGGCAATCACCCTTCCCTTTCCAGATAGAGACGACAAGTCCCATTTTCCAGTCAGCTGGGATGATGTCAGTCTCCCAAATGGAAGCAAAGATTGATTGGAATGCCAGGAGGACAGCCCTACCACCAGCCTGGAGAAGTTCACCCCGGATACCATAGATCCCTGCAGCCTTTCCTCCCCTCAGATGGTTCAACACCTGTGCAATCTCAGTGATATTGGGTGGTTTACAGCTAATTGGAGGATCAGCCTCAAGAACCGTGAACCCAGAGATATCCAATGTCCTATCCGGAGGATCCGCTTTGAACAACTGCTTAAAGTAGCCAGCCCAGTGGGTCACAACTGCAGTGTCATCCATCAGCTACTCTGACTGCGACTCTCCGAGGAACAGATTCAGATGTGCTTAATGCTTCGATTCCTCTGTAAGCAGGACGTGGGTCACTAGACCACAGAAGGTGTGTCACTTGCTCACAGATTCCTCTAACAAACACCTCTTTATCTACGATCAGAGCCCTTGCAGCCGTCCTTTTCAGTTCCCAGTACACACCAGAGTTGCCATTGAGCCGTGAGCTGCGACTCCTCTCGATGATATACAGGGTGCCCTGTGAGATGAAACACCTCCTTCTGGGAACACCAGGCTTAGGTGTCTGAAACAAAAGCTTTCTGCTAACGATTAATATTAATGATACCAAAATTAAATGTTAGATGCATATTTTATTATTAATAATTGTTAGAATTCATCTTTGTTCTTCATTATATATTCTTCTTCTAATTTCTTAAATTGTTCTTTTAAAAATCTTGTAACATTATAGTACAGGGAGAGGGAATCAGACATGCTGTACAGACATGCTCATGCAGGTAGAGAGGGTGATAAAAAGAGTAATCACCTGAGATGCCCTCTTTTGCAAAAAATAGTTTTGGCTCATGGTTCTTGAGCAGTTGCCATCCTTGTATGGATCGGCTAAACAATGCATGAAAGCCTGAGGGATCTTGTGACAAGTAGTTTAAATAAATAATCAGAACCTGATAATGTGCAGGCTTAGAATGGGCACAGGTGTGCACCTGACGGAGTTGCTGCGGGGCTGATTGAGTAGCTCGGCTGATGGCGCACTCGCATACAAAGCGAGCAGATAATTTGGGTGGTGCATTCAAGCCTCAGAGTGAACTGAGTTTCACATCAGTGCCCAATCAGGCGAGTATAACGGGAGCTTACACAGCTGAGGAACAATGAAAGAGGAAAGACAGAAAGAAAAAAGGAAGGAAGAAAGAAAGGAAGGTTAAAAGATGGAGGAATATAGGCAGGAATGAGAGATGCCAGGGTGCAAGTGGATGGAAGCAGGCAGAAGGGGTAAGAGGCTCTTAGGGAAGCAAAGGGCAAACACTTGGGGGAGGAAGAGGGCCATTTGGCTAAGCAATTTTTGGGTAGCCGGAGTGGTAGCAAAAGCAGGAAGAATGAGGCTTGGCACAGTGCCCTGCTTGAGAGCCTGTGGGACAGCAGGTACCCAAGCCTGGAAGAAAAGTTTGCCTGTGCCTGTCAGCAAGGTATCGACTTTGGAGAAGATTCACCTGGGACTGAGTTTTTAGAATTGTCTTCTGCCTTAGAATTTTTAACCTTGCTTTAATAGATTTATTTATTTGAACTTGGCTTTAACCTATACACACACAGTATTTTATTGGATTATTTATTTATTGATGACATGGAGTACTGCACTTTTAAATACTGTTTTTTAGTAAATAGTTAAAAATAAAAGCACTTGGCACTCTTTGCACCTAACCCTTGCTGTAAGTGTGTGTCCTCATTTGCCTGGCTCATCTCGGTACATGACTATTGAAGTTTTGGGTTCAAGAGGCTCCAAAATGCAATAAAGAGCATGGAGCTAACTCGGACCATCACAGAGCTGTTTGCTTGGAGCCAATGTCAGCAGTCAAAGACCTTAATTTGGTGCAGGTGGTGGACACTGGGATGGGAGAGGCTGCAGTAGAGTTAACAGCAGGAGTGCCTTGAGATAGAGTGAGATCAGCTCAGCATAGATACTTGTGTTTGACCACTATGTAACCAAAGGCCTCCCTTTCTTCCTCGCATACCAGTTGACATTTATTTGTGTATTGCACACTTTGAGGACTGCTTCTCTTGTTCATAACCATTATACTAGTAATTTTAAGTAACAACTCAAGAACTTTTTCAGTTATTGTTCAGTTGAAAACCAGGCAAGAGATGAAAATAATCACAAAGAGAATAAAAAAAAAACCCTGATCATGAAAACTTCCATCTGACAACCACAAGCCCCAACCTTTCTATGTCTTCTATTTCCTGCTTAAGAGCACTAACAACTGGAAATTGGTGTTCATTCTGGCCCCTACCACCAACAAAAGAATAATTATATAAAGCACTAGCAAAATACCCGCGCTTCGCAGCGGAGAAGTAGTGTGTTAAAGAAGTTATGAAAAAGAAAAGGAAACATTTTAAAAATAACGTAACATGATTGTCAATGTAATTGTTTTGTCACTGTTATGAATGTTGCTGTCATATATACCATACCATACCATATTTATTTGTTGAGCGCTTAAAAACACAGCATTACAACTGACCGAAGCGCTGTACAGTTACAACAAGCAGAACTAATAGCAAAATATTTAAAACATACATTACATACATATATATATACACACACACAGACACACACACATATAAACATTATATACATATAAACATATCTACTTATACATATATCTACTGTAATAAGCGGAGACCAGAGACGTGGAAAGGTCTGGGGCAGCCACCCGTTTAATTCGGTTTCCCGGCTGCAAAAGTCTTTGAGGCATTATAACAGTTGGTATAACAACAGAGTCCAAAACAGAACTGCCTGCCTAAGCAAAGGCAGTGAGCTTTATAGCACAGAGGGCGGAAATGATGTCGTCCTCTGGGCCGGAACTGGAAGTGACATCGTCCTTGGGGCCGGAACCGGAAGTGACCTCATCCTTGGGGCCGGAAGTGATGTGTCCTTCCTGGAAATGGCGGTTCCTGGTGGGATTTCCCGGGTAAGACCTGCAGAGAACTCAGAAAGAGCGTCAGCGTACCCCGCCCCCCCTGGGCAGATGTATAAGCAGTATTGTCTAAGCCCTTCAGCTGCTTCCCATGCATACGTGTGTGACACTACACATACACATATCTACACATACACATATCTATATATATATATGCATATACACATCTACATATATATACATATATACACATATCTATATATATATATATATATATATATATATATATATATATATATACAGTACATACATACATACAGATAAATATACATATATACACACATACATACACACATATACAGTATATATGTATATATATACACAGACACATATATACATATATATACAGATCTACAAATATATACAGTACATATATACTATGAGGGGCCGTTCAGGAAAAAAATATTGGTTCGTATATATATACATTGGTTCAGATATATATATCGATTCAGATACATTGGTTTGAATATATACATTGGTTTTAATACATCCGTTCAGATATATATTTCGGTTCAAATATATACATTGGTTGGGATATATTGGTTGAGATATATACATTGGTTTGAATACATCCGGCCAGATATATACATTGGTTTAGATACATTGGTTGAGATATATATAAATTGGTTTGCATAGATCCATTCTAATATATATACATTGGTTGAGATACATCCGTTCAGATATATACATTGGTTTGAATACATTCGTTCAAATATTGTTTGAGATATATATATTGGTTGATATACATTGGTTTAAATATGTATATTGGTTAAAATAGATTGGTTTAGATATATACATCGGTTCAGATACAACCGTTCGGATATACAGTATATATTGGTTCAGATAGATCCGTTCAGATATATACATTGGTTGGGATTTATGGGCAGGCACAACGCGGTCACCCATGTTTAGCATCTCCCTTTCGCTTCATCATTGCTTCAACACTGTTGTAATTATTGTGCACATTTTATACAAGTAGCATATGCCTGTCTGTCGCGTTTTGTTTCGTAATCCCACTTGTTTGGGGGTCCTCGATTTCAAAGCACTTTTTTTCCTTTCATTATTTAAAACACTCGCACAGATACCCGCCTCTTCACCTCGCTCCATCCCGCCCCGGCTCATTATACCCGCCTCACTCGCTCCCTCTTGTCCCACCCATGACAGATTCTTCTCAAAAGCAGAGTTACCAGAAAGCATTAATCGCAACCACAGTACCTCCCATTTTTCACCTCATGAGACGCTGGTTTATCATTGGTGGAAAGCCGCCCGCTGATATCTGTTATTCTGTATTGGCAGCATTTCATCAAAGGGCGATCTGCTTCAGTAAGGAACTTAGTCCTGTTTGCTGAAAGGATGTTATGGAGGAAAACACTGGAGTTGCTCTGTTTCTTTAAATGTTCATCAGGGATCAAAATGACCAGAATATTCCTGCTTCACAAATAACTGATGTTTAACTGTTTTTATAGTAAAACTAACAAAACCACACACAAGCACGTACACGCTCACAAATCGTGGGTCGCACGTACTACTGATTAAGCGTATCTGTCAAGGGCGATTATTTTTTCACCCCATAAAACAGATTCTTCTCAAAAGCTGAGTTACCAGGAAGCATTGATAGCAACCGCAGTACCTCCCATTTTTTCACCTCAACAGACGCTGGTTTATCATTGACCGGAAGCCGCCCGGTGATTTCTATTTCGTAATGGCATCATTTCATTAAAGGGCGATCTGTTTCAGCAAGGAACTTAGTCCTGTTTGCTGAAAGGATGTTATGGAGGAAAACACTGGAATAGCGCTGTTTCTTCTGAATGTTTATCAGTGATCAGGGACCAGAATGATCAGAATATTCCTGCTTCACAAATAACTGATGTCTGTTTTTATTGTAAAACTGAGAAAACCACACACGTGCGTACACAACTCAAACACTCAAACTCACAAATCGTGGGTCGCACACACTACTGATTAAGTGTATCTGTCACGGACGATCATTTTTTTTCACCCAATAAAACTTTAGTTTGTCAAAGTTAGAAAGCAGCGCGGTGATTTCTATCATTCCTTATTGGCAGCATTTAATTTAAAGATGATTCACGTCAACAAGGTGAAAGAGTCTCTTATTTTGACAGGGCGATCTTTTTTGGGTTTAAGCATTTTTGATTGACTTACAAAAGAAAATAGTTATTACTTACGATCTTTGCTTCAAATTGGCTTTTTAAAAAACATTTTTGATATAATTTATTTATGACAGTATAAAATAAAAAAAGTAGTGCTCAAAATTATAATGCGCGTATCTAACAGGAAGAGGTGGTGGTAAGAGTAAGATTGCTGACTCGCAGTTAAATGATCACTGGTTTGTGTCCGGGGGGCTTCCTTTCTGTTCATTTATTTATTTATTTATTATTTATTTATTTTCAAATTGCTTTGAGTAGTAAGAAAGGCGCTATGAAAACGCAAGGAATTAATAACAATGATAAGAATGGTAGTAGTAATATTTATTATTATTATTATTATTATTATTATTATACGTGTGAATGCATGATCAAATTCAGCCGCTGCGTAGTGGGGTATGAATAGGGACAATACCAAACATAATGTGTATATTATTGAAGTGAAGGTTCATATAAATTAATTATATATAACTTTTTAACAAGTTGAGAGATGTCAACTGGTTAAAATGCACGAAATTATACATGTATTGCTTTATAGTCCACACATAGTGTATGTATATTATTAAAATAATGATATAAAATCCTATAAAATGGTATAGAATCTGCGTCGTAGACTTATGTTGTGTCAAATTTCTTCAAAGAAGTTTTTAATTATTTTGCTTTAAAAAATCTTACGGCAAACATGTGAACCGTTGAAAATCGCTGATCTTAATCAATTTGTTTTAACTCATGCTCCGTGCAAAATGCTCTCATATCTGTTAGTAAACACGCACGCGCAGCAATGTCCTGATCTCTGCGTTCTAAGGCTGCAGGTATATTAAACGCTATTGACGTTTTACTGGGGTGCTCTGTGATTGAGGGCGGACAGTAAACTTTGTTAAAATGATATCGAAAAATACCAGTCGTCAGTTGTGTTTTCAGTCGTTTTGGTGTGTTTACTGTTCTGTTACCAAAAAATTCTTCAACGGGGCTCATCAACAAAGAAACGTGGATAGTAAGATTTAGTAAAATATCAGTAATAATAATACATTGCTCGACACCCAGTAACACTTTACAAAGACATTTAAAAGACAGCTCGTTAAAATAAATGTAGCAATCCATTGTCATGCTATAAGTGACAGCTTGCTCTTAAACATTTACACAGGTGGTTTTTCCTGGGAATAAAAAGGAGAAAAATCCAAGGAAATGTTTTGTTGTTGAACTCAAATTTCACCTCCGCCATGTGAGTCATTAAAACTATTGGAATGAAATATAGTTCTATATAAATAAATAAATAAATTTCCTATCACACCCACCCTTTCACCTCTGTACATTGAGAGGAATCTCATTTTCACAGCAGGTGCAATTATCCTATAAAACACATAGGAGTTCTGTGCACCGTTTTTCATTGGAGATTAAAACTCATCAAATGTATTTTAAAAACTTTTAGCAGCCTGTGGCATTCCTCATCTGTAGTGGTCCATTACAAAATGAACACCAGGCAGTTAAAATTGTGCACAGTTTCTTTAATAAGCCTATCAGACAGTCTTTTATAGCACTTTCATATCGAGTGTGTCTCTTAATCCCTTCTAGCAGAGGAGACACTTATTTCCACAGCTTGATCTATGCTGTAGAAATGTGTGCCCCTGTCTTCTGCTTGTAAATTAATACTGGAATTACAAAACTGTCCACAGTTTATTTAAAGAGATTGAAGGAAGTCTTCTATATCACTTTTTTGTCTACTATGTCCTTACTCATCCACTAATTTAAAAAATCAAGCTTACACTGTCTTTTTAAGTATGTCTATGAAAATCGCTGTGAGTAGCCAGAAAAATGCTATATAAATGTAAGATATTATTATTATTATTATTATTATTATTTAGGTTTTTTAAAATCCAAATAAACCTGATAGGACTTCTTCCAAGATATGTGCCACTCTAGGGTACCAAGTATGTCAAACTGATTAGGAAATTTTGTGATCAGTTTATTTAAAGTATATTAAGCAAAACATTTGACATTTCATGATACAGTATATACTGCAAATATACATTTAAATTGTAACCGCTGATAATTATTTACTCGTGCGCTTATGTTTTCCATAAAACAGCTTCAATATGTGCACAAAGTATAGGTGATAAAACACACAAATTCTGACATTAGCATGACTGTTGAAGGAAAAACATGTATTAGAAAGTATTCTATGGAGTTTTCATAAATTAATCAATACCTTTTGAGTTTTCTTGATATATTTTGTAATCAGGTTTTTAAATTTTTTTTTATTTTTACTGCCACTTCACAGATCAACAATCCCCAACATGGTCACTGTCAGAATAAGTCTTTAACTTTTTCCTGTGTCCATTGATACATTTTCCGGGTTTCACTACCCATCTGAAAGAGTTGGCATCAGGTTGGGTGGCACTTTTAAACTGTAGTAGTATGAGCAAGCGTCAATGTGGCAAGCACTAGATTGGCATTTCTTTCCGTCTCATTTTTTGTCCTGTGGCCCAAGCCTGTAAATCTCTTTTGTAAATGGATGGCTTGGATAGAGGACAGATACTAACAATTTTCAAGGCTATATTAAAACAATACTAAAAGATATTTGTGTATGTGTGTTGTAGTGCCCCATGTTGTAAGTGTTAGATCCATTGAAGAAGTCAACTTAAACAAAGAAAATGTACATTTTGCAGGTTTGTTTGAAGTGTTTTACATTATAACCATATTATTAATTGCTGCGTGAATATAATTTTTTCAAGGGGATGACCTTTACTATTGTCAAAAAAGACAAGCAGGGCAACAGGAGGAATATGAAAGTTATTTGTTGAGTTTAGGAGACAAAGGATACTTGTAAGGAAGTTCATGCCAGTGCTATCGGTGTACATTCTGGAATTTATAAAACTGCTGATATTATTTCACAAAGATGTTACTGGCCTGGTTTTATGCTGACATTAAAATGGCTATGTTTTCTGATAATTATAATCATTATTTTAATTAAAAGACTATAATTGTCAGAACAGATTCAATAAAATGTTTTAATATCTCAGTTGCTGTTTGTCGGACTCTTTAATTGACTTGTCCTACAAATGTGTATCAGTGGATATTTGGTACTTCATTTGACAAATAATATTAATTTTTCCAAGTCTCATATATTTCAGATAGATAGATAGATAGAACTTTACTTGTCCTCTAAGGGAAAATGTGCTTCTTTTTTTAACAGAGGCTGAATGAATAAATAAATTAATATTAATATAATGAAAAAAACAGCCAATCCAATAACAATTGTCTAATGTTCATTCTGCAAGCAACAGTTGGGGCTCACAACTCTGACAAAAAGCTCAGCTGTAGAAGTGAGTGTCCCTTTGAGTGGAGAGGACAATGGGACACAGTAGACTTGAAAGTGATGTAGAAGACTTTCATCAATCTTTTACCATGGATTTCAGATAATATTAGTTATCCAGGGTTCATTTTGAAAGCAGCAGACAGGGTGCACACAAGCCCATGGATCTGCTCCAGCCATGGAAATGAGTGTTCCCTGTAGGGGATAGGATGCAGACACATAGTGGAGAAGATTATATAGAAAACTATACCTACAACCTTTTAAAATCAATTTTACATATTTTTACCTCTCCAGTGTTCATTTTGTAATCAGCAGTCAGAGGGCACACATTTTACGGCTCTGCAGCAGCCATGGAAAACGAGCGTCCCGACCAGTGGATGAGACATGCGTTTTCATTCCAATAGTTTTAATGACTCACATGGCGGAGGTGAAATTTGAGTTCAACAACAAAACATTTCCCGTGGATTTTTTCCCCTTTTTTATTCCCAGGAAAAACCACCTGTGTAAATGTTTAAGAGCAAGCTGTCACTTATAGCATGACAATGGATTGCTACATTTATTTTAACGAGCTGTCTTTTAAATGTCTTTGTAAAGTGTTACTGGGTGTCGAGCAATGTATTATTATTACTGATATTTTACTAAATCTTACTATCCACGTTTCTTTGTTGATGAGCCCCGTTGAAGAATTTTTTGGTAACAGAACAGTAAACACGCCAAAACGACTGAAAACACAACTGACGACTGGTATTTTTCGATATCATTTTAACAAAGTTTACTGTCCGCCCTCAATCACAGAGCACCCCAGTAAAACGTCAATAGCGTTTAATATACCTGCAGCCTTAGAACGCAGACATCAGGACATCGCTGCGCGTGCGTGTTTACTAACAGATATGACAGCATTTTGCACGGAGCATGCGTTAAAACAAATTGATTAAGATCAGCGATTTTCAACGGTTCACATGTTTGCCGTAAGATTTTTTAAAGCAAAATAATTAAAAACTTCTTTGAAGAAATTTGACACAAATAAGTCTACGACGCAGATTCTATACCATTTTATAGGATTTTTATATCATTATTTTAATAATATACATACACTATGTGTGGACTATAAAGCAATACATGTATAATTTCGTGCATTTTAACCAGTTGACATCTCTCAACTTGTTAAAAAGTTGTATATAATTAATTTATATGAACCCTAATATACACATTGTGTTTGCATTGCGTGTGCACCTTGCTGTGTAATTATTTCAATGAACTCGTGGTATTGTCCCTATTCATACCCCACTACGCAGCGGCTGAATTTGATCATGCATTCACACGTATAATAATAATAATAATAATAATACCATTATTATTATTGTTATTAATTCCTTACGTTTTATAGCGCCTTTCCTACTACTCAAAGCAATTTGAAAAAATAAATAAATAAATAAAATAACAGAAAGGAAGCCCCCAGACACAAACCAGTGATCATTTAACTGCGAGTCAGCAATCTTACTCTTACCACCACCTCTTCCTGTTAGATACGCGCATTATAATTTTGAGCACTGCTTTTTTATTTTATACTGTCATAAACAAATTATATCAGAAAGTTTTTTTTAAAAAAAAAAAAACAATTTGAAGCAAAGATGGTAAGTAATAACTATTTTCTTTTGTAAGTCAATCAAAAATGCTTAAGCCTAAAATAGATCGCCCTGAAAAATGGGAGGTACTGCGGTTGTTATTAATGCTTCCTGGTAACTCAGCTTTTGAGAAGAATCTGTTTTATGGGGTGAAAAAATAATTGCCCTTGACAGATATGCTTAATCAGTAGTACGTACGACCCACGATTTGTGAGTGTGAGTGTGTGTGTGTGAGCGTGTACGTGCTTGTGTGTGGTTTTGTTAGTTTTACTATAAAAACAGTTAAACATCAGTTATTTGTGAAGCGGGAATATTCTGGTCATTTTGATCCCTGATGAACATTTAAAGAAACAGAGCAACTCCTTTGTTTTCCTCCATAACATCCTTTCAGCAAACAGGACTAAGTTCCTTACTGAAGCAGATCGCCCTTTAATGAAATGCTGCCAATACGGAATAACAGAAATCACCGGGTGGCTTTCCACCAATGATTATGAGGTGAAAAAATGGGAGGTACTGTGGTTGTGATTAATGCTTTCTGGTAACTCTGCTTTTGAGAAGAATCTGTCATGGTTGGGACAAGAGGGAGCGAGTGAGGCGGGTACAATGAGCCGGGGCGGGACAGAGCAAGGCGAAGAGGTAGGTATCTGTGCGAGTGTTTTAAATACTGTAATGAAAGGAAAAAAAGTGCTTTGAAATCGAGGACCCCCAACCATCAGGGCTTACGAAACAAAACGCGACAGACAGGCATATGCTACTTGTATAAAAAGTGCACAATAATTACAACAGTGTTGAAGCAATGATGAAGCGAAAGGGAGATGCTAAACATGGGTGGCCGCGTTGTGCCTGCCCATAAATCCCAACCAATATATATATCAGAATGGTTGTATCTGAACCGATGTATATATCTAAACCAATCTATTTTAACCAATATATATATTTAAATCAATGTATATCAACCAATATATATATCTCAACCAATGTATATATTTGAACAAATGTATTCTAACCAATGTATATATCTGAACGGATGTATCTCAACCAATGTATATATCTGGCCGGATGTATTCAAACCGATGTATATATCTCAACCAATATATCCCAACCAATGTATATATTTGAACCAAAATATATATCTGAACGGATGTATTAAAACCAATGTATATATTTACGAACCAATCTTTTTTTCCTGAATGGCCCCTCATAATATACACACACACACACACACATATATATACACACATATCCACATATATATCCATATCCACATATATATATATATATATATATACACATATATATACATATCTACATATATATATACACATACATACGTACATACATATCTACATATATATACTGTATATAGCAAAATCCTCAAGCCTTAGCTGACGAAGAACTGCTTTTAAATTTTTATTAAGAAGAAAAGAAAACCTTTTTAAACTGAGGGAAAATATACCAATAACTATCTGTTAAGGATCTCTTTGTATACCACGTTGTCAGTTCAGCAGTCTGGTTGTATTATGACCAAGCTGTGCACTGAGATTACTTTTGAGAATGCAACGTATAGTTTTGTCCAGGAGGAAAGCAATGTTGCCACAAATCAATGGCAACCTTTTGTAGGGTGTGTCCCTGAGACTTATTAATTGTCATCGCGAAGCAGAGCCTTACTGGAAATTTGAGGCATATCAGACGGTATAGATAGATAGATAGATAGATACTTTATTAATCCCAAGGGGAAATTCACATAATCCCGCAGCAGTATACTGATACAAAAAAAAAAATATTAAATTAAATAGTAATAAAAATGAAAAATGAAAAAAAGTGACAAAAGTCTGTCACTAAAGCTACTCCTCTGCCTGGAGATGACACTGTTCAGTGGATGCAGTGGATTCTTCATGATTGACAGGAGTTTGCTTAATGCCCGTCGCTCTGCCACAGATGTTAAACTGTCCAACTTTACTCTTACAATAGAGCCTGCCTTCTTAACAAGTTTGTCCAGGTATAACGGTGATGCCAGGAATACATTCAGAGTGTGGCGCTCTGCTGTTTTTTTGTGTAGCTGCCTTCACACAGCTTCTCCGCTGCTTTATAACCGAACGCCATATTAGGCCATCGTTTTTCCTTGCTTCACGGTTCTGTACTGTTTTATTGTTCGTTTATTACAATTCTTATAGTTATTGTGTAGCTATTCGAGACTTACTTTACTGTTCAGGTACCCATTTCCTTTATTTAATCCGCGGCTTGTACATTACTTTTTGTTCATTTATTATGATTATAGATATTTATTGATTCCCTTCTTTAGCTGACTGCCTGCTCATATAAGGTACTCCACTGGTTTTATTGTGAAACAGTCTTTACACAGCTTCTCCGCTGTTTTATAAACAAACAACATATAAAGTCATCACCTTGTCAATTGTGTAATGCGTTTTTTGAATAGGTTTAATGCATGGAAGTGATCACTCGTACTGCGTTCAGTCAGTTCACGAGCTGCTCTCTTGTGTGATGTTGCGATGTCCATGGCTTTATTTAATGTTAGCTAAGACCCGGCACTTAAAAGTTTCTGGCTGCACTCCGGTTGTAATATGACGAAGCTGCGCAAGCTCACTCTTGAGAATGCAACATATAGTTGTCCAGGAGAAAAGCAATCTTGCCTGAAATCAATGGCATCGTTTTGTAGGGTCTGTCCCTGAGACTTATTACTTGTCATCGTTCAGCAGAGCCTTACTGGAAATTGGAGGCATCTGAATTGAAGTGGGAGATCAGAGGGTACAAAGGGGATGCGAGGAATACATTGAGTGTGGAGAAACTCTAGAGACAGCGTGTGTATTAACTTGTGGATTTTTCTGTGAGCATTTGGTGGCAGCGTGACGAAGTTGCTTCCGCAAGACCGCGTTAGCTGTGGAGCTCAACTCGGAGCATATTCTTTTCCTACTTTGTCAATTGTGTAATGCGTTTTTTGTACAGGTTTGATGCATGGAAGTGATCACTCGTACTGTGTTCAGTCAGTTCACGTGAGCTGCTCTCTTGTGTGATGTTGCGATGTCCATGGCTTTATTTAATGGTAGCTAAGACCTGGCACTTAAAAGTTTCTTGCTACAGCAATTGGAACTCGTTACAAAGTGATCCAAAGTCTCATTTATACCTCATGTCTTCTCATTAAACTTGTATCTCGCGAATAAAGTATTCGGCGTTTTTCTTCAGCGCTCTTTGGGAGCTCTTCTTTCATTTCTACGTACTGCGGTCACAGTCAGTTCATGTGATTACGTGGGAGGCGTGATGATGTCACACGCAGCTCCGCTCCCACGGCCATCGAGCTAACGTCCATTACAGTATATGGAGAAAAATAGGTTCCAGTTATGACCATTAGCGTAGAATTTCTAAATGAAACCTGCCCAACTTTTGTAAGTAAGCTGTAAGGAGTGAGCCTGCCAAATTTCAGCCTTCTACCTACACGGAAAGTTGGAGAATTAGTGAGTGAGTGAGTGAGGGCTTTGCCTTTTATTAGTATAGATAAGCCTTTATTGGGCCATCAGCCTTGGTCTGACTAAACTATTTTTAATGATCTTTTTTTATTTTGATAAAAGACACTTGTTAAAAAGGGTTTTTTAGACTGGTGACCCCACCCTTCTTCATGTGAACCCATCTTGTTTCCTCACCTGTCATGTGAGACCTTGCAAGAAGCTTTCAGAAAATTAAAATTAATTTTGCACAATCATATGCACATTTGCTGTTCCCTCAAAGAATCCCAGCACAATAGCGTAAGAAGATATTTGTCTAAACCCACATTGTTCACTAAAACACTTATGTCCCAATAATTGCTTTCCTTAATTCACCTGTGAATGCATTTATGGCTTACTGGCCATGTCACCTTTATTATTTTTATATAATAGTATTTTCACAAAGCTCACATTGGTATTAACCTATATACTATTTCTCCACATTAACAGTAGTTACTGTTGTCACTCAGTAAGGGTGAAGTGTAGCTAATTACAATAAATTCTGAAGTATATTTGATTTTGTAGGGTTATCTACTGAAGATGCTTACGTCATCTTGATGATTATGCCACTAAATTATACGTGAATGATGTTTTATCAGGATTACGTCTGCTTATATGATGGATGGAAATGGTGGTTAAGTTCAGAAAAGTTGACCAAGCAATTTATAATTATTTGACAGCTTCCGGACCTGTCGGTTAAAATATCTCTTTTTAAGGTAAACCTCATTTGTAAGTTTTTGCCAACATCTTGAAAAGTAGTCTAATACTATTTTTTAATAATTTAATTTAATAAAATAATTGTGGTGATTATTCTTGCCAAAAATAACACGTCACAAAACAAACAAAGTTTTGGGGACTATCCCCGTATATTGTCATCCAGACAATAAAGAAATAAAGCGATTCAAAGTCTTAATGTGAGCAATGAACATTTTACTAAAGGAAAATGGCAGATTTATAACAAAAAGAATTGTGAGACAGGAAATGGTTGGCAGGAAGTGATGTTGCAGCAAGAACTGGAACCAACGTCATCATGATGCGGCGGAAGTGAGGTGATTTGATGGAGCCGGAAGTGACGTCACTGTGGTTGACCGGAAGTGACGTTGTCATGGCCATTTTGGAACCCGGAAGTTGAGGGAATTATTTTTCTTCAGGTTTTCTGTTGACGAAAAGAGGTTTAGGTAAGTACCACGTGATGACCCTTTATCTCGCGATATTTCACTCACCTTTAGGCTTTTTGACTGCCTCCTAATCACACATGTGTTGACAGTATCCAAAGTTCATAATGAATTCTTAAAGAATTTTTTGTCTCAACATTTAAAGTTGTTGAAATGCACTGATACATTACAAATAAAATTTTATTAAGTGAGCATACATCAGCAAGGATAGCATTGATATATTTTATTACAGCTACAGTCGTTACTTTTTAACTCTGTGACTATTGACTTCTTAAAGATGTTTAAATGGTTCATTATTTAAACAAAACATATGGATGCCAGTCAAATGGTTCCAGACCTCCATAATGAGGTTGTCTGCAGTTCCATAACCAGAGGTCAATTGCTACTTTAAACTGAACTGCTATCTTATTTAAACATGTTATTTTCCTGTTTTAGCTTTATGGTACCAAAGACAAAATGTCAAATAGGATTTGTTTGTTTGTCAATGGAATTTAGTATATATCTGCATGTGTTTTACACACAAGAATGACCTTTCCAGTTTAAAATTTTCCTGTATTAGTTATTTTGAAGGTTTACCCAGCGCTTAATTTTATTCCTGGCTGACAAAGTGTCTATATGAAATATCCATTTCTCCCACTGATTGCATGGGGTTAGTCTAGTTTCCTCCTACTGTCCAGACGCATTCTACTCATCTGATCAGACTGTAAAATTGATCTAGTGTTACTTGACATGGATATTTATAGAGTAGAGTATCAACCATGTCAACTTTCTGTCATTACTAGTCATGAGATCACCTTTTGAAAGCAAAACAAATCAAAGAACTACAGGCTGTATGACCAACCAGTTGTATTAAGAATAGGTGTACATTTAGCATATTCCCACTTTACTGAAACACTCAAGGGTGTGAGGGGTTGGGGAATGGAATTATTCTGTTCATGCCAATTGCTAGTGACTGATCCTAAAAAGGACCATTTGGCTTATTTGAGTGATTACGCCATGCTTTAGTGGTAACACATGCTCCCAGCGCCTGGCTAGGAACCTGGCATATATTCCTCCCAGCTCCGTCTCACGATTTTACCCATGGTCAGAGGAAACGCAGGTGCCTGGCTCTCTGTGAGCCCCACCTAAGCCTAGGGTCCAAATCCAAGGCTGGACTCAGAAGAAGTGCTCTCTAAGTACTGTGTATGCACCCAACCAAATATGTTGCTCAAGGGACTACTTTATAGCCGGCTTTTTCATGTCTTCATGCCCTCTCAGGCAATTTGTAGCCACCTGAGAAGCATGTCCTCTCAGATTCTGACCCTGAGTTCGCTACAGTATAAGATGCCATTTCTTACTTTATTAAGGTACTATAAATGCTGATAATAATGTATTTAGCAGTCACCAAGATCCCTGTGAATACACAATATCTAGAATATCAGCAAGTGGTTTATGATCAGGAGTACAGCTTGAGACAGCAAATTTAAAGCCAGGTGATCATCTGTTAGGCCAGTGTTTTATCACATTTCTCTTACATCACAAAATCCAATGCTTCTGTTTTCCCCCACATCTCCCTGTTTTCTGATAGAAGAGTGCAGGTCGTTTACACATTTCTGATTTATACCTTATGCTTTTGGTTTCATTTTGAGTTGCAAATACTAATAACAACTATTACTGAGTCTACTTCCAGCAGCCTTTACAGAGGCTCTTTCCCTCTTTCTCTTTTTAAAATTTGTTTAGATTATTATAAGAATCAAGCAAAATGACACTTTTTGTTGGCTAACTAAAAAGATTACAACGTTCAAGCTTTCGAGGTAACTCAGGCCCCAGCTTCAGGCAAGAAAAGGAAGCACAGTATAATTAAAACTAAATGTGTGATCCAGGCATTGAATTGCAGACTGAATTTGTCCTTGTCACTGTCTGGGAAGGTAAGTTACATAATTCCATATGACTCAGCAACAGAAATTATCTACTCTGTGACAATATCTTTTTGATAAATCATTCTTAATGCTGGTGACTTCAAAGAAAGAATCAAGGCCTGTTAGGCCTATTTCTTTCATGGGTATTGCTGTATCTAAATGTTAATGCCTTTAAATATAAACCTGTGACACAGTCCTAGCTGGTCTGACCCCTCATCCTACTGCCATCTACTAGAATGTACTGACAGTAGCAGCTCTTTTATATAAACCAGTTTTTATGGGCATTTGGGGTCTACCCCTTCTGTCTTAGATGCCATAAAAAATGGCTGGCTCTTGAAAGGCACTGATCTTTTGGGCCAACTCTCAATGAGGACAACGGTCCCACTGATGAAACCTTTATTTGATGGAGTTATGCTTATAAGAGACTTTTTTTTTTTTTTTTGTGCCAGTGTTGCCTGGCTTGTGCTCATACATTCCTTCTGTCATCCTCTGGTCTGTTTACCCAGTCACAGCCCCGTCTTACCCACTCTGGACTGTTTGTGAACCTCATCTGGAGCCTCATGTATGAATGGTGCGTACGCACAAAAATGTTGCATACACCAGTTTCCACGCTCACTTTGAGATGTATAAAAAAACTTGCCATAAAGCCCATGCATATTTTCACGGCAGCCTCCCCCCTTGCATATGCAAGTTTCTGTTTGGCAGCACCCGGCATCAAAGCAGTGGTAGCTTCTGTGTGGTGTCCCTTTCTTTTTTACATTGGCATCAATAACATGAGATTTGTCAAATGCACTGAAATGAATTGCGTATCGTTTACAAATTTAATTCACTTGATTGTAATCATTCTGTATCTAGGTAATGGTGCCCAGAATAACCAAACTATTCCAACAATCATGGCTGTTTTAGCGTTGTTATTAGACATTGCAAGTGTAAGTATTAAAAGAGAGCGTGTATTTAGAGATGATGATGACTAGCTTCTAAGTTGATTTTCAGGAGTTATCCTTCTTGGAGCTGTGTGCTGAACTGGTGCCAGCTTTATAAAGGCAGACTTTAAGGAACGGGTTTTTAGCAACACAAGCTTTTCACTGTGAACCTGCTGACTAATTCGGTATTTCTCAGTCATCCCTGAGTCGCTCCATACAAGCTGTATAGGATGGTATTGTCCGTTTTTCATCCAAATATATACAATTTTTTTCCACATGTAATGGGAATGGTCAACTGCACGAACATTGCTATTGCAACAGCGCCTAACAAGTTACTTCAGCTAGGGATGAATCAGCAAAAGAATGAGCTTTCATTACATCATATATAGCAGAAGAGACTATAAAAATGATTAACTCTGCACAGTCGCAGGTGCTTTTTAAAACTATTGTGGCAAAAGGCAAGGAGTCCTTTTAAGGATAAAGAACAGAGAATCGATCTGTTGTAGCACTTAATGCTGATGCCACACTATAAATGCACCTTCAGAGAATGAATTTGATTATGTAAATAAAAAGCATTTCCACTGTATTAATGTGCTGCTCTATAGCAAACAGAGCGTATGTTGCATTGTCCATATATATTGTGGCACACAATCGTGGCTTGCCCGTACCAGAAGAGATGCAATATGATGAATCTGACCCTGACCCACCAAATGATCAGCCAAATTGGACAGTGTTACAACTTCATTAAAATGTAATTAGTGTGGAATGGAAGTTAAAGTCTATTGCTAGCTTCTGTATGAAAATTTGCATGTTCTCTGTGTGGCTAGGTGTTATTATTAACAGATAAATAAGCGTGCTTACATAGAGTAGGGCTGCCAGTATGGAATGCAGTTTTTGGCTTCTTCCCATCTTGCCTTAGCAGTGTCTAGATTATCGTCCAATTAAGATGCCAAACGTATGACAAATTTTCTGATAAACTTAATTAAA
This sequence comes from Polypterus senegalus, assembly GCF_016835505.1. Taxonomy (NCBI): domain Eukaryota; kingdom Metazoa; phylum Chordata; class Cladistia; order Polypteriformes; family Polypteridae; genus Polypterus; species Polypterus senegalus. Next base: position 177,346,174 of record NC_053156.1, on the reverse strand, counting down.
AATATAAGAAAAGACTAGAATGTCTGCTGTCCATTGTAATCAACAAATTGTGTAAGAATGTTCTGTGACCTTTGGATGAAACTGAGCTTATTTTTTCTAACTGCTTCTTTGAAGATTTCTGTTATAAAAATGCAACTGACCCCCCTTGAGGGGGCTTTTGCACTTAGAGCTCTGTAAGGCAAAGACCCTCTACTCACCAAGTGTAAAGAAATAAAAGAATTTGTTTTTTTTTTTTAATTGGTATCTCCCTGCTGTTGTCTTGAACCTTCGTCCATATTACCAAAATGTAAACAAGGTAATAAGATGCAGCATTTATTTTTTTAACCAGTTAATTTAATTTGTGGTCAAAATCACAAGGTACAGCCCTTATATTCCTGAGTTCATTGGCCACATCTCTTACAGCAACAACTATTGCATTTCATGACTCAGAATAGTGTCCATCTGCACACAGCCATATGGTCACCCAAAGACATGATTGGCACAGCAGCACTGCTTGACCATCACACGGGGGCAGTTTTTGTAATATTGTCTGAAACAGAATAAACAGATGGAGGACTGCAACTCGCCTTTTCACGTCTCATGTGCATGTGTGTTTTTTTTTTCACACTGACTGGGATTTATGGAGCTGAAGTGTGTGGAAGTTGACTTACTCATGTTTTTGTGCAGCTGAATTTTATAAAGTACCATGGACACCTTGCTACAAAAAATACTGAGCAGTACTAGAAACTTTTCAGTGAAGGGCAACCAACCTAAAAGACATGTCCTATCCTGACCAGCTAAGCAAATTAGACCTTATGTAGTTCTAAACTGAAGATATATGGCATTCAAAACTGAACAAGCCGAATTTGCTCACTTAAACAGTGCATCAAAGTACATGGGGGGACACAGGTAAAAATTAAGGGGAAGGGCATTTAAAACTAAAGTCCAGAAGTTGTTTACACTAGAAGTTGTGGGAATCTGTAACATTCTACTGAAAGATGTAATTGAAGCAGAGACTTAGAAATTTTTTGGATATAAAATTGATGGCACTGCGAAGGGCTGGCGCCCTGCCCAGGGTTTGTTTCCTGCCTTGCGCCCTGTGTTGGCTGGGATTGGCTCTGGCAGACCCCCATGACCCTGTAGTTAGGATATAGCGGGTTGGATGATGGATGGATGGATATTAATAGCAAGTATTAGCTAAACAAACTATTTTCATGAACTGAATGGTTTTATATTGTTTGAACAGTAGAAAATTAGAAACATTTTGTTGAGAACAGTTTATTCAAACCAACATAGGTCACAAATCCTATTCAACTAATTCCTCCAAACTAACATCAAGTTAAGTTTTGAATGCCGCATGAGTTCTCCCGTAAACCACATGACTTAGTAACTTATTCCAGGTATCTACTGTGTAGTTCTTTGTGTGAAAAACAATTTCCTAATGTTTGAGTGAAATGTACCCTTAAATTTACCTTTAAGTGTCTAGTTGAGTCTCCATGTCCAATGTAATAATTTCTTTTATAAAACATTACCCATTTCAATCATGCCACCTCTTAATCTCCATTTGTTTAACCAAAAAAGGCTCAACTTTTAATCACACCCTGTGACGATGTGGGTTCTGGCTCCACGCTCCCTTGGCTGTTTGGGAACCCTTGAACCCCACACCGTCGATTATGTTACCGAGTGAGCTAGTCAGTGAAGGCAAATAATTGAGCATCTTAGTAAGGGGATGGTTAAAAGTGAAACAGTGCTTTTATTAAAAGAAACAATCAAAACAGTGTTCCATAAATAGTGCAGTTTCAAAGTTCTTCATTAAATAATCCATAAAAGAACGTGGAGGTTAAAACAACAATAAGAAAAAACAATCCTTTAAAACCAGAGGTTAAAATCTTCTCTAGGAAGCAGTCTTAAAAACAACAACAAATCCGGTGCATCGTTTATTAGCGTCTCACCTGCTTATCCCGTTTGGGTCAAGCAGCAGGCAAGACGCTCTCTGCAGTTGCCCTCCTCTACACTTTCGCAAGACTGGAGACCTCCCGATCCCTGGCTCCGGTATGGCACTCATCCCAGTCCCCGAGACTTGATGTCCACCAATGACCAGGACGCACACATTGGGGACACCACCACCAAGCCTCCCGACTTCCGCTGCCTTTCCGCGGCTTCTCTGCGGCCCGTCGCTTTCCTCTAGGCATTCCCGCTACCTGGTCACTCAGCGGGAGCAACATCAATTCAAACGTCTGGGTGTTGGCGTAACACCCAGCTTCCTCGCAGCTGCCCTCGATCGTGCGCTCATCACACGCACGCATCGCCTGTCCGTCTCTCTTGTACCGCATGCTTCCTCGCTCCCTGTAACCTCTGTCCTCTTTCCTTTCCTTTCCTTTCCTTTTTTTCTCTCCGATCGTTTCTTTTTTTCCCCTCCTTCAACAACTTACGCTTCTTTTTTATAACGTGAGGGGCCATCACAGCTGTAGCATTAGCCACGGGAGCAATCACGAATGTGGGCAGTTCCTCACCTGTGCACATGGTGAGAAACGCCCACATCGACGACTGCCCCGCGGTTCGCTACAACATCGCCCCCCCTCACGAAGCCGCCTCGGGTGCGGTGATTATTTAAAAATGGCCTTTGCTCAATGAGCTGTGGACCCATAACACCACACACCCTTACAAGACAATAATATTTACTTACTGTCTTTTTTATCACTAAGATCCTTGGTGTTGAGACCTTTTGGAGATTTTAAAATTTAAAATGTTTGTATCCTTTAGAAAGCTATGCATCACATATAATCTTATCAGCAAATTTGTTTTTCTTCATAAAAGATAGAACCTGTGCTAAAAAGATGAAACACACTCCACATCAATTTGTGCAAAACAAATCCTAATTCAATTTAGAGTTGTATATGACACTCATTTCTGTTAGTTTAGATTATCCAAAACATATCTAGATTACTACTGTAACTCTAAGTGATGTCAGTAGGCACCAGCATCACTGGGTAATATGTTTTGTAAATGATGGGGTAAAGTCCCATGGAACTTCACAGAAGCATCTTTGGTGGTAACTTGCACTACACTGCTGACACCTTTCAAAATTCAATGGGAAGAATCCTATTCTACATAACATCACACAGTTTTACTTAAAATTAAAAACAAAATCTAATTTACTTCATTATCTTTATAGTTTAGCAGACATTAATTAATTTATTACCTTGTCATTAATTAATTAAGCATATTATACCCCTTATAAAAAACAAGCAACAACCACCCAGACACACATAAGGACTTCTCCATTGGATAATGAAGACCTGATGCTGTCAATCACAGGCCTGTAGGTTGCAGTAAAATTATATGTACCACGGGTTTACGATTAAAGACTATATACCATTGAATCCAAAATTCCCTAGCTGAAGACACCAGCATTCGGAATGTCTCATTTTTGAAGTGCTCACCACATTGTGAATCATTTCTATTGCCAAGTTTAAAAATAGGCATGAACAGGATGATGCAATCCGCTCTTCACATGGACAAATTCAGGCTGCATTTCAAAGTTTCATTACACTTTTAAAGTTAAATTGTAATGTGTCTGCTTTTTTAGTAAATCTTATTCACATGATTTAAGCCATTTCTCTGCAATACCCAGTGTTTTTTTTTCTGATGGTGTGCAATGGTACGCAGTATGATACCTTTTTTGTTGTACAATAGTAATAATAAATAAAATTATTAATAAATATGGCACTAGATGTCAATTTTCCGTGAATTAATTTGTTACATTGCCATTTCTGATTTCTTTCATTTAGGTTGGTACGATTGGTTCACTCCTGTTTTCGAAATATTTTGTATGTTGATATAGATCAGGGGTTGGCAAATTGTAGCCCGGTCCATGGGCTGCTTGTAGAAGTATCAGTCATTCAGGTTCTCTAAGCAAATAAGCTGCTAGGCAATGAAATCCAAACAGCAATTCAATAAACCAGGCTTTTACCATATGAATAGCACAATTTGCTGGCTTCCTTTTATCTTTGTGTGCAATTATAAAGAATATGGGATTGTGCATGCTGATATCAGCACTAAATTTCATTGGCAGCTGCCAATCTGAAGGTGAAACTTCAGGTGTCACTCTGGCTCTGTGCACCAATGAGTGTAAAGTCGCCATTTACAAATGTTATAGAATGAGGTTAAAATGAGAAAGACTTTTATCGACCAAAACGGATTATTAATGTACTTCAACATGTGTGTTTGGTGAGACAAGAAGTAAAATGCACTTAAAGGCATAACATCACTTTTGCTTTCAGGCAATTTCTGTGTGCTTCAAATGCTTTATTGCCCACATACCCCCAAGTCCCCCCAGGTAAACTTGTTTCAGTTTTAGCATTATGCTGTGTCACACACGTGTGAGTAGGAGGCAGGTAAAGGGCTCGAGTAATTGTAATAAAACATCTGACCAGGGGGCGGCGGAGTGCGCTGACTGTCTTTCTCAGTTCCCTACAGACCTTTCCCGGGAAATTCTGCAAGGTTCCGGCGCCTCTGAAGACGTCACTTTCGAAGCCGGCCCTTTTGATGACATCACTTCCGAAGCCTGCCTCTTTGATGACGTCACTTCCGAAGCCAGCCTCTTTGATGACGTCACTTCTGGTTCCAGCCCCATTGATGACATCAGTTCCTCTCAAGACCTTTAAAGTCTTCATCTTAGGCTACTATAGCCAGTTCTGTTTTGGACTCTGTGATATGGACATTGTGTATTTGATTCAAGAAAACCCTTTTCTTGGGAAAAAACAATATACGGATGGCTGCCCCAAACCTTTATAATGTCTTAGACTCATTTTTATGACAGTGGCATAGTCAGCAGGATGAAGTCCCAGAAGAAACCTGGGCTTGGACATGTAAATAACCAGGTAGGAAAGTACCGGGGCCCAGTTTCTGGGAGGGGAGTGTGCGTTTGGGGGTCAGGAAGGACTCAGTACAGGCTCCGCCCCTCAAATACAACCCCGGGCTTATAACTTACCAAATGGAGAATGTGATGGGGACATACAGGCGTAGGCTGGTTTCTGGGGATGAAACAAAAAGGGCTTATTATGTTCTCTTGGAGGAGAGAGCTGAGCCGCCCATTGGGACTGTAGTCCCAGATAAATATGGGCTATCCCTATTCCAGCAAGTAAAAATAATAAAAAACTGGACACTTGATCCAGAGAGATCAGTCCAGAAGCAGGCTATGGCCCTCTGGGAGCAGGTAGCTGTGTGGCTAAGGCCATTTGAATTAACCACCTGCCAGATAGTTCAACAGGTAGCCTGCCTCCTCTTTTTAAAAGGCCTCCCTAAAAACTTTGCCCAACCAGACTGGGGTGAATTCCATTTTATGGAAGAGCTTATAAAGCTCTTGAAAACACCCGAGCCAGTCTCAAAATCTGGGAGAGCAGAACGACCCTCTAGTGGATTTCCTAGAGATCACGTCCTACTGAATAAGTCTTTTACACATACATCGGAGCCTGTTTCTGGGTTCCCAGGCCACCGGGCGTGCAACCTACCCGGAAGCGAGGAGGGATGTAGGTTGAAGGGGGGAGATAGTTTGTGTGCTCTTGCCAACCCCCTGACGTGTTCAAATACAGGATCTGTAGTCATTAATGGTTATAAACTCCTTGCCCTGTTTGATTCCGGCAGCAACGTTTCCATTGTTGATTGCCGTTATGTTTTACCGCGACAGAGAATTAAAAAAAGACCAGTATTAAATGTATTCATGGAGACATCCGGATGTACAACACCGCCCTGTGTGATTCGTAAGTCAGGGGGGATCGCTAAAAAACATCCCATGGCGATCCACCCTAATCCTCCCTTCTCAGCGATTCTAGGGTGGGACTGGTAAGAAAATAAATGCGGTAAACTATCGACTACTCCTGATAAAAACTTAGACCTCGCTATAGATGGGGATAACTCGTCTCAAGCTGTCTCCACGCCGGGTACACAGCCGGCGGAGACAGATATGGAAGCCCACGAGGAGGAGGGGGAGATTCCTGGTCTGTTGCAGGCGAATACGTCATCCACCTGTGCCTCGACGATTCAGGAGGAATCCCTTCCCCTTGAGGTCAGAACGGACCCTCTCTCTGACATTTACTTTCAGTTCAAACAAACACCGGCTTCTTTTAAAAGGGCGCAGTGGAATGATGACTCCCTAAAATGTACAAAAAATGCAGTAGTCCTTGTCAGCGGCCAACGCACACACCAGCCCATGCCACAAGGACCTCACTTTGTAATAGAAAATGATCTATTATATTGGGTCGCGGAACATGGGGCTGAGGTTCGGAAACTGTTGTTAATTCCACGAACTTGTGAATTAGCTCGCGCCCACCTCCTTGGAGACCATTTAGGCTCTGAAAAAACTTTAGAGCGGATTAAGCTCAGATTTTATTGGCCGGGAATTAACGAGGAGGTTCGCTGTTTTTGTATTTCTTGTCCAGAATGTCAATTGCGGCAAATTCCTAGAAAGGACCATGCTCCTCTCATTCCCCTTCCCTTAATTGATGCCCCCTTTGAACGAATTGGGGTTGATATTGTAGGACTCTTGGAGCCCTCAGCCCGAGGACATAAATATATATTAGTCCTCGTGGATTATGCGTCGCGATATTCGGAAGCTGTTCCCCTGTGCTCAGCTACATCTAAAGCAATCACACGGGAACTAGTAGGAGTATTTGCGCGTGTTGGTATTCCTAAAGAAGTCCTAACGGACCAAGGAACACCTTTTACCTCGGAGACGTTCATGGAAATGGCCAAGTTACTGAAAATAAAGCACTTAAAGACCGCGGTGTATCATCCTCAAACCGACGATCTAGTGGAGAGGTTTAATCAGACTCTCAAGCAGATGCTTTGCAAAGTGGTCAGCGGGGATGGAAGGAATTGGGATCAACTCCTCTCCCTCGTTCTCTTTGCTTATCATGAAGTCCCACAAGCCTCTACGGGGTTCTCTCCTTTTGAATTGTTATACGGATGGCAACCCCGAGGTATATTGGATATTTTGAAAGAAGGTTGGGAAGGAGAGCCTTTTCCCTCTACAAATATTTTGGAATATATTGCACAGTTACGTGATAGATTTGAGAAAATTCGACCTATTTTAAAAAGTCATATGGAAGAGGCACAAGCAGCACAGGCCCATTATTACGATCGTGGCACGACACTCCGAGAATTCCAGCCAGGGGATCGTGTCATGGTATTAATTCCCACCTCTCATTCTAAATTACTTGCCCATTGGCAAGGCCCTTATGAAATTAAGGAGAGAAAAGGATTGGTCGACTATTTGGTGAAACAACCCAATCGTAGACCAACTGAGTGGGTTTATCATGTGAACTTGCTGAAGCCGTGGAAGGAGAGGGAACCAGATCCCTCCTCCACTCAGCCCTGCTTATTCTTTGCTCACATAGACAGCCTTAATTTTGGCGAGGAATTAACTTATAGACAAAGATGGGAGCTGGAATCGGCTATCATGTCCGTCTCAGAGGTGGCGAGTGAAAAACCTGGAAGGACCTCTCTGATTGTGCACGACATAGTGACTGAACCAGGGATTATAGTCTGAGAGCGCCCCTATAGACTTCCTGAGGCAAAGAAAGCAGAAGTGGAGCTGGAAATCAAGCGGATGCTGGAACTAGGAGTGTTTGAGGAAAGTTATAGTCCCTGGTCCAGCCCATTTTTCTTGGTTAGTAAGCCTGACGGCAGTTGGAGGTTTTACAATGAATTCCGTTGGCTTAACCAGGTCTCCCTTTTTGATGCTTATCCCATGCCTCGCGTGGATGACCTCCTCGAGAGACTTGGACAAGCTGAATTTTTGACCACACTTGACATGACATAAGGGTACTGGCAGATTCCTTTAACGGACTCTGCGAAGGTCAAGACCACGGTCAGTACTCCTAGCGGACTCTGGCAGTATCGTGTTCTTCCAGTTGGGTTACACGGGGCTCCTGTGACTTTCCAGCTTCTGGTGGACAAAGTGCTCCAACCCCATAATGCGTATAGTGCTGCCTATCTGAATGACATTGTCATCTATTCCAGCACATGGAAGGAACACGTACAGCAGGTCACTGCGCTATTGTGGACACTAGGAGAAGCCAGGCTTCGTATTAATCCCAAGAAATGTTTCTTTGGATTGAAAGAAGCTAAATATTTGGGCTACCTGGTGGGTCGGGGTACTGTGAAACCACAGTGTTCAAAAATAGATGCCATTATTAAATGGTCCTGTCCGAGAACCAAGAGGCAGGTCCAAGCCTTTCTCGGGTTGGCCGGGTACTACCGCCGGTTTGTACCTAGGTTTTCAGAGAGAGCGGCACCCATGACTGATCTTACAAAGAAGAGGGCTCCTAATCATGTACACGTTGCATTTAGTGACTTAAAACAGGCTCTTACGTCAGCACCAAAATTAAAAGCTCCTAATTTTTTTCTCCCTTTTATTCTCCAGATGGACGCTTCGGACACAGGCCTGGGTGCCGTGCTGAGCCAAAGCGTCGATGGTGTTGAACACCCCATCATGTACCTGAACCAGTAACTGTTGGATTGAGAGACCAGGTATTCAGAGGTGGAAAGGGAAGCCCTTGCGATCAAATGGGCGATTACACAGTTGAGGTACTACCTCTTGGGCCGGGAGTTCACTCTAGTGACGGATCATGCTCCTTTACAGTGGATAGCCCTTCACAAGGAGTCGAATCCACAGGTCACTAGGTGGTTTCTTGACTTTTAACCTTACAAGTTTTTCATCGTAAGTGTTCTCTCCATGCCAACGCTGATGCTCTCTCTCATGCCCACGACATCTAGGTGCAGGAGGCCCGACCCGATTGGTCTGGGCTGAGGGGGGGGCCTTGACACACGTGCGAGTAGGAGGCAACTAAAAGGCTCGGGTAATTGTAATAAAACATCCGGCCAGGAGGCAGTGGAGTGTGCTCACTGTCTTTCTCAGTTCCCTACAGACCTTTCCCGGGAAATCCTGCAAGGTCCGGCACCTCTGAAGACGTCACTTCGGAAGCTGGCCCCTTTGATGACGTCACTTCGGAAGCTGGCCCCTTTGATGACGTCACTTCGGAAGCCGGCCCCTTTGATAATATCACTTCCGAAGCCGGCCCCTTTTTAATGATGACACATCCGAAGTCAGCCCCTTTGATGACGTCACTTCCGAAGCCGGCCTCTTTGATGACATCACTTCTGGTTCTGGCTCCTTTAATGACATCACTTCCTCTCAAGACCTTTAAAGTCTCCATCTTAGGCTTCTATAGCCAGTTCTGTTTTGGACTCTGTGAAATGCACATCATATATTTGATTCAAGAAAGCCCTTTTGCAGCTGGGAAAAAACAATATATGGGTGGCTGCCCCAAACCTTTATAATGTCTTGGACTCATTTTTATGACAGCTGTTAATTCACCTTGTCTCCATTGTTCAAACTTTATTTTACTTGTGATTTGTTTCCACAGTTTTGTAAGCCTGCTATGCGCAGGACATAATTATTTGGTAAAACAGACATGGAAGCAAGTCTTCTCACAAAAGAAAATTTGTAAGCAAATACACACGTGTACTAACAGACACATTTTTTGACAACTAATTGTTGGGATGTCCAGCATCTCAGCTGATATTTTAATATCCTTTCCTGTACTAGAGGAAACAAAACCGTATTATTGCTTGTTTCAGAAATAGAAGAGTTGTATCCTCCTTTTAACCCTTATCATTCGGGGTCATTTTTGCTGAATCGCTTGTAATTCGCTGTCAATGCTGTTATTGAACTATCTGGAGTATAAACACATGTTTGGTCTCTTTGTAAAGGTAACATTCTCTAGTTTCACCCTTAGTAGTCAGAATCACTGTAGGTGTGACTGATCAAAAGTTATGCACATTAGAACTCACAAAAAAAACAAATTTTTTTGTTCTCGCCTAAGTTTTTTTATGAAAATAAAGGAAAATAAAGCTGCAGTAGGTAGGTGGGGACAGAAACACACTATGTACCAACAGAATAACTTGTTGACTACTCAAATTTCATTATTTTGAAAAGAATACCTGTAAAAATGACATTTTTACACCAGTTTTTATGTGGGCATGCCCAGGGCTTTTAGAGGGACCATTATCCACATTTTGGAACATATGGAAAAAGTGTAATAACTTTTGAATGCTTCAACCCACATATATCAATAAGGGCTCTAATGAAAGCTTACACCTAAAGGAATCTATATCTACACACAGTGTCACTCTATTAGTTATGGAAATTCATGTTCCATAATAAAAACAATAAAAATACACATTTCTATGTAAAATAGTCAATACAAGTTATGGGCCAAAAATATATTTATATTTTTATTTTTACTTTTTTTATAAAATGCACACAAACTATATATATTTCTTTTACAAACTGTTACAACACAGCTCAGCGTTTTTCCATGTGCCACTTGATGGCAGCAATCACTAGCAAGCAGAAAGCACAAGGCGCGGCACGCCGCTCTCCCATTATACCTCCCGTGTGCGGTTGAATACTTTTGCAACGCTGCATGCATCTATTATTTAATCGAGCGTTTATTTACGTTTAAACTTCTACTTTTATTCATATTTAAACTGCGAAAAACTTGGCGAAATCACAATAAACAACCACGCACCAACTCTGCAGACTGGCACAAATGCCACCTTCACGCAGCCCGATCGTTTTGTTTACAAGTTAGTATAGCAAGTTACATATCAAAATGCTCGGCTGCTCATTGGCTGTAAGTTTTGAGTGTCAGTCACAGTGTCCAATCAAACTGGTAGATTCTACCAGAGTTCAGAGCTATACGTCACCCTGCAAGCTTTCTGTGACACTGGTTGGCTATACGAGGTGCCAGTCAACCCCAGACCTGTCGTAATTGGCCAACTTAGGTGTCTTTCGAAAGCTAACACTTCCGTGTTTCATGCGGTAGCATGGTTATCGCCGACAGAAACAAATTACGTCTAATATGAGCAATATAAGTGAAAAAAAATGACTTAGGTGGTCTCAAGTTATGAAACGTTTTCTGGAGTTTTTGTCCCTTTGAGAATATATCGTGTGTTTTGGACCTAAATCGTTTTACTGGATTATATTCGCTGGAGCCTTACGGACACAATGGGATCAATACTGCTCGGAAATATTGATGTTTGACTTGCAGGGGGTCTTTAAAGGTAGGCACAGTCAACTCTTAAAAGTATGTACTTCTCTGTAAAAAAGGCTTTAGTGTCAGTGCTGTGGTTGTTGTGTGTCAAAATGGTTTATATAATCGGAAAGACGAGACTTTGAAGTTTCATTTGATGGGTAGGGTGTCGAGATGCATGGCAGATGGGCATGCACACATTACTGTAACGTTTTTGAACCGCTGTTATGTCCCGGGACCGGTACGTGTGTGCGTTAAGAGGTTAACAAATATCCTAAAGAACACAATAAATCAACAAGTAAGCATTTACAATCCTGTCATTGTTATGGCCACGGAAGACGTCTTCGTTGGGGCTCATTCCTTCTGAAGTGATTTGCGCTGTCAGTCTCCTGCTTATGTCATGCTCGTCCGCTAAAGCCTCATTGTCACTATTCTATAGCTCCTTGCTCCATATCCTGCACAGCTGACAAGTTCACTGTCTCACATACTTTCATCCATCACTTCAACAACTAATGCTGTGTGGCAAGTGGCTGGGGGTGGTACCCATCCAGGACGCCTAGAAGGACCGGAGGGACCGTGAAGGGGCAACCACCCTGGTGGCTTTGGGGATCATGGGAACAGAGCTTAGAAGCTCAACCCTATAGGGGCCCATGGTCACCACCAGGGGGAACCCAGATGCCTGAGGAGCCCTGGCCCTCAGCACTTCTGCCACACCTGGAAGTGCTGGGGGGAAGAAGACCAGGGACACCAGGGAGTGCCAGCAGTCGCTCATTGGGAGGAACCTGGAGCACATCCGGGTGGATATAAAAGGGGTCACCTCCCTCCATTCGATAGCTGGAGTCAGGAGCAGAGAAGGACAGAGCTCAGAGAAGAGGATTGGAGGTGGACCTGAGGAAAAGGCATTGTGGAAGAAGTCCTGGACTTTGGGATGAAGTGGGTTGTGTGTGCTTCACTTATTGTACATAGTCTTGTAAATAAACGTGTTGTGGTGCTTTAAATGATGTCTGCCTGTCTGTGTCCGGGCTGTTTCCCAAAGCTGCTTAAAGACAAAGACCACCCCTTGTTGTTGGCACCCCAACTATTCCCTCATCTCAGCATTCCAGTTGCTACTCTGTGGCAGACTGGGAAACTTGTTGGTTTTGCACTTGAACTCTTTTGGTTATATGTGTACTATGTTGGTTTCACATACGAAACATACTGGTTATACATGCGCACCCTATCGCAACTTTCTGTATGAACTCTTTCAGTTCTGCATGTGAGCTATATTAGTTGTTCACGTGATCTTCAGCAGAAAAGGGAGGGGCAAGAAACAGGAACTCAAGTTCCAGTAGAGTCATGGAGCTTGAAGAGAAGTGGACAGAAGATAGGCCTCCGTTAAAACAGTGCGGTATTTTTTTCCATACAACACATTTGTGAAACAACTTTGTGGTAACTATTACTGTTTAACAGAATCTACTCTTGAGTCTGTAATGAACACAAGGCTTAAATTAGGTATGTATTCGGCTGTCTTTTTATTCACTCCCAGCAACATGCTTGCTTGCAACCCGTGATTGTACTTTTTCACACAGCTTTTGCAAACCAGTTACTTATTCTAAAGGCAAAATATTCTACATTTACGACTGATGCCTTTATCCAACATACAACATTTAGTTACTACTGGTTACATTTCTTATGCCCAGCGACCCCGATCTGTGCCACACAGACAGGTGAAGTGACTTGCTCATGGTCATACACTGCATCAGGACTTGATCACACAAATGCAGAGTTGAAAGTGCAAAGCCTTAACCAAAATGTGCCAATGCCTGCACATCTGGAAAATGTTTTTTGACATAATATAAATGTGTCTTTGAAAAGCTAAGTATTCCACATTTATGACCTGTATGGGTGAGTTACATTACATTGGGTCACCTTACCCACTGCAGGACCAAAATGTGGAATATTTATTCTTTCAAGTAATGGATCAGTTTGTAATGAAGCCGATTAATGTACATGCTGTATAATATTTTGCCTTGCTGTTAGAATAATAAGCTGCTTTGCAAAAGCTGTGTGAACAAATATCTGACTGCAAGCATGTACTGGTAGTAGCTAGGAATGAATAAAAAGCCAGCTGAATTCATACCTAACTTTCAGCCCTGTGATCATTTTAGAATTAAGGGAAAATACTGTTAAAATAATTAGCCCTTTCACAAACATACAGTGTAATGCAAAATTATTCAATCCCTTTAAAAGTCATCCTAATTTTCTGGATGACAAAAGATTTGTCCACGTATTTATCCATTCTGTCTTTTTAATGTGAACTCTTCTGCTGTAACAATACTTTTCCAAAGTCCAAATAAACCCTTTTCTGTAGGTATTTAACTGAAGAAATAATCCAAACTGAGTGTTTACATTAAATATTCAAGTCCAACACATTCATACATTCGAGAACCTTTTTGCTGCAGTAACAGCCTTCATTTTTTGGGGGTACGTAAGTATACTCAATATTCTTCCCCATTCTTCTTGGCATGATTTCCAGAGATCATCTGTGTTGGTGGGCTGGTACAGATTCTCAACAGGATTAAAATCAGGGCTTTGATTTAGCCATTCCAAAATATATGCCTTTCTGTTTTTTAGCCATTCCAGTGTCACTTCGGCCTAATGCTTAGGGTCATTTTCATGTTAAGAGATGAATCTTCTCTCAAGCTTAAGGTTCATAGCAGACTGGAACAATTTCTCTTGCGATATTGTGTGGTATTTGTGCCCATCCATTGTCCCTTCAGCTCTGACAACATTCTCAGTCAGAGCACATGAAAAACATCCCCAGAGCATGATGCTGCCACCACCATATTTCATTGTAGATTTGGTGTCTTTGAGGCATGGGCAGTGTTCATTTTACACCACACATACCTCTTTGAAGTCTGGCCACAAAGTTCTATTTTGGTCTCATCTGACCATAAAACCTTCTCCCACATATTAACTGGGTCTTTCTTGTGCTTTGTGGCAAATGGCATACATGCTTTTATGTAGACATTCTTAAGGAATGGCTTCTTTCTTGCTACCCTCCCACAGAGGCATGTTTTAAGAAGAACGTTTGAAATTGTTCATACACAAAGCTGACATAGTGTGTGCACACATACCCAGTATGTTTCAGACGCAAAATCGACATAGTACACACATACAATCAATACAGTTCAAGCACAAAACCGACAGGTTACCCACATGAAACCAGTATAAGATGTGCATGAAATCAATATAGTGCATACACAAATCCATTGTTAGACTAGCACAGAATGCAAGCCAAAATAGTCCATACGCAGACCAATAACATGCATGTGTAAACTGATGCAGTTCACTCACAAACCAATAACAAACATACTGGAACCAGTGATATACACATGAAATCAATATAGTTCATATGCAAACCAGTGATATGCATATACAAACAGATATAGTTCACGCACAAACCGATGATATACAACATGAACCAATATAGTTCATATGAATGAAACCAGTATTCTGCACGCGCAAACCAATTAATTATGCATGCAAACTGATCTTAGTGATTGGCAATAACGGATACAATGAGGCTATTAGAAATAAACTGGATACATTAGGATTAAAAGTCAAGATGGAGGTAAAAAGCTTAGGGGTAATTGTTGACTGTAATCTGAATTTTAAATCGCATATTAATCAGATCACTAGGACAGCATTTTTTCACTTAAGAAACATAGCAAAAGTTAGACCTCTTATATCATTGAAAGATGCTGAGAAATTAGTTCACGTGTTTGTTTTCAGTCGACTAGATTACTGTAACGCAATCCTCTCAGGAATACCCAAAAAAGATATAAATCGTTTGCAACGAGTGCAGAATGCAGCTGCTAGAATCCTAACTAGGAAAAGAAAATCCGAACACATTTCTCCAGTTTTAATGTCACTACACTGGTTACCTTTGTCATTCAGAATTGACTTTAAAATTCTGCTTATGGTTTATAAAGCCTTAAATAATCTCGCCCCATCTTATATATCGGAATGTCTGACATCTTATATTCCAAATCGTAACCTCAGATCCTCAAATGAGTGTCTCCTTAGAATTCCAAGAGCAAAACTTAAAAAGTGGTGAAGCGGCCTTCTGCTGTTATGCACCTAAAATCTGGAATAGCCTGGCAAATTCCTATTGGCAGGCTATACATACAGTGGAGCATTTCAAAAAACTGCTGAAAACACATTATTTGAACATGGCCTTCTCATAACTTCACTGTAATTTAATCCTGATACTCTATATATCCAATTCATTATAATAACTATTCATGGTGGCTCTAAAATCTGTACTTACCCCTACTCTCTCTTCTGTTGCATTTTCTGGTGTCCTTTTGGTGGTGGCTTGCAAAGAGGACTGTTTCATTTTTGTTAGGTAGAATGCCCAGAGAGGACTGGGCAATCTCGTGGTCTGGAACCCCTGCAGATTTTATTTTTTTTTCCAACCGTCTGGAGTTTTTTTTTGTTTTTTCTGTCCTCCCTGGCCATCGGACCTTACTCTTTTTCTATGTTAACTAATGTTGTCTTATTTTAATTTCTTATTTTGTCTTTTATTTTTCTTCATTATGTAAAGCACTTTGAGCTACTTTTTGTATGAAATTGTGCTATATGAATAAAAGTTGTTGTTGTTATTGATAGTTAATATTCAAAAACCAAAGGTGCTCACATGTAAAGCAATAGATTATGCACAAAAATATTCGATTTATGGCCTGTTTGGCCCCTCATCGTGCTCACCCCGCCATGGGTGCTTTGAGCAGACCTTACTTGCCAGCCACACATAAAGCAATCTGCTTTGTTAAGGTAGGTGGTTACAATATTAATAATCTGTCCAGAAGCGAATAGTTTACATTTATGACCAGAACAATGTCAAAGCGAAATGTGTTTGCTTTAAAACTAACTCTCTTATTGGTGTTGGTATTAAAAGCTATTAAGATCAATGCTCAAAGTTTTATAATTAAGGCATTGCGTGTTGCAAGCATTTTAAAAGCCAATATTTGTCATTAACACCCGTGTTAATGACAAACATATCTAGGCATGCCTATGAAAATGGGTTTATAGACATGCCTAGACTTTATGCCACTTGTTATTTGAGTCATTATTGAAAATTCAGTCAGCCACCAAAAAAGATTGCTGACATAGATTGATTCTGATTGATGATAAATGTCATTTCTGTTTTCTTTTCTTTATGCTGGCACTTTTGGTTCATTTCCGCCTCGGAAATCTATTCACTTTCATTTCCGCTTTGTAGCAGCTTCCAGCTGAGTGCACATGCTACGTGAAATGTATTTAATCACACAGTAATCTGCTGATTTTCTGAGATGAATAAAATAAGTAGTATTTTTGTTCTGGTGAATCTCAAGGGAAAACATGTAATGTAGAAACATCATATGTTTTTGCAAAAAATCAAGAAAGTGAAACTAACGTTCCCTGTACTGGTAGTGTAGGTAAAGTGAAACACAATTCTGGTAATGATGGACCTGATTGCTGGAAAGCAACTCAGAAAAATGATTTCTTCTAGAGAAATGAGTGGCTTTACATGAAGAATAAAATGTTAGGTTGCAAAGTGTGTAGAGATGTTGGAAGTCTAGGGCCAGAAAAACAGTTGGGAATGAAAATTTCCACATTGCGGGCCAGTGGTAAAAACAACTAATGTTTCTGAGAAACAAGATTTGTGGCCTCAAGTAAAGCACAGCCCACAAAACAGCACAAAAAAATCAAGATACAAGCTAAAAATGAAGCTTTAGAAAAAATATGCTTGAAAAGATATTACAGCTAAAGTTTTTCAAACTGCTTATGAAGTATCCAAAAAAAACCAAGCATTTAATAACTTTGAAGATTAAATAAACCTTCAGGAACTTAATGGTATAGATATGCCTGCATCAATATAATAAACCATATTGGAAATGAAATGACTTTAAATCAAACAAATTATGAACTGTAAAAGTAAAGTTTCTGTAATTATAGATGTATCTACTACTGTCACCAGTAAAAGTACTTTAATTGTCTATGTTTGTGGAGTAGTTTCAGAACTTAGAGGTATTTTCAGTATGTACATTAATCAGTCAACTAGAACTTATTAGAATGTCAGGGGATTATTTAAAGCACCACTTATTGTCTGTCACTTGTGATGGTGGTGCAGTGATATTCGGTGTGCATAGTGGTGTTAGGAAGTTGCTGCAAGATTAATTTCCAAGTATTATTGTATGGCATTGTACTATTCATTGCCTGGAGTTGTGTGTCAGCAATGCACTGACCAGTGTGGCTAGGGTAAATAGGTTAAAGAATTTTATTGGCAAACTTTATGGGATCTACCATTCTTCTCCAAAGAATGATTTTCTCTTCCCGCTTCATGACTTAAGGTGAGAAGAGTGGTGGCAATGATCTTTTTAGCAGACCTGAGTATTTTTTGTAGCATGTTCTGATCTTCTTTAGTTGATGATACAAACCACACTGTGATGGATGAGATGAGAAAAATTTGATATTTGCTGTATATAACTGAATCAGCAACTTCTGCAGAAGATTGAACTCAATCAGCTGCCGCTGGAAGTGAACCCCCTGCTAAGCCTTTTTTATTATGGAGTTTCTGTTGGTCTTCCATGTCAAGTCCCAGAAACATGAAGGTTTACACAACTGACACCTTATTGTTAAGTATGGTGGGGGAAGAAATACTAGGGGGAGGGGCTTTTGAAGTCTACTGTCATCTGTACAGTTTTGAGCATGATTAGCTCCAGATTGTTCTTTGTACACTAAAGGGCCTGCTGCTCAACCAGCTGTCTATATGCAGATTCGTCACCATTCCTGATGAACCCAATGATGGTCATGTCATCCACATATCTGATAAGTTTGACAGAGGGGTCATTAGAGGTGGAGTCGTTAGTGTAGAGGGAGAAGAGCAGTGGGCAGAGCACACATCCCTGGGGGGCACCAGTACTGATTGTATTTTAGCTAGAACTCAGTTTCTCCAGTTTCACCTACTGTTTCCTATTAGTCAGGAAATTGGTAATCCACTGATTACCACTAGATGGAGGCAGGAACAGAAAGCTGGATGAGTCTAGTGTGGTGATTATACTGAACGCTGAGCTGAAGTCCACAAACAAAATCCTTGCATAGATCCCTGGGTTGTCAAAATGTTACAGGATATAGTGCAGACCCATATTGACTTCTATCATCCACTGACCTGTTTGGTAGGCAAACTGCAGAGGGTACAACAGGAGAACTATATCCTTCAGAGGCACTAACACCGGCCTCTCAAAGGTTTTTGTGACCACAGATGTCAAAGCAACAGGGCTATGGTCATGCAATCTGGTTATGCAGAGTAATTTTTGGGTTTGGTATGCTTGTTTGAAGTTTAACACTACAATTACCAGAGCCTACGAAAAAACTTGTACATCCATCCCACCTTAAATTGCTTCTCACCTCTCCATCAGTGTCTTTTGTCCTTTAAATGTGTTGATAAGCAGCAAGCAGTCTGCTATCACATCCCGCACCGGCACACAGTTTTCTGAGCTCAAGTCTGTTTACCTGCATGTCAGTTGCTTGGAGTTGTATAGAGTGAGAAGTCAAGCAAAATGACACCTTTTATAAATACTATATCGTTATTTGGAACACATGCATTTCATGTGTGTTCCGTGTCTACAACGATCTACTTAAACACATTGTTAAAAAAGAAACGTTTTTCATATTTTAGTAATAATTGACAAAATATAGACCTGAAGTTTATAATGTGTGAAGCCTGAAGTCCACATATCAAAGAAACACTTTCACAAAAGGTACAAATATAAAAAATGCGCTTGTATTCAAAAATATAACTGGAGAAAAGTAACCCATGTTAGGGTGCGACATTGACACACATTTACTACGACTGCTTTGGTGGTGCAATGGTATCAGCTGTTGACTGGTAATCAAAACTTCACGGGTTTGACCCTGGACGAGTCCATTTTGAGAAATGAGCTGTTTTTACTCTTACTATTTGTGTCAAATTGGGGAGTTGGGTAGGACTGTGAACACGACTGAGAGAATGAAACTGAATAAAAAAAAAAATAAAGCTAACCTTAACAAGTATCATACATTTACAGACTGAAATCAAATGTATGTTTTTATTCTAGAATAGTAAGAATAAAAGCAGCTCATTTCTCAAAATGGACTCATCGGGGATCGAACTCATGAAGTTTTGATTACCATTCAACAGTTGATACATGTACACCACTAAAGCAGTCATAATAAATACATATCAATGTCACACTCTAACATGGGTTATTTTTCTGCAGTTATATTTCTGAATAAAAGCGCACTTGTTCTGTTATATTTGTACCTTTTGTGAAAGTGTTTCTTTGATATTTTAACTTCAGGCTTCACACATTATAAACTTCATGTCTACATTTTGTCAATTATTACTAAAACATGAAAAACGTTTCTTTTTTAACGATGTGTTTACATAGATCGTTGTAGACACAGAACACACATGACATGCTTGTGTTCCAAATAACGATTTAGCATTTATAAAGGTGTGATTTTGCTTGACTTCTCACTCTATACAACTCTAACCAACTGACACGCAGGTAAACAGACTTGAGCTGAGTAAACTGTGCGCCAGTGGGGGATGTGATAGCAGACTGCTTGCTGCTTATCAACACATTTAAAGGATAAAAGACGCTGATGGAGAGGTGAGACCTACATTATAATTCAATATTGCTTCACTAAATGAAAATAAAAACTAACCCAGCCACAGGGGATGCTCAGACCAGTGTGTTTCTTCGTACCAGTCCCAAGCCCGGATAAATGGGGAGGGTTACGTCAGAAAGGGCATCTGGTGTAAAATTTTGCCAAATCAATATGCGGACAACAATACAAATACAATTAGTGAATAATTACCAGACAGTTGGGAAAACTACAGCAGATGTAGTAAGGGTGACAGCAAGGGTGCTTAGTGTGACATCTGGACAGAGGAAGGAGGAAAAGGAAACCTGGTGGTGGAATGGGGAAGTATAGCAGAGTACACAGAGGAAGAGGATGGGAAAGAAGAAGTGCGATAGTCAGAGAGATGCAGAAAGTAGACAAGAGTACAAGGAGATAAGGCACAAGGTGAAGAGAGAGGTGTCGAAGGTTAAGGAAAGGGCATATGATGAATTGTATAAAAGGCTGGACACTAAGGAGGGAGAAAAGGACCTGTACCGATTGGCTAAACAGAGGGACTGAGCTGGAAAAGATGTGTAGCAGGTTAGGGTGATAAAGATAGAAACATACTCACAAGTGAGTAGAGAGTGTTGAGCAGATGGAAAGAGTACTTTGAGAGGCTGATGAATGAAGAGAACGAGAGAGAGAGGGAAGAGGTTGGATAATGTGGAGATAGTGAATCAGGAAGTGCAACGGATTAGCAAGGAGAAAGTAAGGATACCTTTGAAGAGGATGAAGAGTATAAAAGCCGTTGGTCCAGATGACATACCTGTGGAAACATGAAGCTGTTTAGGAGAGATGACAGTGGAGTTTTTAACCAGTGTGGTATTAGCGCTTTATTGGCACCAACCCGACACAGACTGACAACAGAGGTACGTATAAAACAAACATTTTTATTTTCTTCACCTTTGGGGCACGTCTTCCCGGTGAACCCCATGTTATAATAAATTTTTCTTTAATATTTTATGTCACTGTCCTGAACAACATTGTTAAAGTCTCCATTCACATGTGTATGCTAAGTTTGGCACACAGGGGCTCAGCATTCAGAATTGCCAACCAAGCATAGACTAGATAGCCAAAGACAACTGGAGGATTGTATAGTCAGCTTAAACACAGTACAGTATTTCTGTCCTCTGTTAGTACAAAATCTTCTTTCCTTGTTGGGAGAATGCGAACCGGCATGTAGGCATTATGCTATTTCTGTGTTTTGTGGGGGTAGAGTTCAGCCCTTTCCTGCCCTTGCTTGGAGACAGAGAAGACCAGCAAGTGAAGAAGAACAGTGTAAAAGGCTTGGACAACAGCCAAACCCTTTGAAGCACGTGTCGGCAAAGTTCCGAAAACCCTCCCAGCGTGGGGACGAAAAATGGCAGACTGTGTTGATCCAGATTCCCACCTGGATAAAGTTTTTGTCATATGCTTCTTGTCTGTAACCGCGTCAACCGTCAGTAAATGTAAGCTAAAGTATATTTTTCTCATGTGATTCTTGTACCGCCGTAATCACGATGGGAGGGATATCATCTTTTCTGTCATATTACTATATTGTTTAGTTATTTAATGTGCCGCAATTTCAAAAGAACACACTTCCAAGAGAGCTAATGCCTCCTAAGGAAACACCCCACAGGTACAACACAGTCCCAACACAAATAAAGCTCCCAAATCACCACACTCTTCTCCTCCACTCCTCTCAGGGCAGCTTCGTCCACCTCTTCCCAACTCTGGCACCCTGAGTAGTGGCCTCAGGCTCCTCTTATAGCCCACCCGGAAGTGCTGCAGGTGCTCGTTGACCTACTTCTGGCTGCACTTCCGGGTGTGGCTGCAATCCCTCCCAGACGGGCTCGTTAAGCCATGCAGCTCTATGCAGCTCCCCCTGGCAGAGGCCACAGAGCCCAACCAAGATGAGCTGTGGTGTTCTGTGAAAGTGGCCCCAACGCAACCCAGGGGGGCTGCCACCAAGTGTTCTTGGGGACGTAGCATGCATCCCATGGCTACTCTCCCGGATATAGTGTTGAAGGGGCATCCTGGCTGGGCATGGGCCCAGCCATCCGCCACACCAGATTGTTTTATGGAATCTTGGAAAGTTAGAGGATGCCTGAGGAGTGGAGAAAGAGTGCACTAGTTCAGATATTTAAGAATAAGGGGGATGTGCAGGACTGTAGTAACTACAGGGGGATTAAATAGATGAGCCACAGTATGAAGTTCTGGGAAAGAGTAGTGGAAGTTAGGTTAAGAAGTGAGGTGATGATTAGTGAGCAGCAGTATGGTTTCATGCCAAGAAAGAACACCACAGATGCGATGTTTGCTCTGAGGGTGTTGATGGAGAAGTATAGAGAAGGTCAGAAGGAGTTGCATTACATCCTTGTGGACCTGGAGAAAGCATATGACACGGTGCCTCAAAAGGAGTTGTGGTATTGTATGAGGATGTCGGGAGTGGCAGAGAAGTATGTAAGAGTTCTACAGGATATGCACGAGGGAAGTGTGACCATGGTGAGGTCTGCAGTAGGAGTGACGGATGAATTCAAGGTGGAGGTGGGATTACATCAGGGATCGGCTCTGAGCCTTTTCTTTTTTGCAATGGTGATGGACAGGCTGACAAACGAGATTAGACAGGAGTCCCAGTGGACTATGATGTTTGCTGATGACATTGTGATCTATAGCGATAGTAGGGAGCAGGTAGAGGGGACCCTGGAGAGGTGCAGATATGCTCTAGAGAGGAGGGGAATGAAGGTCAGTAGAAACAAGACAGAATACATGTGTATAAATGAGAGGAAGGTCAGTGGAATGGTGAGGATGCAAGGAGTAGAGTTGGCAAAGGTGGATGAGTTTAAATACTTATCAACAGTACAGAGTAATGGGGATTGTGAAAGAGAGGTGAAAAAGAGAGTGCACGCAGGGTGGAATGGGTAGAGAAGAGTGTCAGGAGTGTTTTGTGACAGACGGATATCAGCAAGAGTGAAAGGGAAGGTCTATTGGATGGTAGTGAGACCAGCTATGTTATATGTGTTAGAGATGGTAGCACTAACCAGAAAGCAGGAGACAGAGCTGGAGGTGGCAGAGTTAGATGTAAAGATTTGCACTGGGTGTGACGAGGATGGATAGGATTAACAATGAGTCCATTAGAGGGTCAGCTCAAGTTGGACGGTTGGTAGACAAAGTCAGAGATGCGAGATTGAGTTGGTTTGGACATGTGCAGAGGAGAGATACCGAGTATATTGGGAGAAGGATGCTAAGGATAGAGCTGCCAGGCAAGAGAAAAAGAGGAAGGCCTAAGAGAAGGTTTATGGATGTGGTGAGAGAGGACATGCAGGTGATGGGTGTAACAGAACGAGATGCAGAGGACAGAAAGGTATGGAAGAAGAATGATCCGCTGTGGCGACCCCTAACGAGAGGAGCCAAAAGAAGAAGAAGAAATTAAAATAAAAACTTTGTTTTCTTCTTTGTCTTTCGGCTCTTCCCGTTAGGGGCCGAGACAATGGATCATCTGTTTCCATATATTCTTGTCCTCTGCATCTTGTTCTATCACACGAATAACCTGCATGTCCTCTCTAACCACATCCATTAACCTCCTCTTAGGTCTTCCTATTTTCCTTTTGTCTGGCAGCTCTGTCGTCAACATCCTTCTCCTAATATACCCAGCATCTCTCCTTTGCAGATATTCAAACCAATGCAATCTTGCCTCTCTGGCTTTCTCTCTAAACCGTCCAACCTGAGCTGACCCTCTAATGTAAACCCTTGTCACACCCAATGCAAATCTTAACATTTCTAACTCTGCCACCTCCAGCTCTGTCTGCTGTCTTTTCATTAGCTCCACTGTGTCCATCCCATATAACATAGCTGGTCTCACTGCCATCTTGTAGACCTTCCCTTTCACTCTTGCTGATACCTGTCTGTCACAAATTGCTTCTCCACCCATACCACCCTGCCTGCATTCTGTTTTTCACCTCTTTTCCACATTCTCCATTATTCTGTTCTGTTGATGACTTGTATTTAAACTCATCTACCATCACCAACTGTACTCCCTGCATCCTCACCATTCCTTTGACCTCCCTCTCATTCACACACATGTATTCTGTCTTGGTCCTACTGATCTTCATTCCTTTCCTCTCTAGAGTGTAGCTCCACCTCTCCAAGATCTCAGGGTCTCCTCAACCTGCTCCCTGCTCTCATTACAGATGAAAATGTCATCCGCAAACCCAGTCCACGAGGACTCTTGGCTAATCTTGTCTGTCAACCCGTCCATCACTATTGCAAATAAGAAAGGGCTAAGAGCTGATCCCTGATCTTTCCTACCTCTACCTTGAATGCATCCATTACACCTACAACAGGCCTCACCACTGTCACACTTCTCTCATACATATCCTGTACCAACCTAACATACTTCTTTGCCACTCCCATCATCTCCATACTATGCCACAACTCATCTCGAGGCATCCTGTCATATACTCCTTCTGGCCTTCTCTATACTTCTCCTACAACACCCTCTGTGCAAATATAGCATCTGTAGTGCTCTTTCCTGGCATGCCACCATACTGCTGCTCACTAATCATCATTCTTAGCCTAGCTTTCACTACTCTTTCCCAAACCCTCATGCCGTGGCTCATCAATTTTATCCGTCTGTAGTTACTACATATCTGCACCTCTCCCTTATTCTTAAAAATCAGTACCAGCACACTTCTTCTCCACTCCTCAGACATCCACTCATCCTCTCACTTTCCAACATTGCATTATCCTACACACTTCCCTGCTTCCACAGGTATTTTATCTGGACCAACAGCCTTACCATTCTTCATCCTCTTCTTAGCTATCCTTACTTCTTCCTTGCTGTTCCTTTACACATCTTGGATCACTGTATCTAGATCATAGCGCCGTCTCTCTCTCATTCTCTTCATTCATCAACCTCTCAAAGTACTCTTTCCATCTGTTCAATACACTCTTCTTGCTTGTGAGTATGTTTCCATCATGCTAATCTTCTGCTCATCTTTTCCAGCTTGGTCCCATTACCTAGCCAATCAGTACAGGTCATTTTCTCCATTCTTAGTATATAACCTCTCATGCAGCTAATCATATGCCTTACATTTAGCCTTCTCCACCTCTCTCTTCACCTTATGCTTTATGTCATTGCACTTCTGTCTACTTTCTTCAGCTCTCTGATTATCCAACTTCTTTTTCACCAGCCTCTTCCTCTGTATAGTCTCCAGTATTTCCCAATTCCACTACCAGGTTTCCTTATCCTCCTTCCTCTGTCCAAAACTCACACAAAGTAACCTTCTAGCTGTCTTCCTTATCACTTCTGCTGTAGTTGTCCAGCGCTCTAGTAACTCTTCACTGCCACCCAGTGCCTGTCTTACCTCTTCCCTCCACCTTATAGTCTTCCTTTTTCATCTTCCACCATTAGATCTGTGGCTCTGCCCTCACTTTCCTTCTCTTCTTGATCTCCAATGTCATTATACAAACCACCATAATATGATGCCTAACTACTCTTTCCCATGCCACTACTTTGCAGTCTCCAGTCCTCCTTCAGACCGAGTCTCCTTCATAGGATATAATCCACCTGTGTACATAACCCTGTGTTCCTCCCTCTTCTTAAAATACAAATTTACCATAGTCATGTCCATCCTTTTTGCAAAATCCACAATCACTTGACCTTCTGCATTTCTCTACTTGACACCATACCTACCCATTACCTCCTGATTTCCTCTGTACCCATCACCAACATGTCCATTGAAATCTGCTTCAATCACCACTCTCTCTCCCTTGGGTACACTCTCAACCACATCATCCAACTCACTGCAGAAATCTTCTTTCTCATCCATCGCACACCCAACTTACGGGGTGTATGCACTAAAAACATTCATCTTCACACCTTCAATTTCCAGTTTCATAATCATTACTATCTGACACTCCTTTCATCTCCAAAATACTCTTGATGTACTGTTTTGACATACTCTGATACTCCTGACTTTACTCCCCTTCCATCTGGTCTCTTGCACGCACAATATGTTAGCCTTCCTTCTCTCCATCCTATTGGGTGCTTTGGTATTGCAATAGTAGCATGGCTGTCTCTCATAAAATAAGAATTCTATACTATACTAAAATAGATACTTCTTACTTTTTACTTTTGAATAATAATTTTAGATGATGTTGCCAAAGTTATGGCATGAGGAATTAAACGCCTTATGGAGCATATAAATAATTCCTACTAATCAGAACTGCTTCATGGGGTATTCACTTGAATTAGAAAGCATGGCCAAGCTGCTTTACTTTACAGCTGCCATTTAAGATAAGTCACAAGGTGTAGGTGTCTGCCTTTATACAAACAAATTGTGCTGCCTGTCAGTAATGTTTACAGTGACACTGTGCTAATGGCTGTTTATTTTATGTGACCTATCACAAGAGGCAGATGAATCACATAGGCAGAGAAAACCATTTTTCATAAAGCCCCTTCTTCAAGGTCAAAAACTGGCAAGCAAGTAAGAATATAAAAGATGCATAACAACATAATCAGGAAGGAAGTTCAGAGTTAAAGCACCAGACTTGTAATATATTAGTGAGAGAGATTTTGGAGAAAAAAATAGTTGTTTGTGTTTTATTTACTTGTTTATTTTTGTTTTACTTGCTTTGGTAGTTAGGGGTGGAGGTGGCAGCTTTTTATGGGTGGATAAAAAGTGTCTTCCTTCAGAAAATGGGTGCTTATCTTGTCTTAGTTCAAAACTGCATTTTATTTAATTTTATTACACGGTACAGTTGTTAGACAACTCCACTTTAAAAACCTTTCATTATTTTGCAGGAACTGCTCAGCATTTCACTATATGATACATTTTGAAGTTCCAGCCACTAATACTAGGTAGTTTATAATGTTACTGATGCAGAGCAGCAAATTTTAGAAAAAATATGATAGGAAGCCAAACTAACTCAGACTCCCAATCCTTGTTGTCAACGTTTTTTCTGTTGATTAAAATGGCCTGACTACTGCCAGTTCCACTAACATTTTAGATGTAGTAGCTTATTCTTTATGTAAAAGCTGAACTGTTCATTGTTTGTATCATTTGAATAAGGCCAAATGAAACAAATAAAGATGAAATAGTAAATACACAAATTTACAGAAAAAGCAGTGAAAGCCAAATACAAATCTATGACTCATTATGAAACCAGCACCATTACAAATGTGAGTCAATGCTTGTTTTTAAATGTCTGAAAGTAAGTTAAACTGCGGTGACCAGCTGTTATTCAATTTAAGGTTGTATTAAAAAGATCAAGAAATAAAGAATTTGATCAGTTTGACTTTTTGGTCACCATGCCAGGTTTTGCCAGTACAATCAAACTTAATTTCTTAAATGCAAAAGGAACATATTTTTCCATACTTTTAGTACTTCGTGTTTTTAGTCAAATAGTTCAAGACGCTATTTCCTTCATCTTTTGTTAGGTTTGAATCCTGGTTTTATCACTGTCTGCATGGAGAATACATTTTTTACCTGTGTCTGTGTTTTTTTGTTTTGCCCCAGGAATGGTGAATGTACCCCAACATGCAGGTAAGATTACATGGAGACTCCAAACTGACCTTGTATATGTAGGTGGTTGTGCACTGGTATGGAATTACATCCTTTCTAGAGTTCGTTCCTGATTTCTTACTGCCCATAGGAATATTTTACAGCTAAAATATTGATCTTTGGTGTCTCATGAGACTTACAAGATATTATATTTTATGTTTCATTTAAGAATGAGCTTTGTCACAGATGTTTCTCCTAATATTCCTTAGACAAAATAGATTTACAGAAGAGTGAGATATGAGATAAAAACTGACATACAATGAGTCAAAATTGAGAATTTGTTTTGAAAAGCAAAGTATGTTTTGTGAGATCTCTTTCTTGTCTTGCTTTAACCTCTTTCAAGACTTCATATTTTGTTCTTATTGCACTGGTGCCTTTACCACATTTGAGATACAATCAGTTCCATTTCTTTTTTCCAAATGTTTGTGGTTATAGATTGTCAGCAGCACACAGTTTGAGGTTCAAAGTCTTAACCACTCTTCCACACTGTCTGCCTTTTCTTTTGGTATGAGTATGATCTAATTGGAGCAAAGCAATATACATTAGAGCAACTAATAGTATTACTGAGAAGCAAGGACTACAATTTTGCAATCATAGTAAAGTGTTTTAATACCACAAACAACTGTTGCATGCCGGCGTAAACGATATAAGGCACCGACAATTAGAAATCCTCAAGGCTGACTTCGCAGCTTTGATTAAAGACATGAAGGAGAGGACCCCATCGGCAAAGATCTTCATTTCGGGTCCACTACCTCTCGTCAGATGATCCAACGAGTACTATAGTCGTCTGCTAGGATTGAACAACTGGCTACAGGGTTTCTGCAAGAAGCAAGACATCGGTTTAATCAACAATTGGAACCTATTTTTGGAAAGGCAGCGTTTCTTCAAGCGAGATGGCCTGCATCCGAACAGTTTTGGCGCCCGGGTCCTCTCATTTATCTGTTTTCATCCTCTTAGATCTGAGTGCTGCATTTGACACCATTGATCATAATATTCTTAGAAATCGCCTTAGTCAATGGGTGGGGCCTCTCTGGCAGTGTCTTAAATTGGTTTAAATCCTACCTGGCAGGGAGAAAATTCTTTGTTAGTTGTGGTAATTACAACTCAAAGACACATGATATCCAATATGGTTTTCCACAAGGCTCTATCCTGGGTCCGCTGCTCTTCTCAATCTACATGCTTCCGTTAGGTCAGATTATCTCAGGGCACAACGTGAGCTACCACAGCTATGCTGATGACACACAGCTGTACTTATCAATAGAACATGATGACCCTGATTCTCTTGATTCACTAACACAATGTCTGACTTGTATCTCAGAATGGATGAATAGTAACTTTCTCAAGTTAAATAAAGAGAAAACTGAAATCTTAGTGATTGGCAATAATGGATACAATGAGGCTATTATAAATAAAGTGGATACATTAGAATTAAAAGTCAAAACGGAGGTAAAAAGCTTAGGGGTAATTGTTGACTGTATTCTGAATTTTAAATCACATATTAATCAGATCACTAGGACAGCATTTTTTCACTTAAGAAACATAGCTAAAGTTAGACCTCTTATATCACTGAAAGATGCTGAGAAATTAGTTAACGCGTTTGTTTTCAGTCGACTAGATTACTGTAACGCACTCCTCTCAGGACTACCCAAAACGACATAAATCGTTTGCGACAAGTGCAGAATTCAGCTGCTAGAAACCTAACTAGGAAAAGAAAATCCGAGCACATCTCTCCAATTTTGATGTCACTACACTGGTTGCCTGTGTCATTCAGGATTGACTTTAAAATTCTGTTTATGGTTTATAAAGCCTTAAATAATCTTGCCCTATCTTATATATCGGAATGTCTGACCCCTTATATTCCAAATCGTAACCTCAGATCCTCAAATGAGTATCTCCTTAGAATTCCAAAAACAAAACTTAAAAGTGGTGAGACGGCCTTCTGCTGTTATGCACCTAAAATCTGGAATAGCCTGCCAATAGTAATTTGCCAGGCTAATATAGTAGAACACTTTAAAACACTGCTGAAAACACATTACTTTAACATGGCCTTTTCATAACTTCAATTTAACTTAATCCTGATACTCTGTATGTTCAATTCATCATAATAACTATTCATGGTGGCTCTAAAATTCGTACTGACCCCTACTCTCTCTTCTGTTTGTTTTTCCGGTTTCTTTGTGGTGGCGGCCTGCGCCACCACCACCTACTCAAAGCATCATGATGTTCCAACAGTGATGGATGGATGGATTAAAAGCCAGAAGTCTACGTGACCATCATTATCAAGTCCTTCCGTGAGAACCCTAAATCCAAAGAGGACTGTTTCATTTATGTTAGGTAGAATGCCCAGAGGGGACTGGGCAGTCTAATAGTCTGGAATCCATACAGATTTTACTTTTACTTTTTTTTTTGTTTTTTCTGTCCACCCTGGCCATTGGACCTTACTCTTATTTTGTGTTAATTAATGTTGACTTATTTTATTTTCTTTCTATGTCTTTTATTTTTCTATATTTTTCATTATGTAAAGCACTTTGAGCTACTTTTTGTATGAAAATGTGCTATATAAATAAATGTTGTTGTTGTTGTCCATGCGTTGCACCATATATTACTGAGCACACAATGTAATTAGATATCAGGTATCAAAAGATCTCAATACACTGCTTGGAAAATCTGAACCCACTGTGTGTTTTTCTTAAGATATGTGCTAAAACTCAAGAGGAGACACTTAGGATATTTTTTCTCAGGAGAAAAATCTGTGAAGCATGAGGCAAAAGAAAATGTTTTCATTTTATTTCTTTCTGATCTCATTGTTGCCTAGGAGAAATCAAAAAGATACTAAGGAGATCTCTTTTTTTGATTTTTCATTCCTGTGGGTATTGCTGCTAAGAGGATTCTGGCCACTGCACACCTGAATTGGATTAATTGGATCTGGTAATGAAAGTAAAATGGACTGTAAGAAATATTTTCATTAAAAATTCAAATAATTGGGACAGTTTAAAATATTTTACTACTGTATGTGTGGAATAAAAAACAAGGATCATTTACTTTTACATTTATATATACAGTATATATATATATATGCTATACAGTAATCCCTCGCTATATCACGCTTCGACTCTCGCGGCTTTACTCTATCGCGGATTTTAAATGTAAGCACATCTAAATATATATCACAGATTTTTCGCTGGTTCGCGGCTTTCTGTGGACAATGGGTCTTTTAATTTATGCTACATGCTTCCTCAGTTTGTTTGCCCAGTTGATTTCATACAAGGGACGCTATTGGCAGGTGGCTTAGAAGCTACCCAATCAGAGCATGTATTACATATTAACTAAAACTCCTTAATGATATAAGATATGCTTCCCACGCGGTGCTTGTTTGATTCTCTCTGTCTCTCTCACTCCTGACGGAGGGCGTGTGAGCAGAGGGGCTGTTTGCACAGTGGCTGTTTGCCTAGAAGATACAGATGCTCCTCTACAAAATGCTGCTTTATCGCGGTGCTTCTCCATACTTAAAAACACATATTGATTTTTTGACTGTTTGCTTTTCTTAGCGAGCGCTCTCTCTGACATTTTCTGCTCCTAAAGGCGCTCCTTTGAAGAGAAGATATGTTTGCATTCTTTTAATTGTGAGAAAGAACTGCCATCTCAGTCTTGTCATGGAGCACAGTTTAAACTTTTGACTAAAGGGTGTTATTTCATGTCTAGAGGGCTCTAATAATGTTAACAGTGTGGGAGAGTTTATAAGGGCTTAAAATATATAAAAATAACTATACAAACATATGGTTTCTACTTCGCGGATTTTCACCTATTGCGGGGGGTTCTGGAACGCAACCCCCGTGATCGAGGAGGGATTACTGTATATATATATATATATATATATAATATATGTGTGTGTGTATAGTCAGGCATATGCAATTAGGAGGCTCAGCACAGGTAAGTATTACCACTCTGGTCAAGAGGGGGTGCTCCTGTTAACACAATCTCTCTTTCGAGCCAGAGTTCAGGGGAACCTCAACGAAAAGTGAGTGACATAATTTCCAGGTACATGTCTTTAGGACCTGCCCCTTCTGGGAATTAGAACTATAAAACAAACTGAGACTGGAAGGAAGTCTCATTATTACCAATGACTAAGATACTGTAAATATATACTAGGGGGTCAAGCACCAGTTGTGGCCAGTCTGCTGCTCGTGTTGTGAAGAGGGAGGCTGAACACACCCCAAGGAGAAATGGTCACTCCTCTGAAACCCCCTCTTAAACGGTGATACAATGGGAAGCAAATACTTTTTTTTTTTTTACCTCCTCTTTGCTCGATTAGCCGCTGGCTTGCTGCTGTTGCTGCCATGCCATGTGATCTGCATCTTGCATGGTGCTTTGAACATTTAAAAGCCTGTACAGCAGCTGTCCTACTCTTTGTCTTTTATTTTCGACCAAGGGCATGGTTAAATCTCTTGGCACTCTTGGTTAATTCTCGTCTCAAGGGACGTGAGGTCTTGATATTTTTTAGTTTATAATTTAAAAACGTTCAACTCAAGTGATGTAAGAATGGCATTGATTTATGTCCTGTTGATCACTGTTGGTTGTGGAGGGTCTGTGTCAAATTTTTAGTTTGAATTTCTTAAATTTAACATTTTTTATAAGACGTAAATGATAAAGATAAAATTATTGGCTGCTTCAGACCAAGATGTAAAGTACATCTGGAGCTTTACTGATAAATTATCATGTCAGAGAAATATTGAATCTTTTTGATCTCCAAATAATGCAGCTTTAAACTGAATGTACATTTGTTCACTCTTTCCTTATAAAATGACACATAATTTCTTTCCTATTACATTCACTTCGAGATACATGACTTTTTTTTTGCTCTTATGGTTAACTTCTCTCAAGCAGCAGGAGAAGTGTGCTGGCATATCAGAGGTTCCAGAATTTTTTTAACTTGTTTTGGGGATGTGTCTTGCAGTCTGTCAGATGACTAAAAGAAGGAAATATACAAAATGTACAAGTTGAAGCTACCTCAATTTTAAGATAGATAACTCACTGATGCTTTTCAAATTGAGGTTTTGAAGTAACTGAGATCATTGAGTAAAAATGAATAGGTAGTGTAAAATGATGGACAGCTGAGGTGCTAACACTGCAATCTTGGTCACAAATGAAAGCACATTACTATAGGTGATATAATAGTTCATTGGGTTGGAAAAAAACTTTACTAATTTGCTGGTACTGCATTCCATGAGGCCTATTTTTGAATTTAGGCCTTCTACCTAGTAAAGACCCTGCTACAATAGTGACTAGTGAGTTAAACTGGCTTTCTGAGAGCCAATGGAATTCATAGACTTTACTACTTTTTTTCCAAAATCCTGTGCAAGCATGTTTGATTTAGCACTGAATACTACCCTAACCTTTTAGTCTTATACTAGACATTAAGCCTGTTACAATAGCGGGCGCTAGAACAGTAGTGCATAAACATTAGTAGGAACAGTCTATATTAAATGGCAAGGGACCTTATATGTGGCTGTAATATGTGTCACTGTATTGTGTGCCTTTAATTTTCTCTCACAGTAATACTGGTTTGTATTTCCGTAAAATGCCTGTAATTTTGTCTGACAGTAATACAGTGGAACCTCGGTTCACGACCATAATTCGTTCCAAAACTCTGGTTGTAACCCGAATTGCTGAACCGAAGTAATTTCCCCCATAGGATTGTATGTAAATACAATTACTCTGTTCCAGACTGTATGAACTGTATGTAAATATATATATTTTTTAAGTTTTTAAGCACAAATATTGTTAATTATACCATTGAATGTACAGTGTAATAGTAAACTAAATGTAAAAACATTGAATAACACTAAGAAAACCTTGAACAACAAAGAAAACTAACACTGCAAGAGTTTGCGCTATAGCCTTACGACCCGCTCCCTAAAACCATTTTTTTTTAATGAGTTTTAAGCAAAGGGAAAAAAATGAACATTTGAAAAATCCGTAATTTAATAAAAAACAAGAAAAGTAACATTGCAACAATGTCTCTCTCTCGCGGGCCTGCATATGTGTGTGTGTCTGTCTCTCGCATGTGTGTGTTGCTCTTAAGCGTGCGCCTCTGTGTCTGTGTGTGTGTGTGTGTCTCTCTCACCTGTGTGCGTGTGTGTGTCTGTCTCGCGTGCGCCTGTGTGTGTGTGTCTGTCTCGCTCGCACCTGTGTGTGTCTGTCTGTCTCGCACGCGCCTGTGTGTGTGTCTGTCTGTCTCACGCCTGTGTGTGTGTGTGTCTGTCTCCCGCGTGCCTGTGTGTGTCTGTCTCTCTCTCTCTCTGCACAGGGAATTCACAGGAAAAGACTGAACGCGTGCCGTGTGGCCCCGCACATGCGCACTTCACCAGAAAACACACACACGCGGACACCTGGACACACACAGGGGTTTTATTAAAGAGAATATCATTGCATTTTAAACCTCAAAACTCTACTCTGTTGCCTATGCATCATTGCCATAGTGTCATCAGATCCTCTCGTCTCAACTGTTGAAGCATTCTTTTGTTACACCTTTCCTGGATTACTGGAAATCTCTTTTAAATGGTAACACTCTAAAAAGTGTTAAGACCTTGCAATAAATTTGGAATGATGCATTTGAGGTAGAGCTAAAAGTTGTCATGAGCTTGATACATCTTGTCAATTGATAGGTTTTACAGTGCTGACTACATGTCCATTACACAGCTTCATGAAATACACAACATCTCTGTGTATCCTTTATAAACCTGAGGTCCAAAACCTTCCTATATTGCAAACATTTGTATGCAACTGCTCCACATCTTATACATGTAGATGTTAGGTTAATTGGTTCAGTATGGGTGTATGAATGAGTGGGACTTACATTGGAACAGTGGTCCCACTTTGTGGACTAGTTACAGCATTCAGCCAGATGTTGCAGAGAATAGCTTTGGGGCCCCCACAACTCTCAAGATATTGTAAAAATGCATCTATTACACATTTACTATTATGTAACAAGACCTTAACGAACACTTCTTTGGGTCTTCATAACACTTGCTAAGCATCAGTAAAGTGTTTGTTCATCTCTGAAATGTGACCTGCTAACAAATAATCACTTTGGAGTGGTTTGAGATGGCAAAACTAAGACACATTTTTCTTGATATTACAAATAGGACCTGTGAAACCTTTATATTAACAGGTATTTTACCATCATTTCAATATGCCACACTGTACAGAGAGGAATAGCCTATATACTGATATTTTATGTGTTATGAAGACCAAAAGAAGCACTTCATAAGGTATTGTTAGACAAGAGGAAATGAGTAATAGATACATTTTTGTTGTACATAAACTGAAGTGTTACTAAAATAAAAAATCCCTGACTCATTGATAGACTTACTGCATCCTTTGTAAAAGCAGGTTATATCAACACCATTGGTGTGCTTTCTCTTAAATTCCCTGGTCACTTTTCCATTGTATTTAGAGCTTACTTGCTACCCAGGCAATAGACTGCTCATGTATACCTAAAAGGGCCTTCTGACAGCAAGCTTCCTTTATATAGCCCACCAATATGTATGGGCATTCATGTATATTACCAATCAAAATAAAATTGTCTCTTGGAACTGTAGGAAGAAACCAGAGTCCAAGTGATGATCTATTTGAACACACAAAGAACATCAAAGTGGGAACCTCAACTGAACTTCACATACTTGTGAAAGTTTTTTTTTTTATCTTGACTGTTAAGCTTGTTGTTTTTTTCCACATTTTTGGAGCCAAGACTGAATATGTTATTAAAGATTAACAACAGCATTAATATTTTAACACACTTCATTTTCTGTTTGAATTTTGGCTTTCTGCTGTGAATCTTTGTATTATCCATATGTTGTTTTTTGTGGAAGACTTCAAAACAAGTTAAGACACTTCAGTCTGAATTTCATAATATTATTACTGTCTCACTTGTATAACATTTAGCATGAACTCCTGTAATCCTGAATTTGAATAACTGGTTGAAACAAATGGAAGAACAACATGACTAATCAATGGTAACATTGGGCAACATGGTAGTTTAGATGGATTGCTTGTTCTCTCTGTATTTATGTGGTTTTTCTCCAAATACTCCGAAATGTCAAGTTTCTTCCATACTCCAAATAAATGTTAGGTTACCTGGTGACTCTAAGCTCCCAAGTATAAATGAATCCTGGTATTAACCAGTGCACATCTGTGCATTTTATCTCCTGTCCAATGCTGACAGGATATCTGACTTCGCTCAACACTGTGAAGAGAAACAGCTGGGTATAATACTATGTAAGGCTGTTTAAGTCAATTATGGAGTTCCTTCCTTACAAGTATAGTTTATTAGCATATTGCTTTCTAATATGTTTCTCATAATGTTAGGTTTGCAATTTGGGTTAATGAGGAAAATGCCAGAATGAGTTTTATAGCCAGAATTTTCATTTTTAATTGTCAGTCTAATGATTTATTTGTTGCAGTTTGCCCTTTCACTGGTAGTAAAGTATTTAGTAACTGTAAATCTTTACTTGAATGTTCCTGCTCTATTGTTTCTGCTTGTATTTCAGTGTACACTATTTAGTACAGCTATTAAGATGGACAATTAATGATTTTATATTATTGTCCATTTTATATGGAGAATTCTAACTTTTTTGAAACAATAGATCAAATTACTCTCAAATTATTCCACGAGACATAAGTAATCACATCTTTAAACACAACTTTTAAAAATAATAGGACCTTGCTATTGGCAAGTACCTTCATATTTCACCAATACATTGCTTAATACAGTATTTCCTTTTCTTTAACATATTTAAAAGACATTTCTAAATTCCATTTTTAAAACAATTGTTGACTTTTACAAGTAAGTTATATTTGTTTTATGGCATGAGTATATTTCATGCTTAGAATATTATTTGTTGAGCTGACAAATGGCAGTCTTCCTTGTTCTTAGCATTAAATGAGGTGGGAACAACCCAAAATCAAGTATTTTTTATATGATTTTTGTTATCAATCTGTATTTTTTTCTTTCTTCTTACTCCTTCAAAATGCCATGAATGCATAGTTAAAAGGTTAGAAAGATAACTTTTTATTGTTCAGAAGAGAGAAAGTTTTTGTTTAAATGTTTTTACAGAGATAAGTAAGGTCAGGTTCATCCATCCAAATATGTGCCACAAAGTCGGAAAATAATGTGGAACTATTTGAGGAGTTCCTTTCTTCCTACATAGTATTTGGGTGCAACATGTCTTTAAAAAACCATATCTTACACCCTCATTTGTATTTTTTTTCCCACGAACATGAACATGGGGAGAGGTTCCACCAGGTTACTCAAATGGAGAGACATTATAGTGGACAGTGGAGTGAGTTAATGTTAGCAGACATCTGCTAACCATGAAACACCTTCAGAGGATCATAAGAGGAGAAACACTACCAAGTGATTACTTTTTGTAAGTAATCTTTATACTTAAATTAATAATATTTGTAGTTTGACATTTTTTCCAAGTGTAAATA
The DNA here is from genome assembly GCF_016835505.1 of Polypterus senegalus. NCBI lineage: Eukaryota > Metazoa > Chordata > Cladistia > Polypteriformes > Polypteridae > Polypterus > Polypterus senegalus. The sequence goes on along the minus strand of NC_053156.1, from coordinate 177,309,372 downwards.
ACTGTTTTTTTGTATTTAAAACCCTAAACTCTCAAAAACTGGATGTGATAGAGTGATTCCCTTTACATATTTGCATTCAGTACCCTTTACCATCATATCTATAAAGAATATCTAAAATTTGTGTAGATGACCATATTATGATATTCAAAAACATATTTCAGAACTACAGATTTCTGACAACAAATGCTTATATCACAATTTAAGAGTGTGGCCTGCAGGGCCACACTAGTTCCCCAAACCCGACACAGACAAACACATGGCACAAGTTCCAGCAACACACATGGCTTTTATTTCGTTGGTATATCCTTTTCAGTCATTTCCCACCTGCATTTCACAGTACAAAGCACAGCAATATACACAGCACTTGTCTTCTTCTTTTCTCTTTCTCTTCCTCTCTCTGTCTCCTCCGCCTACACTCCCAGGCAGCACCCACTGAACCCAACACGGCTGTGTTGAATTCCAAGTCCCATGAAGCCCGGTGGGAAATTTGAGGCACAGCTGCTGTCCAGGGAGGCAGCCTTTTAGCGCTTTGGGGAGGTAGTCCTCTCTCCCCCAGTCCTTCCACTATGGAGGAAAGGACCCCTGCTGTTTGCCACAAGACACTACAACAAATCAAAGAAATATGCAAAATGTCAGCATTTGTATGAGGGGGTTGTCAAGCAGATGATGTTATCAGGCATGTATAAAGTACAAATTCTGATCTGCATTAAATACTGCAATTAGAATTGAACTGTGGTCTAAATGCTTTTGATCCATATTAAAATGCTTCTCTTCTCTTGTCTTTTCTTGTTTTCACTAGATAAGAAGGAACTGGATGGGCCTGGTGGGGTAACATTTGATCTGTCAGGCAAGGCAGGGTGGTGTAGTGGCTAAGGATTTTTTACTTCAAACCCCTGAGGACATTAGATCAAATTCAACTACTGACCTTGTGTGACCATGAGCAAGTCTGCCTCTGCTCTAAGGGGGGGTGTGGAGGTATGGGGGGATAAAAACAAAAGATAATTTTAATGAAATATTATAAGGCATCAAAAAAGTAAGTATATGTAAACACACAACAAAAGGGTACCCTAGCATGCTCTGCTTAATCCCTGAGATTTCAAAATTTCTTGCTTCTTTAATACTAGGGTGTTGTAAAAATTAAAAACATTTAAATACCAAATTTGGGAGACTGGAATCATCCCAACTGATTGGAAAATGAGACTTGTTGTCCCTATCTGGAAAGGGAAGGGTGATCGCCTGGATTGCAGCAGCTGGATAACGATGCTCTCGGTGTCGGGTAAGGTCCTTGCTAGGGTCGTCCTCAAAAGGATCCATGATCACTTGCTCACCTACCAGAGACCGGAACAGTCTGGTTTTACGCCTACCACCAACCGCATCCTGGCACTGAGGCTTCTCATGGAGCACAAACGCGAATATTGGCAGTTTCTTTTCAGCCTTTGTCGATTTTTGTAAAGCGTTCGACTCAGTTGATCGAGCTACCCTGTGGGACATCCTGAGGGTTCACAGGGTCCCCTCAAGGTTGCTGGATATCATGGCCGGCCTGTACACTAGTACTGTGAGTGCTGTACAGAGTGGAGTTGATTCTGGAGTTAGTCAGGGGTGTGTTCTTGCTCCTACTCTGTTCAATTTTTGTATGGACTGAGTGTTGGGCAAGGTCGTTGGGTCCAGCGGCTGTGGAGCATCTGTTGGTGAAGAAAGATTCACGGATCTTGACTTTGCTGACGATGCTGTGATCTTCGTGGAGTCAATGGAGGCTCTGATCGGGGTACTTGAGAGACTGAGCGAGGAGTCTGAGTGTCTGGGCTTGCGAGTGTCCTGGATAAAAACCAAGATCCAGTATTTTAATGACCTTTTGTACACAGTCATCAGCAATGTGTCTGTTTGCGGAGAGAGTATCACCCTTGTTGAGAGGTTTACTTACCTTGGCAGTGACATTCATGTCTCTGGTGACTCTTCCTATGAAGTCAGTAGATGGATTGGGAGAGCATGGAAAGTCATGTGGTCGCTGGAAAGGGGTGTGTGGTGCTCCCGATATCTATGCAAAAGGATGAAGGTCCAAGTCTTTAGAGTCCTGGTGCTTCCTGTCTTGCTATATGGTTGTGAGACATGGACGCTATCCAGTGACCTGAGACAAAGACTGGACTCCTTTGGTACTGTGTCTCTCCGGAAAATCCTTGCCAAATGAGTGGTTGCTCATGGAGTCCCAAATGAGGCACATTACCTGCATTGTGAGGGAGCGTCAGTTACGGCACAACGGCCATGTGGCGCATTTCCCCGACGGTGATCCAGCTTGTAAGATTATCATTGTTGGCTCCTCACCTGGCTACGGCAGATAGAGGGTCATTTCCGGAGGGTGGGACTGGACCGCGTGTCTGCCTGGGGGGTTGCCAACCTGGATCCCGAGTTGTTTCGTCGTGTACTGGGTGCGGCAATGCACTGTACCAGTGCATGCTTCCCAACTTGACTTGACTTGATACCAACAATGCTTTTGTAATTTTTTGATGAATAACATTTGTTGAAAATTCATGTAACATTTTTGACCGGATCATGGTCTATTCTGCAGTAAATATGTAAAATCATCAGAATGGATGCAGGTCATTGTTGCTGGAACCTTTCTATTTCAGTACCTCTTCAGGATTCAGTGTTTGAGCAGATCCAGCATAATGTAAAAGTGTCTGATGAATCTGTGCAAGTAATATTGCCAAGGCTTGATTTCACAATAAAATGCTTTCAAGGCTCAAACAATTAAAAAAACTTTGCATGTTTCAAAGAATCTCTTTTGGATTCAGTATTTTTTAGAACTCCATAGTTGGTGAAAGCTGTATAGTAAAGATATTTCATGTATAAAAGCCATGTATTAAATAGTTTTTTGTAATTCTTGAATTCTTGGTAAAAACTTTTAAACTTTCTTAACAAAACCAGCATTGCACTTTTGAAACTTAAGGTATTTTTGTATAGATAAATACTTTTCACCAGTAATACACCTTAAAGGAATACACTCAATGGCCACTCTATTAGATACACTTTGCTAGTACCAGGTTGGAACTCCTTTTGTCTTCAGAATTGCTGTAATTCTTCATGGCATGGAATTAACAAGGTCCTGGGAACATTGCTCAGGGATGTTGATCCATATTGACATGATAGCATTACACTGCTGCTGCAGATTTGTCAGCTGTACATTCATGATGTGACTCTCCTATCCCACCACATCCCAAAGGTGCTCAATTGGATTGAGATTTGGTGACTGTGGAGGCCATATGAGTACAGTGAACTTATTATCATGTTCAAAAAAACAGTTTGAGATGATTTGCACTTTGTGACGTGGCATGTTATCCTGCTGGAATTAGCCATCAGAAGATGGGTACACTGCGGTCATAATTGGATGGACAAGATCAGCTACAATATTTAGGTAGGCTGTGACATTTAAATGATGCTCAACTGGTACTAAGGGGCCCAATGTGTGCCAAGAAAATATCCCTCATACCATTACACTGCCACCACCACCACCCTGAACCATTGATACAAGGTAGGATGGATCCATGAGTTCATGTTGCTGATGCCAAATTCTGACCCTACTATCTGAATGTCACAGCAGAAATTGAGACTCTTCAGACTAGGCAACATTTCTCCCATCTTCTATTGCCCAATTTTGATGAGCCTGTGCGAACTGTAGCCTTAGCTGCCCGCCCGTAGCTGACAGGAGTGGGACACGGTATGGTCTGTTGCTGTAGCCAGTCAGCTTAAATATTCCATGTGTTGTGCATTAAGAAATGCTCTTCTGCATACCTCTGTTGTAATGAGTGGTTATGTGAGTTACTGTTGCCTTTTTATCAGCTCAAACCTGTCTGGCCATTCTCCTCTGACCTTTGACAACAAGGCATTTTCACCTAGAGATCTGCCGCTCACTGAATATTTTCCCTTTTTCAGACCATTCTTTGTAAACCCTAGAGATGGTTGTGCGTGTAAATCCCAGCAGATGACCAGTTTCTGAAATACTCAACCCTGCCCGTCTGACAACAACAATCATGCCATGTTCAAAGTCACTTAAATCACCTCCCTTCCTCATTCTAATGCTTGGTTTGAACTTCAACAGGCTGTCTTGACAATGTCTACATGCTTAAATGCATCGAGTAGCTGTCTTCTTATTGGCTGATTAGATACAGTATTTGTATTAACAAGCAGTTGAACATGTGTACTGCCACATGCTCATAGCTGTCATTTATATTCTTAGATTACCAGTTTTGTGGTTTTTCTATATTTAGAATGATCTTATTTGTCAAGCCAAAATGTTACATGAGATGTTTCAATTTACAGTTACAGCAAAAATTGATCAAAGATGCATATACTGATAACAAAACAAACTCTATAGACTGACAGAGATAATGTCTTTAAGTCCAGGAAATAAAGTTGTACGAATATGTTTGTTTACAAACAGTACAGTGTCAGAGAAGGGGCCACTATACATCAAGGTTATTAAGACTTTTAAAAATAATCAGTCTTCAGTTAGCTGTTGTTTTGTTATGAAGGGTGATTGGTATCTCATTATCCATGGCAAAATTCAATTAAAACAACATTCTAATTAAGTTAGGAAATGAGACTGATTATTTCCAAGTTGCTGTTTTTAGTTCTAGACATCATATTCAGTAGTATATGATGAGTTATGTATAGTATAACTGATGACTCATGTGATTAATGTTCATTTACCTAAAGGTAAACACATGTATTGCTTGACTTTTCCTTATTATTGTTGGAGCTTAGTTTTGTGGTTCATTCACTGATTGTAATCTTTAATAACTTAATCTAATACAGTAAAATTGAATTAATATACTGCAGTGCTTAACATCTACTATAAGTTCTGAAGCAAATACACTTAGAATATTAGATTAACAGTGATATCTTTTTTCTTTTCTTTCTTTACTTCCTACTGATATATTTATTGAGAGAAAAACAACACTAGATAGGTGCAATTAAAGTGAATTTAATAAGGTTACTTTTGTGTGTAACAAAGAACATTTTCAGTGTTTTTATATATACTGCAAATTATCCAAGAGCTTTCTGTTGTTCTTTTACAATTCTATCCCATTGCATCAGTTACATACAGTAACACAGTGGTACAATAAGTAATGCCTCCACCTCAGAATGATGTGAACTAAGTTTTAATCTCACCATGGGCACCTTTTATTTGGAATTACATATTCTTTCACTGCAAAGCTGCAAACTGTGCTTCCTTTTCAATGTTGGATTTTACTGTAGGCACTTGTTTTCTCCCAAAGGCACTCAGTTACACCGGTTGGTGACTCAATATTAGTTCTACCTGAGGGAGTGAGTGTGGGTGCATATGTGTCTGCCACAGTGTGTCCTAAAATCTGCTTTGAGCCTATTGGTTTTTAAATTGGCTTTGGCTCTCACGAACTAGAGAAAAAAGTAGATATAGAAAATGAATTGAAAGGGTGTCACATCAATTATACATTTCATGGAGTACGTAATAAACGTATCTACTGTAAATCGATAAATATTATGCTTGCAAAAACTGAGTTATTTAAACAGTTAAAAATTTAAAATAAGGCTTAAATATATTTTATTTTTGATGTGCCTGACTACATTATTAGAAATGAGGGTCAGAATTAAAATGTAAAATTCCAGAGTAGCTTGCTGGGTCGAACTAAAACCTTATAATAACACTATGCAATGCAATGTATATTGTGGCCACAAAGGAGGCATCAGAGTCATGAACACCAGATGTAACTACCTCAGATACAGTCCATTGTTAAAATAACATGTTTTTATTTTGTACCAGTACCTTATAACATCCATCCATCCATCCATCCATCCATCCTCTTCCGCTTATCCGAGGTCTGGTCGCGGGGGCAGCAGCTTAAGCAGAGAGGCCCAGACTTCCTCTCCCCGCCACTTCTTCCAGCTCTTCCGGAGAATCCCAAAGGCGTTCCCAGGCCAGCCGGGAGACATAGTCCCTCCAGCGTGTCCTGGGTCTTCCCCGGGGCCTCCTCCCGGTTGGACGTGCCGAACACCTCACCAGGGAGGCGTCCAGGAGGCATCCTGATCAGATGCCCGAGCCACCTCATCTGACTCCTCTCGATGTGGAGGAGCAGCGGCTCTACTCTGAGCCCCTCCCGGATGACTGAGCTTCTCACCCTATCTTTAAGGGAAAGCCCAGACACCCTGCGGAGGAAACTCATTTCAGCCGCTTGTATTCGCGATCTCGTTCTTTCGGTCACTACCCATAGCTCATGACCATAGGTGAGGGTAGGAGCGTAGATCGACTGGTAAATTGAGAGCTTTGCCTTACGGCTCAGCTCCTTTTTCACCACCACAGACCGATGCAGAGCCCGCATCACTGCGGATGCCGCACCGATCCGCCTGTCGATCTCACGCTCCATTCTTCCCTCACTCGTGAACAAGACCACGAGATACTTGAACTCCTCCACTTGGGGCAGGATCTCTCCCCCAACCCTGAGAGGGCACTCCACCCTTTTCCGGCTGAGGACCATGCTCGGATTTGGAGGTGCTGATTCTCATCCCAGCCGCTTCACACTCAGCTGCGAACCGATCCAGAGAGAGCTGAAGATCACGGCCTGATGAAGCAAACAGGACAACATCATCTGCAAAAGCAGTGACCCAATCCTGAGTCCACCAAACCGACCCCTTCAACACCCTGGCTGCGCCTAGAAATTCTGTCCATAAAAGTTATGAACAGAATCGGTGACAAAGGGCAGCCCTGGCGGAGTCCAACTCTCACTGGAAACGGGCTCGACTTACTGCCGCAATGCGGACCAAGCTCTGACACCGGTTGTACAGAGACCGAACAGCTCTTATCAGGGGTCCGTACCCCATACTCCCGAGCACCCCCACAGGATTCCCCGAGGGACACGGTCGAATGCCTTTCCAAGTCCACAAAACACATGTAGACCGGTCGGGCAAACTCCCATGCACCCTCCAGGACTCTGCTAAGGGTGAAGAGCTGGTCCACTGTTCCGCGACCAGGACTAAAACCACACTGTTCCTCCTGAATCCGAGGTTCACTATCCGACGGACCCTCCTCTCCAGAACCCCGAATAGACTTTTCCAGGGAGGCTGAGGAGTGTGATCCCTCTATAGTTGGAACACACCCTCCGTCCCCTTTTAAAGAGGGGACCACCACCCCGGTCTGCCAATCCAGAGGCACTGTTCCCGATGTCCATGCGATGTTGCAGAGACGTGTCAACCAAGACAGTCCTACAACATCCAGAGCCTTAAGGAACTCCGGGCGTATCTCATCCACCCCCGAAGCCCTGCCACCAAGGAGTTTTTGACCACCTCGGTGACTTCAGTCCCAGAGATGGGAGAGCCCACCTCAGAGTCCCCAGGCTCTGCTTCCTCATTGGAAGTCATGTTAGTGGGATTGAGGAGGTCTTCGAAGTACTCCTCCCACCAACCACAACGTCCCGAGTCGAGGTCAGCAGCGCACCATCCCCACCATATACGGTGTTGACACTGCACTGCTTCCCTCCTGAGACGCCGGACGGTGGACCAGAATCTCCTCGGCCCGTCCGAAAGTCGCTCTCCATGGCCTCTCAAACTCTTCCCATGCCCGAGTTTTTGCCTCAGCAACAACCGAAGCCGCGTTCCGCTTGGCCTGCCGGTACCTATCAGCTGCCTCCAGAGACCCACAGGACAAAAAGTCCTATAGGACTCCTTCTTCAGCTTGACGGCATCCCTCACCGCGGTGTCCACCAACGGGTTCGGGATTGCCGCCACGACAGGCACCGACCACCTTGCGGCCACAGCTCCGTCAGCCGCCTCAACAATAGAGGCACGGAACATGGCCCATTCGGACTCAATGTCCCCCACCTCCACGTGGTTGAAGTTCTGCCGGAGGCGAGAGTTGAAGCTACTTCTGACAGGGGACTCTACCAGGTGGTGATCAGTTGATAGCTCCGCCCCTCTCTTCACCCGAGTGTCCAAGACATATGGCCTCAAGTCCGACGACACGACCACAAAGTCGATCATCGACCTGAGGCCTAGGGTGTCCTGGTGCTAAGTGCACATATGAACACCCTTATGCTTGAACATGGTGTTCGTTATGGACAATCCGTGACGAGCACAGAAGTCCAATAACAAACACCGCTCGGGTTCAGATCGGGGGGGCCATTCCTCCCAATCACGCCCTTCCAGGTCTCACTGTCATTGCCCACGTGAGCATTGAAGTCTCCCAGCAACACGAGGGAATCCCAGAAGGTATGCCCTCTAGCACCCTCCAGAGACTCCAAAAAGGGTGGATACTCCAAACTGCTGTTCGGTGCATACACACAAACAACAGTCAGGACCCTTCCCCCACCCGGCGGAGGGAGGCCACCCTCGCCCACCGGGTAAACCCCAATGCACAGGCTCCAGTCGGGGCAATAAGTATGCCCACACCTGCTCGGCACCTCTCACCGGGGGCAACTCCAGAGTGGTAGAGAGTCCAGCCCCTCTCAAGGAGATTGGTTCCAGAGTCCAAGCTGTGCGTCGAGGTGAGTCCGACTATATCTAGCCGGAACCTCTCGACCTCGCGCACTAGGTCAAGCTCTTTCCCCTTCAGAGAGGTGACATTCCACGTCCCAAGAGCCAGTCTCTGTAGCCGAGGATCAGACCGCCAAGGTCCCTGCCTTCGGCCACCACCCAGCTCACACTGCACCCAACCTCCTTGGCTCCTCCCATAGGTGGTGAGCCCATGGGGAGGAGGACCCACGTTACCTCTTCAGGCTGTGCCCGGCCGCGCCCCATGGGTCGAGCCCCACCTCCAGGCCTGGCTCCAGAGGGGGGCCCCGGTGACCTGCGTCCAGGCAAGTGAAAACGTCGTCCAAGGTTTTTGTTCTTCATCAGAGGTTTATTGAACCGCTCTTTGTCTCATCCCTCACCTAGGACCAGTTTGCCTTGGGTGGCCCTACCAGGGGCATAAAGCCCCGGACAACATAGCTCCTAGGATCATTGGGACACGCAAACCCTTCCACCACGATAAGGTGACGGTTAAAGGAGGAGACCTTATAACAAGCTTGTTTAATCTGTCCAGCACCATATAATACAATGAATGCTCTTTCCATCTCCTTCTACGGCTCCTTGATGATGGTTATCCTTTTCCCCCTTTCTCTGACTCATTAAGTGAGGTGAGATGGCTTGTTTTATGTTGTACCTGAGAGTACTGTCAATGTCACACCATTTCTGGGTAGAAACACTTCTGGGTCATGCAGAAATTCTGCAAAACAGGAAGACCTTCTCCAGGAAATGCACTCTGGCAGCATTCAGGGACTCCAATATGGTTGCCTTTCCACACTACAGATCCCATGCAACCATGAGGGTGTCCAAAATGGGACCAGACCAGAGGAGCTTTGTTGCTTATCATACTGGAGGATGAACCTTTCCTGTTACATGTTCTTCCCTACTCAATATATTACATTTTAAAAAACAACTGAGGTACAAATTGAAAACCATTCCACCCAGGTTGCTCCACCATCCATGCTTTACTTCCATTTTGGCCTCCCGGGCAGGTAAGAAGGCACCCACCATCCCAGTAGGGATGCCAAACCATCCTCTAAAGCATTCACCATATATTGTCAGACTTAGGGGACAGTTTCAGGGTGGCCAAGAAGTGCAAAGAGGTTGTGTGCTTATAAGAGAACATACGCACAGTCTACGGAGTGTAGAAGTTGGTGGCAACAATTCAAAGAGAAGAAAGGGGGTGTGCACTGTTAAAAAGGGGTGGGGCATATTTTAATAAACATACTTGAACAGCATTTAAAAGAGAGAAAGGAATTTTTCAGAAAACCTATGCCAGAAATACAATTGTATGCCAGGAATGATGTCATGCACACCCAGCTACACAGAGAATGCTTTTATACTATTAAAAAACAAAGATGCATGTTCATTATGTTTTAATTTAAGGTATTTTAGAGACACTGTTGATTTGTACTTTGGACATTTGACGGAAGACATTTTTTAAAATGAGAAAGACTACCTGACAGATGTTAAATCATCTATTTTGAATACAAGGATGTGATGTTATACAGTATATTTTTAAAGTTTTACACATATTTATATTAACTGGGTGAAAAATATTTGGACTGTGGTTACTGCATATGATGTAGTATGCTACTGAAAGCATGGCTAACAATGTACTTCTGGTCACGCAGAATATTATCTCTGTAATATTTCAGTTTTGTGCAAAGCTGTGCAACATACTGAGGCTTTGTTCACATTAGTTGTAATGGTGCAATTCTAAGTGAATTTTATTATTAAACTCTCCACATTGTCTATTAATATATTTTGTATTTTGAAAGTGTTTTTAAGGTAGCCCATTTAAAAGTAGATTAAAAGTGTTCAGGTTTTTAAGCAAACCTCAAAGTGCATAGTGCACTTTTCATCAACTTAGTATAAGCATGCAAAGTATTTTAAAAATATACATCACATATCGGACTCAAATGATAGGGCAGTTGCAATAAAACTAGATGATGTAACATCACTGCTTGTGTCAACTGCATTCTTTATTGTTAGAAAAAGTGCGATCTTCCTCCGCCTTCTCCAAAGTGCAGAATCAACAGGCTCTGTTAAACAACTTGAATAAAGTACTGTATAGTTTTCTTCACCTTTCAAATGTTAAACACACTTATTTGCAGTAAATTTTAGGGAAATCAAAGAACAGAACCGTTAAATAGTTGTTTTAGTGAAAAGTATGCATGCTCATTTTGAATTCAATCCCAAAAAATGTCATTTTCAATTGAAATGTATTTACTGCTGTATGTAATTATTTTAAAGTATTATTAAATCAGAGGGTGGCACGGTGGCACAGTGGTAGTGCTGCTGCCTTGCAGTAAGGAGACCTGGGTTTGCTTCCCGGGTCCTCCCTACGTGGAGTTTGCATGTTCTCCCCATGTTTACGTGGGTTTTCTCCGGGTGTTCCAGTTTCCTCCCACAGTCCAAAGACATGCAGGTTAGGTGTATTGGCGGTTCTAATTTGTCCCTAGTGTGTGCTTGGTATGTAGGTGTGTGTATGAACTGCGGTGGGCTGGCGCCCTGGGTTTGTTTCCTGCCTTGTGCCCTGTTTTTGGCTGGAATTGGTTCCAGCAGACCCCCATGATCCTGTAGTTAGGATATAGCAGGTTGGATAATGGATTATTTATTACATCTTTTTGTCTTGCAGGTGACATTTCATCCGTACTTGCTGGCTCAAATCTGTACATGTTGTAATGCAATTAAAGTGTTAGTTCAATGGTTTTGATTAACATTCACTAACATCATGTTAGGGCACGATCGCATTTCATTGATCAACATTAGATCAGCAATGGAAAATTTTTCCATTTCCCCCATTTGTGAATGTTGTGTTGTTCAGTGGCTTTTCCCTGCTGCTGGTTAACAACCTGCGGGTCCGTTGGAGAAAGCGTGGAATAAGAGCAGGTGTGCATGCGAGGTTTTGGCATCTATGGCGCTGTGTTTCTGGTGTGGATCTATAATATTTGTCTAAGGATTATTGGAGCAGGCTGGTGTGCTTGAGACCTGTTCTGCCTGGATCACCTGACATGTTGCATCCCGTCTCCCTTCCAAGATGTCGACTTCGCCAAAGGAGTAATCCCGGACTACTCCGCACTCTCTCTCGTATTCCAGGAAATGCTACTTTGACAGATGACTGTACCAGGTAAGGTAGCACTGTTTAATGCACACTCTATTACAAAGAAGTCTTTTATTTTGAATGACTTTTTTTACTAGTCAAAAGTTGGATTTCATGTTCCTGAAGGAGACTTGGCAGCATGATTCTGATGGAATTGTGCCCTGAGGACTGCCCTTTCATTAGCACACAGCGGTACTCCGGCCATGGAGGTGGGGTTGCCATGGTTTTTAAGAAGTTATTTTTATGTCATTCTGTTACTACCATTTCATATAAGACTTTTGAACTTCATATTGTTAAAGTTGGGCATGTAACCCCAATATATTGTATTGTAATTTATTGTCCACCTGGTACAATTAGTCCTTTTCTTGCTGATTTTCAAGATTTTGTATCCACCATTATTAAGATGGACAGAATAATAATGCTTGGTGACTTTAATATCCATGTGGATGATATTTTATGTGGTGTGGCTTTTGAATTTTTGTGTAGAACATGTTGTTGGCCCTACCCATACTGGAGGGCACACACTGGATTTGTTTTTTTCATATGGAATTACCTTGAATGATGTTACTATCTGTGATGTAACATTTAGTGATCAAAAGTTTGTTTTGTTTCACTTGTCGTCAAATTTAGAGTTGTTACCTTGTGTTAACTCTAGGCATTCTCGTTTCATTAATTAGTCAGTGATTAATCAGTTTGTTGATTTCTTTGTGGCATCTGATGTGTGACAGATAGGGGGCGCTATCGTTCCCTTGAACCCTCGGTCAATACGTCAGACACCATATAAAAGTCCAAAAGTTGACTTCATTAATAATCAACAGTGCACAAAGCACCCTCCTCTCCACAATACTCATTAAATAAATCCAATACAAATACTCAATAATCAATAATCCTCCACACTCCTAGACACGTTGCGACCCTTCCACCCAGCTCAGCTCGCCGTCTGGGGATTTCCCATAGTCCTTTATAGTCCTTGACCCAGAAGTGTTTCGCTCTCTCTGTCCATGTGACTAGGAACACTTCGGGGTCAGATAAAAATCCTTCTTCTTCAACCCGGAAGCACATCATTCCTTTTATCCATGTGACTCGGACGTACTTCCAGGGTGTAAGGCAAATATTTGCTGTTCCTCCCTGCAGCGCCTTCTAGTGGCCCCCATGGTATCCAGCAGGGCTGTGAATAAACACTCGAATGTCCATAATGCCCTGCTGGCATTCGGAGCACTTCCATGCTGCAGGGAGGGCTCCACCTGGTGGCGTGGGGGTATTAGCCGGGATGAACGGTCAGCCATATATCACAGATGCCAGTAGTAATGTTGATAATTTTGAGTTAGCAGTTCAATGTTTTAATGACCATTGTACTGATATTTTGAATAAGACTTCACCTTTTAAAATAAGGCAGCGCTGTGTTACCCACTCAGTTCGTTGGCTGAATGACTCCATTTGTAATATTATGCATTCTTGTAGAAAAGCGGAGTGCCTATGGAAGTCTACTAATCTAGAAGTTCATTGTTCTCACTTAAAGGATTTACTTACTTATTTTAATTCTTTGGTTAGGGATGATAGAACAGCTTATTTTTCTAATCTTATTTAGACGCACAAGCGTAATCCCAAAGAGCTATTTGATACTACTCATAATACTATTTCTTCAACTCAATCTATTACTCAGGTTTTTTCTGATAGTGACTGTAATAATTTTCTTACATTTTTTATTGGCAAGGTTAACGTTGTTCGGGCTAATATTGTTCCAGCTGTCATACTTAGTGATCTTATTCACTCATGTTCTGAGTCTTTTGTGTTCTCAGAAGTTTAACTTTCTGATCTTTTTGACTTGCTCCGAAAGATGAAACCTTCATCATGTCTTTCTGACCTGTTGCCAACATCATTATTGTTAAAAACTTTGAGTTTTATAGGTCCATGCCTTTTGAATATCAAAATTGCTCCTTGCGATCTGGTGTGGTTTCATTGTTTTTTAAGCATGCTGTAATTAAACTGCTGTTGAAGAAATCTAATTCTGATCCCTCTATTTTGAGTAATTACAGGCCAAATTTCAAAACTGCCTTTTATTACCAAAGTTTTGGAAAAGGTGGTTAAACAGCAACTCTGTGCCTTCTTAGAGTAGCGGCGGTTGTTTGATTCTTTTCAATCTGGTTTTTGGAGGTGACATTCTACAGAAACAGCTCTTCTTAAAGTTTTCAATGATCTTTTAATTGCTGCTGATGCAGGCAGGTGCTCTGTGCTTGTACTGTTAGGTCTTACCACAGCTTTTGGTACAGTGGACCATCAGATATTAATAGATCAGAGCTGTTAGTTGTCTCTGGCTCTGCTTTGGACTGGTTCTCCTCTTATTAGTCGAACAGGAGTTTCTCTGTCTGTGTGGCTGGCTTTTCATCCGACATTGCTCCTTTGATATGTGGAGTGGCACAGGGCCCAGTTCTTGGACCAGTAATTTTCTCTTTATATATTCTTCCCCTATCACAGATTCTTAACTCTTTTAAGGATATCTCGAATCATCTCTATGCAGATGATATACAGCTTTATTCTTCTTTTAAACCTAACCAAATTAATACATTGGCCACTTTGGTTTATTGTCTGTGTCAGCTTAATGACTGGTTCAGCAGTAATTACCTGCAGCTGAATTCAGGAAAGGCTGATGTACTAATTGTTGCTCCTACTGTTCTTTATTCTGAGATTATCTTAAAATTATCTTCTGTCTCTCCTGTTATTAAATCACGTTTATGTAACCTTAAGGTTTTCTTTGACCAGTTCTTGATGCTTGATTCATATGTAAGATCAGTCAGCCGCTCATGTTTCTTTCATTTAAGAAATCTTTCTAAACTAGGAAATGCTGTTTCAAAGTCAGAATTGGAGATGCTTGTTCATTCTTTTATTTCCTCATGACTTGATTACTGTAATGCTCTTTATATGGGCTTCAGCAAATCTTCTCTCTCACATCTTCAGTTAGTCCAAAATGCAGCTGCCAGGCTTTTAACACGTGCTAGCCAGAATGATCATATCACACCCATTTTGCACACACTGCACTGGCTCCCAGTGTTTTGTAGAATTCATTTTTAAGGTTTTGGTACTTACTTTCAGAGCTTTGCATGGACAAACTTCTGTTTACCTAACTAGTCTGCACCAACAACAACAACATTTATTTATATAGCACATTTTCATACAAACAGTAGCTCAAAGTGCTTTACATATTAAAGAATAGAAAAATGAAAGACACAATTATAAAACAAAATAAATCAACATTAACATCGAATAAGAGTAAGGTTCAATGGCCAGGGGACAGAAAAACAAAAACTCCAGACGGCTGGAGAAAAAATAAAATCTGTAGGGATTCCAGACCATGAGACCGCCCAGTCCCCTCTGGGCATTCTACCTAACATAAATGAAACAGTCCTCTTTGGATTTAGGATTCTCACGGAAGGGCTTGATGATGATGATGGTCACGTAGACTTCTTCCTTTTAATCCATCCATCATTGTTGGAGCATCATGAAGCTTTGAGTAGGTGGAGGTGGCGCAGGCCACCACCACAAAGAAACCGGAAAAAGAAACAGAAAAGAGAGTAGGGGTCAGTACCGATTTTAGAGCCACCATGAATAGTTATTATGATGAATTGAACATACAGAGTATCAGGATTAAGTTAAATTAAGATTAAAATGAAGTTATAAAAAGGCCATGTTAAAGTAATGTGTTTTCAGCAGTGTTTTAAAGTGCTCTACTGTATCAGCCTGGCGAATTCCTATTGGCAGGCTATTCCAGATTTTAGGTGCATAACAGCAGAAGGCCGCCTCACCACTTCTTTTAAGTTTTGTTCTTGGAATTCTAAGGAGACACTCATTTGAGGATCTGAGGTTACGATTTGGAATATAAGGTGTCAGACATTCCGATATATAAGATGGGGCAGATTATTTAAGGCTTTATAAACCATAAGCAGAATTTTAAAGTCAATTCTGAATGACACAGGTAACCAGTGTAGTGACGCTAAGACTGGTGTGATGTGTTCTGATTTTCTTTTCCTAGTTAGGATTCTAGCAGCTGCATTCTGCACTAGTTGCAAACGATTTATATCTTTTTTGGGTAGTCCAGAGAGGAGTGCATTACAGTAATCTAGTCGACTGAAAACAAACGCGTGAACTAATTTCTCAGCATCTTTCAGTGATATAAGAGGTCTAACTTTACTTATGTTTCTTAAGTGAAAAATGCTGTCCTAATGATCTGATTAATATGTGATTTAAAATTCAGATTACAGTCAACAATCACCCCTAAGCTTTTTACCTCCGTCTTGACTTTTAATCCTAATGTATCCAGTTTATTTCTAATAGCCTCATTGTATCCATTATTGCTGATCACTAAAATTTCAGTTTTCTCTTTATTTAACTTGAGAAAATTACTATTCATCCATTCTGAGATACTAGTCAGACATTCTGTTAGTGAATCAATAGAATCAGGGTCATCAGGTGCTATTGATAAGTACAGCTGTGTGTCATCAGCATAGCTGTGGTAGCTCACGTTGTGCCCTGAGATAATCTGACCTAACGGAAGCATGTAGATTGAGAATAACAGCGACCCAGGATAGAGCCTTGTGGAACACCATATTGGATATCATGTGTCTTCGAGTTGTAATTCCCACAACTAACAAAATATTTTCTCCCTGTCAGGTAGGATTCAAACCAATTTAAGACACTGCCAGAGAGGCCCACCCATTGACTAAGGCGATTTCTAAGAATGTTGTGATCAATGGTGTCAAATGCAGCACTCAGATCTAAGAGGATGAGAACAGATAAATGGCCTCTGTCTGCATTTACCCGCAAGTCATTTACTACTTTAACGAGTGCAGTTTCTGTGCTGTGATTTGTTCTAAAACCCGACTGAAATTTATCAAGAATAGCATGTTTATTTAGGTGGTCATTTAACTGCATAATGACTGCCTTCTCCAGAACTTTACTTAAGAAAGGCAGGTTAGAGATGGGTCTAAAATTTTCAAGAGCTGAGGGTCAAGATTATGTTTCTTAAGTAGGGGTTTAACTACAGCAGTCTTAAGACAGTCTGGGAAGACCCCAGTATCTAGTGACGAATTTACTATGTCCAGAACATTATCAATTAGCACGCCTGATACTTCTTTGAAAAACCTTGTTGGTATCGGGTCAAGGACGCAGGTGGAGGGTTTTAATTGAGAGATTATTTTCTTTAAATCAGGTAAATCTATCCTAGTGAAAGAGTTTAATTTGTTTATAACAGGATGCTGGGGTTTAGGGGGATCCTTAGTGTTGGGGAGATATACTATGTTATTTCTAATATCATTAATTTTTTGATTGAAAAATACAGCGACAGCCTCACAGGTTTCACTGGAAGCACTTAGGAGGCATTCCTTTGAGCTACCTGGGTTTAGTAGGCGATCAATTGTTGAAAATAAGACTCTGGGATTACTAGCATTGTTATTTATAATCTTGGAGAAATAGCAGCATCTCTCAAGACGGACAGTGCTATACAGCTTGTCGGACTCTTAGATCTGGGTAACAGGGCCTTTTAGGTTTCCCACACACTCGGCTAAAAACCTGTGGGGATTGTGCTTTTCAGTCCGTGGCACCAAGACTATGGAATAGCCTTCCTTATGGTCTGTGCACAACTGAGTCTATTGATTCTTTTAAAAACAACTGAAAACATTTCTTTTTAAACAAGCTTTTAATCAGTGCTGAGTAGTTCCTGTTTATTTATTTATTATTGTTGGACTCACCTCTTCATGCCTGGTTTCCATATACAAAAACTGGAAGAACTGCCATTTTCTGTAGTAGATTGTTAGTACTTTATTTAGATATTTATTTTGAAATTTTTTGACATCTATCTATACATGGATTGCCTAAGATTGCCCCAACACTTTGGCAGTCTCTGTTATGATTCTTACAGTGGTGAAGCTGTCAGGATCAGTGAAGAACTGTACAATGACTGAGCAACAAGAAATGTGGCAATTATACAGGCAATGGCCACAGAGATCCATGCTGTCAAAGTCCTGGTGGGAGAACAATGGACTCAGCTCGTTGAAGTGGAGGAATGTAACTGAGCTTACATTTCCCTGCAGCAGGAATGGCATATGGGTCCGTTCCAGTTATCCTTATCCCTCCATGCTATTAATGCTACTCAGACATACCTCCTGGTTTATGAGCACACTGGTGCCCTACATCTTGAGAGGCCTGTTACAGCCTCAACAAGCAGGCCGTCAGGGACTACAAAAAATTTAAAGCAGCTGAAATAATGTATTAGTCCAGACCAGCAGGTGAGGGCATGTCACGAATGGAAATTTGACCCTGAGTGGTGGAGTCGCTCGCAAGCCTATCAATAATATGGCAGATTCAGGCACTGGCTAAAACCGGAGGTAAACCTTTCTAAGGCCGTAACAGAGATGGTCACTTGTAGCTACCTTATTAATGGCCTCCATGACTGAATCAAAACAATGGACTCACTGATAGCAGTCCTTAAGCGACACCATGCAGCCCCGCAAACCAAGTATACCAAACGGTTTGCTGATCACCACAAGTCCCAGACAGGACATGTTGGTACTCCAGAGCCTACCCATTGTGACACAGAGCCCTCTGTCAAACATAATGTGACACATGTGAGTCCTTCCTTCTGTTAACAAAAGCAGGCAGCTGGGCCACAGAATCTTCATATGCCCCTGCGAGTAGATGGACTGCAGCTGGGTGTGAGGAGAAAGGTACTTTTGCCTTCTCTCCCTTCCCCACACTGAGGTGGTGGTAGTTAATGGGCACAAGCATACAGCACTCATAGATGACAGTAGTGTAAGAGCGGGTGTTAAGAATCCGCTACTCTCCTTACCAGAATTTGGCGTCGGTTCTTCTTGTCTTGCGGGCGTCCTCGGTAGCGTAGCCGACTGAGTCTTCGATGTATGGAAAGGCACAAAGAGATGGTCACCCCAGTTTTGTGGACTATTTGCCAGTTATAGTTATTTCTTTAAGAACACTACTGTGGACATACCGCACTGAGCTACACAAATACCACTTCTGTGTTTTTTTTTCTATCTCCCTCTCTCTCTCTCCACCCACCAAATTTCTCCTCCCTTAAGCAATCTATCAATTAACTTTATTGAAATTTCCTGATATGAACTCCTGCTTACAGTAGCAACATTTCTATTGTTTCTCACTGCTGTGTGCTTCAGTGACAGTGGTAAACCAGATTGAACAGTCTAACCTGTACCCATGGTGAAATTCAATGGTACAGGTCTGCTGTTTGTATTGTCATCTATCAAGGGCTAACATGAATGATCAGGGTGGCTGCCATGCACAGCCCACCTTACCTGGTGATCCTGCAGCAGGACAGGTCATGAAACAAAAGCAAAGAGGCACATACCACTTCCTCTAAAACACTGGGCCCAGTTGTTGATGGTGATAACCCAAGTCAAACTGTCTTCACACACCGCTCTCAGACTGTTTCCAAGCAGGGTCATTTGGTTAGTTAGTGAGATGCCAACAACATAACGCCATCACGCACAGATATCTCTGTGGAAAAGGAATGCCTCATGGAATGTCATTCCTTGACCCACTCTCGGAAATACATTTCCAATTTTGCCACATCACTGGCATCACTTAAGAGAGAATGATAATTACCTAAAGTTTGCCATAAATGCAGTTGTGTTTAACACATTGACTTCTGGAACATTTATTACCAGGATGCTACCATATAGGTCTATGCACATTTGATAAATAAATGTATCAGAAAGCAATGGTTTTATTATCAACTATAAGTGAATGGTAGCTGAAACTTTTAATTACTTTATTTTGACCAGCATCATGACTAAAAGTCTTCTTTTGAATGAAAGTCCTTGAAGCAAGACACCACGCAGAGAGTAGGCATGAAAGCACATGTGCTGCAAATATAAAAAGTTTCTTTGACCTGTCTATGCTTGTTGCACACTACACATTTGGTAGTTGGTGACTGTTTGTGCTGTATGGGCAGCAGAATGTTCATGTAGTGTTGCCTTTTCAGTCATGACAAGTCAGACGGCATATGATGAAGAAACAACTCCAGGGTACCGATCCACTTCAGTACCAGAGCCTACAGGTTGTATACATCCACTTGATTGTCATTATCATCTAAATATTAATCTTGAAACAAATCTGGTCATTTCAAAACATCAGCAGCTTTATACCTTTTTTGTGACAGTATAACTATGGACTGTCTATTCATAGCACTATTTTCCATGAGTGTTGTCATCAAAAAATAAAAAAATCTATGGCTATCCACTAGGTGGCACTACTAGAGTAGGTAACTGAGAGAGGAGCAAAGATCACCAGCAAGTTGACTGCATCTATAGCGACTCTTTATAGAGATATGAGTTCTCTCATATATCGTGTTTTGATAGGCTCAGTGAGATACAACTTAATTCATACCTCACATTCAAAGTATTTATAATGATTTAATATACTGTGTAGCTGAGCATGAGATAGAGGTGAGGTCATTGCTGTTGGACCCAAGAATTTTCTGGTGCCAAGTTTGTGAGCTTACCTATCTCTTAGATGCCCACCTGGGAACTGTGAAAACTTTAGAATGGATTAATTTTGATTATATTGGCATGGAATTAATGAGGAGGTCTGGAGTGTCAATTGATACAGATTCCTTGGAAAGAACAGGCTCCCCTTATTCCTGTCCTGCAAATTGATATTTACTTTGAGCAAGTGGGAGTATATATAGTAGTACACCTTGAACTATTGCATTTGGTCCTAAATATATTCTTGTTATCATAGACTACCCTACACGTTATCCTGAGGCCTTTCCTCCAGAGATTAGCTCATTCTAAAGATATCGCACAGGAATTTACAGAGGTCTTCATGCAAGCTGGCACTGCTAAAAATGTCATAACAGACCAATGGACATATTTATCTTGGAAACATTCAAGAAAGTAGCCAGATTACTCAAGGATAAGCACTTAAACCCCTCAGTTTACCATCCTCAAATGTTTTGGTAAAGCAGTTTAATCATATGTTGAAATAAATTCTGGGCAATGTGGTTAGTGAGGATGGGAGGAACTCCACAGGCTTCTCCCTATTTGAGTCAACTTTCCCAATATGATACTTATCTGTTACTGTGAGCGGATGAATTCCTCAAGTGATTTTGCACTAGGCATATACTTGACCATGGTTAACATGACAAAATGGTCCTGGTAAATTCCTTTAATGGAATCAACGAAGGAAAAGACCATGTTCAGCAGGCATTGTCGGTACCAAGTCCTCTCATTTGGTTTGCACAGGGCACCTGCTACCTTCTTAGTCTACCCAAGGACCACAGATGTCACATCCGAGCTTCACCTAGTAGCACTTGCTGTTCCCTCCACACCACCTAGGCCTTTCCATAATATATAACAGAGCTCATACAGTGTAACACCTCGGGCATCACCATGTGCTTCTGTGATAGTTTGAGCAACTGGAAGGCACAGAGCACTTTGAACATGAGTGTTAATGTACAGATTGAGGCTTAAAGTTACTGCTATTCCTAGCACAGTTATTATTTTCCAATTACTATTTAGGGTAAGAGATAGAAGCTTACTGTTAATCTGTCTTTGTAAAGGTTTGTGGGACCAGCTTTGTCAGCTAAAGGCCTAACGTGTATAAGCACTGTCAACAGAATGCTGCATTCTGATTCAGTGCAAGCTGAAGGGGAACTCTAAAAGTTAGGCATAGGGGATCTTCCCTTCTGTAGTCTTGTGTTTTAGTTCATTTTGACTTTTTTGTTATATTTATATTTAGCTTATTCATGTATTGTGTATGCAGTGTTTATTGTTTCACCGCTGAAAGTGTTCCTCAGATGCTGGAGGAGTTTGATGAATCTATTGAGGGAAAGCTGATAGCTCCCTTGATGGGGGAAGGCCAATGGGATGATGGACTGTGCTTCATAATAATGCTGATGTCTGTATTTCAGGGTCAGATTTTTGGCCATTACTATGGCAATCGACACAAAGAGAGAGGACAACACTGCAGTTGGCTGAGGGAAGGGGTTATAACAGGCTCCTAAAAGCCAGTAAGATTTTTAGGTTTATGCATTGTTCTTTTGGATGATATGTTTCTATTTTTGTGGGAGAGCAGTTTTGTTTTTTGTATAGTGGGGTAAGAGCTTTATTGTTTTTTTTGTTTGCATTTCTGATTTTTGTGATTGTTTTTCTTTGGGGTTTATTTAACACTAAAAATAAAAAAAATATTTCCACTTTTCAGAATTGTGGAGTTTTTAGTTAACTGTAAAAAATAAACAACTTTTTTTCTTACCACTGCGATCTTTTTATTGCCTTCTGTTATTTCCTTGAGTTCTGGTTGACCCCGAACTACTAAATGAGCATCTCCATCTACTGGTGGCTTGCAACATACTTTATATAACTCTTGACTACCCACTACATGCTCCTAACCTCTCTTCTCCTCTCCTCCACACTACAGTGATCCCCCCGCCTATCGCAGAGGGTACGTTCCAGACCCATCAGCAATAGGTGAAAATCTGTGATATAGAAAGACCATATAAATAAACATTTTTTTATAGTTTAAGCCTTAAATACTCCTCCCACACACTTAAACACATGTAAACTAGTAATAACGAGCGACATCCGCATGACGCTTTCCTTCCTGAAGCATATTCAGGAGTTTTACCTTCTCCTGAATGGTCAAGGTCTTCCTCTGGTGCTTAGGCTCACTACTACCAGAAGGCTTAGAAGATGCAGGATGCTTGGGAGCCATCGTAGGACTTAAAACAAACGAAAAGTTCACAAAAAGTTTGCTCACAACAATTGGACCACAAGCAAGGTACGTGATACGCAGAGAACTGAGATCTGTTGGGGACCCACTCTTGCTGTTCTTGCGAGATTACACAACATTAGCAGCAGCCAATCAGAGCCCAAGAGAATGAAAATCCCAATCTGATTGGTTGAGTCTCCTCTTTCAGCCAATAACGGGCCTTGGAAGAAATCATCTGGGTACTGTTACACAAAACTCTGTGTCTACTGTAGTGTAAAATGTATGTATATTTAATGATTAACTGTACTGTATTGCTTAAATGTTCATTATTTTATATACATATTGACTTTTTATTGCATTTAGTCATTTACAGTTATGTTATAGTTATTATAAATTATAATATGTATCGTTCTAACAAACACTTGTCTAGCATGCATACTGACAAATGAAAAGCGTATGTACATTTTGTTATGAATTGCGACTCTGTCTACGTATTCCTGTGCGTATCAGTATGTTTTATGATTTACTAGTGTATTGCTTAAATGTTATGTATATGCTAGTTATTATAAATTATAATATTGTTCTGACAAACTTTTGTCTAGCACACGTAGTGACTGCTGAAAACCATATGCTTTGTTATGAATTGGCTGCAAAGTACACTACAGGTAGGATGTACTTATTGAATTTTTCTGCGATATAGCGGGGGCACGATAGCTGAACCACAATATAGTGGGGGATCACTGTACTTCCAGGTAAGTTGAATGTCACAGTGCAAATGCAGCAATTGCAGCAAACATTATGGTTAACTATAAGGTGTTTCTATACACCTCAGAATTCACTGTGCAATTGCCATCAGAAGTTCCATCATCAATGAAGATAAATGTGCCAGTACCTGTGGTAGCCATACATACTGAGGTGGTATGTTTTGGATCTCGGGCAATTCCTTTTCGTCTCCACACTGCTCTTTCCATCACTTTGATACAGGTTCATCTTTGTGTAATCTGTCTACTTTTCCCAAAATTCTTCAGGTTGTTTGAAGTACTTTTTCACAAACTGTCAGCTGGCCATTCTGTTTTTGTATCTAACTAGAGATTTGCATCTTGCAGTGTGGCCTCTGTATTTCTATTCGTGAAGTCTTCTGTGGATAGTAGTCTCTGACACAAACACATCTGCCTACTGTTGGACTGGAGATTGGGGCTTTTTCTTTACCAAGGTGGGAATTCTTCTGTCATCAGCAGTGGTGGTCTTCCTTGGCCTACAAGTCCACTTGCAATTATTGAGATCACCAATACGTTCTTTCTTCCTAATGATATTCCAGACAGTTGATTTAGGTAATTCTAAGGTTATGTTATATGCTTCTGCTCTATTTGTATAGAGTGTTGCTGCTGATGATATAAAGCTTTCATTTTACATACAAGAGTCATTCTCAAGTATAGTTGGTACCAATAATTACAAACCAATATAAATACTGTGCATCGAGAGAGAGGGAGAGAAGGTAGATAAGAAAAATAGGATTAGTGGGTGTGGTGTGTGACATATAACACTAGTTAAGATGCTATGTGCAGCACATGGCGCCTGAGTCTTTGAACTACCTGTTTTAAAAAGAAAATGTCCTTCTTAGTGATAGTTAGGGGTAATGAAACTAGTCAGTTAGTTAGTAGAAAGACATTACTTTGTTGTTTACTCTGCACTTTAGGATTTATATGGCTTTAGTAGTCTGTGCACTAGCAGTGTTTTTCTAATATTATGATATTTTTTAGTTTTCATTTTAATTTAGTTTTAATTTTATTTTTTATTTTAGTTGTAGTTTTTCACTATTTTCTAATTTGATTTTTTATTTTGTTCGTTCTTTTTTAAGTTCTTGTTTAGTTTTAGTTTTGTCAGCAATTAACTTTCAGTTTTTATCACATTTTATTAGTTTTGTACTACTCACAAAAAATATCTACACAGACACAGTCAGTTTTGCAAGTGTATAAATACAATTTTCTTTATAGTTGTCAGATTGTGTATCATTCATGTTGTAACTGACAATTTAATACTGTAAGAAAATAAGCAAACATATGAAAAGGTTTGGAGCACATCTGTGACCCTGTATAATGGAAATAAATGAAAGCAAAATGATCCTTTTTAAAATGTGAAAATGATGTCTTTTCAAATAGGAGTCCAATACAGAACTGACTTAAAATGGCCGAACATCTGGTCACATGGATTCCAGGCAGGAAGTGTAATAGCCATTAATCTTCCATTCTGCAGAAGAAGGACTAGAGAAGGCATTAGAACACAGAGTCAACCCCTGGTTCGGCAGGTGGATACCATCACCAGAGCCCTTAAGCTGCCATTCAAGCGCATACATGTGACATTACATACAATTTTACCATCTTTGATAGAACTCCATTTTCTCATGACAATGATATAGGCTTCCAGTATATTCAAAAATATAAGAATCACATGACATGTGTGCTCTAATGTTGTTTGTTACTTTCTGCAACATGTTTAAGCAAATTGTTATTTCATTTCAAAGGGGTTTTCTGTTTGAAAGCCTTCAAAAAAGATTTCTTTATGTAAAGAGTTATGGGAATCTGGAACAAACTAGGAGCCATGTAGATGAGGCCAAAACCTTGACAACCTTTAAGAAGTATCTGGATTAGATATTGAGCTTGATGGATTAAATGGTCTCTTTTCATTTGTCATATTTCTTTTTTTTAATGTGTGAGATTCCCTTAGCAAGCAATAGGATTGCAGCACACATAAACTCTTCCATATTTATTTTTGATCGTTTAGGATGCTGGCTATATGTTATGTACTCTTTTTAAAACTTTGAAAGTGTATTTTTTAGAGAATTCATACTTTGCTTATTTTTTTAAATACTGTTGAAGTTGCTGCTTAGAATGAGTTAATAACAGTGATTGCAGAAATAGAGATTAAAGTTTTTCCATGCATGTACAAGAATGTTATTTAAATTAAATACTGAACATCTATTATAGCAGTATTTCAGATCAATCACTTAATAAGCAACATTTAAACACTGAGGAGCTAAATGTTAGCTGAAACTGGGTGAATATGATTTAACAACACATGTAGGAATAAACATCCATCCATTATCCAATCTGCTATTTCCTAACTACAGGGTCATGGGGGTCTGCTGGAGCCAATCCCAGCCAACACAGAGTGCAAGGCAGGAAACAAACCCCAGGCAGGGCACCAGCCCACCGCAGAGGAATAAACATATTTTGGCAATTGAGAATGCTTAATGATATACTTCTAATATCCAGCTGTAAAATAATATCTAAAGATACATACACTCCATAACAGTTGATTTTGACATCGACCAGTCAGTGGCAATTCTTTGGCTGTTCAGTTCAGATCTAACAATCCTATTCAGACTCACATGGTGCTAAAAAGTAAAAACTAAGATGTAGTCACCACATTTAGAAATGCAAACTCCTCAAGTCTTTTTTTATTTATTTTTTGTGACATACTAAGATTGAGGTCCGTAATGAGCCAGATAGTTGTAGTGCTTTATCACCAGCGAGCCACATGTTAATCACAGCTTTGTTAGATAAAGAATGTTCACTACACACTGGTCTGTTGCTGGAATTTTTTTCAATTTAGAGTACCTTTGGTACTTTAATCTTGTTAAAATAAACTCTGATTGGGATGGCATGCTTCAGAATTATGAGTGCTAATGAACTTCCAAGCCCAGACTGGTGATGTCACGATTTCCTGTTAAAAACCTTGCAACACATATATTAAGAGCGTTGCACTCCAATCATTTACTATTGATGGAGCATTTAACATAGAGAATTTCACCACAATAATGTGACAGGAATTTGCACTGTGGCACCGCACCACCAATGTTGAAAACATTGGAACTAATAATCTGATTAAAACTAGATGTATAGATGTAATGTGGGCTCAGGTGAAAACACTGATTACATGACACTTAATCTGTCATTGCAATGTATGGTCAGAAAAGAAGGGATATCTGTGCAAAATAAGGGTGAAACTACTGAAATTCCTATCTTCTCTGGTGTATAAATATAACATTTTTCCAGTCTAATTACTGACTGAATCTGAAGCATAAGGGTTGGATATTTGAGATTGACAAATCTTTCATTTAGCTGTATCTTCCAGAGTAACATGTGGCACATTTTAAGTGTCTTTTCCTTAAAGATTGGGTGAAAGCTGCCTGATACTCATTGATAACAGTGCATCTGTGACTGACGGTCAATTATGGCCAATGATGTCCACAGCATAATTCATTGGCAAGTGCTGAGGCTTTCGTGTTTGATCACAGTTCTAGAAGGGAAAGCGGACTGATGGCTGAAATGACCAAATGAAATCCACAGATACCAACGCTGGCAGCATGGTGTACTTGCCATCAGTGCCTGAATCTATACTGTTCTCTAAACTAATATTTCAACTGCATGGTTTTAAACATATCAGGAAACTGTACATTCACATATATATTATGCACAAAGTTTAGTCAAAAATAAAGTTAGAAAAAATTGCTTAGTTTTTGTTCTTATTTTCTAATTTTTGTTAAGTTATAGTTTTGACAAACTTTTTCGTTTTTATTCTAGTTTTAGTTAACACAATTATTTTCTTTTTCATTAATGATATGCTTAGTTTTAGTTTTTCTTAACAGGAATACACTTTCCACCGACCATTAAAAATTCACCAGTACCTCATAAAGCTCAAATGGGAGAGCACTGTACTGACAATGGCCACTATTCTTACAAAAATGTTGTTTTTTTCTTAGCCTTTTAGGTCAATGCGCTTGCCAGTAAATCCACGTCATTTTTATAGTGGATATGTGGCTTACATCTTTCAAAATTTGAAAAAGGTGATTGTCTGTTGGTTTAAGGCATCAAAACATTATCAGACATCATTGCAAAAACACTATGAACCATTGCCAACATCCTCCTAACTTCCTAACTTCTACTTCCTCCTGCTTTGCCTAAGAAATCTGGCAAGGCTAGTCTCTAACAACTACTCGTGATAGATAGATAGATAGATAGATAGATACTATAGATAGTTAGATAGATATCCAAGTATATGGATAAAACCATTTTTGACACAATGGCATCGACAAGTCCTGGGTGAAAATTAACTCATTTTATTTAACAATAGTATCTTGTCAAAGGTTCCTTTTTCCAGCCAATACAATACAAATTAATATGATTTTCTTTTCCTCACTTCTCCCACTACTCATTTTCGAGCCTTGTCCACTTCCTCCTGACTCCAACTTGCAGATCAAAGTGAGGTGGCTTACTTTAGCCTAAACCTGGGAGTGCTTAAGGTGCCACACAAAAACACAGTGGAACCATTTGTGTGTTGTGCAGAAGTTCCAAAAAACAAACAGTTCTTCTTCCCATACCACCATCTCGCAGTACCCAGGAACCCCTGGTTTGCCCACCCAAATTACAAGTCCCATGCAATCCTGGGGTTGTCTAAACTATGCTAGAGGAACACTGACACTTATCACACTGTGGGATGAACTATTCCTGGTAGACAGTCACTCCCAAGTTACCCTGTTTTACATGTTGTGCATTCAGAAATGCCCTTCTGTTGCAAATAACTGTTAATTTTAGTATTTGTGTTCTATGTATGTCAATTGGTTTAAACTTGATTTGTTTTACTGTATTATTACATGTATACATTATTTATTTGATAAAGATTTGTAATTTGTACATGTAAACTTGGTACAGTTCTCTGAGCCTGTACTTGGTGAAGAGTGCTATACAAAATTAAATTGAATAATTATAAATTGAATTATACCCTGAAATCTGTCATTAACATAGTTCTTTTGTCAACCAAACTGCCACTTAGATGGAGAATAGCTAAATTTTAAGGATTTGACTGAAAGCATGAAAATATGTAGGGGAACATTTTATCTGGAACTCTATGAATGCTACTCCACATTGGCAGATAAAAATAGAAACCGGTCATTGCACAATATTTACGAAAGTGTCAAGTAGATCTAAGCAGCCATGTAAAATTCCTTCCAGCTCTAGCAAGTACAATTTAAAAAAAACAGTGTTAGAGAGGGTTCTGTTACTTCATGGATATTTTTATAGCTTCCCATAATTTCTCCCAATTCTTTTACATTTTTTTCTACTTCAATTAGTCATTTTTCTGCTTAGTTGCTGTGAGTACATACTTGTACATTCAATGTTAGTATTCATCTCACTTTACTTATTTATAAGTAAAAACATCACATCTGTAAACATTATAGTTATATAGTTATAAAATTAAATTTTTTTTTAAGAAGAAGACATACTAAATGTGTATATCCTAATGTGTATTGTATTTATCTATGTTTATTAAGGAATTTATTTTCTTTTCTGTTCACAGAGTGCATGTTGCTCAGACTGAGGTATGGTGCACAGGCTGACTGGCCTTGAAGTGCCTGCACAGAGTGGCACATACAGTACAGTATTCGGTGACATTATGGGCAAAGAATTTCACTTTGTTTTTTGTAATTATATAAATCTATTGCAGGCATATGTATAATTAATAGCTTACTGATTTTTTTGTGATTTGCTATGATGTTTTGATATGATTCATTTTTGATTTTGTAAAATATTTCCCTGTTAATTGTCAATAATATATACCTGCAGCAAAGACAATTACTCAACAGAGAGTTTCTGCAGACAGAATCAGAGTAAGACCAAATATTTAGCAGCTTTTTCAGTGAATATTTACTTGATTGCATGTGTGTTTTTAGCATCATGTACACCAATGTGCTATGATGACTATGCCTTGCTTTCAAAGGAAGCATAAGCTCACACTATCTCACAATAGCTCTAAAAAGTTAATATTGTGAAATTAAACTTTATCACTCCTTGCATGGATCACCTAAGTAATTTTAACTTAAAAAATCAGAAATATTTACCACAAATTTAATTTTGTATATAAAGACAATGACAGCCTTTCTCTTAGATCCAGGCTCAAAGTGTCAAAAACCAATTTAGCTGAAATGGATTAAAAGAGGTCTTTGTTGGATCTTTATTAAAGGAATCCATTTTAGATTTTAATTTACTTATTATTTAAAATTAACTTAGGTATAACTTTCCCTTCATCATGTCATTGATTGAACAGTGATCTCAAAAGTGCAGTCACATTTTAACCAATATATTTGAAATGTCTTAGCCAGGTTATCTTACCAAGATAGTATACAGAAATGTCTTTAGCTAATAATGCTAAAGAAACCGTAGCGCCAAAGAAGATGCTAGGTGCATTTCACTCTCAGATATATCCATTCTTTCATTTTGCATATCCGCTTACACTTAGACGGGTCATGGGAAGCTGGAGTCTACCCCAGCAATCATTGGGTGCAAGGCAGGAACAACGGCTGGACAAGGTGCCAGTTCTCAGATACAATGTCACATTATTATTCTACATAAGCTTGGTGCAATTACTAGTTGGAATGTATACTGTCATTATAATATACAGTTTAATATCATATGTCACAATACAACATGAAATGGTTGCTTTCTGGTTTTCAGCAGGAATAAACAGGGAAGGATAAGGTAAAATACAATCATTAAATACATCTGCATTGTTTCACTTAGAGTGGAGGAGGACTATTTGCATCAATCCTGATCATATTTTCGCTCCCCGGGGCACAACCTCAGTCCCTTCCATCCGATTCCCTATATAGCCAGTGAAGCCAATTGAAGTCAATGCTCATTCTGGACCCTGATCCCAGTGGAGGACAGATCACTTCAACCAAGGGCATCATAAAAGACCTACCAGTAAACTTTGTATTTGTGCTACTCTCTGCATGTTTTTTTCTCTTTTGCTAATTTCTGGATTAAATGGGCTTTGCTCTTTTGGCACGCTAAGATCTTGACGTTCTTTCTGATTTCTCTGTTACACATAATATTTACTTTTATTTGTATGTGGACTCAGCCACACTCATCCATCAAATCTAATAATGGTTTCTAAAACTGTCAGTAAAAATATATTTAATTCATTAAAAAACTGGGTCAGAGACAACTACTAAGCTGTTAGTGGGTAGGAATACTGCAGAAAGTTACAAGATACTGTCAACTTTAAACTCAGAGGACCTGTGCCAGTTTTGTTGACTCCACTCAAAAGCTGTTATCTTACCCAGTGGTATTTGCTTTTTTTACTGTACTAAGAGCACCAATTTTCTTTGTTATTTGGAGTTTTCCCTTTGTATGACCATTTTTGTGAGCTATACATTTTTCTTACGAATCTTTTACTTTGGAGTATACCTTGTGCCTTTTCTTGGTGTGAAGAGATATCAGGAATTTGTTGTCTTTTCACATCTGATTTTTTGTTTTCATGTATTTGTGATTTATAAGTCAAATTAAATAATAATAATCCTAATTCATTCTATTTATATAGCACCTTTGCCATGCTCAAAGGGCTTCACAATAATTCAAAATGAACAATAGGAAAAAACATAAATAAAATGATCAAAAACACAATGCCAGGTACAATATAACATCAGTTTAAAACACTAAATAAAAGATAACTACAGGAAATACAAAGCTCTGTATTAGTGAATAAGACACAATAAACCAGAAATAGACACAAAAATGCACAATACTAAAAGAAGAGACTGAACAATTAACATTATTTTTGAATATCACATATATCATCTTGACCACCTAGAAACAGAGGGTAAACTGAGGGAATGGGTCAGAATGTCATAGCCAGTTAAATGCCTCCTGATCAAATGTGTTTTAAAGTGCCTTTTAAAAGTATGATTGAGTCTATTCCAAAGCCTTGGTACATTAGAGATGATGGTTCTGTTACCTACTGTACAAGAGCACAAGCTAGTTTAAGGCACAACAAAATTGACAACATTAGTGGACCTTAATGGGTGGACAGGAGCATAGTGATAAAGGAGGCTGCTGATGTAGTCCTGTGCTAAGCCATTTAAATCTTTATAAGTTAGCAAAAGAATTGTATATTCAGTCCTATGAGACACAGGAAGCCAGTGAAGATAGAAGAGAATTGGGGTTATTTGCTCACTGTTGAGATTCTGTGTAAGAACTTTTGTAGCAGAGTTTTGAACCAAATGAAAGTGTGACAAAAGATTAGTAGGGGCACCAGCTAATAGGTGCTGTGATCTGGGGAGTCTCGAAAACATACTGTGAAGATGGGGGCTGAACGCACACCTAGAAGACGTGGTCACTCCTCCGAAACCCTCTCTTAACTGGTGATACAATGAGAACAAATACAGTTTTTTTTTTACCTCCTCTTTGCCCCATTAGCTGCTAGCTTGCTGCTGCTGTCGTGTCACGTGATCTGCATCTCGTGTAGCATTTTGAACATTTAAAAGCCAATACAGAAGCTGTCCTATTGTCTCACTGCCTTGTTTCTCTTCTCCCCCAGACATCCTCTGCTCCTGTTGGGGGTCCCGTTCCTGAGGCGCACCCCTATGAAGAGGAAGATTTTCTATTCTTTTAATTGAAAGATGGAACTGATCCCTCTGTCTACACATGGATCTCGGTTTACTCCTGAAAGAGACTTATGTTTGTTTGAAGTGTTTTAATAAAGTTCCTGTCTCTATAATCTCCTGTGTGTTTCTGTGCAACTCTGTGACCCAAGTGTGACAATATGTACCAAAAATACTTTCCAAGGTTGCCCAGTAGAGGGGGGAAATACCATCAAAAACCCAGACTAAAAACTTAAAGGGTCAAGGGGATTCTTTATAAAATAAAAAGGTTTAGTTTCACAGAAACCTGTGCAGGCACAAAGCTCCAAAGAGCACAAAGAAATGTCTGAAAGGCAAGGAAAAACACAGAGAATAAAGTCCCAAAACAGAATCCAAAAATTGTGGTTAAAAAACAGAGCAGAATACAAAATAACAACAAACGCATTCCTAATACAAAATCCAAAGTCAAGGTCAAAAACAGAGCAAGCATTCAAAATCCAAAAAATCACAAAGCAGTAACAAAAGTACAGAAACATAAGAAAACACTCCTCTCCCAAGAGTGTTCAATGAACTATAGGAGGCCCTCCCTTAAATTGGGTGGAGGGCCATTCCTGGAAGTGATGTGCAGGTGGTCTCGCCCCTTGTGGGACCACCCACAAAGTACAAGGGCCATAAATAAGGCCCTTCCCCTTTTCCAAAATAGAAACAGAACAACATATATAATAAATTAAATGCAAAATGAATACAAATAATCAAAATGAAATTAGACAAAATAGACCCAAGACACAACTTTGAACCACAGCCAGGGGGAAAATGCTGATTGAAGTAGGACAGTAGGTAGTTACAGCAGACAATGTGAGATGTTATGAGTGTGGAGAGGTTTCTTAGTATCAGAAAAGGAGAGGAACATATGCATGTGGGAAGATGCGGAAGTGAAAGTAATAAAGTTTCTTAAATTTACAGTATGTGTGGTTGAATAAGAAATGGAGGAATACAAAATCACATGAAGATTTCTTGCAAAGAAGAAGGTCCAATGATAGCATCACCAAGAGCTTGTTTTTATTGCAGTTTTATTTTAAAACCTTTAATTTATCTGAGGTAAACCTC
The DNA here is from genome assembly GCF_016835505.1 of Polypterus senegalus. Lineage (NCBI taxonomy): Eukaryota > Metazoa > Chordata > Cladistia > Polypteriformes > Polypteridae > Polypterus > Polypterus senegalus. Next base: position 177,276,478 of record NC_053156.1, on the reverse strand, counting down.
TAATGAGTATTCACTTTTAAAACTGAAAGAGATCTGAGTATGTTATACCTAAACATTATTACCCATTCCTATGCCATGAATGTTTTTAAACAGAAGCATGTAGACACAAAAAAGTAGAGAGAGGGCCAGGACAGATCCTTGAGGAGCTTCTTGCATGACTGTATCTAAGCTGAACTTGCTGTTGTCAAGAGTAACAAGCTCTTGCCTGTCAGTTAGATGGGACTTAAACCACTGGTGGGCAATGCCAAAGATGCCCAGAATTCTGGGCAGTAGAATCCCATGATTGACAAAATCAAATGCCGCACTATGGTCTAACAAAATTAGTATATTGGTTTGTCCAGAGTTTGCTGCCATAAGCAAAACATTAATTACAGTTTCACATCCGTGCTGTGGTCTGAAATCAGAATGAAAGGGGTCCTTCAGCCTGTTACAGGTTAAGTAACTGGTGAGTTAGAAACCTATTTTGGAAGCTTTAGATTGAAAAGGTAAGTGAGAGACAGACTTAAAATTTTTCAGATTCCATCCATTATCCAACCCGCTACAGTATATACTAACTACAGGGTCACAGGGGTCTGCTGGAGCCAATCCCAGCCAACACAGGGTGCAAGGCAGGAAACAAACCCCAGGCAGGGCGCCAGCCCACCGCAGGGCACACATACATAAACACACACACACCAAGCACAATTTAGGATCGCCAATATACCTAACCTACATGTCTTTGGACTGTGAGAGGAAACCAGAGCACCTGGAGGAAACCCACACAGACACGGGGAGAACATGCAAACTCCAAGCAGGGAGGACCCGGGAAGCAGCGCTACCCACTGCGCCACCATGCCACGTTCAGATTGTCAGCATCAATTTTTTTAAATCTCCTAAATAAATATACCTATCTTCATATATAGAGAATGGGCAAAAAATTGTATCAAAGGTAAAGACATTAATGAAATATTGTAATATGTCTAGTCAGGAGTTATTTTAAAAGGCAAGGAAAAATAGCTTTTTAAGCATCTGTATTTTCAAGGAACGGAGAACAGTAAAAGAAAAAGAAAGGCATTTACCTTTTTTGTTTAGCAGAAGAGAAAGCAAGAAGACGTATTCACTAATATTTTAGCACTGCTTCATCAGTGGCAGGGTGCTGGCTGTCTGGCTACAGTGTCACAATGAACGCTACATGGCCTCACACATAGTTAAGTGGCTTGTGGCCTCCTACTGAACACTAGAAAAAAAAGCTGTGCAGCGTTTAGTTTACTGTGGAAAGTGAAAGAGATCCTGAAGGGTAACCTAAACAGAGGTTTAGAAAGAGAGGTATTAACTTACCTTCAGTATGGAGTTGAAGTTGGAACGTGCTCAAGTCTGATTTCCATGCAGGCTTGCACGTGCCCACAAGGTCGCTTGTATTTCAATAGAGGCCTTGCTGTGGCAGATGTGAACTGAAGTGTGAATCTGCCTGCATCACCTGTGACTGGTTAAAGGGTGACCTAGAACTCCAGGATTAGTTAGTTAGTGAAATGGCACCGAGTATTAAAAGCACATCCTGTCTGCAGGGGGACATATTTTGACTAAATTGTACTGTTTAAGTGTTTGATTTAGCTGAACCTTTAAAGCACATCAAGCATTGCAGCTTGTGACTTATTTATATGCATACTATTTTATATATATATATACTGTATATATATATACTGTATATATATATATACTGTATATATATATATATATATATATATATATATATATAGTGGTCCCGGCCGGGGAGGGCTTGTGCCTCCTTCACACCGCGAGGGGGCGTCCGTCCTGGTTCTGTTGGGAGCCATGGGTCGAGGGCATGGAAGCCCTACCCTGTAGGGGCCCGTGGCCACCGCCAGGCGGCGCCCCGATGCCGGTTTATCCCGTGCAGTCGCCGGCCGGGACGCCTTGGAGGACGTGAGGAGGGCTTGTGCCTCCTCCACACCGCGAGGGGGTGTCTGTCCTGGTTCTGTTGGGGACTACGGGTGGAGGGCTTGGAAGCCCAGCCCTGTAGGGGCCCGTGGTCACCGCCAGGCGGCGCCCCGATGCCGGTGTATCCCGTACAGTCCTCGGCTGGGGCTGGAGCCCGGCCGGGGCGCCTTGGAGGGCCAGAGGAGGGCGAGTGCCTCCTCCAGACAGAGTGAGGCGTCCGTCCTGGTTAGGCGGGGGGCCTGGGGTACAGGGCATGGAAGCCCAGCCCTGTAGGGACCCGTGGCCACCGCCAGGCGGCGCCCCTGTGCCTAATTATCCCGGGGGAAGACTTTGTGTGGCGCCCGGAGAGCTGCCAGGAAGGCAGCCGACACTTCCGCCACGCTGGGGCGTGGCTAGAGAGCAGATGCCGGAAACACCTGAGGCTCATCCGGGGGCGTTATATAAGGGGCCACCTCCCTCCAGTCAGCGGTGGAAGTCGGGAGGAAGTGGACTGAACGGAAGGAAGGACTGGAGGCAGCCAGGAAGGCACAAAGGACTGTGGGCCTGGACTTTGGGGAAATCAGTGCGAGAAGGCACTGGGGGTGTACGTGAGCACAAACTTTGTAAATAGTATTGTAAATAAATGGTGTGTGGTAAAAATATGCTGTCCGTCTGTCTGTGCCGGGGCCAGCGTTCACAATATATATATATATATATATATATATATATATATACTCAGCAAAAAAGAAATGTCCTCTGACTTTCAACTGTTTTTACTTTCAGTAAACTTAATGTGTAAATATTTGTATGAACACTAAAAGAGTCAACACCATAAGACATAAACTAAAAATGTTTCACAATGTGTCCCTGAATGAATGGAGGCTCAAAATCAAAAGTACCAGTCAGTATCTGGTGTGGCCACCAGCTGCTTGAAGTACTGCAGTGCATCTCCTCCTCATGGACTGAACCAGATTTGTCAGTTCTTGCTGTGAGATGTTACCCCACTCTTCCACCAAGGCACCTGCAAGTTTCTGGACATTTCTGGGGGGAATGGCCCTAGCCATCGATCCAAATCGATCCCGCTCCAGGGTAAAGGCCTCGGTGTAACGCTCATTCCTTCGATGATAAACACAAATCCGTCCATCACCCCTGGTGAGACAAAACCGTGACTCATCAGTGAAGAGCACTTTTTGCCACTCCTGTCTGGTCCAGCGAAGGTGGGTTTGTGCCCATAGGCGTTGTTGCTGGTGATGTCTGGTAAGAACCTGCCTTACAACAGGCCTACAAGCCCTCAGTCCAGCCTCTCTCAGCCTATTGCGGACAGTCTGAGCACTGATGGAGGGATTGTGTGTTCCTGGTGTGACTCGGGCAGTTGTTTTGGCCATCCTGTACCTGTCACGCAGGTGTGATATTCGGATGTACCGATTCTGTGCAGGTGTTGTTACACGTGGTCTTCCACTGCGAGTATGATCAGCTGTCCTTCCTGTCTCCCTGTAGCGCTGTCTTAGGCGTCTCACAGTGCAGACATGGCAATTTATTGCCCTAGCCACATCAGCAGTCCTCATGCCTCCCTGCAGCATGCCTAATGCACGTTCATGCAGATGAGCAGGGACCCTGGGCATCTTTCTTTGGGTGTTTTTCACAGTCAGTAGACAGGTCTCTTTAGTGTCCTGCATTTTTAGAACTGTGACCTTAAATGCCTACTTTCTATAAGTTGTTAAGGTCTTAACGACCATTCCACAGGTGCATGTTAATTAATTGATTATGGTTAATTGAACATGCATGGAAAACATTGTTTAAACCCTTTACAATGAAGATCTGTATAGTTATTTGGATTTTTAAAACATTATTGTTGAAATACACAGTCCTGAAAAAGGGACGTTTCATTTTTTTGCTGAGTATATATTGTCACACATTTGTGATTAGGAGGCAGTCAAAGAGCCTAAAGGTGAGTGAAACATTGCGAGATAGAGGGTTGTCACGTGGTACTTACCTGAATCTCTTTTGGTCAACAGAAAACCTGAAGAAAAATAATTCCTCCACTTCCGGGTTCCAAAATGGTCGCGACGACGTTACTTCCGGCCAACCATGATGACGTCACTTCCGGCTCCATCAATCCACCCCACTTCCGTCCCATCATGATGACGTTGTTTCCGGTTCCTGTTTCCAACGTCACTTCTTGCCAACCATTTCCTGTCCCATAATCCTTTTCTGTATAAAATCGCCATTTTGACTGAAGAAAACTGTTCACTGTTTTGTTTTGAGACACTGAATCATTAATTCTTTATTTTGTCTGGACGACAATATATGGGGACGGTCCCCAAAACTTTGTTTTGTTTTGTGCAATATTCTTTGGAGAAGAATAATCACCACAATTGGCATAGCCGGCAGGATTGTTTTTCGTCTGTGTTAAGATGTCGGAGGAACAGGACCTAAACACCGTTCTAAACACCATCATGGACGATCTACAAAACCTAAAATTACAGATGGGCGAGACAAGGACCCAAGTAGCAGAAGCCAACGCTCGTGCTGCTGCTGCAGGAATACGGACGGAGGTCGCTCGGCCACAACCTATTGCAATCACTACCTTAACAGAGTCGGACGACATCGAAGCATATTTTTTGATCTTCGAGCGTACCAGTAAGCGGAACGCATGGCCGAGGTCAGAATGGGCGTACCTACTGGCTCCCTACCTGAAGGGAACGGCGCAGAGAGCCGATTATGATCTAACTGAGGAGCAGGCCGCTGATTATAACGCTCTAAAAAAGGAGGTGTTCAAGCGCTACGGCGTATCCCCGGAACAGCAGGCGAGAGAATGGAGGGAGTGGCAGTTCGATCCCGAGAGACCGATAAGAATCCAGGGCTTTGAAGCCTGGGGAAAAGTATGTCGCTGGCTACGGCCCGACATTAATAATTTGCACAAAATGGCCGAGCTACTAGCATGTGAAACTTTTGTGCATGCCCTCCTTGACCATATCGCCCAGCAAGTCCGGAAACATAATTTCGAGGACATGGACACCTTAATTCAAATCACAGAGCGCCACTGGGCGGCTTGCAAATCAGGGAAATCAGAACGGTTCTCACGCCGAACCCAACAGGCACGTGGGGCAGCTCCTGAGCCCACCCGACAAGCTCCCGAGCCTGCCGTCCGTAAACGGGACAGAGGTGCTAGTCTTCCCCGCTGTTTCAAGTGTGGGGAGATTGGACATCTGTCCCCCAACTGTTCCTTCGAGCCCATGGATTGCTCATTAGTTAGGGGAGAAAGGTATTGTGCCACTGTGACTAATCCTTTATCTCTTCCATATACAGGTGCAGTTATTATAAATGGCAGGAAGGTAAGAGCAATGTTTGATTCCGGGAGTAACATTTCCATTGTTGCCACCCATTTCGTTTTACCGCAACAGTGGACTAGGATAAAAACTAGTCTAAAATGTATTCATGGGGATATCCGGTATTATAAAACGGCCAGATGTGTGATATTGGTTAATCATCACCTAACGAGCATGGCCATGGCTGTATTACCGGATCCCCTTTTCCAGTTATATTGGGTAGAGACTGGAATAAAATTACCAGCGGTAATAACGTAACTGTACCTAAGAAACATTTAGGCTTAGTAATGGAGAATACTGCTCCGACTGCCTCCACGCCATGTCCCACAGTAGCACGGACCCATACGGGTACCCAATGTGAAGAAATTGATGTCCCATCGACCTCTGCGGGAACTAGTACAGTTAACGTAGAAGACGTGGCGACAGAAACCACACCCCTTAAGGTCGCACAAGACCCAATACAAGATTTAACTGCCCAATTTCTATTAACACCATCGTCTTTTAAAAGAGAACAATGGAACGATGATTCCTTAAAAAATATTAGGAATGCAGTAGTATCTACCGAGGGTTATACAACCCTGGATCCCATGCCACCGATGCCGTTCTTTGTACTTAAAAACAAATTATTATATAGAGTGGCAGAACACGAGGGAGAAGTGCAAGCGTTGTTGTTAATTCCACGCACTTTCGGCGAAAGGTGTGTGAATTAGCACACGCTCACCTTCTAGGAGCCCACTTAGGCTCCGAAAAAACATTAGAGAGAATAAAACTCCGATTCTATTGGCCGGGAATTAACGAGGAGGTCCGGCGATTTTGCACCTCCTGTCCAGAGTGTCAACTTCACCAGATTCCAAGAAGGACGCAAGCTCCTCTCGTTCCCCTTCCCCTTATTGATATCCCTTTTGAACGAGTTGGTGTCGATCTCGTAGGACCACTGGAGCCCTCAATAAAAGGCTTTAAATATATTTTGGTGCTAGTAGATTATGCCACTCGCTTTCCGGAAGCTGTTCCATTGCGCTCAGCTAATACGAAAAACATCGCATGGGAATTAGTAGGGATATTTGCTCGTGTTGGGATCCCCAAAGAGGTTTTAACGGACCAAGGGACTCCTTTCACTTCGGAGACGTTCAGGGAAGTAGCCAAATTACTCCGAATAAAACATCTGAAAACGTCTGTCTATCATCCCCAAACTGACGGGTTGGTCGAGCGTTTCAATCAAACTTTGAAACAGATGTTACGAAGGTAGTTAACGAGGATGGAAGAAACTGGGATCAGTTGCTTCCTCTCGTTTGTTTGCTTATCGGAAGTCCCTCAGACCTACTGGTTTCTCTCCTTTGAATTATTATATGGAAGACAACCCAAAGGGCTTGTGGATATGTTAAAAGAAGGATGGGAAGAGGAGGTCCTCCCTACTTCAAATATTCTTGAATATATCGCGCAATTACGCGATAGACTATAGAAAACCTATTCTAAAAGAAAATTTGGAAAAGGCACAAGCAGCGCAGTCCCATTATTATAACCGAAACACCACCATTCCGGAATTTGTCCCGGGTGATCATGTGATGGTACTCGTCCCAACTTCTCATTCAAAGTTGTTAGCACATTGGCAAGGCCCTCATGAAATTAAAGAAAGAAAAGGTCTCGTTGATTATTTGGTTAAACAACCTAATTGGCGACCACCTGAACGTGTATATCATATTAATTTGCTGAAACCATGGAAGGACAGGAAACCTGATCCCTCGTCCAATCAGCCTCGTTCTCTTTTTATGTCATGTGCCCACCTTAATTTTGGCCCCAATTTGACATTCAAACAGCGACAAAATCTCGAGACGGCCTTATAGGCTCTTGGAGGCAAAGAAAGCGGAAGTAGAGTTGGAAATTAGACGAATGCTAGAATTAGGGGTTATTGAGGAGAGTCATAGCCCTTGGTCTAGTCCAATTGTCTTAGTTTCTAAATCTGATGGGTCGTGGAGATTTTGTAATGACTTTCGACGACTTAATCAGGTCTCTAAATTTGATGCGTATCCCATGCCGCGGGTGGATGATTTACTTGATCGGTTGGGGAAGGATCATGTATGGTAGGTTCAAACAATACTCTCCAAGCTAGCGTCTGCTGGTCTTCAAATTAATCCGAAGAAATGTTTTTTTGGATTAAGAGAAGCCAAATATTTAGGCTACCTAGTAGGAGGGGGTGTTGTTAAACCACAAGGTTCTAAAATTGATGCCATTTTGAATTGGCCCCGTCCGATGAATAAGCGGCAGATACAAGCATTTTTGGGATTGGCAGGTTACTATCGTCGTTTTGTATCGCATTTCTCAGAAGTTGCTGCACCCTTATCTAATTTAACAAGGAAACGAGCACCTTTAAAAGTGGTATGGGATATTTCGGTCGATAAGGCATTCAGTGACTTAAAATTGGCCCTGACTTCAGCACCTGTTTTAAGATCTCCTGATTTTTCTGTTCCTTTCATCCTCCAGACCGACGCATCGGCCACAGGTTTGGGTGCTGTGCTGAGCCAATGCGTTGATGGTGCTGAACACCCTGTTATGTACCTGAGCCGGAAACTGCTGGACCGGAAAACCAAGTATGCTGCGGTGGAGCAAGAAGCCTTGGCGATTAAGTGGGCTGTCACGTCTTTGAGGTACTACCTATTGGGGCGTGAGTTTACTCTGGTGACGGATCATGCTGCTTTACAGTGGATGTCCCTTCATCGGGAGTCTAACCCTCGCATCACTAGGTGGTTTTTGAATCTTCAACCTTATCGTTTCAGTGTCATTTATCGTAAAGGTTCCTTGCAGGCCAACACAGATGCTCTCTCTCGTGTCCACGACCTCTCGGTGTAGGTCGCCTGACCCGAGGGGTCTGGGCTGAGGGGGTCATGTCACACATGTGCGATTAGGAGGCAGTCAAAGAGCCTAAAGGTGAATGAAACATCGCGAGATAGAGGGTTGTCACGTGGTACTTACCTGAATCTCTTTTGGTCAACAGAAAACCTGAAGAAAAATAATTCCTCCACTTCCGGGTTCCAAAATGGCCGCGACGACGTCACTTTCCGGCCAACCATGATGACGTCACTTCCGGCTCCATCAGTCCACCTCACTTCCATCCCATCATAATGACGTTGTTTCCGGTTTCTGTTTCCAACGTCACTTCTTGCCAACCATTTCCTGTCCCATAATCCTTTTCTGTATAAAATCGCCATTTTGACTGAAGAAAACTGTTCACTGTTTTGTTTTGAGACACTGAATCATTAATTCTAATATATATATATATATATTGTGAGCTGGAGGGCTGATCGCACCCCAAATAGAGACAAATGCCCCTGGGAAAACCACAAACCCTGAAACACTGACTACCCTCACATTGCTCCTTATCCTTGCACTATAACGTGTAATACAAGCCTCGTGCGGTACTCCGCCGACTTATAAGCCTTGCGCAGTGCCTGTCAGTTTTGGAAATTGATTGTTTGCTTTTATCTCTCTCTGCTCCTAGCAGAACTGTCATCTCTGACTTGTCATGGAGCACGTTTAAGCTCATGTGTTTGCAGTGTTTGAATAAAAATCCTTCTTTTTTCTACGACCTCCTGTGTCTCTGTGCAAATCTGTGACCCAAGCGTGACAATATATATATATAGTGACAAGGACGAGACTTCAGACATTATAAAGGTTTGGGGCAGCCACTCGTATATTATATCCTGGCTGCAAAAGTTTGCAAAAGTTTCAACAGAGATGTTCACACAACTGAGTCCTTAAAACAACTGAATACTTGGAGGTAAGATGGCGGTTTTAAGGACTGGGGAAGGAAATGATGTCATCTATGCCGGAACTGGAAGTGACGTCATCAGAAGTGCCGGAGATGGAAGTGATGCCATCAGAGGTGCTGGAGCCAGAAGTGACGGCATCAGAGGTGCCAGGACCTGCCGAGATTTCCCGGGAATGGTCTGCAAGAAACTAAGAGAGATGGTCAGCACACTCTGCCACCCCCTGGTCTGGTGTAGTATTACATTTACTCAGGCCCTTTAGCGGTCTCCTACTCGCACGTGTGTGACTATATATAAACAGTGGAACCTCGGTTTGCGAGCATAATTCGTTCCGTAAACGTGCTCGCAATCCAAAGCACTCGTATATCAAAGCGAATTTCCCCATAAGAAATAATTGGAAACTCAGATGATTCGCTCCACAACCCAAAACTATTCATATAAAAATGATTAATACAAAATATAAAGTAAAATACATAATACAAATTAACCTGCACTTTACCTTTAAAAAGAATCATGGCTGGTGTGAGCTTCTAAACTCATGTGGGATTCCACCCAACGGGACAACACGCGGAAGAGCATCCCAAAGCAATCGCAGTCTCCCAGCGCTGTAGCAGTTCGGTGTATAAGCGCATCCAAAAAGATCGCAGACATGCTATAAGCGCCTGTCATCAATGGGTCATACAAGGAACATTATAAAGATCCCGGTACAATAAATAACAGCGCTGTTGTTGTTTCAAGCTGAATAAAGCTGGTGTTAAAGTACTGAGACTCAGCTTCGTGTTTTGGGGAGCAAGATGGGGACTCGCACTTCACAGCGCGCACACATACACAGTCACAATGCTGTAGTAAACAGATGTTGACTATATGAATGAGGCACACAGACTCAGATGGAGAATATGAGACGATTGCCAGAGAGAGAGAGAGACGACGCTGGGCGGGCGAGATAAGGAGAGAGAGAGAGAGAAGCGCTGGGCGAGCGAGATAAGGAGAGAGAGAGACGCGCTGGGCTAGCGAAAGAGCGAGAAAAGGAGAGAGACAGAGAGATGTGCTGGGCGAGCGAGCGAGATAAAGAGAGAGAGAGAAGAACCATCAGCTCAGTTGTGATCACATGACGCTCAGCAGACAAAGTGTATCCATACTACTCGTATTGCAAGACATCGCTTGTTTATCAAGTCAAAATTTATTAAACATTTTTGCTCGTCTTGCAAAACACTCGTAAACCAAGTTACTCGTAAACCGAGGTCTACTGTATATATATATATATATATATATATATATATATATATATATAATACACACACTCACACATATATATATATATATATATCCAAGTAATGGTATGTGAATTGGGTTTGTGGTGCACTTTTTGTTTTTTTTTGTATATATACTAATTTTTGTTTTTGCAAATATTTTCCTGCCAGCATTTAATTAAGCAAGACTGACAATTTTTGTGTATATACACTTAATGTTCTTGTTTCTTTTTCATTCGGGGACTTGACATACTCACTGTAAATACAAGGGTATGTTCAAAAAGTTTCTGCACCTCCATATTTTCGTTGGAAACGGTGAAGGCAGGTGGAGTAGTAATTGGGCATTAAAGAGCTGGTATGATGCTGGGAAAATTGCATTGCAAGTGATGGTGACTATGTAGAAAAATTGTGTAATTTGGCTTTTGAAATTCTTATTAAATTGAGTTAAAAAAGTGAGGAAACTTTTTGAATGTCCCTTGTATTTATAGTGAGTATGTCAAGTCTCCCTCGTACTATAGAGTTTCATAGCTTTTTTCGTTTTGCTTCTTTGTGTTTTGTGTGTCAGATGCAGTGTGGACTATGTAAAAATCTCACATGACAGTATTTCACATGCACCTGTAAATAAAAAACAATTTAGATTTTAAATCCAACATTTTTGTGTCTGTGTCTCCCTATCAAACATCTTTCATTTCTGATCCCAATCAGTCTTGAACTACAAGATGCCCAGGGTGTAGTCTGGAGCCCTCTTTCCTACTACATAGAATGTCACATGAAGATTCTCACAAATTAACTCTTTAGACTGTTCAATGAAATTTGCAGATTACAGTACACTGAAATAGGCTGAAGAACTAACAGCGTTGATGTAGCAAAATATGTGTAACATAGTTTTAAAAAGTTTTAAAAATGGTCTAAAACTTAAAAAATGCAATGCACTGTTGATGTCAAAAATTAAAATACCACTAACGTATAACAAAAAATAACTAAATACAGAGGGGTTGGTAATCAACTACAAGAAGGAAATTCTGAAAACTACTTGATGTTTGTAATGATGAGACATTCTCATCCTTCAGGAAAAGTGCTGAGGCAATTGAAGAGGCAAGCAAAATATCATATATGGAAAGTCAAAAGAGAAATTTAAATGTATGCAGTAAGTCCCCTACATATGAACCTTCAAGTTAGGAACTTTCAAAGATGCGAACGTGCATGTTCAATAAATTAAAAATTATTTAAATAAGTGAAAAAAACACTACCAGTGGTTGTGTTTTTGGCAATATCTCTGTTTATTTTGAGTTAACATGCTTCATTTCAAGCCCAAGATGTCCATAATTAAGTGTAAAAGCAGCGGTGATATACTGCCAAGAAGCGCCAGGTGATAACGATGCAAACAAAAGTGAAAATAATTGAGATAGTAGAGCGAGGGAAAAGATGGTTGACATTGCTTGCCTACATAACATGAACCATTCAACCATCAGCACAATTCAAAAGAACAAGGAGAAGATTATTGAAGTTATTTTTGCTATGTATGCCTGCTTACTAGCTGTAAGTGAGTCTACCGGGATCAGCTGACTGAAAACATTAAAAAAAATAACTTGGTTGTTTGTTGTTAAAATGCCTTTCGAAATCAATACAAAAATACTGTGTGTAAATAATATGTGGGTCACAGACTTGCACAAGAGAGAAGTTGAGTCCAGATTTCTAACAAAAGATACACGCAGTGATGCTGTCATCATCTTCGAATTGCTACCTTCTAAGATTAAAAGAGTGGACAGACTTCATGCACAAGTGAGAACGTGGAGAAGGACAAACAAACTGTGATTGCATTCACTACACTTTTGGCACACAGACTTGTTTTGCTAAACTGGAAGAATCCTAACTCTCCTCTTTTAAGTCAGTGGGAAACCAATGTTTTATACTATTTGAAATTGGAAAAAATCAAATACTCAGAGGATCTGTACAGATTTTTTTCAAAACATGACAGGATCTAATCAGTAATATTTTAGAATAAGCTCTTAAAGCACAGAGGAAGCAATTATTTCTGCATTTCTTTTTCTTCTCCATCCATCTCTATTGGCTTATCAAACTTATCAATTTAGACAGATAGATAGATAGATAGATAGATAGATAGATAGATAGATAGATAGATAGATAGATAGATAGATAGATACTTTATTGATCCCAAGGGGAAATTCACATAATCCAGCAGCAGTATACTGATACAATACACTGTGTACTGTATTTAGGTATGTTTACAAGCCTTAAGTTTTACTCCATCGGCCATGCTCTTTCTGTCAGGGGTGGAGGTCTACTTGTTCTCAATCCTGCTTTTTGTAAAAATTGATTGATTTGTATGGAATGATTACAATAAAATTAATATTAAAAAAAAAACAAATATCTACCATGTCAAGGAAAGCCTGATGCAAGCGAGATCAAGTCCATGGTAGATTTTAGAATGTCTGAGTTTATAGAGATTTGTGTATGGTGTGTGCTTGTTAATATTATTAATCCATATCTAACACAAATTGAAGAAGAATATATTCTACATTAAATGGCTTTCAATTTATTACTTTAGATTATAAAGTATACAAAGATCTTCCTTAAAATTTTATTTTACAAGATCTAATGGTTAGCTGTCTTGCAGATACTTGATAAGATTTTCAAATTTGGGATGCTTCATTGCAGTGTTTAAAAGGTATGGAAACTTAAATTTTGTATTTGAATGAGAAAAATCAATTATTTGCAACATAATAATAATAATAATAATAATAATAATAATAATAATAAAAAAATCTTCGTCACATTATATTTCTCAGAGGAGTATTCAGAAATTATGTGCAAATCTCACTAAAGGTCAAAATTATGCCGATGCCAGAAAGCAGGATATTTCATTGAGGGTAGAAACACACAGTTCACGTTTATGGGTTCAGTTAATAGCAATGACACCAAACTAAAGTGTGAGATTGTTGGTGCTTTATTCACAATAAATTTCAAAAACAATATCTTATATAAAAAAAAGAGCGGACAGACTTCATACACAAGTAAGAAAACAGCAAATGAACACACAGCCAAGTCACTGGCCAGTTTTAAATGTTCCCCGCATCCACCAGCACGTAACAGACTTGTTACGTGGTGAGCCTTGAAACTTGCAGTTGCACCAGTGCTGGACAAGCAGTCCCTGCCTCAAAAATCACACAGTAAAAATATTAACTTTTGAAAGTATTTCTACTGTGAATTACAGTACATATAACATGTTTTCGATAAGGTCTGAGGAGAGAGAGGTATGCTAGATCTGCATACGTAGGCTTGTTTGCTATCGGTAAGTAAGTCTACTATACCGAGATCAGGTGATGGAAAACAATGGGAATAAAAAATAACTTTCAGTTGTTTGTTGTTAAAATGCACTAGAAATCTGTAACAAAAAATACAAATATTAACTATTAAAACCCCTTTCTTATGTACAAATGGCTGTTCATGTACATATTTTCTGTAGGAATTGGGAGTTGCATTGGGTGCCTAGGCTAACTTAGCTGGACTTATTAAACACACTGGACTTGCAAATGTGCTCTCAGAACAGAACTTGTTTCTATGTAGGGGACTTACTGTGATTTGGATTGCATTGTGAATAATACACTGAATATTCCTGAATATACAAATTTAAATTAAATTATGGTTTATACCAGGGGTATCCAACTCCGGTCCTGGTGGGCCACAGTGGCTGCAGGTTTTTATTCTAACCATCTTCTTCTTTGTACTATGCTATATACTGCTATATACCCTGCCGTTCTTTCTTATATTCTGTAAGTGCCTTGAGCATGGGAAAGGCGCTATATAAATAAAATGTATTATTATTATTATTTTATTATTCTTCATTAGTGAACTCTTTTTGCTGCTGAATAACTTGTTTTGCCTTTGTTTTAATTGACGTGACTCAGACCCTTTAGTTTTTCCTTAATGAGCAGCCAAACAAAAATGAGACACAAAACAAGCCAGCTAACCTGAAAATAAAGAAAGGTGAAGGTCTTGGTCATGTTGCTCTGCTCAGGACACCTAAACATCTTGACAGTGGTCTTAGAAAAAACAGAAAATAAAAAGTCTGCTGTGGCAGAATGAGAGCAGCAACAAGTCCTGATATTCAATAACGGCTTTAATTAAAAGCAAGAATTGGCTTCTCATTAAGAAACGGGTTGGAGTGAAATTGGCTGGAGTTTGATGTCGGCTCATTTCACATCTCATTTCTGATTGGCTGCCATTTCATGAAGAAACAAATCAACTCAGAAGACTGAATCCTTAAAATCTGCACTATGAAAATGAAGTGTAAAGGAGTTCATTAGCAGTGAAAGCTGGTCACTTATTAGGAAAGGGGTTAGAATGAAAACCTGCAGCCACTGCAGCCCACCAGGACTGGACTTGGACACCCCTGGTTTAGACTGTCAATTAAACCTTTGCCATTCAAGAATCCTCTTTATTTAAATGGCAGTAATTCTCAATTAATTGTCTGCAGAGTGAAATTGATTGCATTTTTCCATTTAGTTTACTTTTTTCTTATTTTTTAGAATACAGAACTCAGCATTATACTATGAAAATGTTTACTTAGCATGCATAATGACTTCTACTGTGTCTTTTTCCTCGGGGGCATCTCACAGGCCCAAACACCAATACAGGAGTCAAAAATGACAAAACAAAATAAAGGCTTTAAAAGCAAAACCCAAATAAGTGATACAGAGGAACAGCAAAGTACAAGACAGAAAACAACAAACTCCTCTGCTCCTTGGGCCTAAATAAATAGTAGTAGCCCTTGTCTTCAGTTACATGTTTCCACTCTCAAAATGAATGTTAAGTACTGAATGACAGAGGACAATGTTCAGAAGAATAATATGCCTAAACATTTGCACAACTAACCCTAAAGTTTGTCATTGATTTATTCATTACCTTAACTCAGTACATGTCCTATAACATCTGTGTTTCTTTTCAAACGTAGTTAATTATTAACTGATCTGATAGTTAATGGATCTGTTAAAGTTAATGGATGTGTTGCTAAGTGGAGATGATTACTGCCTACTCTATGTCAATTTTTCTTGCCATATGTTGGTTACATTACCTTCAAACTGTATTCCTCATTCATAATATTGAATACATTTTAACCAGTAGCTATTTAAATCTTATTTAATTTCTTTATATCCGGATCAATGTTATATAAACAAAGTATTACTACTTAGTGCCTCTTCTTTTTTGTGGAAATACAATTTATACTTGTATCTCCATAGCTGGATCTGTGACTACAATTCCGGCAGTTGAGCAATCTGCATGTCACATTAAGCGCAAGGTTTTGTGCCTAAGGAATTTACCAGGCACCAAGGCACTGAGTGAATTTACAATGGCTACACGAAGTGTAATGAGAGAACTAACTAAGATGCAAACCAAGATCCAGTACAGTACACAGACAGCAAAAAGAATTTTGAGACTTAATCTGGAATAATCAAGAGATGGTACTTTTGTAAACTGGAACTTTTTCATAAGATCTAAGGACAAATAGTAGTATGATAAAAAAAAAGCAAGTCTGAACAAAGACTTACAACTGAGGGAAGTCAATAAAGTTAATTATTAAAGCTTATCTGTTGTAAAACCACAAGAAACTCATTGTCTGAAACAGAAGCCACTTAAGCAGAAAAATGTTGCAGTTAACAAAAAAATTGACAAAAAGCATTACAGTTACAGCCTAACAAAGAAACAATGATTCATGAGTGCCATTTCCACTTCTGATTCTGTTCTTCCACATGGGAAAATTAAATGCAACACTAATTGCCATCAGTTCCTGATTTGGTTTAATATTATGTTGTTGGTTAGTCTCTACTAAATTAGAGATAAAATCTCCAAAAATGTTATTTACTAACATCAAGCATTGTCTTCTAATCCATCTCTTCTGCACAGAAACTATGTTTTTCATACAATAAGAAGCTGCTTTTGCACATGTCTTGCTTTTCTTTGATGAAACAAATTGACTAAATAATGCCACATGAATTTGCATTGTTTTTGAAAAACATGATTCTACTAATTTATTATAAAATATTCTTTAAAAAATCTTCAGTTCAACCCTCAACAATCATTTTTTTCTTGTTTACATATGAACTAAATCCATATCATCTCCTGAAGAATAATATATATATGTGAATTTCCCCTTGGGATTAATAAAGTATCTATCTATCTATCTATCTATCTATCTATCTATCTATCTATCTATCTATCTATCTATCTATATTAGGTGGTGGGAAAGTGGTTTAAAATTTCAGTTCTTGGCATTGTGGGAATCAGTTTTGGGAAAGACAGCACCAGTTTCCAAAGCCGAGTATATTTCCTTCTGAAGTTGAAAGAAAAATTAAAAGCATATGAACAAAAAGAAACACTATTTGCCAAATTACATTTTTGTATTTGTAAAGCATTTGCAGAACTGGATGCTACTGTATAAGCTACTCTCACTACTTCTGAAGCACATACTGTTCCATTCATATAATTAGTCTCATGGTCATTTTTCTACTTAAATGAAAGAGCTAAGAACACTCAAAACAACAATTCTTTAGTTAATACAGCATTAGTTAAAAGGTAGTAAAAGTCTGTATATTGTGCAATAATGAGCAAAATTCTATTTTTTAGCATTTTTAATTTAAAGACCATGTTCTGCAGCTATTGGAAAAAAACAGAGCAGGTCACAATCTCCATCATTCTCGATTGTGTGATTCTCCAAGAACAGCAGTTCTCTTTCCATATGCTGATGCACTTCACCAAACTGTTGCAGTAGGATGCAGGTATGATCTAATACATTTAGACAGTTTACTCAGTCCCTCTACTGTCAAGTGAAAACGGCAGTATTTATGAAAAAATGAATGTTATAATAACATCTTACATACTACTTTCTAAAAGGTTGAGATATAATGACATAGGTTTATTAGTACTAGGGTGTTGTATCGTGTTAGCCGTTATGAATGTAATGAGAAGTCAAGCAAAATGACACCTTTTATTGCAGTGGTCTCCAACCTTTTTCCCCTGAGAGCTACTTTTACAAAATGAAAATGGCTGAGAGCTGCTTATGTTTTCTAACATTTGTTCCCATAGCTTATTTTGCATTAAAACGTCACAAAAAATATTTAGTTCACCCGCAAGTGCATTTTGTATGTCTGTATGCATTTTCAAGTGTATCTCGCACTATTCAATTAAAACATGAATACTGTTAAAACAAAGCAATGCAATTACAAATACACAGATATTACTTATTAATATGTCATTTTGTTACATGTCACATGTCCAGTTGCATGTGTGATGTGTTTTTTAGTGAGATGACTGGCACTGCATGGAATCAACAAGAGAGGTGTATGGTGGAGTGTAGCCACTAAGGTTCACTCTTATGGAGTCATTTAAATGTTCATCTGTCAGTCTTGTTCTGAACTTTGATTTCATGACATTCATGTCAAAAAAGGCAGACTCAAAAAGGTATGTAGACCCAAGCAAAGCAGACATTTTCAGAGCTGCTTGGTAAAGATTCTTATAGTTATCTGGCTCTACTAAGATCCAGAAATGCTGTTGAGACTTTAACTGTACATTATTTTGAAGGTTTACTAATATATAAAATCCAGTGTCTGTCTGTATGTATGTCTGTCCGCTTTTCACGAGAGAACTACTTAACGGATTTAGATCGGGTTTTTTTCTATAATTTGCTTGAACATTCTGGTTGATTTTGTGACTTCTCCCATTTCGCTATGTATCATAGTTCGCTTATGGTACCGATTTATTTGCGCAAATCCGAGAAACACACGGCGGGCCGGGGGAAGGGGCCTTCCTCAATCACTGGCCAGCTTAGGGGCGTGTTCCTTAACTCTGCTTAGCTAGCGAATGAGAGGACAATTGAATTCAACTTTGTTTGATATTTAAAATAAAGTGTTACTTAGGTCTTGATGAGTTTGGGTCCGGATATTATCTTAAGAGTATGCCACATTGAAAAGGTAGATTGCAATTCAGATTGTGGATCGTGATTTTGTGTTAAAAGGATTGTGATATGATTTTTTGGAAACATTGCCCACCCCTAATTTGACTAATCAAGTTTTCAAATTTATGTAGGATTCATTAACCCTTTGGTGAGCTACATAGAAAGGGGTTGCGAGCTACCAATAGCTTAAGAGTGACGTGTTGGAAACCCCTATTTTATTGGCTAACTAAAAAGATTACAATATGCAAGCTTTCAAGGCAACTCAGGCCCCTTCTTCAGGCAAGATATAATAATTTGGATGGATGGATGGATGGATGGATGTAATAATAGGTGTATTAAAAACTGATAAAATAAATAAAAAATTAAATGCAGTGGTTGACTTTGGAAGGAGACTCCACTCCAGAAAGATGGAGACAGGTTAGATCTGTGGACAGGGTAAGAGGCAAATTTATAGAATTAGTCTGAACTATTTTTTGTTTAAATTTTCTGTTAATGTCTTATTCATACATTTTTTTTTTTATTTTTAACATCGATTTTGTTGGTGGTCACATGAGTTTCTACAACTGCTATGCATAACATCATCACTTAAGTGTCATTTGGAATATTTGTGTTCTCTCTGTAATAGCCAATTATATGATTAAAAGTCTTCATAAACAAACATTTACTTAGCAATTCAGATCAAAAAAGTCTATGGAACATTTAAAACTCTATGCTTTGCTTTTTGCCTCAGATTTTTTTTCTTATGATTGTGTTTCCTGATTACCACTTACTATTCTGACTCATGGTCGTTTCCCAGCAACAGTGCCAACAAAGACTTTTTCACCTCCTAGTCTTTTCCTAAACTTTGCCTATAGCCCTGTTTGTTTTCATATTTTTTTCACTACAGGAAAATATTCAAGTACATCAACTGCAGAGTTAGAAGGATCAAATAATTTTGAGCCCCATGTGAAGCTGGATGGCAATTCAGATAACTCAAAGGAAAAAAGGTAGAATTGAGAAGCCCATGCAAGTCCTCTCTAAAACCACACCCAGAAAATAAGAAGATGTACTAGTTGGGTATTGTAATATTAGAAATAGAGACATACAAGTGTGATTGGAAGTCTCCAGGGATGTAATGTTTTTCTTGTGCACAAATGCAGATTGTTCTAAGTATAGGGATAAGGTCTTGGTTACAGATTGAGTGGATCCAATTCTCATAGCCCACATTAAAATAAATGACATACTAGTAGTTAAAAGTAGACTCTTACTACTGCAAAGCAAATTATGTTCACTCTTACAAATCATTCAATGCCAAGGACATTCTTAAAGCCTGGAAAATCTGAACATATAAAGAAATGATAAGGCTGTTTTTGGTAACTATAGAACAGTTAGCTTCACATCAATTTTGTGGACTAAATAAAAAATAAAAAAGAGAAAAGAATCCAATATAGATATTGTAGGAGGAGAACAGGCATCCACGTTGAGACAAGGAAAAATATACTGCTCAAAAAAATTAAAGGAACACTTTTAAATCAGAGTATAGCATCAAGTCAATGAAACATCTGGGATATTGATCTGGTCAGCTAAGTAGCAGAGGGTGTTATTAATCAGTTTCAGCTGCTTTGATGTTAAAGAAATTAACAACAGGTGCACTAGAGGGGCAACAATGAGACAACCCCCAAAACAGGAATGGTTTACCAGGTGCTGGCCACTGACTTTTTTGACTGTTTTTTCAATATTTTTGCATTTGGCTAGGGTCAGTGTCACTACTGGTAGCATGAGGCAATACCTGGACCCTACAGAGGCTGGACAGGTAGTCCAACTTCTCCAGGATGGCACATCAATATGTGCCATTACCAGAAGGTTTGCTGTGTCTCCTAGCACAGTCTCAAGGGCATGTAGGAGATTCCAGGACAAAGGCAGTTACTCTATGAGAGCTGGACAGGGACGTAGAAGGTCCATAACCCATCAGCAAGACCGGTATCTGATCCTTTGGGCCAAAAGGAACAGGATGAACACTGCCAGAGCCCTACGAAATGACCACCAGTAGGCCACTGGTGTGAATGTTTCTGACCAAACAATCAGAAACAGACTTCATGAGGGTGGCCTGTGGGCCCGACATCCTCTACTGGGCCCTGTGCTCACTGTCTGGCACCGTGGATCTCAATTGGCATTTGACATAGAATACCAGATTGACAGGTCCACCTCTAGCGCCCTGTGCTTTTCACAGATGACAGCAGGTTCACCCTGAGCACATGTGACAGATGTGAAAGGGTCTGGAGAAGTCGGGGAGAAAGTTATGCTGGCTTTAACATCGTTCTCCTTGACCGGTTTCGTGGTGGGTCAGTGATAGTCTAGGGAGGCATATCCATGGAGGGACACACAGACCTCTACAGACTAGACAACGGCACCTTGACTGCCATTAGTTATCGGGATGAAATACTTAGACCCATTATCAGACCCTATGCTGGTGCAGTGTGTCCTGGGTTCTTCTTGGTGCATGCCAATGCCCGGTCTCATGTGGCGAGAGTATGCAGGCAGTTCCTGGAGGATGAAGGAACTGATACCATTAACTGGCTCCCACGCTCACCTGACCTAAATCCAATGGAACACCTCTGGGACCTGACACCTCCAGGTTGCACCTCAGACTGTCCAAGAGCTCAATGATGCCCTGGTCCAAATCTGGGAGGAGATCCCCCAGGACACCATCCGTCATCTCATTAGGAGCATGCCCTGACATTGTCAGGCATGCATACAAGCACATGGAGGCCATACAAACCACTGAGTACAATTTTGAGTTGCTGCAATGAAATTTCAGCAAAATGGACTAGCCTGCCACATCATTTTTTCACTTTGATTTTCAGGGTGTCTTTGAATTCAGCTAGTCCAAACACACAGAACAAATCAATAACTTTGTACCCAGCTGATGGATTACCGGAAGCCGAGAGTCGGAAGTAGTTCCATCCCCAATATGGCAGGTGGCAGTGGCCATTGTAACCCATGAGACACCTGTAGGGGTGCTTGGGAGATGGAGTCCGAAGGTGTAGCTCTTTTGGGGTCCCTGGGGATTGAGAGAAGGAGCTGTCTTGGCAAGAACTCTCTACTTTCCTTATGACCCTAAAGTGCTCCCCAGAAAACATGGTATGGTGCTGGAAGCATTCCTAGGTCTGTTATAAAGAGGAGCTTATTGCCTTATGTAGTTGAGTCAGAGTTGGGAAGCAGCGGGGAACACTCAACAGGAGAAAGAAAGGAGGAAGAATGTGTTTATTTTGTGTATTTTTGCTAATCTATCTATTATTGAAGAGGTGCTGTTTTTAAATAAACATTTTATTTAAACTCAAGAATAAGGTGGGCATGGCTGTGTCTGTGGTTTGAGGCTCTCTGGCGACCCCTTGTGATTACAATTTGTTAATATATATTCAGAAGAAGTTAATTGGAACAAACTGAAAGTAAGATACTAATTGTATTTCAACCTGTAAATATTATGCGGCTGTGGACTAAACTTGTACTCTAACTGAATCCCAGTTACTATGAACTTAAGCAGTGAGCATACAGCTACATCTCCACAGTGCACTGCACCATACTAAAACTGTTCTCAATTGCAAGAACTTAAAGCAACTGCTGCTACCCTTTAGAGATGATAAAATATGAAGTGAATGAAGTTGACCTATGTACCTGTTGCAGTTGAATACCTGATTTGGTATCTCCTTTGA
Organism: Polypterus senegalus; assembly: GCF_016835505.1. Classification (NCBI taxonomy): domain Eukaryota; kingdom Metazoa; phylum Chordata; class Cladistia; order Polypteriformes; family Polypteridae; genus Polypterus; species Polypterus senegalus. The sequence continues at coordinate 177,254,560 of NC_053156.1, read as the reverse complement.
GCCACCCACTTTTCCCTCCTTATCTGCTACTAAAACTCTTCAGATTATATAGTGGGAACCAAAATATACTTTCTACTCACCCTAGACCTTAAACATGTCACCTGGGTCATCCAAATTACTGCATTAACTTTCAAGCCCAGTGAAAAAGTTATTCTGTGAAGAATCAGTGTCATCTTTAGACATTAGTGCAGCAATGGAAGACCTTTAAAAAAATATTAAGGCATGTGTGCAATTAGCAACTCACTACAATGTATCACTCTCTTCAGCTGGGTTTTAGAGTGGAGTTTGGTTCTGTTCAGCGACACCAGGTGGCAATTATGGCTAAGTAAATTATACACAGAAAATTGACAAATTGATAAGCACCTTGGGCCATTGGGCAAACCAATCCTATCCCTGAACTTCCAGATTGCAACTCTGAGAGCTAAACTCACTCTATTTATGGACAGAAATCGGCTCTAAATTGTGTGCATCACTGGGATTAAGGAAGATTTATAGGGTAGTAATGTGAGCGACTTCCTCAAGAAATGGCGGCCAGTGCTTTTGACAACTATGCATGACTTTGCCTTTTACCATGCCAGGATTATTATAGCCCAAGGCCTTTTGATGTTAAAATTATTAAATTATAGCTCACCCTACAATGGTCTGACGCCATGTCCAGGGTTTGTTCCTGCCTTGTGCCCTCTGCTAGCTGGGATAAGCTTCAGCACTCCCTGTGACCTTATTCAGGACTAAGTGGGTTAGAAAATGACTGACTGACTAAATTATAGCTGTCCTTCAAGAACCAAGAAAATTATCTAACCTTTCATACAAAGACCAATATATATACAGTACTTATCTGGTGACTCTGCTTTGATGATGGTTGCAGGGCTGAGGCTATGTTACACTAGTTTACATTCCCTGGGTGTGGAATTGTGTGCTCTGGTGTATGCCCCGGTGTCTGGCTATATGTTTTTTTTTTTTTGACAGGTGCATCGGAAGCCAGAACTAAAGCTGTAACTTACTTATCTACTATAGTCAGATATATTCATTGAGGTCGGCTTCAGTGAATTTCTGTGGGAAAAAAAATTATGTTTTAAGTAATGCAACAAAATTGTGAAGATTCGTCGGACAGCAAGCCTTTATACGTGTTATTGTTTTTCACCTCCTGAAGGAAATTACCAGTGATTGGCATTAAATTTACCTGATTGCCTTTAGTTAGTTATTCATTAAACTGCTTTCAGCTCCAGAAGCTTAGTGGATTCATAGTGAATAAAGAAGACAGTTGGTAAAATTGTTCTAATAAGGATAGAATATTGCTGTTTTTTAAAATTGGCATAAATATATAAAGCTCTGAAATAAAGAACTTCTGAAGTACAAGGCAAGTGTGGCAATAAAAAATTGTGTTTATTTTTTGGAATCATACAATGATGGCATTCCATAACAACATCTTCATTCTGTCTTTGTTAAAAAACAAGCCGTTTAAAATTAAGTTGTTTATGCAAAGCTAGCAAACAGCAAAAAATAGCTTTTTCTGCTTAGTTTCATAAAACTGTGACTTTCTCTTCAAATTCAGTTTTGCACAAATTATTTCTCATATCACTATACACAGTATTAAAATGATAGTATATCATTTTGGGGTAGATTAGCAAATTGGCACACATTTTGTATAGATAGATAGATAGATAGATAGATTAATCCCAAGGGGAAATTCACATACTCCAGCAGCAGCATACTGATAAAAAAACAATATTAAATTAAAGAGTGATAAAAATGCAGGTAAAACAGATAGTAACTTGTATAATGTTAACGTTTAACCCCCCAAGTGGAACTGAAGAGTCGCATAGTGTGGGGGAGGATTGATCTCCTCAGTTTGTCAGTGGAGCAGGACAGTGACAGCAGTCTGTTGCTGAAGCTGCTCCTCTGTCTGGAGATGATATTGTTCAGTGGATGCAGTGCTTTGGAAGAGGAACCTGCTTTTATTTGCTTAGCCAAAAAGGGGCTGGTCACGATTTCTCTATTAGTTTTTTTCCTATACTGGCAGAAATTCACAGACAAAACATGTCTGAACTTTGCTCTGAAAGGTGCTCACTGATACAAGCTTGATCTGATTTTAGTCTCTGATTTCTACTGTGACAAAAGAGTTGGATTCAGTGTTCATACAATGGCAGAATGCAACCTCCAAGATATTACCATGATGGGGATATATCTAGTAAATTACTAGAATTTAGACTGCCTAAATGTGAGGCCTCCACTACTATCACTTCTATTTAGAACAAAGCAGGACTTCTTACTAATAATTTAAACTAAACAAAATGACATAGTTTATTTTTTTCTTCATTCCATGCTGAAATAAACACCTTTATTAGGCCAAAGCCAAGGTAGGAACACTGAATTCAATACAGGAACAGACTGGTGTTCAGTGTTTATTACTCTCATGCACAAACTCATTCCTCCTCATACAGCAAATTTTAAAGTCACCAATAAATCTAACACACATTATCTTTGGGATAGGATATGAAATCCAGAGTGTCCCTCAAAAATCCCACTTACAATACAATAAAGTATCTCATCGAAGGTAGCACATGGCATAGCAAGCATCTTGCGTGAGACATGAACACTCACTGCACCACCGTGTTCCCATGTTTAATAACGTGCTTTAACTCCTATCATGATGATATCACGTATACATCTCAGTATTTGAATTATTCAGAGAGCTGTAATATCACAAATGTAAAGGATTCTGTGTCCTGTTGGAGGAAGAGAAAGCCCGAAAGCACGTAGTGATTCACAGACATAGAGCACATAGAAGATCAAATACAAAACAAAGCATTTAATGTGCTACTTTAGTTACGATGGGATTTGAGAAACTAGTAAATAAAACGATTTTAAGATGAAGTTTATGATGTTCTACTTTAATGACAAAATAAACTATGTGATTAAAGTGGAAATCTCAAGATTAAACTTGACATTTTGTGCTTTTTCCCCACTGTGTGCCTATTTTTTTTTTGTCTGTACCCTAATAAGCTTTCATATGACACTCAGACGGTGGGCTACGACTTGCCTTTTCATGGCGACTTTGATATCTGACAACTTCTTTTTTATTTCGGGCACTGTGCGACTTTGTGAACTTGAGCTTTCGAGTTTCTCCAACACTCTGTCATCTGATCAACTTTCTTTTGTTGATTAAATCATTGTTTAACCCAACAAATAGTACATTTTCCTTGCCTCCACTTGGTATTTGCAGAAATTCTTCTATTTTTCCCTGTGCTTTTCCCATTGTCTTTTAACAGAAGGCTGAGCTTAAGGGCTATTTATATTGATTTGCATATTCAAAGAGGCGTAATTTTGGGAGGAGTTAGGGCGGGACAGCAGGCGCATGCATGTGTGTTACTTTTTACGCTGACTGGGATTTATGTAACAGAAGAACGTGGAAGTTTGCATACGCACAGATTTATGCATCTGGATTTTTCTGTGCGTATGCACATTCCTGCTTTTTGTGTTCACACCTTGCTATAGTGTGAGTTCTATGCACGGCATTATACATGAGGCCCCTGGTTTTTCAAAGGTAATCGGAATGATATTGCTATTGCAACGATGCTGGACAAGTTACATCAGCCAGAGATCAATTACCAAAAGAATGAGCTGGCATTACGTCATATATAGCAGAAGAGCTTATAAAAACAGCAACTCTGCACAGTTGCAGGTTATTTTTCCAACTAGTGTGGCAAAAGGCAAGCAGTCCTTTTAAGAATAGTGAGTCATCTCAAATAGCCAGGTAAAGACATGCATGTTAGGTGACTACATTGCTAAACCGAACCTAGAGTAGCCGTGTATTGCCTTGTGCCCCATTGATTTCTGGGATAGGCTCCAGCTGTCCCATGACCCTGCACTGGATAAGTAGTTTAAGAAAATGGACGGATGGATGGATATATAATACACTTACAAATTTCCTGAAAAGGTCAATAACATTGGAGTAGGGTATGGTTATCAACTATGTCGGTAGGTATTGTATGTCTACAGTGACATTGTGCCGAGTTAATTAAATGCTGATTTCTGACATTTATTCTGCTGAAAAAAGCATTTCAGGTCATTTTGAAGATCAAAACAACAATAATCACATTTTTTGACATTAGCAGACATGTTAATAAAGAGTTCCCCAGTGAGCAGGCAGCAAATCAGCAACATTTCACTGAGTTGCTGAGAATAAGCATTAAGAAAAAGGCAGCGGCACATGTAAAACTACATTTTGCACCATTACAGTGCTCCTACACATTCTGCTGCACCATGGCAGTGTTCCTGCACTCAATGCATAGTCAGTGAAAGAGTTTTTGACCAAAACAATGTGATTATTCCTTTGTACCCTGAATTCTTACTGTGACTTCATTTTGTGAGACTGAATGGAAGACAATTTGCAACTTTGGAAAAAAATTCAGAAATAATTGCCTAGACATGGTAACAAATAGATAGATAGATAGATAGATAGATAGATAGATAGATAGATAGATAGATAGATAGATAGATAGATAGATAGATAGATCAGTATGTGTTCCAAGAGTGAAATTTACCTGGAAAAGTATGCAGTTTTACACTAAATGTTACAAAAAAGACAACAGTGCTAGAAGATGTGAAAGAAGGGGCTGCTAGTCTCTTCTGCAGAGCATAAAGTATGTGGTAAATTCAAGAGTTGTACAAAAAAGCACACACACACGTACACAAAAAATGAGGGAAATTTGGGTTTTGAGGTAGTAGGTGTGTGCAAGAACATTGACAGTGGCACTTATTGTACAAAAAAAACTGAAGAAACACACTAACAATGTCACTGGGGCCACTGCCCCTTCCAGTAGCCCATTAAATTAGCCCTTGAAAACACACCAGAATGGTTATTGTCCTGACAAATCAAACCTTTCTGCCCAAGAAAAAAAGACAGAAACAAGATTTAAGATACAGTAAGTATTTAAAAAAAATTTAGGCAGTAAGTAATGTGGATGCTTATTCTTTATTTAAAAATAAATTCTTTAATAAGGTCTGGTTATTTCAAAGCAAAGAGAAATTTTACACTAAGGTCAGATAGTATTTCTTAACTAACAAATCCCTACATACAAACAGTTGTAGCGGAACCACAGGTATTGTTGTTTATAGTGTTTGCACCCAGTTGCGTGTCATCACAGCACCCCGTCTAAACTAATATGTATCTGTTTAAATGTCATCCCCGTAATGAGAAATGGGGAAGGATGTTGTGGGGAGGCAGCGACCCCTGGACATGTCAGTACTGGAGTTTTGCCAATTACATCCCGCTCGTCATTATTTAAACGATCAGGAGGGAAAGGAGAGAGAGGAAGGAGAGAGACGGCAATTTCAACTACCGACAACCAACCATCATTTTTTTGCAATTATTTACATCACGCCTTGTTCCAGTTTGCTTCTTATTCCGCCGGAATCACAATAACACAATCATCGCTAGAAACCCGGGGGTTTCACATTATTATCCACAATTCGCAAGGAAGTACGGTGAGATTATTCTGTTTTATTCAGGGGATTCAAACACATCCATTTTTGATCAGCCATCAGTATTCTGAACAGTGATTTACCCGTCTCAATTTCATATTCATTGACATTCAGTAATCATCCATTGATATTATTTGTGTTTTGTGTATGTTATACGTTTGCAGGGGCGAAGGAGGTTTTGTTATTCTACACTCACCTAAAGGATTATTAGGAACACCATACTAATACGGTGTTTGACCCCCTTTCGCCTTCAGAACTGCCTTAATTCTACGTGGCATTGATTCAACAAGATGCTGAAAGCATTCTTTAGAAATGTTGGCCCATATTGATAGGATAGCATCTTGCAGTTGATGGAGATTTGTGGGATGCACATCCAGGGCACGAAGCTCCCGTTCCACCACATCCCAAAGATGCTCTATTGGGTTGAGATCTGGTGACTGTGGGGGCCATTTCAGTACAGTGAACTCATTGTCATGTTCAAGAAACCAATTTGAAATGATTCGAGCTTTGTGACATGGTGCATTATCCTGCTGGAAGTAGCCATCAGAGGATGGGTACATGGTGGTCATGAAGGGATGGACATGGTCAGAAACAATGCTCAGGTAGCCCATGGCATTTAAACGATGCCCAATTGGCACTAAGGGGCCTAAAGTGTGCCAAGAAAACATCCCCCACACCATTACACCACCACCACCAGCCTGCACAGTGGTAACAAGGCATGATGGATCCATGTTCTCATTCTGTTTATGCCAAATTCTGACTCTACCATTTGAATGTCTCGACAGAAATCGAGACTCATCAGATCAGGCAACATTTTTCCAGTCTTCAACTGTCCAATTTTGGTGAGCTCATGCAAATTGTAGCCTCTTTTTCCTATTTGTAGTGGAGATGAGTGGTACCCGGTGGGGTCTTCTGCTGTTGTAGCCCATCCGCCTCAAGATTGTGCGTGCTGTGGCTTCAGAAATGCTTTGCTGCATACCTCTGTTGTAACGAGTGGTTATTTCAGTCAAAGTTGTTCTTCTATCAGCATGAATCAGTCGGCCCATTCTCCTCTGACCTCTCGCATCAACAAGGCATTTTTGCCCACAGGACTGCCGCATACTGGATGTTTTTCCCTTTTCACACCATTCTTTGTAAACCCTAGAAATGGTTGTGCGTGAAAATCCCAGTAACTGAGCAGATTGTGAAATACTCAGACTGGCCCGTCTGGCACCAACAACCATGCCACGCTCAAAATAGCTTAAATCACCTTTCTTTCCCATTCTGACATTCAGTTTGGAGTTCAGGAGATTGTCTTGACCAGGACCACACCCCTAAATGCATTGAAGCAACTGCCATGTGATTGGTTGATTAGATAATTGCATTAATGAGAAATTGAACAGGTGTTCCTAATAATCCTTTAGGTGAGTGTATACAGTATGTGGTGTTTTCATTTTGCTGGTTTGGTGGAGGGATATATATATATATATATATATAGATATAGATATATTTTTACGTTGGGGATTTGTATTATTGTATACGTCATTGTGTTTTATTTAATATATTTCTACACTTATTTTACATATCTGCTTTTGTTTACTAGTCTTTAAACTGTCAGTTGGGGAGGAGGGAAAATATTATTTGTCAGAAGTACGGCTTGGTATAGGGAGGTTCTTCTCAGCAATTTATCCAGGCCACAGGTCCTGGTAGTGTGGCTGCCAGCTGGGTAAGGGGTTGGCCATTACACAGTATAGCTGAACACAGTACTGTGGAGATCTTTAAATCTCAGTTGTATAATATTTTTACAATGTAATGTCAATGTGAAATTTAAGCTACTGTATGTTGGACTAAATGACCTATTCTAATAAAAACTGATAGATTCTAATTTACCCTCACACAGATTATGAAAATACTAGGCTCACCCGCCTTTTAAGGCGTCCGACTTTTAAGTTGACCACTTCTTAAGGCAATTCAATATGTAGATCAATTTGATATTTTATACACACTCATTAATTTGGTTATATTGCATTTGAGTGGTATTACTTTAATACTCGTAGTTTCTGTTATTTTTGTGATGAAATTTAAACTTTTTTTCTATATTGAGGTCGCCCTTTTGAACCCCCCTGATATTTACTACGCGGTGAGGCATTTGTACTCCATCAACATTAATTATTTCCAGAGACATAATTTTGTCTATTTTTCCAGCGCATCACGCACAAAAGCAAGGGAATGATGGGAGCACCAGAACTCTGCTCACATCATGTCGCTTCGTACTGCAAGCTTCAAGTAGTAAGTCTGTGATAAGTGGAATACCGCTACGCTTTCCATTCACGGGACGGAAGGACAATCCCGACCGCTTTTATATAGTAAGAAAGAAGAAGAAGATATCGCACAGTCTGGAGTAGAAAATCATCTTTTACATGGAAAAATGAAACTACAAATCCCATCGTGCATTGCAAAATGGACGGGGCGTGTGTGAAACTCCGCGCCTGCATAGCACTCATGGGACGGAAGGACAATCCCGACCGCTTTTATATAGAAGGATTGAAGTACTGTAATTTATCCCAGGCAAATGAAAGTCTACAGTATAAATGCCTTAATGGTCAGAATGGCATCCTGACTGGGATGTAGAGTGATACTTTAACCAGTCGAGAAGCCTTAATAGGAGGACAGTATTGATGGAGGCACAACCCAGCTGGGATGGTTTGCAATCCTTATCCCATTCGGTAAAAGAATAATAGATAGACTGGCTAGGTTTGAAACCTAGAACAATTCATCCCTTCCTATGAGAGATGGCAGTGTCCCTCTTGACCAGTCCCATTTAGGACATCCGCAGAGTTGCATGGGTCTTTTAGTTCAGGACCACAACCCTGTCAGCGTACTTGGGTACCACCAGAGGGCACTGTCAGAGGAGAATGTCCCTGTTTTCCACATGACCCGGAAGTGCTTCCGACATGCAATGTCATAGCACTGGAAATACTCCCGGGTCCAGCATAAAAGAAGGTAACTCACTTCACTTGAAGAGTCAGAGTTGGTAGGCAGGTAGGCTCACTTAGAGAACTGGAAGGAGAAGGAAAAGACTAAACATTTTCTTCACTTCTGTTGTCGTGGCCATGCCTGCTTATAAAACTACTATGTTGAAATAAAGGAGCTGTATTTGAACCCAAACTACCTTTGGTATGATTATGTCTGGGATTTGAAGCTCAGTAGTGCCCCCTTGTGGTCACAACAGATATAGGCATAAAACTAGCATTATGTAGATGACAATACTAGCATCTTTATGTGTATTATAGAATTCTAGTGCAGGGAAATGTTTTTTGTAAAAATTTTCAATGGCACACCTAACTAAAGGCGTCGTCACTCAATGTTTGCGTTATCCACAGATCAGGAAATGATTTGTTGCTTTGTTTAAATCTACAGTTCATTTGGTTGTGTTTGTTACAGAAAACTATAAAGCAAAACAGAACATAAATAAATAACCATGTCATGGACATGGGAAAATACCATTTCTTTGTCAGGTATAGGTCAATTGAATGCCTATTATATACAAACTAGAAGAGCACAATAAAAAAATTTCTGCTACTTTGCAAAAAAGAAAACACATTTATTCTAGGCAATCCTATAGAAGGTGGCAAGCACTGCATTGGGCAGTCAGTTTCATTTAGACACCATACTATATGTTTCATTTCTCTTTATTTACTCTCCAGCAACCTACTATATTAACATAACCTTTTTAATAACAGGTCTACTCCCCTTTACACCTCTAAATATATACAGGGTGCTACTCTACCTTTCTCACTGCCTCTGTTTGTGGACTCATTGACCTCATTACAAGAGAATATATACCGTTTTTTAAATATGGTCATCTGCTATATGATCACAAGAGTGAAGGAGAGGATCTGAGCCTGAATCAGGTGCTAGACTTGCTCAAATTGACTGATACTTGTGCGAGCTGTCTTATATGAATTTTGTTACATTTGCATACAGCATGCAACAGTATGTATGAATTTATTTTTATGCTGAGATTATCTAATTACCAGCAGCAACATTGTAGCATGACTATCATGCCACATATGTTACCCGTAAAGCACAGAATTTCCTTTAGTTAGATCAGTAATGTGTTAGATCTCATTTATACAAATGCAGACCACTCCTCAGTTCATTTGATAACATGCCGAAATCTCCGTTTCTACAGGGTCTCTGTCTGGTTGGATTGATCTGAAAACAGAGCGCAATTGGCATGTTCACATCCAAATCTACACGAATAGTGCAACACAGAAAATAGCTCCTGAGTTTGAAACAACTACTCCAAGTGAACTACAGTGGTGTGAAAAACTATTTGCCCCCTTCCTTATTTCTTATTCTTTTGCATGTTTGTCACACAAAATGTTTCTGATCATCAAACACATTTAACCATTAGTCAAATATAACACAAGTAAACACAAAATGCAGTTTTTAAATGATGGTTTTATTATTTAGGGAGAAAAAAAATCCAAACCTACATGGCCCTGTGTGAAAAAGTAATTGCCCCCTTGTTAAAAAATACCCGTAGTTCAATTTCCGTAGCCAACCCCAGGCCTGATTACTGCCACACCTGTTTGAATCAAGAAATCACTTAAATAGGAGCTACCTGACACAGAGAAGTAGACAAAAAGCACCTCAAAAGCTAGACATCATGCCAAGATCCAAAGAAATTCAGGAACAAATGAGAACAGAAGTAATTGAGATCTATCAGTCTGGTAAAGGTTATAAAGCCATTTCTAAAGCTTTGGGACTCCAGCGAACCACAGTGAGAGCCATTATCCACAAATGGCAAAAACATGGAACAGTGGTGAACCTTCCCAGGAGTGGCCGGCCGAGCAAAATTACCCCGAGAGTGCAGAGACGACTCATCTGAGAGGTCACAAAAGACCCCAGGACAACGTCTAAAGAACTGCAGGCCTCACTTGCCTCAATTAAGGTCAGTGTTCACGACTCCACCATAAGAAAGAGACTGGGCAAAAATGGCCTGCATGGCAGATTTCCAAGACGCAAACCACTGTTAAGCAACAAGAACATTAGGGCTCGTCACAATTTTGCTAAGAAACATCTCAATGATTGCCAAGACTTTTGGGAAAATACCTTGTGGACTGATGAGACAAAAGTTGAACTTTTTGGAAGGCAAATGTCCCGTTACATCTGGCGTAAAAGGAACACAGCATTTCAGAAAAAGAACATCATACCAACAGTAAAATATGGTAGTGGTAGTGTGATGGTCTGGGGTTGTTTTGCTGCTTCAGGACCTGGACGGCTTGCTGTGATAGATGGAACCATGAATTCTACTGTCTACCAAAAAATTCTGAAGGAGAATGTCCGGCCATCTGTTCGTCAACTCAAGCTGAAGCGATCTTGGGTGCTGCAACAGGACAATGACCCAAAACACACCAGCAAATCCACCTCTGAATGGCTGAAGAAAAACAAAATGAACACTTTGGAGTGGCCTAGTCAAAGTCCTGACCTGAATCCAATTGAGATGTTATGGCATGACCTTAAAAAGGCGGTTCATGCTAGAAAACCCTCAAATAAAGCTGAATTACAACAATTCTGCAAAGATGAGTGGGCCAAAATTCCTCCAGAGCGCTGTAAAAGACTCATTGCAAGTTATCGTAAACGCTTGATTGCAGTTATTGCTGCTAAGGGTGGCCCAACCAGTTATTAGGTTCAGGGGCAATTACTTTTCACACAGGGCCATGTAGGTTTGGATTTTTTTTTCTCCCTAAATAATAAAAACCATTATTTAAAAACTGCATTTTGTGTTTACTTGTGTTATATTTGACTAATGTTTAAATGTGTTTGATGATCAGAAACATTTTGTGTGACAAACATGCAAAAGAATAAGAAATCAGGAAGGGGGCAAATAGTTTTTCACACCACTGTAGGTATGAAAACATATTAAGAAAGGATGATAGTGGTGCAACGGCGCTCCATTCCGCTCAGTTAGTTTCAATGATTGTTGGTAAATTGAGTCTGAAAAATATGGAAAGTAACACATAAATTAACAGTTTTTAATTATATTTTTCAGCTCCTGCCAGGCAGAATAGTTCCAAAGTGGTTTGTACTACTGCCTTTTAGATCCAGTGTCACGTGTCCAAATCCTGCTCCTACTGGCTGTCTGTGTGAAGTTTACAAATTTGCCATGTGTCTGTGAGGCACTCTGGTTTCTCTCCCACATCCCATAGATGTTTAGTTTAAATCAATTGATTAAACTGGCAGCATGTATGTAAAATACTCTAGAGTTTGGGAGCCTTATATTCTTTTTACACTTGTTTCACCATAGTTTGAAATTTCAACCACGCCTGCATCTTTTGATCATAGTATATGCTTTGAACTATAGACATTAATATAGATATGGAGGATAATGTGGAGGCTAAAATATTTACAGTACCACTTTATATGGTGAAACTGTAATTTTTGCTATGAAGTTAACTGAAAGACAACATAACGATTTCACATCTAAAGTTAGAAGTTCATATCTCTTAGTTCAACCTGTGGTTCATATAGAAGAGGTTTTCAAATAAATACAAGTTGGCCGTCCGAGAGAGAGTGAGCCTGCTTCAATTGATGTACCTGAGTGATTCGCCCGGACCTGATGAGACGGATTACGAAGGAGCTCCGCCCCTGCTTCCTGAGATTATGGAGCGGATTGATGCACTTCGCAAGCGGATCTCATCCATGGCTGATAGCACCCTATCTCACAAAGACGCTTTGCGAAATTATATAAATAACTCGATGGAAAAACTGCGAGAATATGTGGAGGAGCTGATTATTGGGCTGGAGCGGGATGTTCTGCAATGCCTTGAGAGGCGCAATCAGCTATGGAAGGGACATCTTCGGTGCGAAGTGCAGAATAATCTGCATTCATTTGCCGAGGCAGTACGCACTGTGCATTTGTGTACTCCACCAGCTGCACCGTCCTTTCGCATGGAGTTTCCTAAATTGGGAGAGTCATATACCTCAGAGGACATGATTAATTTTGTTGAACAGGCAGATGCTTTTCTGTATGTTGCTCCAATGGGGGAAGATGAACTTTTGGGGGTGATTAATGCCTCCTTGAAGGGACCTGCGAAAAGTTCATTGTATGGGACCATGGTCCTCAGTTCACCAGTGAGGTAATGGAAAGGTTATATTTAGCTTGGGGAGTCAAGCGTAGATTGACAACTGCATACCAACCTCAGAGCAATCTAACAGAGAGGGTGAACCGGACCCTAAAAACGATGGTTGCATCCTACGTTGGACATTGTCATCAAGACTGGGACAAATGGCTTCCTGAACTTTGGTTTGCCATTAACATGGCGGAGCACAAGGCTTTGGGTGAAACCCCTGCACAGGTTGCCCTGGGTCGTCAAATCAGAGGCCCACTTGATCGGTTAATAGAATCCGTCCCTTTGCCAGATCCACCCCAATATCGTACGCTGGCAACTCTAGAGGAATTACGAAAGAAGGTACAGTCTAGGTTGGTGATGTCAACCTCAAGACAAGCCAGGTATTACAATGCCCGTCATCGGAAAGTGCACTACAAGGTGGGTGACTTGATCTGGGTTCAACTCATCCCCTGTCTGATGCTGCTCTTAAATTTACCTTTAAGCTTGCACCCAAATGGTTAGGACCAGCTATTGTTTTAAATCACCTTGGACTAAATAATTAACCGGGTACAGAAAGGGACTAACTCGGAGTCCAGAATAGATACGGTTAATGTAATTAGCATTAAACCGTATTTCGGTCCCCCCTTGGGGAAACCTGACAAGGCTACATAACTTGTCAGTCGGTTTGGCCTTCTGGACTGTCTGTCACCTTCAGGCACTTTTGAGGATGTCCCAGTGCTGGAAGGATCCCGCCAACTAAATATTCCAGCTGCCTGTTTCCACACCAACCAAAAGGGAAAAAGATATTTCGGCCGGAAACTTTTTCTTTTTAAGGGGAATGGCGGATCAAGGAAGGGAGAGAAAAAAAAAGAAGGAAAGGGCCTAAGGCAAGGAGGAGACTATATACGCTTTAAGAAACATCCCAATCTGACTTCACCAAGGGACGTCTGCTATTTGTGAGTGGCCACCCTGATGAAATAATCAGTGTAATGAATCCCTAAGAAGGAGCAAGGGTCTGGTGTTCTCCGGGTGCTCCTGTTTGGTGAATCGGACTTGTGAGTGCGTTTCTTTGTGATAGCCAGCAGAGAAGCCGTGATAGCTGTTGTGTTTCCTCTTGCCTTATGGTAGGAACTGAACTGCAGGTTTCTTCTACGTATATATGGACTACGTTAAAACTTTCTTTCTGCTTTCTCTGAGAACAGTTTTTTATTTTTCTTTATTGTCTGTGTCAAACCGGGGGATAGGATTTGGCCGCAGGGGAGGCATCTGTGGAATTGGGATCACAAATGAGCAATCAGGCACCAGGTAAGGAAATGTAATCAGCAGTTTTCAATATATTTATCAGTCCCATTTTTTTTCTGATTTAGATTTTTTTGCCAGTTATTTAAGGGCGTGCATAGGGGGCAAGAGGGGCCGAGGACCAAATATGGTAATGCTATTTTATCCTTCAAATATCGTTCACTTCCCTCTCAGGTGGTGAAGTGTAGGAATCGCGTTTCATATCGGTCGATTGCTACAGAGTCAAGTTGGGGAGCATGGCTGCACCTACTATACAACGAAACAACTCGGGATCCTGAGGCAGACACACGGCCCAATCCCACCCTCCGGAAATGACCCTCTATCTGCCACAGCCAGGTGTTACGTGGGCGACAACTTGGACTGGTCCAGCCACTCGGGTCCCTAACAATGAGGATCTTACAAGCCGGATCACCCTCAGGGAAATGCGCCACATAGCCGTAGTGCCATAACTGAAGCTCCCTCACAATGCAGGTATAATGTGCCTCATTCGAGACTCCATGAGCAACTGCTCATTCAACACAATGTCAAACCAAAAGTACCCAAGGATTTTCCAGAGAGACACAGTACCAAAGGAGTCCAGTCTTCATCTCAGGTCACTGGATTGCGTCCATGTCTTGTAACCATATAGCAAGACAGGAAACATCAGGACTCTAAAGACTTGGACCTTCGTCCTTTTGCAACGCTATTAGGAGTGCCACACACCCCTTTCCAGCGACCTTATGGCCCCCCTTGCTTTCCCAATCCGTCTACTGTCTTCATAGGAAGAGTCACCAGAGACATGAATGTCACTGCAAGTTAAGTAAACCTTTCGATAAGGTCGACACTCTCCCCCACAGACAGACACACTGCTGATGGCTGTGACCAAGAGGTCATTAAATAACTAAATACTGTATGTTGTAAATTGTAAGAAAACAGTGTGAACAATTGAATAATATGAATAACATTTAAAGCATTACAAAAGTCACAATAGGTGACATAAATGAATAAAAAGATTCTTTATATTTAGAAACTGTCACAGGTTTGAAATATTTTCACACTGGAAAAAGAGAGTCTAACATTATTTTTCAATGTGAGGACAAAAGGTTAAATTTATGTCAAAGGCAGTCCAAATATTTCAGGTGGATTCAGACAAACAGATGCCCAAGTCTTTGGAATCAAGAATTTTCAGTATTGATTACAGTCTGCATAATTATCACCCACTATAGCAATTCTTATTTTGTTGAAACTAAGGACAAGCTATATTCAAGTATTCATTGCAATAAAGCACTAGGTAGACATATTGCTGAAAGAGTATCCTTTGAGGTAAACAAACAACAGTAGAGTCATCAGCATACAGATAAGTTATTTATATTAAATTTACATTTGCTAATATCAGTAAATAAAGAAAAAAGAATAGGTACCACCTTCAAAAACTGAGGGTTGCTATATCTGATTGTGGAGAGGATGGGGGTAATGTCTTCCGAAATTTTACATTTAAACAATTTATGAGGCAGAACCAGTTCCGAATTGGACAACTACTATAAATTGTAAAGCATATGTAGAAGAATGCTAGAATGATTGGGTAATAAAAGCTGTGTACACATGTAAAATCAAAATGATGGTAGTATAATCAACATCAGAAGATATTAGGTTAAAGTGTTTTATTTGTCGTGAGTGGTACTAAAGCCAAAATAGAAAAAAGTATGTTATGTAATGCCAATTTTTTCCATAGACCTGCAACGAACTAGCGCTCTTTTCAGGAGACTGTTTCTGCATTGTGCCTGTCCGCTGCTTGCTGGGAGAAGCTCCAGCCCCACACAACCCTGCTCAGAATTAAAAGGCTTGGACAATGGTATGGTATGGAAAGAAATAGTATCTTATAATACTATATAATCTTTGTGCCTGTCCCAAGCCTTGATAAATGGAGAGGGTTACGTCAGGAAGGGCATTCGGTGTAAAATTTTGCCAAATCAATATGCGGACAACAATACAAATTTTCATACCAGATCGGTTGAGCCCCAGGTTAACAACGACCGCCACCAGTACTGTTAGCAGTTTGATGGAAAACAGAGAACAATCAATCCATAAAGATCTCATCTGATAGTATGATCAAACCTACTTAAATCATTATGGGGTCATACGGGATCAGAAAACTATCCTGGCAGCACTGGGTGTAATGCAGAAAATGGCCCTGGATGTCTGTCCATTGTGAGATCCACTCATGCATACATCCATACTCACACAGAAGCAAGTTGGATTTGCCAATTAACCCAACCAGTACATCTTGGAATGTGAGAAAAACACAACTTTTCTTTAAATCCACATGCACCCCATCTCTCAAATAATTGAGAAAAAGCAAAAAATGGCAGAGAATGAGAATAAGCAAAGAGAAGCTTTGAGAACTGTGATTTGAACACACTCACTGAAATAATATAGGGAATACCAGAGAACTCTGGGACACTTCCCAGGGCACTCTGTGTATATTCCCCAAAATGACATTCTAAACACTTCTCTCAAACTAAATGCTGTGAACTGCTCTTCCGTGGAGCTCTTATTGTTGTGGACCAGAAGCTGAGTTTGAGTCTATCAAGCCAAAGCTGTGCGCCAGTAGTCTGACGAGCCTGAGAAGCCTTGTCAAGAATGAAACTTCAGTATCTAAAGTCTTGGACCAAAATGAGAAATGCCTTTTCCTTATGAAGCAGCAAAAGACAGGAGAAGGCAAGCTGAGTCAGTAGCAGCAGACCACTGACAAAGATCATGCAGCAAAGAGAAAGAGTGCACTCCAGTACATGATGAATATTCATTGTGAACCTGAAGCAACAACAAAGCAAGAATTCCACAACATTGGACATCATATTTAAAGACTTGGTACTGCGTCATCAAACTGTTTATCTGTGGCAAGATAAATTAGAACTCTAAATACCAGTAAACAGCCAGCCTATATGTTATATGTTTGTATGTCTAGTCTGTCTGCACCCAGTCTTATATGTCAACATATATATGCAGCTATCATATTTGTATAATCCTTGTGTTTATCGATACATTGTATTGTTCTGTTTCTTAAAAGGAGTATGCCTCAGTTACCTTGATATAAGTCTAAAGGCCAGAGACCTGCCTCCTCCAACAGAGAAAGGTGAGGTAAATAAAGGAGGATCCTTGCTGAACTATTGGATTAATTACCAGTATCACCAAAGGCAGAACTGATAATTAACCAATTTAAAACTTTCTTTTTCAAATCCCACTTTTTTCAAATCCATGGGTTGCCATTTCATTGATTATTAATCAATCAACAAATCCTACACCAGGGATGACATTTGAAACCAAGAGACTGTTGCCTCCCTGATCCAGTGTCCTAAGTTTGAATCCCACCACTGGAAATTGAACTTTACACAGTGGCAAGGGTTTGCCTACAATGTCCCCAGAAATATTAGGTTAACTGGCCATAATATCATATTCATCATAAATCATGAAGGCTCAAAAACATTTGCCTCATGGATCATCTAGAATCAGCGGTGCCTAATTACTTTTTTTTAAAAAAACATTGTTTTTTAAAGCTTTTCAAAACTGGGATTTGTGGGAAAGGGAATTTCTTCTTGTACATTTGACACACTAAAATCTAAAAATGAATAGTGAATTTGATCCCAGAATCTCTGAAAACCCTTAAGTGCAGCCTTGAAAAATGAGCCGTGAAATTATAGCCTCACAATCAAGGCCACGGAGGTTTGCTTAGGACTCATCTGACCATACATATTCACATTGAATACCTGCCTTTTAAGCGTAGCTTTTAAAAAGTATGAAAAAACAACATGCCTTGAAGCAAAAAAAAAAAAGGGAAATAAATTGTGCCCACTGTCAAAACACTGTAGTCAGCGATAGAGCGGTGCCTGTTCGGGTCAGGACTGAAGTCATTTTAAAGTGGTACATGGACATTGCTGTACAAGGTCCTGACAAAGTATACATTGACAGTAGAATAATAGTGCCCAAGTCATTCTGATTATATGGATACCAAAGTGACAGTTTGTGTTGTGTTGTGGCTTAGTCTGCAAAAGCTACAGTCATGGTTAACAACAGAAAGGAAAATGAAAAGTGTCTTTGGTGGAAATATGGAATGTTTCCTTGAAGCACTTTACTGAGCTGCCTGACCCTCTAATAAAAAAAACTGCCTTTAAATGCTTATCAATAGCTCAGGGGTGCTTCATTTGGTTTATTTAGATGTTTGTGTTTATCCCTCCCTTATATATTTTATTGTAAAAAGAAAACATAATTGTGTACTATTTTAGTCATTTTAGTCACCTTGGCATTAATTCTGGGCATGGAGATGGCTTGAGAATGCCCATTGTCATCCAGAACACAATGTGAAAAAGCACAAATAAAGAATTAATTCATGATCTCACCATGTCTGCAGGACTCAATTGATTGGGAAAAGTGGTTGTCATGATGTCCACATATATGTGCGCTTGCAACAAAGTATGTGCATATATCAGTCATCAAGATAACATCTGAACATCAGAAACAAAAATTACAAGATATTATTAATAAAATTCCTTAAAACAGTTCTGCTGTATGTCAGTCTTTATTTCAGCAGCATATGCCAGCTACTGTAGTTATTATATAATAATCATCATCATCATGTGGCTTCATTTATTTAAATATTGCTCAAGGTTTGTTAATAGTCAACATATAACAACTGAGCAGCAATTAGAGTACACTAATTCTTTCAGCCTATGAAATCTGGCAAACTTGTAAAATTTCTTTTCTCGATTTAAATATTTTAGCATTCAGATTTATTTATTTTTTGTTATTTTTATGTTTCAGTCTTCCAGAACTGCAAGGTTATTTTTTCTGTTGCTTAATGCTTAAATTTCGAGGGACATATGCTCAGTTAATGACAATAATTGAAGTATCTGCAAACAGACGTACAGTACTAATTAATCCTGCTGTAGTCTCTCAATAGTGCCTTGAAAGTTCCATAATACAAATGACATTCTGTAAGTGAACGAGTTACTTGCAGCCAAGAGAGTATTTATTTCTTGGTGCATGACAACCTAGCCAGAGGTGTTCCATTCAAATGCTGACCAAGCATATCAGTCAGTTCTGTCTCCATCAGTAAATATTTCCCTTAATCCCAAGATGTCATTATTTTTATTCTGTTGACAGCAAGAAGCACAGATACAAACAAGATTAATGGATAACACAGAGCGATATGTAAATATAGTACTGGTCAAAAAACGGAGAAAATATTTACAAATGTATTAAAGCTGAAATGCTATCCAAAATACAAAGTTAAGAAACAAAGCAAGTCAAAACCAAATCCCACACTACAAGGTTTCATTTTGAATGCCTTTGAATTTTTTGGTTTAGTCTTTTCTCACATTTTTGATATATGTGACTGTTCTTCTGTCTTATCCTGTAAGTGTATTTATATTTATATCACTACCACTTCTGCTTCATCTAATAATAATCACAACAAAAAGATGGCACCAATTGATGCTATACATGTGTCTGAGTTAAGCAGGAAAGGGTTTATAAATACAGAGGATGCAAGAACAGGATAGTTAGAGAAGCAGTAACACAGTCTCTTGTATTCTGCATGTTTCTTGGGTAATACATGTAATGTAATGTATGTAATAATGTATACTTCTTGGGTGAGTTTTAATGCCCTGTTTAGAAATAACATAATCTGAAAATTACAAGGATTCTTTCTTGTAGTACCTGAAGAACCGGTGTATGTCACTTTTTGATAGTTTTGCACATTTTTAAATATTGTTTATTTATTTCAATTACTTAATGCCATTTTGGAATGTGTTTTTGCGTCTGGTATCACTATTTTGAAAAGTTGTGTATGGGTGCGGCTATATTGTTCACTCTACTATAAATTGTATTACTATAATTAATAGTCAGTTTGAATTCACTGACTTTTCCAATGCAGGCAGTAAGGTAAATAGTATGGTTGAGCATTTCAATGTGGATATACAATTCATGGTGGACCTGGTAGCACCTGAAAAGAAGTAATCTATGGTCATAGAATTATGGAAAACTGAGACAATCTGCAAGCTTAAAAGGGAGTGCCATAGGGCAGAACATCAATGGAGAAAGAATAACCCAACAGTCAATAAAGGCTCATACAGCTAAATATAACTCAGCAGTTAGTCTAGAGAGAGCATCTTACTTTTCTAAAATTATTAATAACAGCGTAGGAAATCCAAAAGTGTTATTTTCAAGTGTTGATTACCTTTTAAACACAGCTCCATTAGCATTGAAAGCATCAGAGGCTAAAAGTTAAGATTTTGATGTATATTTTAAAGAAAAGATAAATAATATTAGACTCACTATAGAATTGACTTTAAATAGAAATTTTATTGAGCCTCAACAAGCTCAACATTATCAATCAATCAATCAATCAACATTTATTTATATAGCACATATTCATACAAAAAAATGTAGCTCAAAGTGTTTTACAAAATGAATAGAAAAATAGAAGACACAATAAAAAATGAACATAAGTCAACATTAATTAACATAGAATAAGAGTAAGGTCCGATGGCCAGGGTGGACAGAAAAAACAAAAATGAACTAAGCTGCTTCACTAAAATTAGTTTATCTGAACTCAGCTAAAACAGTGCACTTGTATATTAGACCCTGTTCCTACAGGCTTCTTTAGAAAAGTTTTTGACCTACTTATCAACAATGTTCTTGACATAGTAAATTGTTAATTAGATTCTGGCATTTTCCCAGATTCTTTCAAAACTGCTTTAATTAAGCCTCTGCTTAAGAAAAATAACCTTGATTGCTCTATCTTAGTCAATTATAGGCCAATCTGCAATTTGCCCTTTCTAAAAATAAAATTCTAGAAAAAGTAGCCTTTTGGCAGTTAAAATGTTATTTGAATAAAATTTTACTCTTCATGAGTATCAGTCAGGTTTTAGATTAAATCATAGTACTGAAACATCCATCCATCCATTTTCCAACCTACTATATCCTAACTTCAGGGTCACGGGGGTCTGCTGGAGCCAATCCCAGCCAACACCTGGCACAAGGCAGGAAACAAACCCCGGACAGGGCGCCAGCCCACCGCAGTAGTTCTGAAACAGTTCTAGTGAAATCAGTTGTGGAACAAGCCCCGGACACAGACAGGCGGACAACATTTTGTCACCCAACACACACATTTTATTGCAGTCTAATATTTACGAATAAGGGTGCCAACCCAGTGGTTTCAGCACCAATCCCCCAAAGTCCAGGCCTCTCTCTCCAGTGCCTTTCTTCAGGCCGCCTACACTCCTCTCTCGTAAGACTCCCGTCCACTTCCACCCAACTCCAGTCCTTGAATAAAGGGAGGCGGCCCCTTTTATACAAGTCTGGATGGGCTCCAGGTGCTTCCCGACACACCTCGACGGACACTCCCCTGTGCGGCGTAAATGCCGGCTGTGCACCCAGAAGCCCTCCAGGTGTCCCCAGTCTTCTTCCCCCCAGCACTTCCTGGTGTGGCGGTAGTGCTGAGGTCCAGATCTCTCCAGGCACTGGGGCGCCCCCTGGTGGTGACCACGGGCCCCCACAGGGTTGAGCTTCTAAGCTCTGCACCTGTGGTCCCCAGTGCAACCAGGGCGGTTGCCCCCTCGTGGTCTGGAGGAGGCGTAAGCCCTCCTCTGGTCCTCCTGGGCATCCCGGCTGGGTACCACTCCCAGCCGTGTGCCACACAGTAAATGATTTGTGAATTAATTCAGATGCAAGTAAAATATCTGTTCTTGTTCTATTAGACTTGAGCGCAGCATTCGAAACTAGTGTAGTATCTTACATAACTAGAAGGAATGCTTTGTCAGTTATAGTGATTGTGCATCAAAAAAACATTATAATCTATATCAGGCTTGGGCAATGTCGGTCCTAGAAGGCCACAGTGGGTGCAGATTTTTTGTTCCAGCCCAGTTTCTTAATGAGAAGTCGATTGTTGCTGATGAAGCACATATTCCTCAAATGACCTTTTGATGCTTCATTTTAGTGGTCTCATTTGTTAAGGTTCCCCACCCTTAATTGCTTATTTTTTATTTATATTTATTTGTTTAGCAATAAGATGTAAATGACAAAGGAGCCAGCAGTTCTCCATCTAACTTGTTTCCTTTTACACCTATGTGGATTCATTATGCACTATTTAGTTTAATAATACACATAAGAGAAAAATGTGACATTGGTTTCAAAGTAAGCTTTGGAATGAAAACTTGCAGCCACTGCAGCCCTCCAGGACCAATTTTGCCCACCCCTGTTCTATATGGTGTACCACAGAGATCAATTTTGGGACCATTATTATTTTTCTCTGTGGCCCCCGGCCGGGCTCGGAGGACGTGAGGAGGGCTTGTGCCTCCTCCAGACCGCGAGGGGGCGTCCATCCTGGTTTTATTGGGAGCCACGGGTCGAGGGCATGGAAGCCCTACCCTGTAGGGGCCCGTGGTTACCGCCAGGCGGCGCCCCGATGCCGGTTCATCCCGTGTGGCCCTCGGCCGGGGATGGAGCCCGGCGGGGACGCCTTAGAGGACCGGAGGAGGGCGTGTGCCTCCTCCAGAACGAGTGGGGGCGTCCGTCCTGGTTAGGCAGGGGGCCTCGGGTACAGGGCTTGGAAGCCCAGCCCTGTAGGGACCCGTGGCCACCGCCAGGCGGCGCCCCAGTGCCTGTTTATTCCGGGAGCCCGGCACTTCCACCACACCAGGAAGTGCCGGGGAAGACGACCGGGGAGACACGGACGGCTTCCGGTGCGCAGCGGCACTTCCGCCACACAGGGGTGTGGCCACCGTTAAGTGCCGGGGAGCAGCTGGAGCCCATCCGGCTCCCCATAAAAGGGGCCGCCTCCCTCCAGTCATGGGTGGAAGTCGGGAGGCAGAAGGACTGAGCTTGTCGAAGGACTGGAGGCGGCCAGGAAGGCACAAGGACTGTGGGCCCTGGACTTGGGGGAATCAGTGCCAGCAGCACTGGGGTTTTGTGAGTGCACGATAACTGTACATAGTGTAAATAAAAGTGTGATGGGTGAGAAAATGTTGTCCGTCTGTCTGTGCCGGGGCCAGCGTTCACATCCCCTACATGCTTCCATTAGGCCAGATAATTTCAAAATACAGTGTAATGTTAACATACCATAGCTATGCTGATGACACACAGCTCTATGTATCCATTGATGACCCAGAGCCTCTAAACCCTTTAATCCAGTGCTTTATTAGTATAACAGAATAGATGAATATAAATTTCCTTAAATTAAACAAGGAAAAAACATAATTTTTAATTCTTGTAGGTTATTACCACCTAAAATTTGGAATAATTTACCAATAGAAAAGCACTAGGCTAAATCTGTGGAACATTTCAAAAAACTTCTACACATCCTTTTTGTTAATCTCCCTTTCCAGTAATTATATCATAATATAGTGATCTAATTATAAATTTAGCTCTTTGATGTGTTAGTAAGCACCCAGCATTAATCCATTGCCTTTTTATGTTTTTTTGTCTCCCATTCCATGTGGTGGCACAATGCGCCACCCACACCCGCTCAAAATGCTCTATTCTACAGTCACCTGGGATACTGAAGGAAACAAGGGGGACTTGGAAACCTTGTTATTGGTTGTGCTAACTGTATCAACTGTGCCCAGTGGAGGATGGCTGACCAGCTAGCCTAGGTCATTCTGACTTTCATGATTCAGAAACTGATT
Organism: Polypterus senegalus; assembly: GCF_016835505.1. Classification (NCBI taxonomy): domain Eukaryota; kingdom Metazoa; phylum Chordata; class Cladistia; order Polypteriformes; family Polypteridae; genus Polypterus; species Polypterus senegalus. The sequence continues at coordinate 177,231,018 of NC_053156.1, read as the reverse complement.
ACCATCAGACTTAACAATTTGGTTTACTTGTTTCTGTCTTCCAGCTGTGGCCCTACAGAGATTTCTTTTTCTCCAGTGGCCCATCATAGGAGTTTTTTGTTTTCCTCTTCTCCGTGTCAGCTGGTCATACAATCAAATTTAGGACTTCACCTACATCCTAAAACAAATGAAACCACTATGGACTGTTTTATTTTCTTTTGTATCTTTTCATTAACTTTATTAACATCACACTGTTTCTACTCAATGGGTTGCCATGTACATATGCCTAGGTAAAATGTAGATATATACTGTACATATATATATATATATATATATATAAATTAGATCTGGTTGTTGTACTGTCAGCATTAATGTATAAATATTTTAATTAGAAAAAGTTTTCCTGATAAGAGTGAAGATTTTTTTGGACTTTGGTGGTTAAATTTTGCTTACATTTATTAGAAATTATCATAGTATTAATTAATTATAACAATCCAAGTAAATGTAGTATATCTTTGTTTTTGTTGACTAATCTGTGGAAAGCACCTCGAGTTGTATGTAAATGTATGATAAGGTGCTATATACATAAAGTTTTTATTTTTATTGTTATTATTATAAAGAAAAAGAACGCTTTGAAATACACAACACTTAGTTTGCAGCTTTTGTTACCATCTAAAGGATAAAGTTAAACAATACACTACAGACAATTTCTGTTGATAGTCAACGATGGTTTCGGCCATTTATCCCATGATGTTGACAACAGCCTTAAATGTGTTGAATTAGACCTGAAGGACATGTAAAATTACCTGAACTTTCAATTGATTTTCAGTCCGCAACTCATTCCAGCTATTCCATGACTCCATCCATCCATTATCCAACCCGCTATATCCCAACTACAGGGTCACAGGGATCTGCTGGAGCTAATCCCAGCCAACACAGGGCACAAGGCAGGAAACAAATCCTGGGCAGGGCACACACACACACCCACACACCAAGCACAATTTAGAATCACCCTAACCTGCATGTCTTTGGACTGTGGGAGGAAACCGGAGCACCCAGAGAAAACCCATGCAGACACGGGGAAAACATGCAAACTCCATGCAGGGAGAACCCAGGAAGCGAACCTGTGTCTCCTAATTGTGAGGCAGCAGCGCTACCCACGGTGCCACCGTGCCGCCTTATTCCATGACTCTCTCTGATAAAATCAAATAGGTTTGATTTTGTATTTGGTCATAAGTGTGGACTCTGTGTGCTTCAGAGCTGACAATCAGTGAATGTTCATCCAGAAATACAATGCCTAGAATGCAGCTGCAAGGAATAAGGAACATGGGTGTTTTGGACCTCACAGATAGCAACAGAATTTAAAAATAGAAAAAGTGGCCAAAGAATTTGCCATACCTGTTAACCCTTTGTACCCTTTTGTGGAAAATGGAAAATCATAAAGGAAGATTATTAGAAGTGGCCCTAGAAAGAAAAAGTCAAAAAACAAGCAGAGGTTAAAGCCAGAAGGTCTACAAAATACTGAGGATGCCATGCTTAAAAACATTAGCCAAAAAATGGCATTGATAAAACATGCACAATCCTTCCTAGTTTGAGTTAGAATAACTAACACTACACAAAGTTTTTGTTTTGCATGCTGAAACTACATGACAGCACATAGGCAACATTGCTAACAACAATATAGTTATGATGATGTGAAATTGTTCAAAACAGGCACCACACCCGACCCAAAACAATGACAATGTAAATACACTGCAACAGCAGAGAGCCTTTGTATAAAATGCCAGCCTACAATAACTAACTAATGGGACCCTCACTCTCTTTAAAAAACATCAGAAAGCACAACACAAATGCTAAGTATCAAACTTTCTAAAATTGCCAGATTTCACACTCAGTTCAGCATGAAAGATGTTTTTTGTCATAATTTTTTTTTTCACATAAGTGTGAGATATGTGAAGTAATATATTTCTAGACTCATTGTCCACTGGAACACACAGTTCAAATCCTTCCATATAGCACATTAGCAGAAAGGGTCTTGATATTGCTTATTTTGTATTATTAAGACCTAGCTGTAACCTTGGTAAAACTCTGGCTATGATTCTGTCTCTCCTTCTGATAAGGCATTTGCTTTAGTCTGAATTTCCATTTTTTGACCAAAAAGACTCAATTGTCAGACCTCCACAACAATAAAAACACATATATTTATTTTTTGAAAACTGAAATACACAATATGGACGATCATACTGTAATTCCTGACCATTACACCAACAGGGACTTTAATGACATTGCATTCAAATGCATAGACTTTAATATGGAGTTGGTTCTCACTTTGCAGCTATAACAGCTTCCACTCTTCTTTGAAGACATTCCACAAGATTTTGGAGTGTTTTTGTGGGAATTTGTGCACATTCATTCTGTGGAGCATTTCTGAGATCAAGCACTAATGTTAAACTCAATTCCAGTTCATCCCAAAAGTGTTCAATAGGGTTTAGGACAGGGCTCTGTGAGGGCCAGTCACATTCTTCCACAGCAAACACATCCAACCAACCAAGACTTTATGGACCTTGCTTTGTGTACTGAGGCACAGTCAGCCTGGAATAGAGAAAGACCTTCCCTAAACTGTTTCCACAAAGTTGGAACAATAGTGTTGTCCAAAATATATTGGTATGCTGAAACACTAAGATTACCCTTTATTGGAAGTGAGGAGCCTAGCCCAAACCCTGAAAAACAGCCCCGCACCATTATCCCTCCTCCACCAAACTTTACAGTTGGCACAATGCAGTCAGGCAAGGTAACATTCACAAAATCAGACTTGTCCATCTGACTGCTAAACAGGCACGCATGATTTGTCACTCCATAGAACACATTTCCACCACTCCATCCGACGCTTGACATTAGACTTAGTGATGTGAGACTTGAATGCAGCTCCCACCACACACTTTTTGTGCTTACATTAATGCCAGTGGGAGTGTTGCCAGCTTTTACACACCATGCACCTTAGCAATCATTGACCTCGCTCTGTGACTTTACGTGGTCTTCCACATAATGGTTATTTCGAAATGCTTTGACTTTCCAATAATACCACTTACAGTTGAATTTCCAGCACAGGTGAAATTTCTTATTGACAGTTGGTGGCATCCAATCACAGTGCCACACTTGAAGTCACTGTGTTCTTCAGAATGACCCATTTTGTTTCACAAATGTTTGAAATTGAAAATGCATGGTTAGGTGATTGATTTTATATGCCTGCAGCAATGGGTCTGATTAATATACCTGATTTCAGTAATTAAGAGGTGTGTTCCAATACTTTTGTCCATATAGTGTAAATAATTTGTGCATTTTTAGGCTAAAGAAAATAGTTTTTCACATCACCTGACATCCCATGCAAGAAATGCTTGGGGGTCATAATACTTGAAATTTTCATGAGTTAGCTAGTATACAATGAAGCGTATCTTCATGATGAGCAAAAAAAATAAATTCTTCCAAAACACACAAAATAAGGCAGTTGGCAAAATACTACCAATTTTAGGAAGCAGATCACATTGCAAGAAGATTTACACAAAATCCTTCCATGCCCACCTCTTCCCATTGCAGATGATAACACATTTATTAATAAAAATGCTTCATTAAATTATAAACGCACATTTGTCACAGCTACACCCTCGCATTGCTCCCCCCATTAGGGTGTCTGATCATTCTTCCCACTGTTGTGCTCTCTCTCTGAAATTCATAAACACCAACCCTATCTTTTGTATGGGCCTGCTATTTATTTCCTACAATGAGATTCTCCACCAGCATTCTTGATTCTTGAAACCTCCCTTGCTCATAGAATGCAGCACAATCATTCCAGAAACTTGTGGAATACGGCACTCGGTGTAACATCAGTTAAAAGATGCAGTATATTCAGAACAATCTGCTGGGTGCTAACTATTTTAATTAAAAAAAACAAACCTTTATTTAGTTTCAGACTTCAAAACAAATGTTGTGCTATGTCAGTTCATCCAATGGAAATTATTATATTAGTGAAAATCACTTAGCATAATACAGTATGAGCGGCACGGTGGCACAGTGGGTAGCGCTGCTGCCTCACAGTTAAGAGACCTGGGTTTACTTCTCGGGTCCTCCCTGCGTGGAGTTTGCATGTTCTCCCCGTGTCTGTGTGGGTTTCCTCTGGGTGCTCCAGTTTCCTCCCACAGTCCAAAGACATGCAGGTTAGGTGCATTGGTGATGCTAAATTGTTCTTGGTGTGTGTGTGCCCTGCACGGGGTTTGTTTCCTGCCTTGTGCCCTGGGATTGGCTCCCGTGACCCTGTAGTTATGATATACCGGGTTGGATAATGGATGGATGGATAATACAGTATATTTAGTTTCATAGCCTTTAGATAGTATTCTGATAAAAGCAAAGTCTATAAAATTTAATTGCAAAAAATAATATTTTTAATAGACACCATGAAGCTTACACAGGTCTGATTAGATGTCCGAACTGGACACATCTTTCTACACACAAATGGGGAATTTTGTTTGGAGAAAAATAAATAGTGAAATGTAAAAATAAATATATATTATAGCACAATATGTACACATAAATAATTCAGTCATTTTCTAAACTACTTTATCCTGAACAGGGTCACAGGAGCCTATTCCAACTAGCATATGGTGCAAGACAGGACAGGGTGCCAGTCCATCAAAGGGCAAACACACACACCCCAACCACACACTAGGGCCAATTTTGTATTGTCAATCCACCTAACTTGCATGTCTTTGGATTGTGGGAGGAAACCCATGCAGACACTGGAAGAACATACAAACTCCATACAGGGAGCACCCAAGATGCAAACCACGGTCTCCTTACAGAGAGGCAGCAATATTACCACTGTGCCACCGTTAGCATAAATAATTAAATGTGGCCAATATATTTATTTTCTTGTTAATTTCTGTATGTATTTACTTAAATATGTTTCCTTTTTTATTTTAATGACACTGCCATACCATGAATTATGCCTTGAAATGAAAGCTGTAATTTTTACTCATCAGCACACAGGGGCTTTATTGATTGGCTGAATAATTCTTAGAGAACGCCAGTGGCTAAAGTTTAAACCAGGATTCTAAAGGCAACCAAAGCACATGCTCAAAGTTTTCACTGTGCCTATTCATTGCAGATATGAGTTCAAGGAGAAGTTGCCCAGGATTTCCCATGCAAAGTGTTGACTTTACTTCAAGAAGCTCTGATTTTATCATCTTCACATGAGTCTGCATCTGAAGTGTAAATGTGGAACTTGATGGCCAAAGATTTACATGCATCATCTAATGATGATTTACCATACAGTCAAAGTACAATATTCAATAAAGCTCACTTTTGCAGCTTTGCTTTGCTGTTTTTTCAACACATCAAATTACTTGCAAGATATACTTATTTTTGTTCCCTGTAGCAGGGGTTTGCATCGTCTCTTTAAGTTTTAAAGTAGGATTCCTCCCATAGACCAAAAAAATGCAGGTTAGGTGGATTGCCAATGGAAAATTGGTCCCCAATGTGTGTGCATATGTTTACTCTGAAATAGGCTGGTGCCCGGATTATTCCTGCTTTGTGCCCAAAGTTTTCTGGGATATGTTCCAGTTTACCTGTTATTATGATAAGTGACTCTGGAAGATGAATTGGAGGGATATGCTTGCTTTAGGATCACTTGTCTGCTTGTTATAAACATGCATTCTTTATACTCTCTAGGTTGTGGTGGAAGTGATGTAGAACTGCTGGCTCCTGAGATTTTCCTCTTTCTTTCTTTCTTTCTTTTTTTCCCCAGAGAGGCATTTACACTTTCTGCATTCTTCATTTGAATTTCATTTGGCAGAGTGGCGAATGTTCAGCTACTATGAAATATTGAGTAAATTGCTTTTGAACATTCTAGTTAATACAACTGCAATTATATCATATTCAGCAGCTTTTCAAAATTTCTATTTTGTTTAAATTCTTCTTAAAGGCAAAGAAACTTATGACCAATTAGTTCTGTTTCCTACAGAAAAGAATTCATTCTAATGCACGTCTGCGCCAGATGTTAACTGCTTGTTTATAAAACGCCGTTAATAAAAATTATAAAAGCAAATAAAGGTAAAGCACTAAAGGTCATAAGAACAATACCTGTCTCTGTCACGTTTCACGCGACAAGATTACTGCGACTCTGGAGACTGTGCGGACAAAGACGCTAGAAATCTTCTGGTAGTTAAGCACGGCAGACTTTTAATGGCAGAAATTCGACTCTGATTAAGTAGTTATATTAAAAACCTGCAGTAGCAGTGGGCTCCTCTGGAATAAAAATGGTCATCACAGTTTCATTCCGTTAAATTTAAGTGTTTTGTATTGGGTTTTAGGAATGCGACAGCATGCAAGCGTTGGCGTAAAGCAGACAACTGTTAATCTGTAGCTGCAAAAGGCTGAAGACGTAAAACTATTTCAATAAAGTTATGAAATCTTTAAAACTGAAGGGAGTTCTTCAGAGAATTTTATTTCCTGTGTTTCGTTTTCCACTGAAGTGTTTCTTTCCGTCGAATGATCAAGAATCCTTGCATACATCCATCCACCTTAAAGTCCACTAAATCCAAATGTCAGAATCACGGGGATGAAAACAAATCTAGCCAGAAAGTCAGCCCTTGCATGAAAGCTGAGTGGCATACGAATAAACATTTCTTTTCAACTTATCCCTACAAATGTAACATGTTTTTGAAAGAAAGTAACGGGCGCAAAAAGTTGTCTACAAATAAATGAATCACTCCACATAATTACGTTTTCTGACAAAAATATTTGCACGCTTCTGTAGACTTGGAATGCAAGTACAGTAGTGCCTTTGGGGTCAGGTGGTTTGCACTATGACGTCATTTAAATTGATAAAATGAGAAATCGCGATGAGAAAATGACCAGCTTTCCCGTTTGGGTTTGGTTTTCCGAGCTCAAGTCACACATTAGGCACCTTGTTGGCTTTTGGCATGCCCCGCTCACAGCGCCTAGAGTAATTTAGCAACCCGTGTAATCGCTGTTTGAGTAACTGGGGGCTGCCGCGCTTCGGGCACGCTACATGCTATTGTATGCATATCAAACCGTGTCTGCCGCTGTATACGCGATACTGCGCTGTGCTTCAGGGCTCGCAGTTGGTCATAGAGACCACTGACTCTTTAGACTGATTATTTACTTGAACGCCCGAAGTGTTTTTATTTTTTTTTTTCCTCTCATCGTGGAAACCGTTAGCGACTTATTTACGATGGAGCAATTCTCTAGCAACATGCTTCTTAACAGTAGTCTTCTTTGCAAAGGCAATTTCACGAACCTGTCAGCAGCGGATGGTAATCTTTCCTACAGATGTGATCGATCAGATGCCGTTAACAAGGGTTCAACTCCCATGCTCGTTGCTATCATCATCACAGCGTTGTATTCCATAGTATGTGTGGTGGGACTGGTCGGAAACGTGCTGGTTATGTATGTCATCATCAGGTAAGTCGGTCTTCCGGATGAGCGCCTTAAATATTCAAGTATGTAGATTGCATCAGTTGTGATACAATGCAATTATTAGCTAGGATAGGAAGAGGTATTAAGGGATCCAAATCAGAATTAGGTAAGTGTGCGATTCAGGCAAGCAAACTAACCACCTGTGGCTCACAAAAAATAATATCATTTGGTACGCTCAACTGATCATTTTGACCATAGTTAAGCATGATTTGTTTTTCGATTAAGTCGTGCTCTTAGGTTACAGTACACGTGTATGGAAGCAAGGTTTATTTTTTGCGGTAACAATAATTAAGAGCCACTCCCAAAAACGCGAAATATTCATATCCAAATTGCCCTGCCAATAACTCGACAGTTATTGTATAAACACGTAGATCGCATATATCGGTTGATACCATGTCATCTAAAGATCAACAGCGAAATCATTAATTATTCAAGCGAAGCGTTTAACTCCGAATCACACCGACTAGGAGCTCAGTTATTTGGGGGGCATGGACAAAAGATTCCGAGAAAGTCCCGCGCAGCTCTTGTAGTTGAGGGACCCATCATTAACGTTTCATTAATCGTAAAGATATGATTGTACTCCTTGTCGGTATCTATGCAGAATTCGTCTGCGCGGGCTCCGGTCGTTCCAGTGCATAGTGGGAGCACCATCTACTGGAGTGAAATAAGACGGATGGACTGTGCTCCTCGGCCGCGACTGCCTCAGCATTATAAATAAAGCAAACTGTAATTCGGAAAATACGCAGTCATTAAAGGTTTACTTTCATCACCACTCAGATGCAAACGTGGCATGAATACATTTAAGGCTTAATCAAGTTGAGAAGCAATGTTTGACGGAGCCAATCACGGCAGCTTCGAATGCAATGCTGGAACCAATCCTGGACTGGGCTAGTACAGATGTTCTTTAGGATGTGGGAGGCTCCCTCTCACTTTTAGTATGGATTTGTCACACCGACAGTGTCCGGCTGTAGCTGTGGAACGGTTTTGCTGACCACAGTGCCACCCGCCTGACACCTGCGATCAATGGAAAATACATTACTACCGTAAAGTGCATAAACTCTACGTTGCCTATTTGCATATTTTCTGAACACGCACGTTCCACTCCATAATCCGTGGATGCTATAGCTCGTGTCGTTTGAGTGTGCTGCAAGACAGGAATCAAATTGCACGGGCCATTTCTTTAATGAGTAGTGTATACTCAGTCAAACAAACCTGAGTCAATTTAGAATTGCCAGGTAACCCAGCACACACAGCTTGGGCAAGTGGGAGGGTGCACAGCCTCTCGGGCAAAACCCATACGTGCACAGGGAAACTCTTCAAAACTCCACATCAGCCGTGACCGCTGGTATCAGGCTAACCACTTCCCTTCCGTGTCGCCCGCCGTATCAGTCTGATAATATTTATTTAGCCAGAACGACTTACAATAAGGACACATAAATCTAGCAATAAATATGCGGCCATGCCATTAAAGCAACAAGAGAGGCGACAGTAAGATAAGGTGAAATATCACAGTGTGCTGTAATATATATCGTTTTCTTGTATATTCACCATTTTACTTCCTAACTGTCCCAAATAACACATAACGTAAACGATGTATTTTCTAAAATAAGTTTTAATTTTAAAAATGAAATGTGAAATATGTTAACTCCATATACTTGCAGAAGATGCCTTATGCGATGTCAGCCTTGTGCTAACACGTCGCTTACTTCCATATTCAAGCTGTTTGTGTGATTTACATGGAGAGACTCCAAAGATGTAGATTACAATGCCACTTATGTACAAGACGCTCAAAACTAGACTTTTATAGTGTGATCAGATGAGATTTTATAGCGTGCATGAGAAATGATGTGCAAAGATGTGTTGATATGTGCAGTGCTATAATAACGTATAAATGCATAGATATGTTTGAACAGTGTTTATACATTATTACACTCAAATTAGAGTTATTAAGGTTTCCTTTTCTAAAATAGAGGTATCTGTTCAATAAAGACTAATCCACAATATACAGTATAATACAACTCAGCCCAAATGGTTGAAATATCATCTTTTACTAATTGTAGATTATGTTTTAGATTTGTCAGGTGTTCAAAAATAACAATGTTGGTATAAAGGGAAATAAAGTGCATATGCAACATTGATTTTACCTTAAATACAGTATGGCAGTCTATGTTTACATCATAATAGTAACCTATAGTGTTGCATGAGCAATCGAAATGTAAAATAATATTAAATATAAATGGATACATTAAAACGAACACAGAAGTATTCATTAGCTTCTTAATATGCAATATTTTGCATTTTTTACAAGTGTTCTTAAAAAATGTCTGCTTAAGAAAAAATGTCATTTAAGAAATAGAAAAAAGGAACATCAAATACTCTTCCACAATTAATTACCAATAGTTAATGGAATGCAGTTTTAAATATTATTTTGAGGATCATTTATTGTGGTGTTTTGAAAAGAAACTGTATCAGTATTGCAAACAAATACCCATCCACTTTAGGGAGTCAAGGCTGGGGTGAAGTTGTCAAAAACAGTGCCTGTTAAATCTCATTTGGATATTCCTTGTGTGATTTTTGGGCTATACAAGAAATACAATGTTGTTGTTGTACTTCTAGAAGTATCCATTTATTTTTACAGTAATTTATATAATGAAAACTGGATGGACATTGGCTGTCTGCAACCTTAAACTAGATAAACAGTTTAGAAAATGGATTAGAATGAAAATACTTAGTGCATGTCTTGTAATCAAATCTCAATAAGCTTGGATCCTAAAGTTAAGAAAATCCAGAAGGCCATTTAAACCTAAATGGTGTTGACGTATTGTGTTCTTTCAGAATATTTCTAATGACGTTAGAATAAGCAATAATGCTTAGTGTGAATTATTAAACTTTGTGGGTAGATATGTTGTCATTGACAATCCTCAATTATAAACACTTTCTTCTTTCACTGTTGGTTTGAAAGCTGCTCTGTATTTTTATTCTGAAATCAACAGCAGACAATAATTTAAAAGTTTTATGTTTGCTTCTGTTAGATTTAATTAATAAAGATGTTGGAAAAAGTTTTAAATACTGCTATTTACCTGTATCTCAGTAGTTCAAAACTGAGTTTTCAGTTGTAATCACCTTGACATCCCAGTCAGCACATATAATACATATAATTTAAAAGTGTATATGTCACAAACCCTGTACCCTCATGTTACCCACCTTTTCAAATAAAATAATGCTTATAACATGCTTAATCTTAAACCCAATTAATCTAATTCCTGATTATACTGAGCAAGATTCAATCTCCGTATCAGGCACCAGTCTACATACTCACTTGCTCACCCAATCCCTGTGTCAATTTAGAGGCACCCGTCCACCTAAATGAGTATGCTTGGGAATTTCAGAGAATCCTCAAATCGAGAACATACAAAGGGAGAGCATGGAGACCTCACCCAGACAACAAGGTGCTAGATTTGAACCCAGCATGCTTGAGCATACAGAGGTTGCAGCTCTTATCAATGTCACTGTGCCAGCTCTGCATCTGACAATTTGACTTAAATTCGAATGGTTGACAGCCTTTCCTCCCTTGCCTTGCACATGCACCCATTGATTCTTGTTAACACTTAATCCGGTATGGGGCTGACCTATGCTCAAGGTTGTCCTTGCTAATCAAATGTAATGTATAAATTACTTTTTTTTTGTTAAGGTTTCATCCTTATATTGATCTCCGAATCTGGACTAAAATCAATTATGCACTATCTTGCTATACCAGAAAGTTTGTTTTTTTAGTTAGCAGCTTTTAATTTATATTCTGGCTCTTGTGTTGAATGATGTGTAATTATACTGGTGTAACACTGTCTGTCTCGTTCTTTTTAATTTCTACACATGAGACCTTTTTGGTTCTAATCAGTGTGCAGGCAATTATGGCACAACAGTAAGGAAGCAAAGGTAAATCAATCGATTAGTAGATCTTTTTTTCAATTCCTGTGTCCAATTAGTTTAAGCTTATAATTTATGAAATATAGAAAATGCAAGTTTGAAATTGAACAAAAATGTTTCCACATGAATTATGAGCAGGTGCAGATGTCGATTTAAATAAGATATAGTATAAACCAAACTATCTAGGACTACCTTCTGCCTGATGCTGCCAGGATAAGCTCCAAATCCTTTTGACCCTGAGTGGGATCAGATATATTTATCAAAGCTAAGCTAACTCATTTTGGCCAGCATTCATTTTTGGTTTTGATTGGTTGGGTTTATGCTGCTTCAACAACTGAAGTCAGTGCTCAAGCAGCAAGAATTTTATTTTGCCTAGGTATAATCAGGCTCAGAAAGTGCATGAATGGGTACAAAATTGCAGGTTATACAGTGACATAGTTATTACTGGTGTTGCTTCACAGATCTTGGGGGTTCGGTTATGCAACTAGCCTGGTCATGTATGGTCATGTATAGAGTTTGTATATTCTCTGTGTAAATGCATGGGCCTCACTGTAGTTTTCCTTTACATATTCCAAAGACATATGAGTTAGTTAACTGACAACACTAACGTGGCTTGATATTAGTTAATATACCCGGTAATATGCCTATTCCTTCCTTCTAGCCATGTTGCCCACACATGCTGACTGTATTAAAAGCTGTTTTATGGGTTGGTCTGGTCAGTTGGAGCCTTTAAAATGACCTATTATGGGTAAGCAAGAGTGTGTTTCCCCTGTGATGGGATGATGCTCCATCTTGGTTTGATTCCAGCCTCATGCCAAAGTTCCACCAGAATATTCACTTCCTCCTGGTAACTTTGATGTGGATAAGCAAGTTAGAAAACAGGTGGATGCTTCTTACATGTAATCCCCATAAATAGGGTATTGCAGGATTTTTGATAAATGCCACACAAAGTAGAATCTTCAAACTCCATACAAATGATGGCCAGACTAGGATTTAAACCCAAATCCAACTATAGTTCCATTATGGCCTTTCTATGTATAACATTTTGCTATATGTCAGTATGTACTGTAGAACATTGTTTTTAAAGCAGGAAGCATAAAATAGAAAATGATAGAGAAATGTGGGTGCAGGTACAGTGCCAAAGATAAACATTGTTCTTTTTACTCTTTCGTCTTTCTTTTAAAATAAAATCTCCCACTTATAACAATATAGGGTTGCAGGGGTTATTACAAAATGTTTATCAAAGTAAGACAGTAATGATTGTGAGGTTTCTTGGAATTGAGGTACTTAATACTGTACTATAACTTTGAATTAATAGCTTTCCTAAAGTTCTCTGAAATTATTTCTGAACAGCAAATTAGGTGGAATAAACAGTCATAAACTGTGTTTAGCATCCTTTTTAGACATTTTACATTTGGTGTTTACAGGAAGTGCTTTTTTACAGAAGGTAGCACCGCCTCTCGCAAGAAGAAGCGATTCAGCACAGTGTTGTGCTGCTGCCAGTCTTGAAAATGACACATATCTTTGCTATTTGTCTGATAAACAAACATTCAGCTGCTTAGACTGAAAGCACAAAAGCAGTAAATGAGGCTGAATTAAACATGACAGTCTATTGGTTAACCTCTTTTTGAAAGTTTGTCTAGAATTTTAACAAGGGTGGAAGTTTTACTTCTGTGTATTTAAAGTGTCCGTAAAAATCTAGAATCTAGACTGCAAGGAAAAAACTCCAACACCAAGTTTAAATTAAATGCCTTCCAATAATGAATGAATGGAGGAATGAATTTTGTATCGTCATATTCTAAATGGGTTAACGTTTCTGAGGCCCTGAAATAGATATTTGGGTAAGAAAGTATGTGGAGAAAAATAATATTGGGGTAATATGTATGTGCTAAATACACTATACATATTTATACAGATAGTCCTGAGACAATGTAAATTTAGCCTTCTTGTTCACAGTATCCAGAATCAAGGCATTGGGCCAAAATCCGGCTTATTGTATTAATTTCTGGGACAGTGAAGTGAACATTTGTATTTTTATAATTCAGATGTGAAATGAAAAGATGATTTGAGGCAAAAGTACTGTGTTTTTTTTTTTATTTCTCATGAGTGGTGTGACGCTTGAGGCGTTGAGTTTTGGAAGGTGTTAGGATTTCATTTCAGAGCTTTGGGGTATGAATTAGGTGACATTCTGAAAGTATCATACACGTATTTGTTTTCAACGATTGAGAGTAATATTTACCTTTAGTGTGGCATTCCCTTTTCCATGTTAACATAATTATTGATACTAAAATTAGTCTAAAACCTTTAATGCCAAGGAAAGGCATCAAGCAGGTAACTCAGTAAATTCACCAAACTGTTGTCTTATACATTTACTGTAAAATGAAATTTCTAGGCATTTCAAAGAGCCCTTTTATTATGGAGTGCTTCTGACTTCATTCCCCTTTCCATCAGTCAGACACAAGTTAGACTGGATTTTAAATCAGTAGAGTGACCTAAGCAGTCTAAATATTCCCCCCCTGACAAATTTGCAGAGAGTTGTGGGTCATAAGCCTTGTTAAATGATTATTTTTCACCTAATGAGTCTGCAGATATTGTCTTGTAACTGACTAAGCAAGTTGTTTGTTGATATTATTTTGCTGTTCTAATAATTAGTTTCATCATTAACAAAGGTGACTTATTTGGTTCAAGTAGTGATTATACAAGCATAAACAACAACATTACATATGCCATGTTTTATTAGGATTAGGATGATTTAAACAATCTGAAGTTCCTTCTGTGGAAAATTGCCCATCTTGCAAGACATTTTCAGGTTCAGAAGGGCCATCGGGTTGACACACAATGGCAATGTCCATCTTTCATATTTGGAGCCTACACTGGTAAGTGGAGAACCCTCTCCAAATGCTAGTGCCCTATATGTTTATAGGGCATCTCAAAAGTAATTATACCATGGCCACTGAGGTAAGAGAGAAAGAGTGTGGGGACTGGCTGGAGGTTGAGGGAATTCCCCCCAAACTAGCAGGTGGCAGCAGAGGGTTCCAATATGGAGTAGGTGGCTCCTTGCTACATAAATAAAGAAGACAGGCAGCTAGGGTGCATCAGTGGGTGCCTGGAGGCTGGGAGCATGCGCTGATAGCATGTGGCTGCACCCACCACACTCTGGACCATCTGGATTGGGACCCAAATGCAGCGGGTGACACCTCAGCGCCACACTGGAACAGTGTGAGTTTATTTTATGGTGGCTGGCGCCCCAATCCTGCCACTAACTCACAAGTTTTCCCTGTATGTTGGAGGACCTGCTTGCAGGACTGGATGCAAATTAACGTCATACCCAGGATTAAGCAATTGCAGGTTAAGGACCCTGCTCAAGGGTCCAACGGAGTAGAGTCATTTCTAACGTTTACGGGATTCAAAACAGTAACCTTCCGATTGCCAACACAGATCCCTAACCTCGCAGCCACCACTTCACCTTGGTCCTTATTTATTTACAGTTTAGGGATGCAGAGTTATATGGGGCTTACAAAGACAGTTTAGGGGGATATCACTAGGACTTTTTTAGGATGTGTTGCATTTCAAAAGTATCCTCAAACTGCTCTCTGTCAGTGGCAAATTTGTTTCTGCTTGAGTCTGTTAGGACTCGTGTGACATTAAAGTAGTGTGGTAAGAGACTGCAAGAAGAATACAAGAGTCTGGGAAGTGAAAAGCAGAGTTTCATAGTATTTTAAGGGCTTTGTTTTGGAAGAGAATAAAAAAAAAATTAAGGTCAAGACTGTAGGGTTTCTTTACAGTTTATTTGCTTTGGTACTTTGTGTTCTGAGTTTGAGCCACCCCTTCCATGTGTGTTTTTCTGTAATAACATAATTATTTTAAAGCAGATTTTTACTTTGAACTTTGTGAGAGTGATGCTCCCATTAACTCTTTGAGGGCTTTATATTTTTTCCAAAAAACACAATTTTCTGCAAGGCACACAAAGCAGTGGTTTCACACAGAAATCAGCACAAAATGTCTGAATCCGTGGCAGACTGGCTGCTAGGCTGTCTATATTTGGTGAGGGGTGGGGCAGTCGCAGTCAACGTGCATTGCAATCGGGTTTGTAACTCTTGTCATTGTAAGTGGCAGCTCTCCCGGGCGAACATTACAGTAGGCACGTCAGTTACACAAACCTGTTCAGCTCCACCATCAGCTGGTACCTCACATTCATTTTCCATCACTTGTGTCAAAATTGGAGTCTGACAAGTCAGAGTCCAATTCAACGCTAATATGCAAAACATCATCCAGAGTAGAGTCATCAAAGAGTATTTTGCTTTATGCATTCGCTTCAATGTCTCACCAGATGTCAATGCCATTTTTGCTGTTGTTTGCACCTCGCTAATCACGCAAGCATAGAGAATCTCAGTCATACCAATGAAGCTAACTTTCCTTCTAGCAAACAGAGTCCAACTAAAGCATAATGGCAGATTTTGTCACCGTTAACAGTTGATTGCCATTGTCAACCCCTCCTTTTGACAAAAGTCGACATCTGCCCTGAAAGAGTTCCCACACATTCTCCTTGCCATCACCTTGGTCAAGGTTTACTTTTTTTCCATCTATCCAAAACACTTTGCTCCAGAACTTGTTTTTGTTAATCTGTGTACTCTTCCTCTTTCCATTTTAAAACCTGTTTAACACGGCCCAGAGTCAAAGAAAACAACCACTATATCCAATAGGTGTGTCCATCTGTGGTGCAAAACCATCACATAACAAACTTACTCACACACTTGCGCTCAGCCAGACTGGCCAAGTAGCACATTCTAATTTCTATTCAGGTTGATGTACGTGAACAGTAGGTTATGAAGCATTGTGGAATTTATGGGTTTGTGGTAATAGTTGTTTTACAGATTTTCTTCTCTGACAATTATCTTGCCATCCATTTTAATTCCCTTGGCTGAATCAGTCATTTATTAATAACAGCAGTGACTTCTTTCTTTTTCAACATACGTTTGATTTGTTATGCCCAGTTTCTTAGATATGATTTAGTCTTTGTGTTCAGTCATCCAAATTGTTTTTCTTTTCTGCAGAGTTGCGTATTCTGAAACATTAAAGCAGTTTTGAAGTGAAATAGCTAAAAATAAAACATGATATTATGTAGTTTTGCTTCATCTTCATCCTAAATTCAGACTGCTTATGCATTCAGTCAAAAAAAAACCAACTTTAGATCTTTGTCTCCATACTTATGGATGCTGTAAATTTAAAATGAGTTAGAATATTTTTTCATATAATACTGGATAAGTTAAATGAGTAACCTATAGTACTAGGTTGTTGTACCGTGTTAGCCATTATGAATGTAGAGAAAAGCCAAGCAAAATGACACCTTTTATTGGCTAACTAAAAAGATTACAATATGCAAGCTTTCAAAGCAACTCAGGCCCCTTACATCTTGCCTGAAGAAGGGGCCTGAGTTGCCTCGAAAGCTTGCATATTGTAATCTTTTTAGTTAGCCAATAAAAGGTGTCATTTTGCTTGGCTTTTCTCTACCAGTAACCTACAAATGAAACAAATCTGACTATATTGGTTGTGAAGAAGTTATCCACAGAATGCAATACATTCAGATAATGTATTATTGACCACTTGTTTAGTGAATTAACAAAGTGTCCCATTGCCTTAACAAGTTTTCACACAATTGTTAAGGTTCTTGAGACTGAATTATGTCGGAACTGATTCATCACATTTTCTTACTGTTGGATTCATAAAAACAACCATTGGCAATGCTTAATTCAGATCATTGAACTTTTTTTAGCATTTGATCAAACATGAAAATGAAATAGATGGGTGTGTGCTGTTTATAAACAGCATCATGTAATAAGGAACAGTGAAGGCATCAAAAACAATGATGTACTTGTGCATAACACTGTAAAATGAACCATCAATCCAAATCCATGGCAGACATATGCTTCCATTCTTAACGTTAATAGCATCTAATTCAAACATTGGTACATTTACAAAAAAACATCAGTTATAGTACAAAGAATGAAAAAAAAAATAGTACTGAATTTTATGTAAATCCTGCAAATTCAAAAAAGCAGCGAGGTCAATAAGGGCTCTGATTAGCACAAGGATCATAGCAGTTAGCGCTGGATCATCATACGCCTGATTAACAGCCAGTGTCAAACTGTCAGCAGTCCTAAGCAGTCGCCCAGGGGTGAATATTTTTTTTCCACCGACTTCATATTGCTTTCAGTCTTTAAGGTGAACATACAAATGACAGTGTCATTCTTTGATAATGAAATCTAGCAAAGTATCAATTAGATTGTATTTATATTGATTGGTAAGCATAAAGCCTAAATTGAATGTCAATATATGTTGGTAAAATCCTCTGTTGAAGGAAGGAAAGAACAAAGGAGACATGGATGATGGTCATGTTTTCTTCAATCCCTGAAACTTTTAAGATGTAAGATTTTCACAAACCTATTGTCGACCTGTAGTCTGTGTATATGGTACAACTGTTATGCATTTGATATCCGACAATTGAATTGTTTAATTGAATGAAATCATTCTGATATCAGAAGTGGAAGCTTCTCCTAAATAGATTGAATGATTTGGAAAAGTGATGTACAGGTAAGTTAAAAAGATCAATATCCAGTGATGTGTGACCACTTTTGTTCTGAATTGAAAAAATAAGATATAAGTGTAAAACCAACATATATCATGGATTTAGTATTGGAGGGATTGCAAAAGGAAATAAAGTACATTTGTGTTAGTAAAATGTTACATTTGCTTTGTTCATGAAAAAATAGTAAACCCATATCATTAATTGGTAGGTAGTGCATATGACCCAGGATTAGCTACGGTGATATTTATGGCAATTTAAGGAATCTGGGAAAAATGAAAAATCTAGATTACCAATTTGGAACCTAAAAGGCATGTCTATAAATGGCATAAAGTTCAGGATAATGAATTGTAGAATTAAATAACAGGAAAGTAAGAGATATTTATATATGTAAATGAAAAGTGAGATTTCTGTGCTGAAAAAATTCTATTAATGTGATTAAATAAAATAACATGAACAATCAGGTGATTGATGTGTGCAAATCTCTAGTGCAGGAGAAAATCATCTAAATTTCTGAGAGTGGAATCTGGAAGGAGAATACACACTCATTTTTATAACGTGATTACTGATGAACAGCTACATGAAATTCTAAAAAGTGTAATTATGGTTAGAAATTAAGATTTTTCCTTGGCTAAAAGCATCTATAAAGCGCTTTCTTATAAGTACCTCCATAAATGTTTAAAGCAGCAGAAGCAAAAAAGAAATGCATCAGAAGGGTTAAAAATGTTATCTTTTTAAATAAAAATAAAATGTTTCTAAATATAGAATTAATTCTGCTGAACACTGGGCTGCAAATGAAATGATATGAAAGCAAGTTTGCAATGATGTGGAGAGCAGTAAGAAAAAGGACAAACATTATTGACATGGAGGGATAATTAATTAATAAGGATATGAATGGATGGAATTTTTAGTTAACTAGTAAGAGATTCAAGTAAGGTCAATTCTACAGACACCTGTTAAACAATCTGCTGCATGATGTACAAAAAAAGGCCATAAACTCACAATCTGGAAAGGTGACTTCTGGAGAACAGACAAGGTAATCCAACATGGCTGAGATTACTTAGAAGACAAATGTAATGTTCTGCAGAGGTATGAGTTTGCATATATTTTTAAATGTGCTGTTGAGAGTACTAGGATAATTAAGGTAGAGAGGGCAATGTTTCTTACATTGATGCAGACTACACCAGAGCAATATAGCCAGTTCATATAAATAATAAATAGGAAATAAAATATACATATAGGATGTATAAGAATAAGCAAAAGTGCAATCTATAACTGAAGACAAAGGTGAAATTAAAAGGAAATCAGCAAACCATTGAGCAGTGAAGAGGAAGAAACAGACCATGGATAGCAGCACTGGGGCAATTAAGGGCAATGTTCAATGAACCAACATGCAATGTGTTGTGCAAAAAACAGATGAAACAAAAAGTATTATATGACTAAAAGTAAACAGCTGGTGAGCTACCATATAGTTTCCTGCAAAAGGAAAGTAGCTGGTCTACTGGGACTTTTTAAAGGTGAGCTGAATTAGGAGGTTACAATGGGCGAAGTAGGTAAATGACAGAATAAGCTGTTGAACTGGAGAAGGTGGCCATTAAGATGCAAGCATCCCTTGGATGGGGAGCTGTATGAATGACTGAGCTGATCAAATGTGTTTCGCAGATGAGCAGTATAAGGAAAATGCAGAATGAACAGACACCTCATTGGGGATGGAAACTATCAAGCAAAGAGAGTCCATAGTGAATGCACTTGAAGATCTAGCGTGCCAACAGAGTTTGATGTTATGTAATATAATGGATGAAAGAGCAAATACAAGTTCACATGTGGATGCCAAGAAGAGGGAATCCATTGAGGAAAAAGGCAAAATAGTGACTACTAAGTACTACTAAGTATAAAATTGGAAGTGGCCTCTACTCAGATATGGGAATGGATAATTGAGGAGTAAACCGTAAGACAATAATATTTTTATATTATGTAGATTAAAGAACCATCAACAACAAATCAAATCAAATTAATAATATATTGAACAATTATTATAAAAGTAAAGTTGAATAAATTGGACTATGCAGCTGCATAAATAAAAGGTAAAGTACTACTTCCGGTTAACGGAAAGAGCCCAAAAGTTTATCAAATCTACATTTTGTACCTAATACTTGTATGCAAAATTTGGTTGACCTAAGTGAAAGGGTATTCAAGTGTTTACATGCACACACAGAGACAGACAGACACACTGACAAAATTCCAAAAATGGTATTTTCGGACTCAGGGAGGTCTAAAACGTCACTATTCATCAAAATCTCGAAATGGAATTTTTGGAGGATTCCAATATTTTCCCTATGCTTTGTATACGAGAAAGTCAGGGAGGTCTAAAAAGTCGAGATTCATCAAAATCTTGACGTCGAATTTTGGAGGATTACAATACTTTCTCTATACTTTTTATACAAGAAAGTAAAAATGAAGACTATTGTAACACTGCTGATGGTAGTGCTGTAGCCTCAACAGGTTGAAAACAAGCCCTCAATGGATATTGTTAATAAAGCAGAAGATAGGAAAGGACACAAATTGTAAATCAAGGACAGTTTTATTTTACCCTGACTGTATTGTGAAGTTGTACAATTAACAAGTTGTTATTTGTGGGCATCATTTGTGATGCAAGTATTAAAAATATTTTAATTAAATAGAAATTAAGAAGATCATATAGAAAGTTAATGAAGATTACACAATGTGAATATGTACACTAAGAATAACATTTCTGAGAGGCCAATATACTGTATATACAAAAGAAGATGGGAACAACATCTTATGTCAAGATGAGAAAATTCATGAATCTCCCAAAAGAAATCAACATTTGATTGCAGTTCTAGAGATTCTTTAGTGAAGCTAGCAAAGCAACCAAAGGTGAGATCTGGTGTTTTGAAAATATGAACCAGTGAGTGTCAAAGAGTTTAGCTTGGGTTTAAATTGATGAGCTTTATGCTTTAGGTTAGCTTGACAATTTTAAGATAAGAGAATGCCTGTCCTCTTCTTGAAAAATAATTGTAGAATAAACATTAAAAGTTTAAAAAAAATTATCATTAATTTATTTATGACATGTGATGAAATTAGAAAAATGAACATTACCCATTCTTTTAGCACATGTAGTATAACATAAATTTATTTTGTCCTTTTTATGCGTTGTATAGAGCCCCTTAAATTTCATATGTTGTCGTCTTCTTGCACTGGTTGCTTGGACACTGTCCTTTGATAACACAAACCGTTATAGTTCCTCCTGCTTATGACTAAAAAGAAACTTTCCTGAATAAATGGGTATGATACCACTAGCATTACCATGAACTTTTCATCTTTTTAGAGGTTGGATTTTCTTATTTTAATAATGCCAATGTTAAAATCTTTATTATTGTTAGTTCATTACTTATATCTCCAATTCTACAGCAAATCTTCTGTTTACATTTTTGCCATTCCTTTCACTCAGAAGCTTTGATGAATGCACAAGGGAGGTATACAAACTTGAAAAAACAGATTGACGTATTCCTTTGACTTATAACACACTACTTTGTATGAGAAAATGGAGTTCATTCTAGATCTGTTCCTTCTAACATGTCAGCACTATTACTTTCTACTTTGATTTCAGAAACCAACAATCTAAAAAACTCAGAAGTTTAAGTAAAAATAACTGATAAATGTTGTTTACAATACATAATACAACTGTTTGATAATAGCAAAATAATTGGAAAGAGTTTATGTCCTTTACATAAGTCTTTTGTCATGGCTATATATGATATTTTTGTAAGCAAGTGTTATATTAACACATAATTATCATTCTAGCTAAAAAAATTCCCAAAGTGATTTTTTATAGAAAAAAAGCTTTTAATCTAGATACAACAGTAATAATTTTTTAACTGAAAACTTTTAATGTGTACTGTACATATTGCTATTAATCCTTAAGATGGGAGTGTACATGTTGTTTGAACAAAGGATTGTGTGACTATGAACTACTGGGAAAGAGGTGTTAAATATATTTGGGGAGAGTCGAAGAGGGTGCAGTTCAAATACTAAACTTTGACTTCTTTTGTACACTTCTGAATATTGATGGGGATGAAAAGGAACGATTTATTAAACACAGTCAAGTAAACATCAATAGCTCCATAGTGTAATGTTAGCACAGCAATTCCACAACTGTAACTGATTGTGACTGCTTCTTTTTTATCTTTTTAATTGGTCACATGCTGTGACTATATCTTTGTTGTTGGCATTTTGAGTTCAGGTTTTTGATTTGCCTTTAATATGTGTCAGCTTCTTTGATTCTGAATAGACTATCATCCAGCTTGACTGATCTGTCAGCAGGAGACAGAATATCTTTTTAATGTTCTACTAGGGGGCTCTACCCCCTGCTCACTTTGCTTGCTTATCCCTGGTGGTGGGCACTGGGTGCCCGCTATCTCGTGGCTCAGCTTTAGGAAGGGCATTGGGGCACCCCTCCATTAGAGAAAACAATCATATTTAAAGATAGTATATAGAAGAGTATGCGGAGCACGGGAGGAAGATGGTTTAGTCCTTAGTTATTATAGATTGAAAACCAGTTACTTGAGTATTTCACCATAAGTGTCTATTTTAAATACCAATGAATAACAAAATGTAGTAAAAAGTAGAAGTAAAATGCAATAAAACACAAAACAACAAAATTGAATTACATTGATTCCTTCTCAAAAACAATATTATGATTATTATATTATTATATATTATTATATTATCCTCTAACTTACATTCTATAAACGTTGCCTTTTTGCATTTCTATTCGTATATTGTTCAGGATATTTTTCTCTTTTGTCGTTTATTCAACGATTCTCTTTATTGTTATTTTTCATTTTATGCAAGTCTTTTTTGTTCACTTTCATTTTTTTGATGTTCATTATCATCTCTTACTGCTCTTTTCTGTCAAGATCTAAAATTCAACAGTATTGAATTGATAATTTGCTTTTCTGCCTTGCTATTATAACTGACTGAATAGAGGGACGAGTTAGCACTGAGAGTGTTACGGGGTGGTATGGAGAGAGGATACGTGCAGTAGGAGTAATGATTTGGGTGAGGGGTGTGGAGGGCAGTGGTCAAAGCTGAATAATGCAGACATGATGGGAAACTTTTTTAATGCAATAGATACTGGGAGAAAATATCTGGTAAGAAAACTGGGAAGTCATAGTTTACTGTGCAAACAGAAGTGTGGAAGATGCTCTGCTTGTTATCTTACATCAAATCTACACCTTTCTTGATCAGCTTGGTTCATATGTCAGAGCACTATTTTTGGATTTTTCTTTAGCGTTCAGTACCATACACCCTCATATACTGATTGGGAAATTGAACAGTATGAATGTAAACCTATTTATTACACTATGGATTCAGGACTTTATTTTAAATCGTTCACAGACAGTTAAAGTACAGGACACGTTCATTCAAACACAGTATGTCCGCAGGGGTGCGTCTTATCACCATTACTGTTTTCTCTAGTGACCTGACAAGTGACCTGAGACAGAACAATAACCATTGCTCCATTATCAAGTAGGCTGATGACACCATGCTCATAGGATGAATATCTGGGGAGGATGAAAGCCACTATCTAAATCAAGTGGACTGTATGGTAAACTGGTACAATAAAAACTCTCTCACTCTAACATCTATATGTTCACCTATTGTAGTTCTGGGGGAGGAGGTAGAAATAGTGGCTGAATATAAATACTTAGGAACTTACCTAGATAACCATCTTAACTGGAATACTAATACAAAAAACATATATTCTCTATATGCAACCGGCGCTTATTTCTCCTCCATAAGCTCAAACGGTTTCAAGTAGACAAGGACCTCATGTTGTCCTTTTTTCATAGTCTGATCCAGTCTGTGATCACTTTCAGTTTCATTGCCTGGTTTAATAGTCTGATAAACCAAAACTCAAAAAAAGCTCCAGCAGATTACGAAGTATGCAGCTAAAGTTATTGGGGCTGATGTAGATGATTTGACTAGTGTGTGTCAGAGGGCAATGTTAAAAAAACTGGAAATCATCTCAACTGATGACAGACATCCATTACACGTAGAACTAGTTCAGTAAATCAGGAAGGATAGTCGCTTTGAAAACCCACACAAATCGCTCCAGAAATTCCTTTCTTCCTAGTGCCATACAACTTTTCAATAAGAAATATCGGAGATAGTGATTATGGTTTTGATATATATCCTGCAACCTTTTTTATTTGGTGTAAATATGAGTTATCTAACTGCCTTACCTTAACCTGTCTTGTTTCTATTTGTTTGTTTTATTTCATTCTGTCTGTTATTAGATGCAACTGAGAAGGCAAATTTCATGTTTTCTCATATATAAATGTAATAAAGAAACCCCAAACCTTTTGTCAAACAAATCGTAAACATGATCCAAAAATTGGTATTCTTAAACAAAGCTAAGTCTTTCACCACTAGAATAACATCAAAAGAAACAATGTGCTGAAACTCTCACTATTTAAATCTCAGATAATTCAGAGATGCACACACCAACATTTAGATGGTTGTGCCAGTGACATCACATTCAGTGCATCTCCCAGTGCCTCCTGAGTAAAATCCCCATGGAAACCGCAACACTGAATAACAGTAAATGGCAGAAATCCATACACTGTTTCAAAATAACAATAAAATATTTCCCTAGGAGCCTTTAAATGCAAAACTAACACCACAAACTGTTACCCTGAGATAAAAGTACCCTAAAAAGACATATAGTTTATTCTCAAAAGATGCATAATACACATACGAATCTAATAAATTATGTCCATTATAATATAATTACACTTGCCGCTTTGAGTGGTCTACCCACTGTTTATTTTCAGATCCTCACTAATTTAGATTTCTAACGCTATCATTTTTTTATATCTGGAAAATTAGGTTTGCATTCCCTTACAGTTTTAAGGGCTTAAATGAGTGAAGAGAAACTGTAAATGGATGATATGTTGACTAAGTCTCTGGAGTTTAAATTACAAAATTGCCTGTTCACGCCTGGGAACTTTGTACCTTGGTGCAAACGTAATTGTTTGCATCTTAACATCAGCAAAACCAAGGAATAATTTATTGACTTTTACTGCACCATACTACTTGGGGGGGTCCACATTAATGACAGGTTGGACTGGTTTCAGAACGCAGAGGAACTATGGCTCAGAAGGCTACTTTTTCTTCGGAGACTGCATTCCTTTAATGTGAGAAATGGCATCCTTCACATCTTCTACACCTTTCTGATGGCCGGAACAATTTTTCTATACTGTGGTGTGCTGGACTGATAACATCAACAGGGGCCCACTGAATTAACAAGCACAACGTAATTAGGGATATTTAACATAAAGTGTTACCAATAGTTCTAATATAAAAAGTACTAAAGCTAATAGATCAGTAAGATGTTTCAGCAACAGTATAAATCTTAATATGTCTATTCATTAAAGCTGTTTTTCTGACTGGTGATAGGCTAATGTAGTGATTGGTAGATCATGTTCTGGCCACAGTTAGTATGCACTTGGTATTGCATTTCCTCTGTGTCCATATGAGTTCTCTTTGAATGCTCCTGTTTTCTCCCAAAACCCAAAAACTTAGGTTAATTAGTGAGAACTGACATCATCTTGGTATAAGTGTGACTGTCTGTATGAGAGTTTCCTGTTGTGGGTCACTTCATAGTTTTGCTGCAGGAGAATATGCAAACTCCACCAGTGCATGAGCATGAAAGACGAGATGTCTGAAGATTTTGTAGTACTGTATGCACAGGCATTGAACAAAGCTTATGTCATAACTCTTATGCAAAACTGTTATTAACACTATCATGAGGAAAACCTTGAAGGCCTCCCTGGCATAGAATTTATAGAAGGTCAAATATTAACACACCTGGACCCTCATGTATAAATAGTGCATATGCACAAAAATTTTGCATACACCCGTTTCCTCGCACAATTTGAGATGAATAAAAATTAACTTAATGTAAAGCCACACATATTTTCACGGTAGCCAAGCCACAGTACCCAGCGTTAAAGCAGTGCTAATGTTTCTGTGTCATTTACCTTTCTTTTTCATATTCACATCAATGTTGCAAATTCATCAAATATACCAAAATGAATTGCATATTGTTTCCAAATTTAATTCACTGTAACAATATAATGGTGCTTGGAATGGAACTACCATAGTTGCTTTACTCTTGTTAGAAGGCATCGCAAATGGAAGAATTAGAAGATAGTGCATATTTATAGATGATGACTGGCTTCTAAGTCGATTTTGATTTCTAAGAGCTATCCTCTTGGAGAAGTGTGCTGAACTGGCACCAGCTTTACAAAGGCAGACTTTCAGGAATTGTGCTCAACCTGCTCCTTTGCAAGTTCTGTCCACTCTTGGGTTTTTAACCACAGGAGCTTTTCAATGTGAACTTGGTGACCAATTGGGTATTTCACATACATCACAGAGTCACACCATGCCAGCTGTATAGGAGGGTATTATCCACTTGTCACCCAGATATATAAGATTTTCTTACACTGTGTTTGTGCAATTCACAGCAACATCCTGTTTTCCAAATGTAATCGGAGCAGTTAGCTGCATGCACTTTTCTATTGCAATGGAGCTGGACAAGTTATATCAGCCAGAGATGAACTGGCATCACATCATATATAGCTGGAGAAAATATAAAAATGGCAGCTCCGTACAGTTGCAGGTGTTTTTTCCAACTAGTGCAGCAAAAGGCAAACTGTCCTTTTAAGGACAGCAAGTCACCTTAAAGTTAAAAGCAGAGAATCAATCCATTGTGGCATTTGGTGCCGGTGCTACACTATGATGAATTTGCTTATGTAAATAGAAAGCATTTCCATTCTATTAATATGCTGCTCTATAGTGCACAGAAAGTGAATTGCAGTGTGCAGGCTGTACCAGAAGAGAAGCGCTATGATGAACCTGACCCTGACCCACCAAATGATCAGCCAAGTTGGACAGTTTTACAATTTTGATTGAGTGTAATTAGGAAAATGTAAAACCAGGTAATCAGAAGCAGCGTTTATTTTTTAACCAATTTATTTAATTTGTGGTCAGTATCACATAATACAACCCTTATATTCCTTAGTTCATTGGCCACATCACTTACAGCATCCACTATTTCATTTTGTGACTCCAGAACGGCATCTGTCAGCACACAGCCAGATTGCCTCTGAGGGGTTTCTGAGGCAGAGATGTGTGTGCAGCTAGCACCGGAAGACATACCTGGCACAACAGCACCATCACCGCCTGAGCATCACATTGGATCAGCTTTTGTAATATTATCTGAAACAGAGTAAACAAACAGTGGGCTGCAACTCACCTTTTCACATTGAATGTTATATCTGACCACTTCGTGTTTCTTTTCGGCACTGTGTGACTTTCATAACTCTCATTTTTGAGTGTTGCTTATACCACTGCGTAACCCAGCAAATAGTACGTTTTTCCTTGCTTCCACTTCACATTTGCTAAAATCTGTCTTTTTTCTCATGCCTTTTCCATTGTTTTTTAACCAAACACTGAATGAAAGGTGATATTTATATTGATATACATATTAAAATAGGCAAAATTCTGGGAGGACTCAGGGTGGGGCTGCAGGTGCGTGCATGTGTGTTAAATTTCATGTTCGTTGTGATTTGTAAAGGGGAAATGCATGGGACTTAGCGTACGCACAGATTTATACATCTGGATTTTTTTGTGTGTACGCACATTTGCACTTTTGTCAGTACACCATGTTTTAGTGTCAATTCTATGCACGGCATTATATATGAGGCCCCTGGTGTACACTTTTTATATAAGATGGTTCACCACCCACTGCATTCCCAAACAACTAGAGCTAGTCCTGCATTTTAAGCATCCGTGATCTGTCATAGAGCAATTGAAAGTCATCTCTTTAGTGGATGTCTCAAGTCATATTCATTCTTGACCCTATTAATGGTATTATGTGGCATTGAATCAAGGACACTGTAAGAAATAGACCCGAATGCACTGTCTAAAGGTGGACTTTAGGCATCTTTCTCATATTTGAAATTTTAAACCATATGGACAGTGTTGCAACCTGTTTTCTATGCATGATGAAATTGGAAAGTGGTGGATGGGATAGTTTGCTAACATTTACTGTGTGGGGCCACATCATTTTCCAACTGCAATAATCTAAAATTATTTGTACTTTCCTAAAGAAATTCTGGATGAAACAGGTAGAAATTAACCTTGTGAGATTGTTAGCTTACCTCAGTGCTGCAAAAAAACACCTACAGTATTAACAAACAACAGTAGAAAATTAAATGACCATATAATGCTGCTTGGTTAATGGCTCGTATGGCAAGAGTGATGGTCGCATAGAGGAGTGCAGTCACGCATTTGCTGACAGACAAGAATAAGTGGGCCTCTTCTGGTCAAGGTTTGTTTCCTTCCTTGCGGCAGTGCTGTAAAATGAAAAAAGCTTTAATGGATATTTATCTTAGCCTGCATCGCAAGGGGCCAGTCTTAGGAAGAATTAGAACAACAGTGGAACAATTGTATGTTGATAAACAAGGCACAAATTTTGCTTATCTAAGAGAAAATAATTGGACCTTACAGATTAAATGGAATCTGGTGTAGAAACTCTAACTAATCAACGGGCATGTGTAATTAACACTGAAAGTGTCTCACACTAAAGTCTAGTCTAAGAGCCAAGAGGTGAGAGGACGTAATAACATCTTCTGGAACACCTTTAATTGAATGTTTATTATAACAACATGGGTGGCACATTGGCATAGTGAAAGGTTAGAATTTCACACAAGAGGTTCATGGTGTGGAGTTTCCACACTCTGTTTCTGTCTAAATGTGGTTCTCTGTTCACTTGACTTTCTTTCCACATTCCAAAAATAAGCATGGTTGGTTCATCAACAACTTATATATATAATTAAGTGTGAGTGAATATGTCTAAAATGGACTAATGTCCTTTCTGTATGCGCCAAAATACCTTTTGATGAACTGGTGTCCTGGGCAGAGTTCCCTGGATATGAATTCTCATCATTGACTGATTTGCTCTAAACCGTTTCAAAAAATTTAAATTAATGAAGTAAGATTGCAAATATTGGTTCATTTTTTAGACACTTTTTTGCAGTGAAGTATTAATGGTGTGTTGCCTGTGATGGGTCCATTTAATTTTATGTCAGTTTTCATTTAGCAATGTAACACAAAATGGGCTTCTGTTGATGACCTTGCTTTGCAGTTAGTCATATTTTAAGTGGATGGGAGTGAATCAATGATTTTATATTGTGATCTTTTGCCACTTAAATAGATGGATCAATCACAGCACGGCACACATGAGAGCAAAGATTGCTTGTGTGAGTCTAAGTCGACACAAATTAGTGAGCTTTCTCTTGTGTTAGTAGAGTGCACAGAAGGATAATGCAACTAATACCCAAACAGAAAATTATTCTTTAAAATTGTAGACTAATATACAGGATACCTTAAACTCTTATACAAGGAAGCCTTTAGTTTTGCTGTGCTTCTTACTTTGTAAGTCTCACCCATGCTTTCCAACAGATCAGCATTTCTTCAGCTGAGGAGTGTCAAAAAAATACTTTCTTCAGTTGTTTGTTTATAAAAGTTATACGCTTTTACATAATAGCAAAATATTAAATAAAGATGCTCCTCTCAGATTTGCCAGAAACTATGCATATTCATTGAAAAGGCAGTAATATTCTGTGTAAGCCAGACAATTAGGCAGTTTCAGCTTAAAGTTCTTAATTTGTTTGTAAACACAATCTGCTGTGTATATTGATGAAGCTCAATAAATCAAAACACACAACCCACGCTAGTGATTTCAACATAAGTCAACAAGCCAGAAATCGATTCACTGATATAAATTATGTACAGTTTGCAATATATCATATCAGGTAGCTATTCTTAAATACTGGTGTGTTATCATTATATGTTCTGTTAGGCTGCTGTATATTTTCTTATATTTTCTGGTTAACTTGGTAGTCTGGTGAACCAATAGAAAAGGAGAATCATTTTTCTGTCTCCTGTTCTTAGATGTGTAAGTGAACATGATTATTGTAATATCATTCTCTATTAAAAGGCCATGGTACCTAGGACATAATACAGATTTTCAGCCAAAGCACTGAATAGGTAGCATGTTAAGAATAGTCGATCCATAGGATTTTTTTAGCTTTACCATATGCTACCCAAACCCAAAGTCACTACAGAAAACAACCAGAGAGGTTAAAAAATAACATTCACTTAATATTGCCACCACAAGTCAAGACTATGTTTTCTGTCTTAATATAATTCATTTACAAAATTTGAAAATGCAGTTACATACAATCTGCAAGAGAGTAAGTGAGACTAAATAGACAGATGTTAGTAGGGTGCAACTGTTTCAGTGGCTGAAAGAACGGACCAGTACACCTGTCACAATACATTATAAAAAGGAATTCGAATTTTAGCTTGAATCAAAGATACATGTTGACCTGTGAAGGGGTCAGGCAGGCCTTCTAACTAAAAATGTCAACTAGTCAGTAAAACATTGGGTCAGGTCAGGTCAGCTTGGGAAGCATGCACTAGTATGGCCAGTGCCGGTGCGAGGTTATTTTGTGCCCTAGGTCAAGCTTATTAGTGCACCAACCAACTGTTCAGAAGCTAATCCGTTTGGCTGGGTTTCCCTCCCTTATGATCTTCATGCTAGGTGAATGCCTAATTAGCCTTAATGGTGGCGCAGGACCATGGTATAGTACATTGCTGCACCCACCACACTAAGAAACAGCTCAGGAACCCAGTTGGCAACCCCCAAGGCAGACCTTCAGTCTAGTATCACCCTCCAGAAGTGATCGTCTATCTGCCGCGGCCAAGTGTTAACGTGGGCGTCCCTTTGGCCTGCTCCAGCCATTTATGTCTTCAGCATAATCAGGATCCTACGAGCCAAATCACCCTTGGGGAATCAGGCCACATGGCTGTAGTGCCATAGCTGACAGAACTGACATCATCCCAAATGAATTATTAACCAATACAGTTTAATATACATTTTATTTGCTTAGATTTGTCTTCTAGTTTAGTTTTAAGTTTGTCAAAGAACACTTGTTTAAATCATAGTTTTAATACTAACTATTCACAGTGTAATGATTACTTTTGAAGTTTTACTTATAATCCAGTATTATCTGCTCTATTATCTTCATCATCAACATTTAATTCTCTTTTCTTGGTATGAATTGTGGTGGCAACAGGCTGAGCTGGATTGACGAGGCCACCGCATACTCAGCACATTTTTCCAGTACTCAAGGGATGTAAATGAAGTTCCATATTTGCTTCAGATACTTAAAATGCAGTCTCCTGTGCAAATGATGAATTCTGAGCTTCTTAAATTAAAGTAGCTACTTCACACAGAAATTTTGTGCAACTTTTTCTTCCACTCATATCTGCCATGCAGAAGCACAATCAAAACTTTGAACATGTGCAGCTGCTGCCATTAGAGTTGGGTCTCTCAGAATTACTGTTTCATATTGCATGCAGTTTTTTGTAAATAAATGGAGAAATAATTAAAACACAAGGAAATAATCAACAAAATGTTTATATTTTATGGCAAACTTGATTAGTTTTGCTCATACTATATATCATTTTGTTCTTATTTTTATCGGCCCATTTCACAATACATCCATTTATTTACATTTTTTTTTCAAAATATTTCTCTGTATGTGGAGGAGTGTGGTATCTGTGTGAAAAAGTAATAACAGTGAATGCAAGAGCATATTCCGGGAATTTTGTACAATGCATCTCTTCTTCTCCCTTATCTCTAAATCTCCCTATTCCATCAATCCATCCATCCATCCATCTTCTTATCCTGAGCAGGACGGTGGGGAAGCTGGAGTCTAACCCATCATGGATAAGGCACAAGGCAGGAACAATCCTTAGACAGGACTCCAGTTATCTCTATTCCTTCAGAAGTAATTGAGTCAGAGGCTTTACTTTTTATTGTACTCATGCATATAATGTATAAGAAAAATATACATTTTTGAATATAAGAGAGCAAAATAAATTGACTGAAGATCTTCTCAGAAATTTTCTTGTTCTCATTCCATCATCTCAGACAAAGATGAGGCTGCACTGGATGGCGAAAGGAGAAGCTGAACAGCAGCACCTTTCAAAATGGATATTGTACATAATTTGGCAGATCCTACTACACCATCTGTTAGCAGAGGAGTGTGTTGTCAGTTAGCAAGTCTGGGTTAACACATATACCCCGGAACTTGAGTCAACATGAACATTTATGTAAATGAACTGATTTTAAATGAAGTTGGCCTCAACTGGTCTAGTTGCCAGGTTAATCTCCTGTTATATCTGTTCTAAAAACAAGTGCACTCTCAACTATTCTCAAAATATATTTTTTTTCTAAAGGGCCCTGTATGGTTTATACAGTCATTTTTGTAACAAGGACTGAGTACAGTGAAATTCTTACTTCCACCTTCTGATCAACATGCAGCACTTTGTCACTCTTCAGCACCATGTTCATCTAGCATTGAGCTCTTGAAGTTTATGTAACGGCTTCTCTCCAGCTACTGCGTACACTGATAAATTGAACAGTTCCTGTCTGTATGAAAGAATGCTTTAGTTGTAAAGCTGCTACTTTAAAGATCTCATCCGCTGAATGCAGCTTTCAATAATTATGCTGCACTTTGGTTCCCAGACTATATATAAGAAAGATTGACTTCTTAAATACAGCACCCTTCCATGTTGTACAACACCATGAAACAAGTGGTTCCCCAGGACCTGGCATGAATAGCATTGGTGGTGTGCATGTGAAAATGCCCATTAGTGGACTGAATTCCTAGGCAAATTAATTCCTGCCTTGTATCTAGTACTGCAGGATTCAATATACAGGGTGGGTTATACATAACACATAATACATAATATATCCAAGGGTGAGTTTTTTAATGTGATTTAACAAATTGTGATTGCACTTCTGATTTTTTCTGTTTCTTTATAGTAACTTGTTGTTGATAGCTATAACACCTGTCTTATGGTACAAGGATGGTGCAAATGATGGAAGGACAAAGGTTGTGATGAGACACTTCTGAAATGGACATCCATCAATACACATACCTGAAATGATATGGGATTCTCAACCGTATTGCTTTTTGGTTGGGTGCTTAAAATTAGAAATTTTAATTCTGTAAAGAAATATTGTATCAAGTAACAGCAAAAATGAAAATAGCAAGCCAGTGGTATAAAGTGGAAACCATGTGGCAGAAAGGCCAGAGAGGCTCATGTCATGATCAAACCAGTTAATTATATCATTCTCCACTGATCAAGCAATAATGAGATTTAAATAAAAGGTGCCAAAAGTACTGAGGTATAGTCAGGAGCTGTTAGCAATACATATTATGGGCTGAGTTACGGATTTATTCTGTTTTCCGCTCCTGTTAATATAATAGAAACAGGTAATAATGTTCTTTATATGTTGTAAGAGGAGAAAGGACATCCTGTCCAGGAAAGAAGAAAATTTATTACTTGGACAGGAAGTCAGAGAGGAACAAAGGATGGATTGGCCAGCAAAAAGATAACTTTGTACCCAGCCGGTATAAAATAATGGACGGACCAACTGAAGCCAGATCTTGGGAGCAGTTCTATCCCCTATATGGCAGGTGGCAGTGGTCCTTGAGTGGCAGCCCAGTTGGGACACCCACAGGGGTGCTTGAGAGTTGAAGTCCAGAAGTGGAGCCTTGTTGGGGTCCCTGGATATTGATAGAGGGTGCTATCAGGGGAGGGCCTCCATACTTTTCTAATGACCTGAAAGTGCTTCCTGGAAGACATGGCGTGACTCTGGAAACATTATCCAGGTCTGACATGAAAGAGAACTTGCTGTCTCACACTGACAAGTCAGAGTCAGGAGGATGCGGGCAACACTCAGCAGAGGAGAGAAGGAGGAAGAATTGTGAGAATTGTTTCGTTTATTGTATACTTGTGGCTTATTACTGGAGAGAGGACTGTGAAGAACTGCTTGATAAAAAAAACAAAACCCTTATTTTATTCATTTAACATGTGGTACTGTACTGCATCTGGGACTCTCTGTCTGGCGCCCCCTTGTGCTCACAATGTATATTTTTGTGATGTAGTTGTGTAAACGGAGGTCATGCCCAAGAGGCTGAAGGCTAGGAAAAGGTTCAGACAAGGCATTAAAAAACTTTTGAGACCTAAAAAAGAAGATTTGCCTATTACAAACCAGGTCATCAGTAATGGTCTGGTGACATTGTCTAGGATGTGCATAATTACGTTTAGTGACAGCCACCACTAGAGCTTCATTTTCTACAGTTTATGTGCTTTTTCAAGCTGTCATTGTTATTGGATTCAAAAATTTTTATTTAGTGATTTTGTTTTTGCTTCCATTGTTTCACCATTGCAATATTATGCAAATGACCTCCTATGTGTTTTCCAGTTTAGCTTTTGGCTTACAAACTTGTTCAAATAAATATTGTTTATTTATGCTTCATCACTGCCTTTTTTGGATCTGCATAATGATGTAAGCATGGCCAGTGGTATTTTTACAAGGAAGAATGCTGCAGTCTGGTCTGCGTGCACCAGGCAGACAATCTACCCAGAGTAATGAAATCATCCAGTATATAGGAGTAGTTAATATGCACCATGCTGCACATCAATCATCACAGCAGAGACTGAACACAGCCAAGATGCCCTTGCACCCTCATGGGAGCTGTCAGCCCAGATATAGGGGATTAAATGCAGCCCAGCCATTTTTCCAGTAATGGTTATGTATCTCTGCCCTCTAACCTTTTCAAGACTGGCACTAAAGACCGAAGTAGTGTGCTTCCCCCTTTATCAATTGAGATGACCTCCCAGAACTGAATCTGATTGTGACAAGCCAAAGCAAAAGTACATTTGATGGTGGGCTGGTGGGTGAGCAAAAAATTGCAATCAGCTTTGCTGTTTATTCTTTGCTTTCAGCTTGAGTTTGTCTTTCTTCTGT
Source organism: Polypterus senegalus (assembly GCF_016835505.1). NCBI lineage: Eukaryota > Metazoa > Chordata > Cladistia > Polypteriformes > Polypteridae > Polypterus > Polypterus senegalus. The sequence continues at coordinate 177,196,054 of NC_053156.1, read as the reverse complement.
TGGCATCTATGCACTTTGTGCAGGAATATATGAAACAATTGAAGGTTTTGCCTGTATTTCTGACAGAGACATGACTGCTGAAGGCATTACTAAAATGTTATATCCGTTACTATTTTATTGTTGAGTTATTTTATAATGAATTTCAAATAACAAATTTAAACGATTAATAGAATCATGAGTTTTGATTTCTGCATCCATTTAAAGTGAGCCTCCTCTTTATTCCATGCAGAATTATAACTTTTGGAAGCTTCTTTATTGCTTACTGGTTTGGTCAGTCTAGAGTTTGATGTGCATTAATGTGACAACAATCCAAAATTCATTTTAATTAAAATTTAACTCAGTTCAATAGTGTGAAAAGCATTTCTGTCATATTTATCTTCTTTTACAGTAAATATTAATAACAGGGGTGATGTGGTAGCACAGCCATTAACATTCCTGCTTCACAGCTGTACTTTCTTGGGTTCACATCCTGGCTGTGGTAATGTCTCTATGGAATCTGCACAATTCCTCATGTCCTTATTCACTTTCTCTTGGCACTCCTTTCTGCATTTTAAAGGCCCATGGAGACATAAACGTGGATTTTGACTTGTGTCCTTTCCAGGGTTGGATTATATAATAGATTAATGTAGAAGCAGAGTTGGTGGAATGATGTGATAATGAAAGTTGAAAAAGTCTGAAGAATTGCAATACTAATAAATGTACATTTTTAACAATTAAATACACTTGCTCAGTGAAATTTAATACAATCAAAAAAGAATTCAAACCTACAGAGAAATACCCCATTTGAAAGTTTAATCATTTAAACTACACATTAATAATTGAGGGTAGCAGTGATGTGAGATTGACCAATGAATCGGTGTAAAGGCAGTAGCTTTATCAACGTTGTTGGAGAACGTTACTGAGGACAGGGAGGTTTGGTCAGCTCAACTCAGTGGGTTGTTACTACAGGCCGCTCCAGAAAAAGCTGAATGCTTAGTATTGTCCCAAGTAATGACTCAGTTCCTGGAAGGGATAATTATAATCAGAATGGAAAACTGGTGTAAAACTGACAAGAGACATGAGAGTGTTATGTGAGAGAACAAAACTCCACATTGATGGAAAGCTGATCCTAAATCCACTTTTAGTAAAGTGTACCTGACATTAGATGCACTATAAATGTAAAGGGTGTCCCTAAAGGAGATTCTTGGACAGGACCAGAGCTGGAAGAACCCAGCTGGAATACCTATTAAAGGATTGGACACCAATTACATACAGGTCACATACAACAACAACAACAACAACATTTATTTATATAGCACATTTTCATACAAACAGTAGCTCAAAGTTCTTTACATATTAAAGAATAGAAAAATGAAAGACACAATTATAAAACAAAATAAATCAACATTAATTAACAATGAATAAGAGTAAGGTTCAATGGCCAGGGGGGACAGAAAAACAAAAAACTCCAGACGGCTGGAGAAAAAATAAAATCTGTAGGGATTCCAGACCATGAGACCGCCCAGTCCCCTCTGGGCATTCTACCTAACATAAATGAAACAGTCCTCTTTGGATTTAGGGTTCTCACGGAAGGGCTTGATGATGATGATGGTCACGTAGACTTCTGCCTTTTAATCCGTCCATCATTGTTGGAGCATCATGAAGCTTTGAGTAGGTGGTGGTGGCGCAGGCACCGGAAAAAGAAACAGAAAAGAGAGTAGGGGTCAGTACCGATTTTAGAGCCACCATGAATAGTTATTTTGAGGAAATTGAACATATAGAGTATCAGGATTAAGGTAAATTAAGATTAAAATGAAGTTATAAAAAGGCCATGTTAAAGTAATGTGTAAAGTATGTGTAACATACACACAAACACATAAGGACTTTACCTTTAAGACATGAATACATTGACACAAATTTACATACACATTTCCTTGTGCATGTAGGTTTTGTGTTTTATACTTAAGTTTTTTCCAGGTTTTCCATAATTTAACTTCCATTAATTTTACTACACTGGTAAATGCAAGAAGACTTTATTTTGGTGTGTGGGAACAACGGGTATGTTGTCTACTGGTAGGCACTGTCAGTTTGGAAGGTATAGGAGAGCACAGGTTAACAGTGAGAATTTAAGTTTAATCTGCAACCTAATTCATTCACATTCTGCATAGAGATACAAGGATTCAAGTAGGCATTCTGTCGATCTGGTGTATTAGTTTCCTTCCACACTCCAAAGATCTATGTGTTAGCATTAGGAAAGAGTGAGGGTATGTGCACAAATATGTCCTTCAGCCAGTGGTGATTTTCATGTACTACTGGGCATCATCATGTTAGACATGAAAAATAATTGTATGTGTGATCAGTGCTTGAGATAACTGCTTTAAAGGGTTTACACTTTGTGTTCCCTTCATCTGTATATTTTGTATGTAAAGGGGGCTTTTTTAATTTCAAACTTTGTTTTAGCTTATGTTTGTGATTTTAGTATTATTTTACCAGTAACGGAATACATTTCACTTGAACATTTATAGTTTTCATCCTCTTTCTCTGTACATTTAGCATTTGTTTGTTCAGAGGTTGATGTTCTTCCTTCTTCCTGAGCAGCTCTTCTTTTCTCCACCCTAGTAGCTTGCTTTTTCTCTTCTTTCGTCGACATCGTTACACGTTAAAACTGGTTAAGTCAGTGTTTGTGTTGCAACTACTTAGTACGTTTTCTTTAATTTTTCACTAAACTGGCACAGAAGACTTCAATATGCCTGAAGAAAGATTTAAGATATGAAGAGGTTGGGGAAGTGATGGCAAATGTGGTAGGGATGAGAGCGGTGCCCATATGCATGCACCGCACAGCCGCTCTGCTGGCTGCTGCCGAGAGTTGATTTTACAATAAAATAAAATAAAAATAAAAAGAGGAATAACCTTAGAGGTCAATCATCACCCCAAAAGTGGATAGTAGACGTCACATAGTATATGTTTACCAAATTTCTGGTCAATATGTCAAATGGTTTGCAAACTACAGGTGATTATAAATCCTGGACAGACAAACGAACGACCACGGTAGCGTATTATATATAAAGATTAATTCACAAGTGTTTCATTTTATAGTATAAAAATATAAATGTTACCAGTTTAAACATAATTCTACAAAGCAGTGCTGGGCAATTGCAATTCTTTAGCTAACCCAGGATAAAATGTTCAACAATATTCCCTAGATTGAAGTTAGGGAGATTTGCAGAGTTGCTTTTCATGTTTTTTTAATACACACATTATTCAGAAAATAGTTTTGTGACACCTGTGTACTTCATGTACATTGACATTTTGTGTTTATCATTATTTCTAAAAATAATCTGTATAATTGATAAACCAGCAATGTGTCATAGTTGTTGTTTGCCTTTAGGATATTTTGGCATTATTAATCATTTTTGCAACTTGAACTTTTTCGAGAGATTTCCATTTTAATCACGTTGTTTATTTTTATAAGGTCATTTTTCAACATATGTCCCAGACAATATAAATGAGGGACTGTAGCACACTAGGTAATTTCATTTATATCTACATTATGTATTTGCTAACAAAGGAAAGTACTTGGCACAACAATGTAATGCTGTAAAGGCAGACCACCAGATAAGAGATAATCGTGGGTCATACTGTTCACAGGAACATTTGCTTTAAAAAATAAATGTACTTGACTCAAGGTCAAGGTAAACTTTAGTATCCAACAATAAAAAAATAATTTAGTCATGCGCATTATAAGTTTAAGAAAAACAAAAAAAGAAGGAAAGTAAAGGATTGGTAAAAAGCAGAACATCAAAAATTCACTTATATACAACATATACACTACATGGAAACTTTACTTATGAATTTTAATCTAATTATTTCACTCTAGTCTTCTTTGAGCACATCTTTGCCATTAAACATCCTAATTGCTAAGGGTGCAAATGATTCCTATCTCATTATTTTTATTCTGCCTTGCAAGAATCTATTGTTAGTCAAACTGCTAAAGGAGAATTTATAGTGCGGAGGATAGTGTGATCATTAAAAATATATCATTCTGTCACTGATGCCAAGAAGCAGAAACTTGACATTAAAAACTGTGAGGATATTTTACTGGGCTTTCTGAATAAGCATGTTCACAATTTCCACTTTATGTGCATTTCTGTCTCTTTTCAGATTCACACAATTACTTTTGGTTACCATAATTTAACTATTAAACTTTATAATTCATATTATTCTTACATATAATATATACTATATAAAATCCAGTGACACCACAGAGGCAAACATATACAAGAATAATGTGTTTATTTATGTAAATAATAACAATGAATGGGTGAATGAAATTAAAACCGTAACTTATCTTGTCTCAGTAATTGTCTTCTAGCTTGGTTGGCTCACCTGCTTTTTTACCTTTGTGACAAGTAGGAGGCATAGCAGCACCCCAAACCACCAAACACAACTACACAACAGAGTCCTGGGTTCAAACGGAAGATTTTTTTTTTTATTTACAGTACAGTACCACCAAATCTTTTCCACAATAGTATAATACGCAATCTTTGCATCTCCTTCCACTAATGCAAGTCTTCTTTTCTCCTTTCAAACTTCCCATGTAGTCTCATACACTCTCCTCCAAACTCTGACCACCCGTACATGAAACTCTGCTTCTTTTATGCCAGACCTGAGAGCACTTCCAGGTCAGGTGGAAGTTCTTTAAAGCACGCATAGACCATAAAAGGGCTGTTTCATGGGACTGCAATTCCCAACCTGCCCTGCAGGTATCTTTTCAGGCACCATAGTCAAAGAAGACTCCCACCTATTGAGAACAAATAGTCCATGCAATTAGTCTCTCACTGTCCTTCCATTAAACTAACCTCCCAGTTCGGTTAGAAAACTTGAGCCATCCAGGCCGGACCACCACTCCATGCCTGGTGTCATTGACAACCTTATATGCCAAAAACATTACTCTATCACTTTACAAGACCCTCTCTTTTCTCTCTCTTTGTCTCAGCTCCACTCTCTTTCCATTTTGACCTCTTTTCCTGCTGTCACTCTGTCTTTATTCCAATTCACTTACCAACTGTAGACTTATTAGGCCTACTGTCTCCTGGTTGGTTTAAACCCCATTTTGAAGTAGCTTGCAGCCAATCTCTTGAATTACTGAGGAGAAAATGCAACCCTAGTTTTGCTATGGAAACACTATACTAAACGTCATTTAAGTTCTCCTGGAGTCTGTGTTGTATAGCTGACATTTTTGCCTTAAAATAGCTATGTCTCTAAGGCATCCCTCATTCTTGTTTGTCCTCTTAAAACCATGTTCTCAATCCTCCTCCTACTGGCTGGTAGGTCTTTTATGTTCTTCTAAACTTTTCATGTGCTCACTTTCACTATTAATAGAAGGTTGGGTATTCCTCATTGCCTGTTCTTTTGTATTCTGAATGGGGATTTGGGGGAATTTCAAACTTCTGCTTGGAAAACATCTCACTCTCTAGCTTATAGACCTTGGAAAGCATCTGCAGTGGGGGGTTTACACATCTTATTCTATGTTAATTAATGTTGACTTATGTTTATTTTTTATTGTGTCTTCTATTTTTCTATTCATTTTGTAAAGCACTTTGAGCTACATTTTTTTTGTATGAATATGTGCTAAATAAATAAATGTTGATTGATTGATTGATTGATTGATTGATTGAATGTACCACAGAGATTGCTGCTACTATAGCAGATGACTCCAGAAGATGTATTCAGTAATGGTACAAAGTTAATTGAAAATGTTCTAAAATTGATTTAAAGTTGCTGCAAATCTCAACTCAGGACTAAAAGCATAATTGCCTCACCATATTATACTTAATTACTTACTTAATGTTCATATAGCCTCAGCTGTGGTTTATAGACTTTAGCTTTGCCTTGCCCCTTTTAAGTTTCTGTTCAGGAGTCCAGTACCAGACAACTTTGATGACAGCACGTCCACTGCTTCTAATTACATGGCCAATCCATCTCTGCCATCTTCACATCACAATGGTAGCCATAGTCTGTAGATGGCACCGATCAAGCAGATCTTGCCAGAGATGAGCTAGATTTGTCTCAGACTTTTTTTGCGTGAAATGTAGCGAGCTTGGTCAAATCGCCTTCCTGAACTCAGATCCATATAGAAGTGTTGACAGAATATTATGAACTTGAATCATTGTCAAATGCCAAAAACATTAAAAGATACTCATTCCTCAGTCACTTTTTTTCTTTCTACTATGTACTCGACAATAGCAACATACCATGCACTTTAGATAATCGATAACTGGTTTATGGTGCTTCATTCTGTTTCATTGTTGCTTCGATATATTGCATAATATTTATTATTTCAGTTGCTCAGACTGTTTGCTATTATGCATGTCAATGCCATTCCACAGAAAATCAATGGTCTTAGCTCTTTCAAAAATCAGTGGTTTTGATTTGACAAAAAATGTAATGCAGTTTAATCAGATGAGATTTAATGTCACATGTATAAAGTGCAATTAAGTACCAAAATCCAACTGAAAAATAAATTGGCATAAAATATAATAAGGCAAAAAGTGATGGTAGCCACCAGACCACATATTTACTCCTATATTGTGAAGCCCATGCTCTAGCTCCAAGGTACATATCTTTATGGGCTATTCCAGAACATCTAGTTTGCAGTTATGAGATTTTCCACTTCCTGTGCTTGTGTCCCTCTCACTCCAATAAGCCTTGCTGGGCTTAGCACCTGTCCTATGCTACATTTTCCTAACTGAAAATTCTTTGTCTACTGAGATCTGCTTTCTCTCTCTTAGGTTAATTGTTGATTCAAATTAACTTATTGTGGGTGTGGGTAGGTGTGTGATTAGGGCCTGCAATAGACCAGCACAATGTTCAGGGCTGGTTCTTGCCCTGTGCCTGATGCTACCAGAACAAGTAAGGTGAGAAAGTGCATTAGGCATCCCACATGTTGGATAAGATTTACACCTCTTTATGGTTAACCCAATTTAGGTTGTAGGTTATTTATTTCCCCTTCTTATTTTCACATCTAGAATTCTCCAAAATTCTTAACATAATTCTTTTTTTTGTAAAAACTTGATTGCTATGTATTGATTGTAATAAAATTAATAAATAAAAAAAAAAAAAAAATTCTCCAAAATTCTTTACCCATCTGTTGTTGTTTTTTTTGTGATAAATTCAACATTATTTTAGGTTTCGGGTGAGCTTTTAATATGGCTTTAGAAACATTGCTGAACCAGTAAACTGAAATCTAATAAGAAACAGAAAAAACTACTACAGATTGTTTTGGACAAAAAAGAAACTTCAAGAGTGAATGAAACTAATTCTCACAGTTATGCAGTTTTGTCAACTAGCAATGTGAACAATCAGTAAAACGGTAATAAAAGTTATGCATTCATGGTGGGATTTGATTTGCAGAGTTCCTAGTTCTGTTTTAAAAAGGCAAGAAAGGCATTTATTTCTCATATGTCTATACATTTCCTATCATGCTGTGTGTGAAAACCTATCACATGCCCAGTAACAATAATTGGCACTTCATTTTCCAAAGTATAGACACAGTGAAGCTGTTTAATTTTGTGACCCTATCACTCATGTAATTTTTATCAGTCTAAACTATTGTCAAAAGAGGAAGAATGGAGTGTTAATGGGAACTAGCCAAAATGTATTAAGAAGCAAGCTCCGATAGGGGAGATAATGACGTAAGAGTAACTGCAAAAGCCAACTTTAAGGACAGGCTGTGCACTCAAAGAAAGAAGAAGTATCTCCTGAGAGTCAAAGCAGAGGGGTTGGAGCACACAGTTAGAGAGTATTGTGAGTGGGTTCTACACAGCAAAGAAATAATAGGGCAGCCGTCCCATCCTGAGCAGGATTAAAGACCATTTGATAGCAGCTCCATGTGGATCAATAACCTGGCATATTCAGTCTGATAGCAAGGGCAATAAATGGTCAAAGCAGGCAATTACTGTTGATTTGGCATGGTTGCTGGATGGAGGAGACAGATCCATTAATGGTGTTTCACAAACAGCTAAAGTTGGTTTGTTGCAGAATTGACAGGCTTCATGGTGGTGGGGTTTTCTGCTTGGTTGACCTCTTACCTACTCAAACTTCTGTAAGGTTGTAGCGGGGCTACATAGTAGTAATAGTGTTTGTGTTTGTACCACGTGCGTCTTGTTTCCATCGTCCCGTTTACTGTTTGTGTATGTCAGTGAATGCCGTCCCCGTAAAGGGGGACGGATGATGGAAGGAGATCGCAGCCCCAAACCTGGAAAACACCGGTTTTCAATTAATCAATTACATTTGTCACAGGACTATAAACAATCAAGTGAGGAGGAGAGAAGGAGATTTTCGATATACGACCACGAACCACCTGTATCCGCTGTATTTCGCATTTCCATCCAGTTTGTTTTCATTCCGCCGGACTCACTCCAACACCCTCATCATCGAGAGACCCCGGGGTCGGATCATTTTCCACCACCGCCGAGGATACGGTGAGGCTGTTCCATTTTTCGGAATTACAAACACTTCATATATTGGTTAACCAGTCATCTGCATTCAGGACAATTGTTACTCAAGTTACGACGTTCATTACCGTATTTCATTCATTCTTTTTTGGTATTTGTGTTGTTTGTTATATGTTACAAGGGCAAGGGAGGGGTAGTTCTATTCATCTAGGGATTTGTCACGGTGTTGCCTTGGGTGGAGGGATATTTATAATTTATTTAGCTTTTCTGTTTCATTTAATACATTTTATCAGTTTAAGTTTACATATCTGTTTTGCTTTTGTGCTTATTTCCACCATCGATTGTGGGGAAAGGTTTAATTTGTTAAAGGTACGGCTTGATTAAGATTTAACCTCAGCAATTAATCCAGGCCACAGGTCTTGGAGGTGTAGCTGCCGGCCGGGTAAGGGGCGGCCGTTACAAGGTCACTAATTCAGTTTACGGCACCATCAACTGTGGGGTAAGTCCTGCAAATAATTCTCATACAGGCATGTTTTTGTTTGTTATTAATTTAATCTGAAAACTATTTTTGAACCAGGATGCAGAGAAAACTGAAGAAAGGGAAGAAGGATCATACAGTTCACACAAAATTATAGTCTACCATTTGCATGAATATTGTCCTCTGATTCTTCCATAAATGAAAGCTTTTTGTCCACTGAATTGTTGTTTGAATGTTTTGTCTATTGCACAGTTCTTTGTAAGATTTCCAGACTGTAGTCTGTCATAATTCCAGGAAGTGAACAGATTCAGAGAAGTTGGAATCAAAGTTACACCATGGTCATAGATATTGTAGTACTGCACAGAGCTTGCCAGTGCTGCCCCCAATGGATTTAGGCTCAATTTATTGTACTATTAGGTAACTTGCTGTCTTTACAAAAACTGGGACAATTAAACTGTCAAATTATCAATTCTTACATTATGACATGAGCATAGCAGCCAGGCACAGGGTGGTCATCCTGCATCAACAACGCCTATCTAAGCAGAAATTTCATGGTAGAGAGGAGTTTAAAGATTTCTTGTTAAGGCTTTTCTGAAAAAGCACAAGGAGACAAGAAAATAAACACACTCACTGGCCATGTAAACTGAGTAGTGCAAACAAGCGGTATATCAATTGATGTCCCTTGAAATCAGACTAAGTCTGGCATCGCTATCAGTTCTACATTAATAGAAATCACTGGACATTTGTCAGAAATGGCCTTCACAAAAGAATTGCTGCCAAAAACATTCCACTGAAGAAGAAAAAAAGCCAAAAGACTCACCCATGCACAAAAACACAAGGACTGGGGTGCTGAACAATGGCAGCAAGTACTGATGAATCAATATTTGAAAAGTTTGGCTCAAACAGAAGGCAGCTTTTCTGGTAAAGAGCTGAAGAGCCTTACATGGATGTGTGTCTGTAGCCAACAAGTGCGCACAGAGGAAGTTTCCTGCAAGTTTGCAACTGTATATCTACAAATGGATTTGGTGATTTGGTCAGAATGAATGGAAAGATCCAAGCAGATTCTCATACATCATCCAATGCTATTAGACAGGCATCTGATCAGTCATAAAATAATTACTGCAGCAGGGCAAAGACCCGAAACACAAGGCTAAGGTTATAAAGAATATCTTCCACAAAAGATTAACTAGGGCATCTGCAGCAAGAAGCAAACAAGAAACCTAAAGTCTGCTGAAGAAGTGGGGCATCTTTCAAAGATGTTTAGAGCACATTACTTTTTATCTTGTACTGTAAAACAGTGGACCTAGGAAAACTGATGAAGTTTAATGGCAAAGGGAAGGTCACACCAGTTATTGAATTGATTCTGTTTTTTACTGTTTACTGTTCTACATAGTAATATTTTTGGAAATGTACAAACTTTTTGAATTCATTCACACCCGAAAGACAGAGAGAGCGAAAGGAGAAGTAAGGGAATGTTCAGTGTTCAGATAGGCAGATGTAGCACAGCAACACAAGAGTACTGGAAAGTGGCGCTTCACTGCACCTGCACTCCCTCAGGCAGGCAGAATTCAGCATTTTATTTCCACAGCTACAAAAAAGGCCTTCTAGTTCAGGGTTTTTTAAGTTCAGTCCTGCCCCCATACCATAGTGGCTGCTGTTTTTAATCCCAACCTATATCATATTCAGTGAGTATTTTTTATTTTTTATTATACTTACTTTTAATAACCTGACTTTTTTCCTTCTCTTATTTTGCATTCAGAAAAAGTGAGAGGTTTAAATTTACAGTATAAGAAATGAAGACAATGTTTGCCGTAGCTTAAAATGCTAATGTCTGTTTTATCATTTACTATTTAATTCACTTTTTTCAGTAGAATTGGATTGAAATAGTGACAATTAATGATAAGTGGAGTGGACACATGTGCTAATATAACCAGAGCTTTCTTCTCAGTGCATGTAGAGCATGGTACCAAAATCATGCCCATTTGGATGTCTTGTAATGTATCCACAAAAGCCTACTCTTTTAACTCATGAAACTTTCATGAATACATATGTCATGATTGGAATCATACACCTTCTTCGTATTTGTAATGATTGTCTATGACACATCCCACAGTTTGTGCTGTTTCAGTGCTTGGTTGATTATTTATAATATATAATATATGATATACAGATTTTATTTTTTCTCCAGCCGTCTGGAGTTTTTTTGTTTTTTCTGTCCCCTGGCCATTGAACCTTACTCTTATTCGATGTTAATGTTGATTTATTTTTTATAATTATGTCTTTCATTTTTCTATTCTTTATTATGTAAAGCACTTTGAGCTACTGTTTGTATGAAAATGTGCTATATAAATAAATGTTGTTGTTGTTGTTGTTATAATAATATATATGATATTTAATCAGGTTGATTAGCTTCATCATAGTCATCATTATTATTGAAATATACTGTAGGTATTTCATAATGAGTGAAGAATGACATTCACTCATAACTTCACTGAAAATGGGTGTCTGCAACAACCAGTTTGTGGATCAGTACCATATCTGGACTGATTTACCCATTATGCCCTGCAGTATCGGAAGACTAAAACACACCCACTCCTCCTCCTCTGCAGTGACAGGCTGCCAGTGACTGCAACAAGCAAATGGTTTACTGTGACTTTTGTGACACAGCTCGGCATAGCAGTTCATTTCAACAACACTTTTCTCCACCAGTCTATAGTTTTAAATAACCCAATTAATCTTGATCAACAGACATCTTTAGATTGGGATTACCTGTAAGTGGACAATATGGTTGTGCAAGATTGTCAGCAGCAGTATGAAGCCAACTCCAAGCATGAACATCAGTGAAAATTAGCAGGTCAGAATCTAGCAAACAGATGTCAGTTTCCCTGTCTGTGTAAACATTTGACGACCATTTTACATCATCCTCACTAACACTTGATTTGAACAGTGGTTCGCTTTCAGCATGTTCTTATAAGTCATTGTGTTTTCTGGCTGATGGACCATCCCATTCCTGAATATTTAAATATTATCATAGAGTTATGATAAAGTAGCAGAACACATAGAAATATTAATGATTTTTGCAACATTATGGTATTTCATCCATTAGATGGCAGCAGTATAATACTGTCCCAAGAGTTACTCAGCCTTAACTTAATGCAGATCATTACACCTCGATTCTGATTTGGGCTTAATCTTATTTACATACAGTTTCAGGCCTGAGTCATGCTCGGTATTAATGCCAAGGAGGTTTAACATTAAGACAAAATGAAAGAATTCATCCATGTCTAACACATATACTGCAGATGCCTACTTCTTACAGTAATCATTCAGCATAACTATTTTGTAATTTCTGAAGCCATACACAAAACACAGAAACTTGGAAATGACAGCTTGCTTAATTAAAGGTGGAGTCCAAATAAAAAAAAATAAATTGTTTGGAATGAAGACCTGCAGCCATTTGGGGTATCCAACACTTTGAAAACATCTGCTCTGGTATCTGGCTTCCTGTGCAACACACTGAGAACTGAAAAGCAGAGAAATGTCTACGAGGACAGGTACTCTTCTAAAGCACAGTAAAAGGAGCAATATTATAATTAAAGGTTTAATTTCTTGGAAAAGGTTGCAGATTTGGTAACTGGAAGTTTCCTCCAGTTGTTTTCTCTTATTGTTTCAGCAGTTTTTGGCAGTTTCTTTCTTGTGTGGCAATGAGAACTAATGATCTGTGTTAGCAGAAAATGTACAAGCTTAATTACAAAGACTACTGGAAAATGAGCTTGTGCTACATGGCTTAGCTTCTCCTGCAATGCTTAGTGCTATGACCACAATATATGGCAAATGCACATAGTGTGTACTGAGCAAATTATTAAGAACCTTATACTAATATCTCTAACCCTAAGCCTTTGAAACAACATGGGTCGGGTCTTTAGGATCGCTTTATGGATTAAAAGTGGGCCCGGATCACACTGCGTCCCTATTACATTATATACGCTCTCAAAACAACCTCAAACTTCCTGGTTTGCCATGTTACTTGCGATAATTTTCTCCTTCTCGTGGGTTGATCTATATTGACATGATTGCATCATGCAATTTCTAACAATAAACCACAATAATAAACAATCCTCCACTCCCAGCAGATTTGCCTTCAGCTCATCGCTACACAATCACCCGGAGGTGCTGCAAATTTCTAATTCTACCACATCCTTCAATGGTATAGTTTTGAATTGCTGGTCTTCTGGGGAGATCCAGTGACTGGGAAGGCATGGCGGCCATATTTTACAATGGCTTAGCTTCTCCTGCAATGCTTAGTGCTATGACCACAATATATGGCAAATGCACATATACTGAGCAAATTATTAAGAACCTTATACTAATATCCTAACCCTTTTTGCTCTCAAAACAACCTCAAAATGTTACTTTAATGTTCTCATCTATATTGACATGATTGCATCATGCAATTTCTGCAGATTTGTTGGCTACACAATCATGCTGCAAATTTCTAATTCTACCACATCCCAATGGTATAGTTTTGAATTCAGATCCAGTGACTGGGAAGGCCTGGCGTACAGTTAGAAGACCGAGGTTCGCTTCCCGGGTCCTCCCTGTGTGGAGTTTGCATGTTCTCCCCATGTCTGCGTGGGTTTCCTCCGGGCACTCCAGTTTCCTCCCACAGTCTAAAGACATGCAGGTTAGGTGGATTGGCGATTCTAAATTGGCCCTAGTTTGTGTTTGTCCTTTGGTGAGTTGGCACCCTGCCTGGGATTGGTCCCTGCCTTGTGCCCTGTGTTTGCTGGGATTGGCTCTAGCAGACCCCTGTGACCCTGTGTTTGGATTCAGCAGGTTGGAAAATGGATGGATGGATGACTGGGAAGGCCAATGAAAATCACTAAACTCATTGTCCTGTGTAGTGCCTTACCAAAAGTGCTGGGGTTTTTTTTTGCAACAAATATTCTGTATTCACCAGTGACCTAGTTTGCAAAATGTTTTTCTGGAAATTCACACTCACACAAATTCCGCCATGCCCCATAACATCACAGAGCTGCAGCAACAAGGCACAGAACTTTCATGCATGTGTACATTAAGATTGTAGTGGAGCTACTGAAGGCTTGTGTGATGTCACCCAATCAGTACTCCAACTTTCTATCCTGTATGCCTTAAAAAAGTAAAGGGCACAAAAAAGTATTTTTATTTAAACAGTACATTAGCTGACCAAAATGAGAATGTTATGCATACTGCCACTGGACATGTAACACTAATCCCTGTGCACTGGTTGTGCAGTGCCATATGGCTAATTTGCATGCATATTTAGCCATGTGCCTAGCTATGATGTCAATACAAGCCTTAAAGGATGCCTCCCCTTTACCAACAAAAAAAAACACATGCAACCCTGTGAAATAATAATAGTAATTAAAGATTTTATATTGTTTACAAGGCACTTCATCATGAAAAAAAGAAGTTGTGGCATGCGGCTGGGGATGGAGCCCAGCCGGGACGCCCAGGAGGACCGGACGAGGGCTTGTGCCTCCTCCAGACCATGAGGGTGCAACCGCCCTGGTTGTGTTGGGGGCCACGGGTAGAGGGCTTGGAAGCCCAACCCTGTAGGGGCCTGTGGCAACCACCAGGCGGCTACCCGATGCCTGAAGAACCCTGGACATCAGCACTTCCACCACACCCAGAAGTGCTGGGGGAAAGAGTACTGGGGACACCCAGAGGGCTTCCGGGTGTGCAGCCGGCACTTCCGCCACACGGGAGTGTGTCTGCAGAGGGCTGCCTTGAAGCAGCTGGAGCCCATCCAGATTGCTATATAAGGGGCCGCCTCCCTTCATTCAGTAGCAAGAGTCGGGTGGAAGAGGACGGAGCTCGGAGAGAGGAGTGGAGGCGGCCAGAAGAAAGGCATTTGGAGACTGTGAGGCCTGGACTTTGGGGGATCAGTGCTGGAGGTACTGGGTTGCACGGAAATAATTGTAAAAAGTACTGTAAATAAAAGGAGTGTGTTGGGTGAGAAATCGTTGTCCCTGTCCAGTTCCACAAAGTGTAAAGCATCTGCATAATGTTCAGAAACAAAAAGACAGTCGAGCGGTATCCAGTGCAGGGACTACAGACAATTGAACAAGTCCCTGTTTCATTGTATGGCTACTGTGTTCACCAGGTTAAATCTCTGAGTGTAATGGTATTTTCTTTTTACTATTGGCTAGTTTCTGGCCATCTGTTGTATTTTCTTTGTGGTTATTGTTCTGTTTTCATCTTTTGTTGTTTGAGACATAGTGGTGTAGGGGTTAGTACTGGTGCCTTACATTTCAGAACAGATTTATGGCGACAGTAGTCAGTCCAGCATAGTTGCCAGATGATTCCCTAGTCCTCAGGGACACTTAAACACTGTTGCACCATTTTAACTTCCTCATTCCCCATTGACCTCAATGCACGTGGTGGAGTTCGGTAATATTGATGTTTCCCTGATTTTGCTAAACTCTTAGCGAAGCGAACTCTGCAGGGTTCACTAGTCCTGTTCATGAAACCATTTTGATAAAGCTTTTGCTTTATCATATGGTGCATTATCATGCTGCAGGTAGCCATTAGAAGATAGGTAAATTATTGTGCATGATCAACCACAATACTCAAACTATGGACTCCTTCTCAAACTGTGGTACATGGTATGTGGGTTCCCCCTAATGGTTCCATCTAGATGTTTTATAAAGGTTTTTAGATTTTTTTTATAAAGGTTATAGGAGCAAGCTTAACTGTTTGGAGAGTTAGCTTAAATGGTTGACAAGCTATGATGGCAAGCGGAGGAAGCAAAAATATTGGTTAGAAAATGTTACAATCATGGCTCCAAATGGCAAGTATTAGAAATGCAGTGAATGTGTGGAGCAGCACAGCAGAAACTGAAGTCGATAAAAGTGAATCTAGCACTATATAAGTGTTAGTGACAACATTAGCAGTACCAGTTAAGCTTATATTGCACCAGCTAGTAAACGACACAAAACAAGAAGGAAATATGACTCAAGTTACATCAAGTTTGGATCAAGTGTGTTGTGTACGGTGATGTTCTTAGTAATGAATATATGAAACCATTACATCTCAAATGGCATCTTACAACCAAATATACAGTGCTGAAAGATAAACCAGTTGATTGTTTTGGAGAAAACACAAGGATCTAAAATAGTCCAACTCAACATTTCGGTTTTGTGCTACAACCATAACCAAAGAGCAAGAACCTTCAAATCATGCTAGTCTTATCAAAGCAAACGCCAGTAAGCAACACACAATTAGCAAGCAACTCTGTCTACCATTAGCCCCAAAGGCAACTGAAGCTGAACTTGTGGCTGCTTTCCAATGACATGGTGCTGCAGAGAATAGTAGACGTGGCAGATGATGTTAAAAACACACTAGTTAAGCACATTTAAAGTAGTTGATATTTTTCCACATGTTGTAAATATAGCCAATTTGCTTGTTTACATTAGATATGAAAATCAAAGAGCATCTCAAGAGGTCTTTCTGTTCTGTCAGTCACTTTAGACTAGAACTACAGGTGAGCACATTTTCCAGCTCCTTAACACATTTGTTCAAGAGAATGGACTTGATTAGAAGAAGTGTGTCGGAGTCTGCAAGAACGGTGCTAGGGATATGACAGGTTGCCACATTGGAGTAGTAGCCTGAATTTGTGAGTTGGCACCGGAGATACAATGGACTCACTGCAGCAACCATCGTTAGGCCCTCAGAGTGAAGAAAATTCCCAAAGAACTTTGTACTAGACTCAGCTGTGATAATTATGAACTTCATAAATTGATACGTTCCCGCCGATTTCAAGTGCTCTGTGATGACTTGGGCAGCAAACATGCTCAATTTCTGCTCTATACAGAAGTAAGGTGGTTTTTAAGAGGGAATGTGCTTTAGAGGCTTTTCATATTGAACAGAGAAGTCCAAATGTCCATCCAGGACAAAAGCTTCCCCTTATCAGATGTTCTTGATGACACTATATGTCTCAGTCAGCTGGCATACTTGTTGGAAATTTTCTCTTGTAAAGCGAGCTAAATTCAGGACTACAAGGACTCTCCATCATTGTTTTTGACGTGCAGAACAAAATCAACACAATACTGAAAAAGATGCAGTTATTCACAACCAAGGTCTAGACTGGTTATGTTTCAGCTTTTCCCAGTTTGGAGAGTTTCCTGTGTGACAACAACCTGACCACTGCTGATGGTGTCAGGGACAACATTGTTGCATAGCTTGTCTCTCTCTGACAACAGTGAATATTTCCCAGCAATCACAGAAGTGGACAAATTGATGAGAAACCCATTCAGCGTTGAAACATTTGCCAGACCTGAGGACTTCACAGTAAGTGAGCAGGAGAGTTTAATAGAACTATCTTGTGACCAGACATGACCAGAAGTCAAACATTGGATTTTTGGATGCTGTGATTCAGCAAATACCCTGCACTTTCAGGGAAGGCTGTTCACTTTATCCTTTCATTTGTGACCACATATCTGTGCGAGAAAGGCTTCTCTTCACTCGCCTTCATAAAGACCGCTGAAGCTGACCATAATTGACCCAGATATCACAGTACTTTGTTTACAGAACCATGTGCACCCTTCTCATTAGGCATGTAGGTAGGTTAAATTGTCAATAACCATCAAATTTTAACATTTCTATTTTGACTCTTGGTATAGAGCTAATTATTATTAATTCCTTTACTTACTGTGTGTTTGAATGGTGTTGTTAATATCCTCAATGTAGTACAATTAATTCTCCTTACCTGCTTGCACGTGTATTTACAGTATTCTCGTTGCAGTAATGTTGTAATGCAGTAAAGATGTTAATAATCTCACTGAGTGTTTCAGTGCAGTGCTGTTGTTATTATTGTCACTTGATGGGTGTTTCTGTCAAGTAAAGTTCTGGCTGTGGATGACAGTCAATAATAAATAATATTCATATTAGGAATAAAATTGCCATCTGTGTATACTATATATGTAGTTAAATAGGCCAAGCTGCTGTATTTAAATTACGGCCATAATGGTGGTACTTGAAGAGCCAGATATTTTCAGAGGGTGGTAATTATTGTAGAATGTTTGAGAACCAATGCGCCATTAAAGCAATGATTGAATACCATTACCAGTCCCAAAGTATGCAAGGAAACCCTTCCCCAAATCATTACACTGTATATCTTACATGATGTAAACACAAAAGCCGAAATGTGCTTATGCACAAAAAATCCTGATGCATAAATCTGTGTGTTTGCCAACTTCCACGTTGTTCCGCTACATAAATCCTGGTCAGAGTGAAAATTAACACACGTGCATGCGTTTGCTGCCCCACCCCAACTCCTCCCAGAATTACGCCTCTTTGAATATGCAAATCAATATAAATAGCCCTTAAGCTCAGTTTTCTGTGAAAAAGCAGTGGCAAAAGCATGAGGGAAAATAGAATTTCAGCAAATACCAAGTGGAGGAAAGGAAAACCGTACAATTTGTTGGTTTAAACAGTGGTATAAACAACAAAAGGAAGTTGATCGAGTGACATAGCATGTCGGAAAAACTTGAAAGCTCAAGTTCACAAAGGCGCACAGTGCCCGAAATAAAAAAGTTGTTAGATATCAAAGTCACCGTGAAAAGGCAAGTCGTAGCCCACCGTCTGAGTGTCATATGAAAGCTTATTAGGGTACAGAGAAAAAAACTTTAATCTCAAAATTTATTTTGTCATTAAAGTAGAACATCATAAACTTCATCTTAAAATTGTTTAATTCATTATTTTCTCAAATCCCATCGTAACTAAAGTAGCACGTTAAATGCTTTGTTTTGTATTTGTTCTTCTATGTGCTCTATGTGTGTGAATCACTACATGCTTCCGGGCTTTCTCTTCCTCCAACTGGACACAGAATCCATTACATTCGTGATATTACAGCTCTCTGAATAATTAAAATACTGAGATGTATACGTGATATCATGTTCATGATGATATGAGTTAAAGCATGTTATTAAACATGGGAACACAGTGGCGCAGTGATTGTTCATGTCTCACGCAAGATGCTTGCTGCACCATTCGCGACCTTCGATGAAATACTTTATTGCAGCAGTACTCTCTCTTTCAAACGTACTAACCTCAAATTCCTGTCCTTACTTTTCTTTTTCCAAATACCCAATCACCATACAATTAGCTCTGTAATAGATGTTAAGCCATCTGTAAGCTTAGAACGCCGATTCTTCAAAACTTTTAAGGAACATTGAATATCTTCGTAGTACGTGTTTAATTATTCTATCCATCTATCCATCCAGTGTTGTGCCAGCCCCAGCAAATATACAGTGCTAGGCAGGAACAATCCGTGAACAGATGCTGCGGCACCGTGTCCTCACATGTTTAATTATTATCAATATAGATTATTTAAATGAAGTTAAAGTTTTATCTGTATAATATAATAAACATATTTTGCTGCATTTCATGATAAAAATTATATCATCATAATATGTAAATGCGCGCTTTATAAAGTGGCTCAGGTTGTGCAATATTATAACTGTATCACAAGTTTACAGTGAGGTAATTTTACTTATAAGTACAAACAGTTCTACAAGGAACACTTGATGTACTGATTGAGTGCATTTAGAGTCATTGGGATGAAACTGTTTCTGAACCGCGAGGAAAGGCTCTGAAGCATTTGCCATATGACAACAGTTCAATAGACAGCATGGCTGAGGCAGCGTGTGCTTGATGCTGTATACCGTTAATTCTCTTTACAATCAGCTGTTGTACAGCTGTGATTCACACTCAGATACAGTGATATAAATACTCCGAGTAGTGCAGTGAGAGTAATATGGAAAAAGATGATCCGATATGGCAACCCCTAACAGGAGCAGCTGAAAGAAGAAGAAGAAGAAGAAGGTGCAGTGAGAGTAACAACACTAAAGCAGCTATGGTATTTGGAATAGTTTGACCATTCTGTGGACCATTATGTTGTTACAGGTTAATTACAATCAGATGCATTAAACTAATAAACAATATGCGCTTAATTTCAGTGTATTTATAAAGCCGCGTCAGGGTTATGGATATAAAAAAGAACGGAAAACCACAAAGGAACAGTCGCACTGCTTTGACGCTTGGTGGCGCCAGTCTGCAAAACTGAGTGCAGAACTTGTGTACAACAGGGTAGGAGCTACCGTGGAAATGTGTGTGGCATTACGCCAAGTTTAGGTTTTATACATCGCGATTTGAACATGGAAACATTCTTACGCAACATTTTTGTGCGTGTGCACCGTTTATACATAAGGCCCCTGGTGATTTGTTTGATTTCACTCTATTTAATCTAAGCATTATTTTCCAGTGTACCTTAACCCTAACTACAGTATATGCTGGTGTTTTGTTGAATCTCCTTAGGCAATTATAGCAATCAATAATATTTTAGCATGTCTCTATACAGTGTGCACATCACAATTTGTACAAAATTGCTAAGATTGGATGTGTCGAGTTAACCGGGGAAAAGCAATAATGTTAAGGTCTTGCCATAGATCAATGAACTTAAGGCTAGGAACATCTATCCTTGTTGTTTTTAGGCAATGCTTGCTGCTGTGGTAGTGTGATTATATTTTTTAAAATGTGATGCATAACTCACACAGGTGGGACCTGTTAAGATAATGTACTCTGTCTGAAAAAAAGCTTGGCTTTTTATTGCTTGAAAAATGTTGAAACATTTCACATTTTAATTCACTACGATGTACTTTGTGTTTTCAGAAAAAAGTTAATCTATTTCAAATTCAAAATCTTAGACATCAAATGTAAAAATATTTTTGGCCCTGAATCTGTTTTCTGTTGTAACCATAGACCATACAAAATTAAGCAGATTAGGGTTATTATAGTTTTTCCTTTTTATATTAGTTTTTATTTCTATATTATTTCTGACCTTACTTGGAAATTCATTTAGTTTTAGTTTTCCTTCATCATGTATTTCTAGTTTTAATTTAGTTTTTACTTTCTGTTTTATTTTTATATATATTAGTTTCAATTTTAGTTTTAGTAATTATGGTATGGTTAAATAATTACTATGGAGTTTAGTTTTGTGTCACAATCAGACAGATTGACAGGTTTGGATATTAGTTTAATGTTAGTGGAAGCTTACTATACTACATGATTTACTATCTGGTATTGTTTTTGTCTCATAAAAACAAGCATAATCAAAATCAAATACTGAATATGAGCAATTTTATGCAATTTTATAATTTTTTTAAAATATTTTCTATGTCATTTGTGCTGAACAAATGTTGTCTGACTGTTAGCACTGTTCATCTTTTCCTTTTTTTACCCAGAATGGGACCAATAACTGATGAAATTTAGGTGAATTTTAAGGTTTGAGGGTTTGATACTATAAATGTCTACACAGCACAAAACATATCCTGCTCCAAGGCAATGTGCTTACTTACAATGAATGCCTTCAATTTTGTATTCAAAAATCTTCCATACTGGGCTTTGTTATTTTCTACTAGCCATATTGATCTTTGATTCCACCTCAGGCACATACAATGTATAGACAGAATTGTGCCACTCACAGGCCTGAAAAGATATAAAAAATCTAAAAATAGATTCTACTGTGTTCTGACAGGTGTGATCATGAAAATCATGGGGGCTTAGGACAAATAGGGCTTCTAGGCTTGAATCATTGTGCAGACCCCACCTAGCTGTATTAAGGGAAACAAAGAAAATATATTTTTTTTATAAAATCGCTTATCCAAAGCAGGATCGCTGGAAACCTTGGAGTCTATCCCTGCAGCTTTGGAAGCAAGGCAGGAAAAATCCCTGGACAGGGTTCCAGCCTATTACAATAATCTATACTAATAAAAGGCAAAGCCCTCACTGACTGACTGACTGACTGACTGACTGACTGACTCACTGACTCATCACTAATTTTCCAAGTTCCCGGTTAGGTAGAAGGCTGAAATTTGGCAGGCTCATTCCTTACAGCTTCCTTACAAAAGTTGGGCAGGTTTCATTTCTAAATTCTACGCGTAATGGTCATAACTGGAAGCTACTTTTCTGCATATACTGTAATGGAGTTGAGCTCGAAAGCCGTGGGGGCGGAGTTTCATGTGACATCATCACTCCTCCCACGTAATCACGCAGTACATAGAAAACCAGGAAGAGCTCCAAAAATCGCTGAAGAAAACATACATTATATAATTAAGAAGGCAGTGAAACAATTAGAAGCAAGCGAGTGACATATAAAACCATATTCAGTGGCTCACGTGAACTGATGCAGTACGCAGACAAAAAGCAACAGTTCCAAAGAGTTCCAAAAACCGAATTACACTGATACGCTCAAATAGACGAACCACACGCCGTGGCGCAATAGTAGAGGCTTTGCCTCTAGCGCTGGCGTCCAAGTTTCAATTCCCGAGATTGGGTGCACTGAGTATGTACGCACGCTTCACAATTCATTTTAGCCTCGCATCTCCTTGGTTTGAGACGTATGAAAAAATATGCGGTTAACGCAGAAAGACAGATCACCAATTGAAGCTTTATGAATAATGGATACTTTATTCACAATCAATGATTGTTTTGGTAAAGCCATACGGTAAAAAAGTAAGAGTGAGGGGAGGGTAACTTATTGAGGCACGCAGGCAAAACCACAATAGCACGCGGGCTCTCGATGAATTCGATCTGCGATCACATTTGAAAAAATATATCTTTTCAAGTTCTATTTAGTCCATATGTGTCAAACTCAAGGCCCGAGGCACATCAGCCCGGTGTAATTATATCCAGCCCGTGAGATCATTTTATATATTATTGTTATTAATGACCCGGGGATATGAAGCGCTGGTAACACAATAAACTACAGATCCCATAATGCAGCGCTTCAGCTGCCTTACCGCGTTAATCAAGTCTAGCTTATAAAGCTGCAAGTTATTGCGAAGCTAGCCCACACGATGCCGAAGAGAAAAGTTGATTCTGAACACAGAGCCTTTTAAAACCGATGGGAGGCTGAGTATATGTTTACTGACATTGCCTGTAAATCTGTGTGTCTCATTTGTGGAGCTAATAACAACAACAACAACAACATTTATTTATATAGCACATTTTCATACAAACAGTAGCTCAAAGTGCTTTACATATTAAAGAATAGAAAACTGAAAGACACAATTATAAAACAAAATAAATCAACATTAATATCGAATAAGAGTCAGGTTCAATGGCCAGGGGACAGAAAAACAAAAAACTCCAGGCGGCTGGAGAAAAATAAAATCTGTAGGTATTCCAGACCATGATACCGCCCAGTCCCCTCTGGGCATTCTACCTAACATAAATGAAACAGTCCTCTTTGGATTTAGGATTCTCACGGAAGGGCTTGATGATGATGATGGTCACGTAGACTTCTTCCTTTTAATCCATCCATCATTGTTGGAGCATCATGAAGCTTTAAGTAGGTGGAGGTGGCGCAGGCCACCACCACAAAGAACGGAAAAAGAAACAGAAAAGAGAGTTGGGGTCAGTACCGATTTTAGAGCCACCATGAATAGTTATTATGATGAATTGAACATACAGAGTATCAGGATTAAGTTAAATTAAGATTAAAATGAAGTTATAAAAGGCCATGTTGAAGTAATGTGTTTTCAGCAGTGTTTTAAAGTGTTCTACTGTATCAGCCTGGCGAATTCCTATTGGCAGGCTATTCCAGATTTTAGGTGCATAGCAGCAGAAGGCCGCCTCACCACTTCTTTTAAGTTTTGTTCTTGGAATTCTAAGGAGACACTCATTTGAGGATCTGAGGTTACGATTTGGAATATAAGGTGTCAGACATTCCGATATATAAGATGGGGCGAGATTATTTAAGGCTTTATAAACCATAAGCAGAATTTTAAAGTCAATTCTGAATGACACAGGTAACCAGTGTAGTGGCGCTAAGACTGGTGTGATGTGTTCAGATTTTCTTTTCCTAGTTAGGATTCTAGCAGCTGCATTCTGCACTAGTTGCAAACGATTTATATCTTTTGGGTAGTCCAGAGAGGAGTGCATTACAGTAATCTAGTCGACTGAAAACAAACGCTGTGGCTGTAATTACAGAATTTAATCTAAGACGGCACTATGAGACAAAACATCAAGATAACCTGAAAGACCTGAATGCAATGCACAAGATACAGAAAGCAGAAGAGTTAAAGAAGAATCTGACACTTCAGCAGACGTTTTACCGTGCAAAATCACAAAGTGATTTCAAGTGAAGCTACTTTTATGGGAGACACAAATGCACCAGTGCAACTTGCCCCACTTTCCCTGTTGCCAAGTAATGTTGAACCAAGTCGGCACTACGGTGTTCCCAAATCGCACTTTGCTGATAAACTGAGCGCACTGAGAGTTCTCACGGCGCTTTGGTGACTTTGAAGAACAAAAAGAATTTTGAGTTGTTTCGCAACCCATTTGCCGTCGATGTGGAAACTGCACCTGTGCAGATTCAGATGGAGGTGATTGAGCTGCAGTGTAATGGCACACTGAAGGCAAAGTACGATACTGCACGGCCCACACAGTTTATTCACTCCATTCCCACAAAAATGCTCCAGCTCCGTCTACATGCGGCTCGAACCTTGTGCATGTTTGGTAGCACATATCTGTGTGAGAAGCTCTTCTCAGTCATGAAGACTAACAAAACAGCACACAGGAGTCGCCTCACTGATGAGCACCTGCAGTCCATCCTGAGAATCTCCACAACACAGAACCTCACACCAAACATAAACGAACTTGTTGCCAAAAAAGATGCCAGGCGTCCAGCTGATAAAATGACATATGAGCAAAGACAACTGAATGATTTGATTTGTTATTGCTGAAAATAACAAATTTTATTTATATTTCCAGGTTTTGTTATGCACCATGTTCATATTTGAATTTGTATAATTTTGACAGGATATATTTTTATGGAGAGCAAAATCTTTTGGGATATTTAAAATTTAAGTTTATTTTTTATATAAAATTACATAAGAGTAAAGAAATTTGAATGTTTGTTCTTTTAACGTTTACTTTATTTCTAACTTGTATAATTTAGACAGGATATATTTTTATGGAGAGCAAAATATTATAAGTTATTTAAGGTTTGAGTTGATTTATTCTGGAATAATATTCTGTCAACTAAATAAAAATTCCTTCTATTTAAAATTTAAATAGAACTTGAACAGATACGATAGATCATATTATCCAGGCAGACTTGCACGTAAGAGCGGGAGTCATCCGTTTTAACAAGCAGCGTATTGCACTGATACGAAATAGCCTGCCCATTTAATTATTTAGGAATGGATAAATAAATTAAGATTTTGTACAAATAATGTTTTTCATTTTTCTTCCTTCATGGATTCTTTGGCACCCCAAAGACTGTGTATATATACTGTATATATATATAATGTGTGTATATGTATATATGTAGATATGTATGTATATATATGTTTATGTGTGTGTGTATATATATATATATATATATATATATATATATATATATATATATATATGACAGCAACACTCATCACTCACAACAGTGACAAAACAATTACATTGACAATCATGTTACGTTATTTTCAAAATGTTTCCTTTTCTTTTTCATTGCTTCTTTAACACACTACTTCTCCGCTGCGAAGAGCAGGTATTTTGCTGGTACTATATAAATGAAATATGTATGACATAGCTGATGTTAAGAACAAAAAGAGTATGAGTTCTATTTTGAGAAAGAGAATGAAAAGAGTGAGACAAATATTTTAAAACATAATTCTGCCACTGGATTATTTTCACAATATCAGGTATTCAAGCATAGCTGAGATCCTTCGATGCATGTACTCCAAGCAGCTCACGTGAATTGACTGTGAACGCAGTACACAGAGAACAAAGAAGAGCTCCAAAGAGCGCTAAACAAAAAACACATTACACAATTGAGAAGGCAGCAAACGAATATGAAGCGAGTGACGCATACAAGCATATTCATAAGTGCAGCTACTTCGGAAACAAAGCACGGTGTAAACCTTAAGTTTAATTTAAGCTCATAGACAGGCTGCCGCTGGCATTTGTCATGCCTACGACGAATACGATATTCGCAAGATACAAGTTTAATGAGAAGACGCAGGGTATAAATAAGACTTTTGATCACTTTGTAACGGAGTTAAAATTGGTGTAACGGAGTTAAAATTGCTGGTGAAGGACTGTGCTTATGCAAACGAATAGGAAAGCAAGGTGTAAAGCTGAACATTAAATTAGGTTCATAGACACGCTGCCGCTGGCGTTTCGGAGTTAAAATTGCTGGTGAAGGACTGTGCTTATGCAAATGCAGATGAGATGGTCAAGGATAGAATAGTGTTTGGCACAAACTCAGCAAAAGTGCGAGAGAAACTTTTAAGTGCCGGGTCTGAGGTAACATTAAATAAAGCCGTGGACATCGCAACATTGCACGAGATAGCACAAGCACAGCTGAGAACCTTTGATGCATGTACTCCGACAACAAGCAAAAGGTCCAAAGAGCGCTGAACAAAAAACGCATTATACATTTGAGACGGCAGCAAAAGAATATGAAGTGATTGACGCATACAAGCATTTTCATAAGTGCAGCTACTGCAGAAACAAAGCACGTTGTAAACCTTAAGTTTAAATTAAGTTCATAGACAGGCTGCCGCTGGCGTTTGTCATACCTACGACGAATACGATATTCGCGAGATACAAGTTTAATGAAAAGACACAGGGTATATATGAGACTTTTGATCACTTTGTAACGAAGTTAAAATTGGTGTAACAGAGTTTAAAATGCTGGTGAAGGACTGTGTTTATGCAAACGAATAGGAAAGCAAGGTGTAAAGCTTAACTTTAAATTAGGTTCATAGACACGCTGCCGCTGGAGCTTGTCATGCCTAAGACGAATATGATATTCGCAAGATATAAGTTTAATGAGGGGACGCAGGGTATAAACAAGACTTTTCATCACTTTGTAACTTTGTAAGTTAAATTGCTGGTGAAGGACTGTGCTTATGCAAACGAAGATGAGATGGTCAAGGATAGAATAGTGTCTGGCACAAACTCAGCAAAAGTGCGAGAGAAACTTTTAAATGCTGGGTCTGAGCTAACATTAAATAAAGCCGTGGACATCGCAACATTGCACGAGATAGCACAAGCACAGCTGAGAACCTTCGGTGCATGTACTCCGAGCGGCTCACGTGAGCTGACTTTGCAGGACTGGAAATGGTAAACCCGTGCATGCAGTGTGTGATGTCTCAGATAAAGAGGAAGACGAGCTGTTTATTGATTCAGTAAGAAAGGAACAACCCTCTGAATCTGAACAAGCCTTTGTAGACATTTCAATAGGAAAGCAAGGTGTAAAGCTTAAGTTTAAATTAAGTTCATAGACACACTGCCACTAAATATTCGCAGGCAAATCCACAACTTAATACCTGTTAAATATCTTAGATTCACGAGTACTGATTTGGGTAGTGAACACTTCGATGAATGAAACTTCTTATCTTTACAACGGTTGACAAACACGGAATGTAACTTGAACACAACACATCCTCCAAATACGAACCTGATTGAAAGAAATAATGATAATCAGATCCTTGATGACAGCAACACTCATAACAGTGACAAAACAATTACATTGACAATCATGTTACATGGGTGGCACGGTGGCGCAGTGGTAGCACTGCTGCCTCGCAGTTAGGGGACCCGGGTTCGCTTCTCGGGTCCTCCCTGCGTGGAGTTTGCATGTTCTCCCCGTGTCTGCGTGGGTTTCCTCCAACAATCCAAAGACATGCAGGTTAGGTGGATTGGCGATTCTAAATTGGCCCTAGTATGTGCTTGGTGTGTGGGTGTGTTTGTGTGTGTCCTGCGGTTGGTTGGCACCCTGCCCTGGATTGGTTCCTGTGTTGGCTGGGATTGGCTCCAGCAGACCCCCGTGACCCTGTGTTCGGATTCAGCGGGTTAGAAAATGGATGGATCATGTTACGTTATTTTTAAAATGTTTCCTTTTCTGTTTCATAACTTCTTTAACACACTACTTCTCCGGTGCAAAACGCGGGTATTTTGCTAGTACAGAATAAATACAAAAACACATTAGTATATTTATTCACTGGCTGGTAGACTCTCTTCACCTACCTACCTGTAGTTCAATAGAGACATTGCCAACTCAGGAATTTTACAAGGTGTGTATCGTTTCGTTGTTAGATGACCTTTGTAAAGCAAAACTGATTGGTCAGCAACAATATGCTTATCTTGGATGTTGACCTTGTCAGTCTCTTGATCAGTGCCGTTTTACTTTCAAAAAGGATTTCTCCTGTGTGGAGATCAGGTGAAACACGCAGACACATGAGAAATAAACTGAAATATTACTCACTCATGATTTTTCTGTCCATATGGCAAAGGTTTTGTTGATCTGGACATTCCGATTTTAGGCGTTTGAATTACATCCTGATATTCACAAAGTGCAAAGAAATGCATCAACTCATCATAATGGACATCAGTCTCATGCAGCCTGGAATTTGGCTTAGTGTGTTCTGCTGTAATAATTGCTGTGTACATACTGCATCATGGGCTCAGTCAGAATTACAGCTAACATGCCGTTATTTATGAACAGACTGAAATTCTGTAATGGATTATCTGTATCTAATACTTCTGTCTTAAGCGCCAGAGCTCTAGTGAATGGCAGCTTTGAAAGCTACAGAGCACATTCAAAGCAAAATCATCACCTTGGTATTCTTCACTAACACTTGAACCAGCATTTATCATGCTGTCATTATTTTCACAAAGTCAATTGCTTTCCATTTCACACGCTTTATGCCCCCTATTCAGCTTGCTTTGTCACTGCAAATGCTGTGGCACCCATCCTCTGACCAGCTGGATTCATTGCGATGAATATATGCGGCTCATGGTGGTTGACTTTCTGTTTTAGAGTTAAAATTTACAAGGGTTAAAGACTAACGGCAGGAATATTTATTCAAAAACCAATATGTTAACCCTTGTGTAAGTCTGGTTCTTACGAAAACGAAACATATTTTTAGTTAGTTATTTTTTTATTTCAGTTAGTCTTTTCAGCTATTATAGTAGTTTCATTTGGTTTTAGTTTTTCATTTCAGTTATGTTAATTATTTTATTTCAGTTTATGAAAATGCTTTTTATTAATAGATTCAGTTTTGATTTTAGTTTTCATTAGCTGTTGGTTAAGAATGGGTAAAATATATGCTTGCTGAAAATAGGTGAAAATATCTAGATCTAAGAGGGTTAATATGAGTTTTAAATTGAAACTGTCCTCTATTTTATATATATATGTTGCCCTCTCCTTTAATATATTGCAGTTATGCATTTGATACAGCAGCTTGATTTGTCTTCATGTGTTAATCAGTTTTGCTGAAGTAAATGTAACATTTATTGCAGTCTGTGCTGTAGAGGTGAACTGATTGTTATTGACTAGACTAATTAAGAGTAATGTTCTTTAGTGGTGACTCATGTTCAATTAAAAGAGGCATTCATTGATGCAGATAGAGTCCTGGTTTTTGCAACTAGTTTCTCAAAAAAGTTTTTCCAATGTGTGCTCTTTTGCAATGCACTCTTCTGAAATACTGCAACAGATAAATAGTGACCTTTGTTAGCAACACTTTCCAGAAGCCAGCTGTATCTCATTTAACTGTCTAATATTGTACTAAATTAGTACTTGAAATAATCTATCATGAACATTATGAAAGCTAAGAGTAATATTTGAGGATGACACTCTTATGCTGTAAAGAGGTTAACCTTAAAAGATAATGGCACTTTAAAGGAATACTGTACTCCACCCAGAAATTATATATATATTTGTATCTGTTTTTTACTCATGTTGTTAGTAGCAATGGCCAAGAAATAATTTCAATCTTATATTTTTTATGGAAAATTGAGATATTATGTGAATTATTATTTTTCATATCTTTAGGGAATTTTTGATATTTTTGGTAATTACATACTGTCTTTTTAAATGTGCCTCCATTCTGTGTGTTTTGTGAAAGAAGCCCTTGAGATGGGGCTACTTTGACATCAGTATGGCTGGGCCCTCCCTCTGCGTGTATCTGAAAAGCAGAGCAAGAGATGCAGCCAGTGGGTCATTGTTATTATTTGAATTTTGTTTTAGTTTTGTAAGTATTGCTATTTTTCTTGCCGTAATTTTGTGTCTTTTTAATCATTTTCTGTTTCTGTTTTGAGATTTCTGTTACTAGACCATTTTAGTGGACTTACTTACTATGAATTGCCTTTTTAAGCAAATTCTTTTCCCAGTTTGTTCTCTGTTGAGCTTTATTTTCTACTTTTGTTAATAAATCTTTATTTACTTTTCTTAACATTTTTATGTGCTAGCTACCCATTGTCTGGGGTTTTTGCAATACTTTAAACCGTTAAGCCAGTTTTTCCCACTTTGGGCCTAGCCAACTTGAAGCCCTGCAGTTAGTTTTCTGGGCTAAGCTGGTCTGGGATGTCTCTTTTGGGCTGGTCAGCTCTGGCCAGCTTATGGTTATATTTGGAAGCCTCAACCCCACTTCATTAGGTTTGTGACAGGACTGACAAGTTTTGGGATGAATATCAAGGCCAAAATGAAGAGCAACAAACAAAGTCAAGGACATAAGCAATAGATCGATACACAAAGAAATGAAGCACAAAGATTTTTAGCAAGTAATAGATTTAATATATATATATATATATATATATATATATATATATATCCATCCATCGATTATCCAACCCGCTATATCCTAACTACAGGGTCACGGGGGTCCTCTATATATATATATTTATACACTAGGGGGCTTTGCCCCCTGCTTGCTTCGTTCCCCAAT
This sequence comes from Polypterus senegalus, assembly GCF_016835505.1. Lineage (NCBI taxonomy): Eukaryota > Metazoa > Chordata > Cladistia > Polypteriformes > Polypteridae > Polypterus > Polypterus senegalus. The sequence continues at coordinate 177,165,365 of NC_053156.1, read as the reverse complement.
CCCCCACCCTGCACTACGTGCCAGACACTTTGTGTGTCTGCCACTCGCGTATATGGATTTCATTTTCACCAAACAATAAATCTTTGAATTCTCACAGATACACCTCTTCATTGGGAAGAAATACTACTTTTCCCTGATGGCAAAACGAATTAGATGATCTACAAGTCTCCAACTTAAAGTTTAAATCCGAACAATATATTCAATCTCTTTTCGCTGTTCCATTATTTTACCGAGTAATAATTTCCATTTGTTTGCGCTAATGCGATCTTTACTATCACTTTTTTGAGACTTTCAAATTTTAGTACAGTACTTTCATTATCTCTAACCTGCTCTGCATGTGTATCGTGCTAACATTTTTGAACCCCTTTACAACATTCTACTTTGTGATCTACTCTTTTTCTTCTATTTCCAGCCCTGGGCATGATTAAATCTCTTGGCACAAAGTCTCATTTTGCAGGACTTGAAAGTATCTCTGTGAAAAAGTCACATATTGTACCAGGCTAAAAAGTCTTGTCCCATCCCAGTATTTTTTTATATAATACTATAATACAAGCGTCTCTGCCGCTCGCATTATGAAGGGGGGGCTGAACGCATGCTAAGGAGATGAGGATGGATCAGCTGCTGGCTTGCTGCTGCTGCTACCGAGCTGCATGTTCTGCATATCGTGCTGTGCATCGATCATTTAAAAGGATGTACAGCAGCTGTCCTTTAAGCCAGATGCTGCTACTGCCTTGCTGCATGATCTGCATGTTGGGCTGCGCATCAATCATTTAAAAGCCTGTACAGAAGCTGCTGCTGCCGTGCTGCGTGATCTGCATGTTGCACTGCACAACAATCATTTAAAAGCCTGTACAGCAGGTGTCCTTTTGTCTCACTACCTTGTCTCGCAGGACGTTAAAGTTGATATCTGTTGCAATGCATTACTTAGGTCGCGACCTCCAAGGATATGCCCAGAACAACCATCACGAGTGCTAACTACGGCATGGAGAAATACACACAACAGGAGATTAACAAAGTTCCTGTCACAATAGCCTTCATTGGAAAGCACAAATAAAAAACAATGTCAAAATATTTATGAAGAAAATTTCAGTTCACTCATGTTGCATGATCCATATGTGAGATACCCAGCTGTATGCTTGCAACATCACAGTATCCTAAACACATACATTTGGCTAAAATATGGTTAAATAAACCACTTCTGGAAAAGCCTCTAAATGAACAACTGTGTAGCAGGCCCAAACAAGAATGACCTTTTGAATTAAATTATTGTGAGTATGCTTTCATAATTTTTGTTGCAAAACACACACTAAAGATGTGAAACACCTGAAAAAAATATTCACAAAGCAATATTTCAGAAAACAAATGTATTTTATTCAGTCCTTAACACAGTTCAATTCTCTCCATTCCTGTACATTTTTTTCTCCATTACACCTTCATTTATTGGTCAGAAGTCCTGCCGGGTACTAGGTCATTTATTGGCTGCCATGTTTTTTTATGTCATATCAACATTTTGTGCAATAGAGAGAGAGATGAATATTTAGGAAATAAACACGAGGGTAAACATTATCAGATGGAAAATATGTGTTTGTGGTTCTTCAACAAGCAGAAGGTTAATTCAACAGAGCAGTTACACAAATTGTCAGTGTAAAACCCAGAAACATGACATTGTGGCTTTATGACCAACGAATGAGGTGAGACGAAAGTCTTCAATTCTAAACCTCAATCCAGTTTGAATGTGCTCCCCAGCCCTACACAACACCATTTTCCAGAAGTGATTTATTTAACAATATTATTGCAAAAATGTTTTCAAGACATTGTGAGAATACAAGTGGATATCTGACATATGTGTCATCAGTAAATTGGATGTTTTTCATGGATTATTTGATATTGTTTTCTGTTTGTTCAGCATTTATACTTAAAGGAGCTTATTATGTCAGGAAATTTGTTATCCCTTTTTCCAAAAAAGACTCCTTTTTGGCCATTACCACAAACAACATGGGGTAATCACACTTAAAAATAATATAATTTTTAAGTAGGATATTCCTTTAATAAATATATTACTCAAGAAATACACAATGTAATTCTGAAAAAAGTTTAAATATATAGAAAACAATCACTTTAAGGGTTTTCCTCAGTGTGCTCCCTTTATACCTTGGAGTTTAAAAATAATTAATGTAATGCCTGTGTATTGTGCTTGCTGTGTACACAGTAATAAACTTTTAAATTAAAAAATCATAATTTTTGTTGTAAGTAAAGGCTTTTGACCATGATTTAGATGAGTAGGATGAAAAGAATTGATAAATGTATGAATATCTTTGATTCTACTCAATCATAAAATAGCACTACTGATTTTTCTTTACCAGAAAAATACATTTGCAGTGGATATAGAAAGTACATAACCTGTCAAAATGATGTCATTTTTAGACTACAGCCTGACTTCAAAACATATTGCATCCAAGGTTTTTACTGCTATTCACCAATTTTCACACAAAATACCCAAGTGAAAAAGTGGGAAAAGGGATAAGATAATGTATTAACCTCAAAGTTATTAGTTGATATAAGCACCCTTTGTTTGAATTACTGCTATAATTTACTATGTAGCTCTGTTGCTTGGATGAGTTTATATTAATGGCAATGTCAGACCTGTCCTCAACACAAATATTTTTAGGTCTACTCAGATAGGTTACACTGAGTCACTTTCTCTAATAGATGTGTCTTATACTTTCTGTGTTTAATAAAGACACTTTGCAGATTTGTAGTTGAGGCCATAATTGTACCTCGTATATACTTCTCTGTCTGGGCCTCTATATATTTCAGGTTACTCTTATTCAACAATGAGTATTCTCTCTGGGAATAATTGCCACAAAACCACAATTTTGGTAGAAATCTGCTCATTCTTTCTCTCTCCCATCTCCCTGCCACCCTCTTTCTTTTTGAAACCCTGAATTCTTTAATTTAACTCTACTAGAACTTACAGTAGCTTGGATCAACAGATCATCAGGTCACATATTGAGAATTGGAAGTCTGCAGAGTGAAGTACGATAGGAGGTTGTTGGTGTTGTAATGGTTATTGTTGATTTAAGTTTCGCTTATTTTCCATCTTTCATTCTATGAATTCTACTTTTCTATAGCTGGTGGTGTGTGTTTCACCTCTCTCCCTAGTTTACTCAGGCATCTGTAACTCTGAATCTCCTAATGACCATTTTTAGGGCTGGGTTGGGTTACGTTTTGTTTTGGGTGTCCAGTGTGACTTTTTGATTGTTTACAAGTGCTTACACTGTTTTCCTTATAGGTACTTGAAATAAGTTTGATCAGAAAATGTCATCAGTTGTACTGATGTTTAGATTGTCAGGCAGTGAAACCCAGCAGTTGTACAATCCAGGCTCATTGACCCATTTAGCATTTAGATTTCAAAGATTTCTCCCCATCTGTCTCATTTTTTTAGGAAGTTTAAACTTTGTAACTCATTTTCTTAAGGTTGTCTATTTTGCCCAAGAAGTCATCATCCTGTATTGTATTACAATCTCCTGTCTTGATGCAAGTTCATTTATTTGCCTTATCAATATACTGTACGTTAATATTATTTTCATATTGTTACTGTGGTGTTTCATATTATTCTCGATTTTGTGTAGCTTGTTTCTGGTGCCATTTATTCACAGCTCCTGATGCTATTCTCCACTAGTATATTACCCTAGATACAATAACCTGTTATTCTTTAATTTAAAAATTTGATATCTGTAGCATTGTTGAAAATAATCTATAGCTAATTTGATTAGCCTTGTGAAAGAGGAAGAGTTTGTCAGGTGTATGTGCCTAAATTATGCTAACAACTGTACAAGTACTGATGTGCTTTCATCTGTTTCTAAAACACTTGGACTTCATTTCTTATACAAGTTTTAAATATTTGGTAATCAATTTAAGGTTTATATAAATGCAGTTTCACTTCAGAGGCTTGTACACAGTCATTCTCAGTCTGGGTTGTATGTTGTTACAGAAAGGTGGCACCTTTTTGTCTTGTAAGAGGATTATCATAGACATTTTCTTTGAATCTCTAGGTTAGAGTTAAGGTTAGGTTAGGTAGATTTATTATCCTGGAGGGAAGGTTTTTGCAGCGGTAATGTGCAAAAACATAAGGCACTATTACACAGATCCAATAAAATAAACAAAGACACAAAAACTGACAACCACTGTAATCAGATGTTATTAATGCAAAGATTAATAATTAATTTGAACAGTACAAAAAATAATTCAGAAATTAGCATTTAGCAGCATCCCCGCAAGCAAAAGAATTCAAAATGCTTATATCTCTTGGAAAAAGCAGTTCTTAAATCTGTACTTGTTTACCCTCGATGTCTCTTTTACTCTGCATAACTCTTATGTGGTCTAATCCATGAACAATGGTCATTATCGTCTTATAAGAGTATTTTTTATCTTTGTATGTTTAGCATCAGGAAATAAAATTTCTGTTTGTAGTCCCAGCTACTCCTGCTGATACCTCAGGTTTACCTTCCGGACACATGGCTTGCATTTGTATCAAGGAAGTGGCATGGGTCAGTAGCAAGGGTCACACAAATTCTTCTATAATGGGTGCTACTCTAAACCAAGACCTAATACAGTGGTGCTTGAAAGTTTGTGAACCCTTTAGAATTTTCTATATTTCTGCATAAATATGACCTAAAACATAATCAGATTTTCACTCAAGTCCTAAAAGTAGATAAAGAGAAACCAGTTAAACAAATGAGACAAAAATATTATACTTGATCATTTATTTATTAAGGAAAGTGATCGAATATTACATATTTGTGAGTGGCAAAAGTATGTGAATCTTTGCTTTCAGTATCTGGTGTGACCCCTCTTTGCAGCAATACCTGCAACTAAATGTTTCCGGTAACTTTTGATCATTCCTGCACACCGGCTTGGAGGAATTTTAGCCCATTCCTCTGTATAGAACAGCTTCAACTCTGGGATGTTGGTGAGTTTCCTCACATTAACTGCTCGCTTCAGGTCCTTCCACAACATTTCGATTGGATTAAGGTCAGGACTTTGACTTGGCCATTCCAAAACATTAACTTTACTCTTCTTTAACCATTCTTTGGTAGAACAACTTGTGTGCTTAGGGTCATTGTCTTGCTGCATGACCCACTTTCTGTTGAGATTCAGTTCATGGACAGATGTCGTGACATTTTCCTTTAGATCTCTGATATAATTCAGAATTCATTGTTCCACCAATGAAGGCAAGCCGTCCTGGCCCAGATGCAGCAAAACAGGCCCAAACCATGATACTACCACCACCATATTTCACAGATGGGATAAGGTTCTTATGCTGGAATGCAGTATTTTCCTTTCTCCAAACATAACGCTTTTCATTTAAACCAAAAAGTTCTATTTTGGTCTTATCCATCCACAAAACATTCTTCCAATACCTTTTGGTTTGCCCACGTGATCTTTAGCAAACTGCAGACGAGCAGCAATTTTTTTTTTTTGGGAGCAGTGGCTTTCTCCTTGTCTGACTGTGGATTGGTGGAGTCCAAACTCTTTAGAGATGGTTTTTTCCAGCCTGATGAGCATCAACAACTCTTTTTCTGAGGTCCTCAGTAATCTCCTTTGTTCCCACCAACATCCCAGAGTTGAAACTGTTCTGTACAGAGGAATGGGCTAAAATTCCTCCAATCCAGTGTGCAGGAATGATCAAAAGTTGCCGGAAACGTTTAGTTGCAGTTATTGCTGCAAAGGGGAGTCACACCAGATACTGAAAGCAAAGGTTCACATACTTTTGCCACTCACAAATATGTAATATTCGATCATTTTCCTTAATAAATAAATGACCAAGTATAATATTTTTGTCTCATTTGTTTAACTGGTTTCTCTTTATCTACTTTTAGGACTTGAGTGAAAATCTGATTATATATTAGGTCATACTGTATTTATGCAGAAATATAGAAAATTCTAAAGGGTTCACAAACTTTTAGGCACCACTGTACTTACTGTAACATGCATCTGCTCACGTGGACCAGTTAGTCTTGTGTTTCCTTGGGTTTGAACTGCAGTGTCCAGAAAATTATTACTCTTCCAACCATTTTGTCATGTTCATCAGATAAATCTTTCTTTTTCTCAGTTCATCATTCAGTGTCAGAATCAAATGACTTGTTCTGAACAGGTACCTGATAGTGATTTGGTCTTTACTTTGACCCTCATCATATGAATTCAAAAAGTTGTTGAAAATTCAGTGATGCCGGTCCATTCTGACTTTAATGCCCCTATTAGTAGTTGTCAGGTTGGACAGCAATGGGGTGGAGACCTACTTTTCAAAGGTTTGTTTCACTTCATCTTGCAAATATTTAGTCAGACTGATAGAAGGCAAACACCACACTTATTATATAGAGATGACCATACTAGTTATATAAAGGTTACCACACTCATTCATTTTGTAGTAAAAAATAAAAAACAAAAATTAGTTTGCTGCTTATTGACGACAATGACTTGATCAGCAATGTTGTTCAAATACTGTATCTTGTGGCATTCAAATATTGCTCTACTCATATCTCGGGGTCTAATGTGTAACATTAAAACACACACACATTACACTAAAATTGCCAGCATGTATGACTCATTTTTTCCATATCCTTGTTCACCCATCAGCATGGCTCAGCAGGTACTAATGTTTCCATATGACATGTTCCTTACTCAATGCAATATCCGTTTCTTTTCATTCATTAATAGAACCTGAACCTGATTAGGTCATTAGCTGGCATATCCATCTGTGACATATATGACAAGTTCTACTTTTTCTTCCTCTTTTTGCACCACTACTGCATTTACCTTTTTCTTGTTGGTTAACAGAAGTCTGTCTGTTAACTCTGCACAAGTCATGCCAGCCTTCATTTTCCCTTTCTATCAATGGATTTTTTCCAGCCACAGGACCACCATTGAGTTTTCTGGGGGGAGCCCTCCTTTGGCAACAGATTTGCTGTCCGTTTTACAGGATCTTTCCTACACTACATCATATCACACACACACACAATCATTTTATTCTGCATGTTAAGCTTTAAAAAATGACGAAAAATTATCTTTATTAATAAACTGTAATGTGCTAGGATGATAAGATGGTGGGCATTTGTAAACTGAACAAAAGTGAAGAGATGACAACAGGCAGATGTGGTACTGGCTATATGTAGATAATATATTTTTCAATGGTGTTAACAGTGTGAGCAAATGGCCTGCCTCATCTACAGGTATAGTGATAATGTGTAGGCAGGCACTAGATGGCTGTGTACTTTAAAAAAATAGAAGGCTTATACAGTAATGGCTGTGTGTTGTAAAAACTTAAAGAGACATTAGAGAATTTTTTTTTTCACAGACACTAATTTCATGGACCTCTGGGATAAGCAAAGTGCTATGATTTTTTTCCCTGCAATGTTAGGTAACAGCTTAGTGCTCCTTTTTTGGAAAGGTGCAGTACAGTGTCCTGTTATGTTAAATTAGACATGGCAAAGAACACTATATAAAATGGGGCAGCAAGTGGGATCACTTAGAGGAAGGTCTCATGGCTTCCAAATTGTTTTTCTTGATGTGAGAATCCATTTCTAGAGATTTGCCTGGAAATCATCCAAGGATAGCTCAGTGATTCAGAGGATGAGCTGAGCAAGGGCTCGGATTGGCAGTGAGGCAGTGTGGCCAGAGTTTCTGGTGACAATAAAAGAGAGAAGGTGTGGGAAATGTGTATGGTACATGGACCAACCATCCCACAAAGACTTTGAAATGTGTGTGCCAGAGGGACAGCTAGGTTTTATTTGTCTTCCTAATTTGTTACTTGCTGTTCTCACATTTTTATTTTTCCTTGAGGTTTATTTTCTATAAATAAAAGGCAATGTGTGGCACACAGTAATCCTTGTCTCCCAATACTGGCTTGAGAGATTTACAGTGGACCTTTAATAAATCTCAGTATCAGTGCTGTCAGTGCTCTGCACTATGTTATATATGAAAAAGTAATTTACATATCATGTACTGTGTGTTTGCACATAAAAGGCGTGATTTAGTTTTCTCTGTTTAGTTGCTTGCATTCACAATGTAATACACATCATTGTGGTGTTTTGTTAAATAAATAAAAAAATCCAGTTTAGGTTATATGTGCAGCTCTACTGTGTTACTAGACAGATGAGAATACAACATGCACTGTCTGACCCAAGTACCATCTGTAAGGAGTTTACGTGTACTATCAATGTCCAAGTACTCTGCTTTCTTGCTAGGTCACAAACATGTATTGGTTAAAATATTTGGTTAGTAAATTGTTCTTGTATATAAAACCATATAACTGTACACTGTGAAGGACTAATCCCGATCTGGTATTTGTATTTGCCAAGCAATTTATGCTGTTGGAAAGCTCCAGCTCCTCCTGACCCTTAATTGAAATAAGATGGTCAGAAAACAGATGCATAAATGGATTGATCCATGGTTTAATAACACGGAGGAATATGTTATCTACAACTACACAATAATTACCATTAATAAGAGGTATGTTCTAAATATAACGGTAAAATTAAATATGCAATCATAAGAACTGACAAATGAGAGAGGACTGTTTAGTCCTTTAGGTACCCACACAGTCTGCTCTGCTCGAGATGAATTCTTTGAGTCTGTCAGAGTACATGTCCTTAACTTCTGGGATGCACTTGGTTGCTCTCCACTGCACAGGTTCAAGTGCTGCTATGTCTGGTGACCAGAACTGCACACAATACTTCAGATGAAGTCTCATTAGTGCATTATACATTTAAGCACGAAGACATTTGATTTATATTCAACCGTTTTTTTAATATAGGCCTACCTTAAGATTTTATTTGCCTTTTTGAATTGCTTCTGCACATTGCATAGACAATAAAATTGTTGTGTCAACATAAACCCCTAAATCTTTTTCAGGAGTTGCTTGTACCCCATCTTTTATTTTTGATTGACTAGGGGGCTCCACCCCCTACTCACTTCGCTCACCCATACCTGGGTTTGGTTTACCGGATAAACAATTTAAAGAGATTGTTATTTTCATGGGAGTTGTTACATATGCATTATTTTCACTTTCACTTTAAAACCTTTGTAAAAACAATATTCTTCCTTTATTTCCTGCCCCGGGCGTGGTTAAATCTCTGGGAGTCTGAACACACAATAAAGAGATGCGGTCGGTTCAGCTGCTGTCTTGCTGCTGGTGGCGAGCTGCGTGTTCTGCTTGTCACGATTTGCTTAGATCATTTAAAAGCCTGTACAGCAGCTGTCCTTTTGCCACTTCGTGTCTTTGTCTCTAGCGTTGTGTACAACAAGCGTGGGTGGGCAGAGCAGGGTCAGGGCTGAACTCACACTGAGATGAGCTTGGATTATCTGCTGGCTTGCTGAAGCTACTGCTGGCGAGCTGTGTGTTCTGCTTGCTGTTGTTTTAAGAGCTGGGAGCACCTGAAGCGTGTCTGCCAAACACATTCCAACAACTGCTAGGTTATTATGTCCGTGAAGTTGTTTTAAATTGTTTGTAAGTAGGGCGTGAAGTGCAACCGTCTCACAGGTTTTGCTTCCTAAGGTAGTAATGTCTAGTCTTGCGTGTTGTTAAAGTGTCTCTCCGAGATGATCAGGTCTCACTCGCTTTGCTCAAACTCCCACCCCTGAGGCGTGCTACGCTCTTGCCACTTCGCGTCTCTCCCACTAACGTTGTGAAAGGGGGAGCAGCTACTGGCTTTGTGCTGCTTCTGCCAAGGTGCATGTTCTGCTTGTCGCGCCACATGTCAATCATTTAAAGGCCTGTACAGCAGCTGTCCTTCTTTCTCACTGCCTTGTCTCGCATGATGGTAAAGTTTCTCTTGCAGGATATGAAATTGTCTTCTGAGAAGAACACGTCTTGTCAACCTGGTCTCAATGCCAAGATTTTTTTTAATAATACAGAGATGTTCCTTTTGCCTACATGTAGCACTTTGCATTTTACCAGATTAAACTTCATTTTCCAAGTGTTTGCTCTGTTCTGAAGCTTGTCCAGACCATTTTAAATTCTTTTTGTTGTCTCCTTGGTTTCTTCCATTCCTCCAGTTTAGTATCATCTGCAAATTTTGCAGGTTTACTAACTATACTGAAATTAGTGTCATTAATATAAAGCAGAAAAAGTAACAGTCCAAGGACAGACCCCTGAGGGACTCCATTGATCAATTTGCTCCACGTAGAAATGTCAAAATGAATCTTTGGTGCAGGACTGTATCAAAGGCTTTTTGCAAATTTAAGTACAATATGTCATATTCTTTGTTTTTGTCAACCATTTTAGTTGCCTATTCAAAAAAATCTGAAAGATTGGTTAGGCAAGATTTTTTTCTCATAAACCCAATCTGGCCGTTATTTAGTTCATACTAGCATAGCCAAACACCATGAAAGGTTTTTCATTATATATATATATATATATATATATATATATATATATATATATATATATATATATATATATATATATATATATAAATCCATCCTTTATCCAACCCGCTCTATCATAACTACAGGGTCATGGGGGTCTGCTGGAGCCAATCCCAGCCAGCAAAGGGTGCAAGGCAGGAACAAATCCTGGGCAGGGTGACAGCCCACCGCAGGACACACACACACCCACACACTAGGGACAATTTAGGATCGCCAATGCACCTAACCTGCATGTTTTTGGACTGTGGGAAGAAACTGGAGCACCCAGAGGAAACCCACGCAGACATGGAAAGAACATGCAAACTCCACACAGGGAGGACCCAGGAAGCGAACCCAGGTCTCCTTACTACGAGGCAAAAGCGCTACCACTGCACCACCCTATATAGGTATTTTTCTAATTTATTTCTTACTTTAGTTTTCATATTTCTAAATAAGCACGGACTCATATTTTGACAATATTTAACTATAATTATATTCTTGCTTCATATTACATGTATGGTAACCACACATAGTTATTTGGGTACAGCACAATTACACAAGTGATACATTACAGGAAACTAAACTTAACAGTTAGACTAAATAGACCTACTTTCCAACCAACAGGAAATATACTCTCTGTCTACCACAACTAATCCAAAAAATTCACTGCATATTTTAATTCCTCTATACAGTATAGGTTTTGTAACACTGCAGTTCTAACTATTTCACTAAAAAGTGAACATAACTAAAGAACACATGTTAAAATTAGATTTTTGTTTCATTTTTCCACCTTATAGTTCTTTGATTCCTGTTATAATTTTAATTTTATTAATCAGGTTGGGCTTGGTGGCACAGTGCTTAGTGCTGCTGTTTTAACTCTCATAAGACCTAAGATCAAACCCAGGCATTATATCTGTCTACAAGGAATTTATACAGTCTTTATATGATATACCATGCAAGTGGATGTCTCAAATTCCTTGGAATTTCACTAACAGTAGTTAGTGACTGTTGGTATAAGTGGGATTGTGCCTCTTTCAGGAATAGGCTTTAGTGTCATATGCACCTTTATTGGTAAATATATGCGTGGTTTCTGTATAATTTGCAGCATTATAGGCAGTAAGTACAACATCAGAGCATTATCATTATTTGTCTGTATGGATAGAGTGGATATTATGGGAGTGCTGGGCACGTCCCATTATTGACTTTTGCCTGAGAGAATCAGAATCATTAATAGTATTCCAGGCAAATATGTAGACAATTTATATTATCTGAACCTCAGAACAGAAGAATTTTACAAATAAGAGACCACACAGTTAATTAAGGTGCTTTTGGCAACTAGAAAAATTAGCAGTTTGAATGCAGCACTTCAGGAATCAATTCTCATTTGGTTACATTACACAAGTTTGTAACCCCCTACAGCGCTTGTCTGCTGTACTTAATCTAATTTTATGGTTTTCATTTGCTCATATAGACAACCTGATTACTTATGCATATAGGATTATATAATCCTAACAAAAATGCTTGAAAGAAACCCCTTAATACATTATAATTTTGAAAGAGTGAAAATCATTTTAACTGGTGTTGATTTTTTATGTTTTGCAGGGTTTTTTTTTTTACAATATACAGTAGATAGTGGGAATTGTAAGGTTGCAATGCCTTAGGAGTCAGTTGCTTTTAAATATTTTCATGAATAGATAGATAGATAGATAGATAGATAGATAGATAGATAGATAGATAGATAGATAGATAGATAGATAGATAGATAGATAGATAGATATTTTGTTGGCTGAAGCTGCTCACTGTTAGCGTGTCAGAGAGAGGATATGCAACATTTTCATGATGGCACTCAGTCTTCTTTTTATTCTGTCCTTCACTACTACCTTCAAGGGGTATTACAGCACAGATAACTGCACTAGTCATCATAGAGTTATAAAACATGGTACTACTGACATTAAAGGAACACAGTCTTCTAAAAAGAGTCTGCTCTTCCCTTCCTTATATACAGTAGTTCATCTGTATTATGACCTTCCCGTCCACTCCATGAATTGGGACAGGGCCAAAAAGCCCTTTGGTGCAGCAAATGTCAGTTCCTTGGTATTAAGCTGCAGACAATTCTCTTTGCACCACTAAACAAAGTTCTCGACCTGACTGCTGTACTCTGTATAATTCCCCTTATTAGTACACCTCATTTGTCTAGAATCATCTGAGAATTTCTGCAAGTGACATGACTTGGTGTTATTATTTGTAGTTTGAAGTGTACTGGGTGAAGAGCAAAAAAGACAGGATTGATTCTTGTGGTGCTCCATTGTTGTTTACATCTACTGTATATGAGAGACACAGTCCTTGAACCTCAAAAACTATAAAATGCCCAACAGTCCATTTACAAGGACACCAAAGGCTCTTTCACCTGTATATCTCTGCATATATCCCTTAACAAGTATAGCTGAATGGTATTGAAGGGACAGGAGAAATCAAAAAACATAACCCTTACAGTAGTGCCAACCTTGTCCAGATGGGAGTAAGCATTATGGAGCAAATAGATAATTGCATCGTCCACTCCAATCTGCAATGGGTCCAAGTGGCCTTTCACAAGAGAACACATATAGTCCACAACCAGCCTCTTTATGATATGAGATGTAAGGGCCACTGGTCATAAGTCATTAGGTGAAGAAGTGGCTGCCTTTTTTGGAACTGGAACAATACAGGTTTTTGACAGTAGCGGCATCATGAAGAGCTTTGGTGACAGACTGAACAGGTAATAGAGGATAGCACAGAGTTAGTCAGCACAGCTTTAAGAATTAAAGGACTGACTCCATCCAGTTCTGCACCTTTTCCCATATGTAATCCAGTTACATCATTATCAAATTCCTTGACTCCTGATGCAAAATTGGCTTTTAGTGCCTTTACTGAATTGTTATTTTGTAACGGACGACTCACTATCCAAAACCGGCAGCTACACCACCAAGACCCGTGGCCTGTTGCTGAGGACGTTAGACGTTAGACCCGACAAGCCGTACTTCTTCCAAATAAAGCTCTCCCAATCGACGATCTAAAATAAAACCAAAAAACAAACCATATGCAAAATAATAAAGTGAGTATATATTGATAAAAAAGAAATGAAGAAACTCCAAACTATATATATATATATATATCATACCCCAACCAACCCCGACATAACATTCAACCCCAAAAGTGTCTGGCGGAGAGTAATAATGAAAAGAAAAAGTGCAGCACAAAGTTAATATGCAATACACACCCTCCCTTGACCCCACACTAAATACGAACTCAATGAGACACACAGAAAGTACGAAATGCACATAAAAGTCCAGAAGATTTAACGGAAAATGGATAATGTTTGTAGATCTGGTTCAACTGGAAAAATTGTCCTACGGAAATTATACGGATGAAAATGATGGCTTGCTCCTCTCCCCAAACAACAACTAACAGTCTCACCATGCTTATCCTTGGTATGTGGCGTAATCCAGAAACCCAGGGTTCTGTTGTGCAAAGATGTTGTTGTCGGGCATTGAAAGTGGCAGGTAGACAAAGGTGTGAATGATTTGGATGTGTGCTTTCTTCTGTCTCTGTAGCGAATTGGTGGTCTAGTAGAATGGAATTTTTTTCCTTTTCTTTCTGTCCCTTCATTTAAATAGTGAATGATCAGATGCAGGTGATGGGATTGACAGGATCAATTATCATGAGGGACCACAGTTCCACAGTGTTATCCTTCCCCTTTTGTTTTGAGGTGAGCATATTTACATACACACAGATCACGTAAACTGAACAACACGACAAAAGACGGGACTCAGCACAAAATACATTTACGCCGACATTAATCATGTAGCACTGCTACAATTTAACTTGGTGGAAAAACTGTAAAACTAATAAAAATGTATTTCTTTTGTTAAAATTAATGTCTTCATCTTGTAGTTTTTGATATGTGAAATTCCACTAATAAGATAGCAAGTACATTTAAACTGGATATTATTTTCTGATAGGTAGTCATCTTTAGGAAATACAGAAATTTCTTGAACACCTTGTCTTCCTGAGTTGTAACTCTATGTGGCAGTCCAGGTTAGCTCCATACTCCCTGTTATATTCGAAAGCCTCTTGAACCCAAACTGTGGATAGTTATAAACCAAGATGAACCAGGCAAATGAGGACACACACATGCACCAAGGGGTAATTGCCAGTGCTTTTATTAACATCAATCATAAAATCAAACAGTGTTCAAAATGTCCAGTGCATCCAATTAATCATCAATAAATACATAAATAATTCCTAAAAATATATTGTCCATGTGTCAAATAATAAATATCCAATTCCATTAAACAAGGTTAAAATCACAGGCAAGAATCTATTCTTTATAAAACCTCACATACAAGCCCTGGTGCATTCTTCTAAAACTGACATCTCTTCTGCTTACCCAGCAAGGAATTCTGCAGCCAGAGAAAACATCCCCACAACAGGCAGATCAAACTTTCTTCACAGCTCGGGTCCCTGCAGAACCATGGGCTCCCAACAGTTCGCCTCACTCACCAACTCTCGTTTCTACTTCTTAGCCTTACACAAGAGCAAGCATCAAGCCACTCCTGCTACCTCAAAAATGCACAGCTGGAGTGACCCTCTTTAGCCTCTTCAAGCTTCAGCCCAACACTCCTTTATGGGGCTCTCTACCTGGCTGCCTGCCTCTATCCCCTGGCACACTGGCATCTCTTGATCTTTCTTTCTTTCTTTCTTTCTTTCTTTCTTTCTTTCTTTGTCCCTCTCAGCCATGCAGGCATCTCTTATATTGCCCGATCAGGCACAGATGAGACCCTCCAACCATTACAAGGTGTGAATGTGGCACTTGACTGATCCTACCACATTTGCATATGAGTGTGCAAGCAGTCAAGCAGTGCAATCAAACCCAGAGCAGGACCATCATATTCACAAATGCACCCTTTCCGAGTTTGCACACTCTCGGGACACGATTATCTATTTACAAATCTGCACACCGCCCACACTTATCACTTTCGACCACTTAACATATTCCAATAGAGTGGAAATTAATATTTTCTATTGGTTCTGGATTGTCCTCAGCCCTCATAAATGACATACCTTGGTGCTCTTTAATTTGAACACCAAAAATGGAAGGTAAGAGGGGAAAGGATACAAGCAAAGAACAATAAAACAAATCCGTCCTGCATGGGCCAACATAAACAGGTGTTTTGGATCAGCTGGAAAAGGCATGCTAAACTAATTTACCTTCATATACCTCCCAGATATTCTTCCTTTTTAAGTGTTGTTTCTTTCTTGATTTCTTATGACATCAGTGTCTAGCCACTCTTCATCCCTAATGTTCTGCAAAATTTAAGCATAACTGTCGTTGGCAGAGATGGCATTTTTAAAACATAAATGAATCAGGGTAGTTCATCAAGTTATTAATTCCACAGGGTCAGACCAACCTGCAGTGGCCTTTCAATGTTACTTCATCCATAAGCCTTTATATTCACTTGAAATAGTATAATTGAACAAAATACCTAAGGGACCTTCATATCTTGACTTGATATTATTTTTAGAAATGTTAGCTGAATTAAGAGTGACATGCTATACTGATGTGAAAAAGAAAGTACATCATCTTTCAGGTCTGTAGTTTTACATATGAGAACATAACTATCAATCATCTAGTTCCTCACCAGGGGCCTCATGCATAACGCCGTGCGTAGAATTCACACTATAACATGGCATACGGACAAAAGTGGAAATGTTTGTAAATCTATATGCATAAATCTGTGCGTTCGCCAATTTCCATGTTCTTCCGCTACATAAATCCCAGTCAGTGTGAAAAGTAACGTAAGTGCATGCGCCTGCTGCCACTCCCAAACTCCTCCCATAATTACGCCTCTTTGAATATGCAAATTAATATAAATAGCCCTTACGCTCAGCATTCTGTGAAAAGGCAATTGCAAAAGCATGGGGGTAAATAGAAGAATTTCAGCGAATACCAAGTGGAGGCAAAGAAAAATGTACTATTTGTTGGTTTAAACAGTGTAAACAACAAAGGAAGCTGATCGAGTGACATAGAGTGTCGGAAAAATTTGAAAGCTCAAGTTCACAAAGTCGCACAGTGGCCGAAATAAAAAAGAAGTTGTCAGATATCAAAGTCACCATAAAAAGGTGAGTCATAGCTCGCCATCTGAGTGTCATATGAAAGCTTATTAGGGTACAGAGAAAAAAAAAAGGCACACAGTGGGAAAAAAGCATGAAATGTCAACTTTAATCTCAAAATTTCCACTTTAATCATGTAGTTTATTTTGTCATTAAAGTAGAACATTATAAACTTCATCTTAAAATCGTTTAATTTACTAGTTTCTCAGAACCCATCGTAACTAAAGTTGCACGTTAAATGCTTTGTTTTGTAGTTGATCTTCTATGTGCTCTATGTGTGTGAATCACTAAGTGCTTCTTAAACGCGTTTTCTCTTCCTCCGACAGGACACAGAATCCATTACATTCGTAATATTACAGTGTTAAAATACTGAGATGTATACTTGATATCATTTTCCTGATGATATGAGTTAAAGCATGTTATTAAACATGGGAACACAGTGGCGCAGTGATTGTTCATGCCTCACACAAGATGCTTGCTGCGCCGTGTGCGACTTTCAATGAAATAATTTATTGCAGCAGTACTGTCTCTTTCAAACATACTAACCCCCAATTCCTGTCCTTACTTTTCTTTCTCCAAATACCCAATCGCCACACAATCAGCTCTGTAATAGACTTTAAGCAATCTGTAAGCTTAGAATGCCAATTCTTCAAAACCTTTAAGGAACATTGAAATATCTTTGTAGTACATGTTAAATTATTCTATCCATCTAGTATCAAGCCAGTCCCAGCAAGAATACACCGTGAGGCAGGAACAATCCGTGAATGGGGCACCAGCTCCTTGCTAGTGCTGCGGCACCGTGTCCTCACATGTTTAATTATTAACAATATAGATTATTTAAATGAAGTTAAAGTTTTATTTGTATAATATAACAAACACATTTTGCTGCATTTCATCTTAAAATTGATATCGTCATCATATGTAAATACGCACTTTATAAAGTGGCTCAGGTTTTTCAATATTATAACTGTAGTGCAAGTTTACAGTGAGGTGATTGTACTTATAAGTACAAAGCATTCTACAAGGAACACTTGATGGACTGATTGAGTGCGTTTATAGTTCTTGGGATGAAACTGTTCCTGAACTGTGAGGAAAGGCTCTGAAGCATTTGCCATATGAGAGCAGTTCAATAGGCAGAGCGCATGGCTGAGGCAGCATGTGCTTGATGCTGTATCCCGATAATTCTCTTTCCGATCAGCTGCTGTACAGCTGTGATTCACCCTCAGATACAGTGATATAAATACTCCAAGAGGTGCAGTGAGAGTAATGTGGAAAAAGATGATGTGGCAACCCCTAATGGGAGCAGCTGAAAGAAGAAGAAGAAAAAGGTGCAGTGAGAGTAACAATGCTAAAGCAACTATGGTATTTAGAATAGTTTGACCATTCTGTGGACCATTATATTGTTACAGGTTAATTACAATCAGATGCATTAAACTAATAAACAATATGCGGTTAATTTCAGTGTATTTATAAAGCCGCGTCAGTGATGTGGATCTAAAAATGAAAGGGAAACCACACTAGAACAGTAGCACTGCTTTGACGCTGGGTGCCGCCAGTTTGCAAAACCGAGCACAGAACTAGTGTAAGCCAGGGTGTGAGCTAACGTGGAAATGTGCGTGGCTTTACGCTATGTTTAGGTTTTATACATTGCGATTTGAACGTGGAAATGGGTGTTTGCAACATTTTTGTGCGTATGCACCATTTATACATGAGGCCCCAGCTCTTGAAAATGAGATAAATCTATCCTCAGGTGCCAAACAGCTCAACACATTTTAACTTGCCGCTATTTATTTAACAAAATTAAGACGTGTGAATAAGTTACTTTTTTGTCAGTTAAGTTGGTAATTAGAGCCAAGGGTGCTTTCTTAGTGGATGATAGGGAAGGCTAACACCTTGATATAAAAGGCAAACTTTTGACAGTTCATTCTGAAGCATTCAGATTTGTAGCACTTTGCAAAGCCAAGACAATACTAGCAATAATACCAGAAGATATTTGTTGTTATTGTTGTTATGACATTACGCTACTATTGCAGTTTTCATGTTTGCTGTTGCTGTGCACTGTTGTCTACTACCAGTCCAGCACTGGCTGCATCTGACATAAAGGTGCCATGCTTATAAAACATAATGATGAGCATGGGTTAGCAACTTAGTTAGTCTTTTTTTGTTTTTGTTTTTGTTATGAATGGCTAACGTTTCTACTAGGGCTTTGACTTTTGCTTTGTTTGGTGTTTGAAATGGCCTAGTCCATTCTCAGTTCCATTGAGATACTGCGGCAGGATCCTAAGAGGGCTGTGCATAAACACATACATTCAGAATATTAACAACCTGAAGCAGTGTGGTTGAGTAGAAGAGGCCCAAAAAATGTAATGTCGCAAAGTAACACACATCTCTGGTACAGATCTGGCAGCATTATGAAATTCAATGTACTCTCTGCTTTTGTGATAGTAGCGTATTGCACACGTGCAGTGCAAAGGAGGCAGGAACTGCAAATCAGGTAGCCATAATTGCCTTCTCGGATGTTCCTGTATATGACATTTAATAGCCTTTCAGGATAATTACTACATTTACATATTATTTGTTAGAAACATAAGTATAATGTGAGTAACAAGATTCTAGTCACATCAGTAAATGCAATGTGATTACAAGAAATGTAATTAGATTATAGGAACGTATTGTGTTTTAGTACGATTCACACAACAATGCAAATCCATTGCCATACAAGATTAAAATGATCTAATTATAGGATTAGATTATTTGTTAGTTATGTGTGTACATGTAAAACCACCAAATGATGGCTTTCTTAGTTTTTTTATAAGTCTTTATATTTACAGTATGTACATACTATATTAGAGTAATGTGCAAAAAACAGACCACCCAAGCAAATTATTTTTTAAGCTAATTATGTGGACAGTATGTGTTTATATGCTTATGTAAAATATACATACATATAAAATTAGAATAAATACAAATAACCTTTGATACAATAGAAAATAACAAGAATATCTTGTTATAACAAGATATATAGAATATAACAAGAAAATCTCAATTTTCAGAAATTTAGAAGAGCAAAGATTTGGTTCCCAAAATTCTCCTTAAGGAACCTTGGGTGTCCTTTTTGTTTGTTAAAGACTACCAGCAGCTTACCTGCTTCAAAGTAATAGGTAATGATATATAGAAAAACACTTGTGACAGTCAGTGGTTTGGAGTACACTGGTCTCCATGTCAAATATGCAAATGTTAAGTGAATGCTGAATGGGCAGACATTTTGCTGACCATACAACATTTGTGGGGACCCTATTTTTGGTTCCTCCCTCTCTCTTATTTTATTACCAATTCTTTTTGTTGCCCTCACACTGGGTTCCCACACAGCTCATACTAACCGGGTTAGACTCAGCAGTTAACCAAACCAGCACATTACTAGAATGTGGGAGGTCATGCTGACTCTACACAGGCAGTGCCTGGCCTGGGACTTGAACCCAGTGCTCTATAGTTACTGCTAGCCACAGTATCACTATGACTATCTTTTTTAATGCGTTGCCAGTGACCATTTTCTTCTAAATTTATTTATTTATTTATCCATCCATTATCCAACCCGCTATATCCTAACTACAGGGTCACGGAGTCTGCTGGAGCCAATCCCAGCCAACAGAGGGCGCAAGGCAGGAAACAAACCCCGGGCAGGGTGCCAGCCCACCGCAGATTATTTATTTATTTTTCAGAAAATTTGGATTATCTCTAAAAATAACATCATTTTTTCATATAAAAAAATCATGTCAATTTAATTTTCCTTCTTCTGTCTTTATGTTTGGAAGTGTATTAAGCTACCAAGGTCAACAAAAAGCTATGTAGTTATCAGTAGCTAAAAGATGAGGAAAATGCAAAAACAATTCTCATTACCGTGGTAAAGACTGAATGAGTGCAATTTGTTTGATAAATATAAAAACTATTATTGAAGACTGTCCTTATCAGCACTAACTATAGCATCCATTGTTAAGATGTTTAAGGCTGCTCAAGGACGTTCTATTTATGTCAGGCAGATCATTCTCAAACCTTAATACTGCTTTTTACTGTTTCAGAATGCTATGTTAAATCCAGTGGCAAGTGACTGGAAAAGCCATTCTTCGAGCTCATTTTATAATGTACATTATAACATGGGATTATATAAATTAACGTTCATGTATTAAATAGTCAGTCAGTCATTTTCTAACCTGCTTAGTCCTGAACAGGGTCACAGGGGTCTGTTTGACCCTGCCCAAACTAGCACAGAGCTCAAGGCAAGAACAAGCCCCCGACACACATACACACAGACACCCCAACCACACAATAGGACCAATTTTGGATCACCAATTTACCTAACCTGCATGTCTTTGGAATGTGGAAGGAAACCAAAATTTGCACAGATATGGAGAGAGCATACAAACTCCATGCAAGGAGGACCTGGGACACATACCCTGGTCTCCTTAGTGAAAGGGAGCAGCTCTACCACTGCATCACAGTGCCACCCACATACTAAGTACAAAATTATTACTCATTTATGGAAAGGAAGAAATTTACAAGATAAAACTTGTCACACTGCATTATTACAAAATTAAGACTTAATAGCCTATTGATCTCTGGCTACATGTTATAAGTTAATCTCATTTTTTACTGCCCTAGTCATGGAGCACACCAATATAAAGCATAATTTCTGGAGACTTTCATACTTATCACCTCTGTAAAATGTGGATGTGAAAATTGGTTTGCTTGATTATTGCGCAGCTCATGTATTGATGTACAGTTTTGATGCTAAGGTGTTCTATGGGAGTTAATTTTCCTGAATAATAATAATAAGGCTTATACCCAATTCTACAAATAATGAATTTATAATGATTTGTACATTTATGCCATTATAATTTTCATTTTTTTTACCTTGTGCACATATTCTGGTTTATTTTTTAAGTGTTAAATATTTTTTATATCATGTTTATTTATAATTTATAAAACCATTTGGTTTACCATAGGCATTGTCATTTCATCTTCTATGTTTGAAGCAGTGGGGATCTGCTGGCATTACATAGTTGTGTTTTTCAGCTTCAAGCTTAGTTCAATGTTTCGAGCTTAGTTACTTTGGTACTTTTGATCTTCTGGTTCTGACGTAAACACATTATTTTGACTAGAATTTTTCTCAATATTTTAATATTTTCTGCCTTTTTCAAATGTGTTAGTACAGAAATACAGCTGCTGTTTCTATGACAGATGAGTGGCTTTTTTTCCTCAGCCAATTAATATAACATATCAGTTTATTACTTCCACTAAAACAAAAAATAATATCTACAGCAAATAGTTTAAATCTCAATAAGAAAAATCCTTTGGGGTAGGCAGTAGGCTGTAATAAAAACTAAAAAAATCAAACAAGAATAACCACCATTTATGTAATGTATAACCAGTGCAGCAACATAAAAATATCTTAAGGAGCAGGTAATTGTTAACAATGAGTGATCTGTCAGTCAGTCAGTCATTTTCCAGCCCTCTAAATCCTAACACAGGGTCACGGTCGGTCTGCTGGAGACAATCCCTGCCAACACAGGGTGCAAGGCAGGAACAAACCCTGGGCAGGGCGCCAGCCCACTGCAGGACACACACCCACAATTTAGGATCACCAATACACCTAACATGCAGACACGGGGAGAACATGCAGGCTCCATGCAGGGAGGACCTGGAAAGCGAACCCAGGTCTCTTAACTGCGAGGCAGTGCTACCACTGCGCCACCATGCTGCCCATGAGTGATCTGTTTCAACAAAATAGTTTTTTTACAGGATTTATTTATTGTATTTTTAACCTCCACCTACCACTGGTTTTATTGGATTATTTATTTATTTGCAACACTGCACTATTTATTTAAACACTTTGTTTTAACTGTTTCTTAATAAAAGCACTTTACCCATTTTTGCACCATCCCCTTGTTTCGTGATGTCCTCACTGATCAGCTCATCCAGTTACATTACCAACGGTGTCAGGTTCAAGAGGTCCCAGAAGCCAGTTGGGAGCATGGAGCAGAACCCACATCGTCACAGTATTACCGTGTGGTCACGTAGGCACAGTAGAGAGAGAGAGTGGTTGGGAGCATGCGTGTGCTACATGGTTTCTCTCTCAGATGGGCTTTAGCATATCATAATCCCTTGTACCAATACCATGAGCTTTTTTAATTCGATTTATACGACTGACATTATAAAATACCAGAAATCATACTGTAAAATCAAGTCCCGACTTATCCGTGTGAGAACTTATCCGCAAGTATATACGGTACTTAATAGATATCAATATATAAAAGTAAAGGCTAAATATATATAAATTTACCCAAGTTAATGAGGATACATCCTGAAAATATAAAATGAAAACAATGAATATAATGAAAACAGCAAACAATCCCACTTAATAAAGGCACTCAGAGAACAGGGGACATGCAGGGAATATATAAAAATGTACAGAATGTAATGCCAAAAAGGGAAAAAACTTCCTTATGCATTGTAATTGTCAAGGAAAATAGGTATGTCTAGAATTACCAAAATTCAACCTGAAGAACATCCGTTGTCAAACTTGGTTAACCTCCTTAGCGTTAACACCGAGTGTGACTCAGGCATGGACTTCTATGTCAATATAGTTAAGCCTGCATCACATTCAGGGTGAAGTGTAATGATCTGCTGTATACTGTTAAGCCTGAATATCTTTTGAGACAGTATTCAGCAGACATCCATCCATCCATTATCCAACCCACTATATCCTAACTACAGGGTCAAAAAAAATGTAACAAAAATAAAAAAATATTATTTTTTACAGCCAACACAGGAAACAAACCCTGGGCAGGGTGCACACAAGCACCAGGCACAATTTAGAATCGCCAGTGCACCTAACCTGCATGACTTTGGGAGGAAACCCATGCAGAGAACATGCAAACTCCATGCAGGGAGAACCTGGGTCCCCTAACTGCGAGGCAGCAGCGCTACCACTGCACCATCGTGCCACCTCAGCAGACATCTAATGGATAAAATAGCAGTGAAAAATCATGACTGTTTCTATTACCCTGTCACTTTATGGTTAGTCAACTTAATATTCAAGAGCAGGGTGGAGCCTTCAACTTAAAACATAATAACAAAGGAAAAAACGAGTTTTCGAAGAAACTGAAATTGAATCATTGCTCAAATTAAGCAGTAGTGTTGACATTATGATTTGATCATAAGTCCTTGACAAGGACACCTGGTTGATACATTATGACCTGCCAAGTTTCAGGTATGTTTGCATTTGGCTTTTATTACTGTTTTATTGCATGCTTGCTTTTATTACTGTTGACAATCCTGCACCTCCTCATTGCCCATTTATAGGTATCCCCTATCTGAAGATTTCTATTGATTATGACTATCTGGAATCTTTATGGTTTGTTGATGATAGTCTGATGGAGAAAATAGCTGTTGAAATACACCACTATACTGAGTAATGTTGGAAATATCACAGTAAACGGTTTGCTTGTCATGGTTGATGGCAGCTTGTTGCTGCAGGTGACATGTTGGTGTTTTTCAGTTGCCTGATATTAAAGGTAATAGTGGGTAAACCAGTAGATAGATAGAACTGGCCCACAAACTGGCTGGAACAGACACCCAATTTAAGTGAAGTTATATGTGAATGTTGTTTTTCACTCATTATGAAATACCTGCACTTTGCTAATAACAAAGGCTGTGATAAAGCCATCTGCCAAAAGTCTCATGGGTTACAAGGGAACACTGTTGTGGATATGTATGTCACATCCAAACAGGCAGGATTCAGTATCAGGTTCTACATGCTGTGCAGAACAAGTTCTGAATACATCTTCAATATATGAAAAATCGTTTGACATCTGTTTGACTAGTGCCTATGTGTGTTGTTACTGTTTCAAAACATATCGGACGAACAACCTGTACTAAATCTGTATCATAGTAGGCATGCCTTTCTTACAATGATTATACCGACATTTTGGTATTTACATGTTTCTGCTACATGTAATATCACTTTTTTTGTTGTTGATGAAAATTCAATGCCTTTGGTTCATCTTTCCGAGGTAAGCATAACACTGAGGAGGTTAGAGGCAAACACCTGTTTACAGAAGTGGGTGTATATATGGAAAGTAACTCATTTAACTCATTCATGGCCAAAACATTACATGAATCAAGTTTGTATATCCAGAAACCTTAATGGCATAGAAAGTTAATGAAATCCCCTCCCCTAGGATGCAAATAGACAATTTTGAAAACCATGTATTTCAGATGAGTGAAAACATGATTAACCTCCATGAAATGTCTTGAAACCGTATATCTGAAATTACATGCTCTTATACGTGGTAGCTCTGAGGCTAAGGATCTGCGCTGGTGTCCAGAAAGTTGCCTGTTTGAGTCCTCATTACTGCCAAAAAGGGATCCTACTCTGCTGGACCCTTGTACAAGGCCTTTAACCTGCAATTGCTCCAGGGGTGCTGTACAATGGCTGACCCTGTGCTCTGACCCCAAGGGATATGCGAAAACTAGTCAGTCAGGCAGTCATTGTCCAACCCGCTATATCCTAACACAGGGTCACGGGGAACAAGTTTATAATACAAGAAATTGTATAAGGCGAACTAAAGAACAAAAAAAAATCATTTTGTGCCCCATAATTTATTTGACCTTGCAGAATGTCTTGCCTACATAAACCAGAGAACAAGTGCATAATAATAAATAAATCACAACAGATGCATTACAGTCAGATGCTGACTGTGCATTTAAGAGTAACAATTGAATTGCCTTTGAGTACATTGGTACAACAAATGCAATTCATGCATGTTAATTTCCTATTTTTAAGAAATGGGTAACTTTTTTGTGGACAGTTATGTTTTGTACAGAGAGTACTGACTATAGTATCATTACATTACAGTTGTGTTCAAATAAGAAAAAGTAGCAGGTTATCAAAAGACCAAGCGTATACCAATGTCTCAAGATAGATCTCTCTATCTTATTTGCATATATGGAAAAGGTTAAATTATATGTTAAACTACCAATGATGAGGTGAGACTGTCTCTATCCATATAAAGCTCTTTTAAAGGCCATCTGTACAGAGACAGTCGAATAACCATTTTCAATAAATGTTTTCTGTATAGAGTATGCCTCAGCGACAAATATCTGATGGCTGGAACAGGTACAACATAAGCAGAGAAATTGTGAAACAGGTAAATTGTTGATTAATGATCAAGGATGACAATCTGTAAGCTTCTGATAAAGGGAACAGTGAAAACAGTGATCCTTAACATAAACTAAGACATCCATCCATTTTCTAACCCGCTGAATCCGAATACAGGGTCACAGGGGTCTGCTGGAGCCAATCCCAGCCAACACAGGGCACAAGGCAGGAAACAATCCTGGGCAGGGTGCCAACCCACCGCAGGACACACACAAACACACCCACACACCAAGCACACACTAGGGCCAATTTAGAATCGCCAATCCACCTAACCAGCATAAACTAAGACATTCAGAAAATAAATTATGAATGATAAATTTGCATCACACACATCTAGGAAAATGTGCAATGAATAAAAACATTCAATATTACCCTTCCAGGTGAGATATTTATCATCAATATATGTAACTCACACGATGACCTGATTAAGAAAAAGATTGAGACGTGTAAACACAATTTGATCTTCAAAAACTACTATGTACGAGTTGGTTAAACCAGAGCTAAAAGCAACCTCCATAGCCACACCTTTATGTTGTCTGAAAAAGTAATTATCAAAAGCTATAAAATTCCAATTTGAAGCTAGCTCCTTATTAACCAACATGAAGATCTGAAACACAGACCACCTTGGGAGTGTCGTATGAACAGAACATAATGAGTATCCTTATTAATTCAAGGCAATTAAATGTTTCTTTATCCTTACTTTCAGATTTTGATATTTATTAAATGCTTGCAATTTTGTAATGTAAATCTGCATTTAAGGTAATTCATTTATTTTTCTATTCTTTTGTTTAAATAATTAGCCAGATGGCCTTTATCATTGATATCCTTATGTATTATCCACTTTGTACTGTATTATTTACCTAATATGTGGGGGTTGTATACATTTTTTATCCCTAGTTGCATTTCCTTGGCTCTTGAGAAAAGATGATTTCTCGAAAGACATCAGCCAGCCTGTTCAAGACAGTCCATCTACTCATTTGACATTACACCTCTATTCTGGAATTTTGCTTTAGGACTAAAGAGACATGGGATGGATGCCTCATTTGGTTGTTTACCCATAGGGAATTCCTTGTACTTTTGTAAGTCATGTTTTTTTTATATTCTCACATTGGCGGTGTCATGCATTTGCGTCTGGGGACCACCTTCCTGGCTCTGATGAGTTGAGCAAGAACACCCCAGAATGACAGGAGGCGCTGATGCTAATATTATTTTCTCCTTCCCCCTCCACAGCCAAGAAAAAGCACCCAAGAGGAACAATTAACCATACCCAATACCTGAGAAAAATCCCACCCCTTCTGGTCCCCAGCATTTAAAGACAGTCCATTCTCAGAAGGTGGAGTCAGAAGCTAAGCTGACTTAACCCAGAGGACAAAGTTCCTACTGCCAACCACAACGTTTGAGTTGAGCAGCTCTATTTCTGTATGAGCCATTATCTGCTCTCTTTTGAATTTATAATTAAATGGATTTACCAGGGTGGTGCCCCAACCTTAACTGGCTTCTCTGAATTCTATTCCTACCTGGGGCCTCATGTATAAACGGTGCATACGCATAAAATTGTTGCGTACAACCATTTCCACACTCACATCACGATGTATAAAAACTAAACTTGGCGAAAAGCCACGCACATTTTCATGCCAGCTCAATCCCTGGCGTACACAGGTTCTTTTCTCAGTTTTGCAAACTGGCGACACCCAGCGTCAAAGCAGTGCTACTGTTCCTGTGTGGTTTCCCTTTCTTTTTTAGATCCACGTCCCTGACGCAGCTTTATCAAATTAACACTGAAATTAATCTCATATCATTTATTAGTTTAAGACATCTGATTGTAATTAACCTTTAACAATATAATTGTCCACAGAATGGCCAAATTATTCCAAATACCATAGCTACTTTAGCGTTGTTACTTTCACTGCACCACTTGGAGTATTTATCCCACTGTATCTGAGTGTGGAATCACAGACAGCTCTACAGCAGCTGATCGGAAAGAGAATCATCGGTATACAGCATCAAGCACACTCTGCCTCAGTCATACGCACAGTCTATTTGAAGTTTGCCCATACAGCAAACACTTTAGAACCTTTCCTGTAGGGACCTTGCAGTTTAGAAACAGTTTCATCCCAAGAACTATAAACGCACTCAGTCCATCAAGTGCTGCTGGTAGAAATGTTTGCACTTATAATGTAAGTACAATTACCTCACTGTAAACTTGTGATACAGTTATAATATTGCACAACCCGAGCCACTTTATTAAGCGTGTATTTTCATATGATGATGACTGGCTTCTAAGTCGATTTAGATTTTCAAGCACTATCTTCTTGGAGCTCTTGATATCATTTTTAAGATGAAATGCAGCAAAGTATGTTTATTACATTATACAGATAAAAATTTAACATCATTTAAATAATCTATATTGTTAATAATTAGAATGTGATGACATGGTGTCACAGGGCTGGTGACGAGCTGGCGCCTCGTTCAGGGATTGTTCCTGCCTCACGTAGTATGCTTACTGGGATTGGCACAACCCCGAATGGATAGATAGATAGAATAATTAAACATGTACTATGAAGATATTTCAATGTTCCTTAAAAGTTTTGAAGAACTGGTGTTCTCAGGTTACAGATGGCTTTACATCTATTACAGAGCTGATTGTGTGGCAATTAGTTACTTGGAGAAAGAAAAGTAAGGGCAGGAATTGGGAGTTATTGATATGCTTGAAAGAGACAGTACTGGTGCAATAAACTATTTCATCGAAAGTTGTGCATCACGCAGCAAGCATCTTGTGGGAGACTGGAACAATCTCTGGACTGGGCGCCAGTTCATCATTATCACTGCGCCACTGTGTTCCCATGTTTAATACGTGCTTTAATTCCTATCATCATTAACATGATATCAAGTACACATCTTAGTATTTAAATTGTTCAGCGAGCTGTGATATCATGAATCTACAGTTGTGTTTGAAAGTTTGTGAACCCTTTAGAATTTTCTATATTTATGCATAAATATGACCTAAAACATCATCAGATTTTCAAGTCCTAAAAGTAGACAAAAATATTATACTTGGTCATTTATTTATTAAGGAAAATGATCGAATATTACATATTTGTGAGTGGCAAAAGTATGTGAACCTTTGCTTTCAGTATCTGGTGTGACCTCCCTTTGCAGCAATAACTGCATGTAAACATTTCAAGTAACTTTTGATCATTCCTGCACACTGGCTTGGAGGAATTTTATCCCTTTCCTCTGTACAGAACAGCTTCAACTCTGGGATGTTGGTGAGTTTCCTCACATTAACTGCTCGCTTCAGGTCCCTCCACAACATTTTGATTGGATTAAGGTCAGGACTTTGACTTGGCCATTCCAAAACTTTAACTTTATTCTTCTTTAATCATTCTTTGGTAGAACGACTTGTGTGCTTAGGGTCATTGTCTTGCTGCATGGCCCACCTTCTCTTAAGATTCAGTTCATGGACAGATGTCCTGACATTTTCCTTTAGAATTCTCTGATATAATTCAGAATTCATTGTTCCATCAATGAAGGCAAGCTGTTCAGGCCTAGATGCAGCAAAACAGGCCCAAACCATGATACTACCACCACCATATTTCACAGATGGGATAAGGTTCTTATGCTGGAATGCAGTGTTTTCCTTTCTCCAAACATAACGTTTTACATTTAAACCAAAACGTTCTATGTTGGTCTCATCTATCCACAAAACATTCTTCCAATAGCCTTCTGGTTTCGCTACATGATCTTTAGCAAACTGCAGACGAGCAGCAATGTTTTTTTTGGAGAGCAATGGCTTTCTACTTGCAACCCTGCCATGCACACCATTGTTGTTCAGTGTTCTCCTGATGGTGGGCTCATGAACATGAACATTAGCCAATGTGAGAAAGGCCTTCAGTTGCTTAGAAGTTACCCTGGGGTCCTTTTTGACCTCACCGACTATTACATGCCTTGCTCTTGGAGTGATCTTTGTTGGTCGACCACTCCTGGGGAGGGTAACAATGGTCTTGAATTTCCTCCATTTGTACACAATCTGTCTGACTGTGGACCGGTGGAGTCCAAACTCTTTAGAGATGGTTTTGTAACCTTTTCCACCCTGATGAGCATCAGCAACTCTTTTTCTGAAGTCCTCAGAAATCTCCTTTGTTTATGCCATGATACGCTTCCACAAATGTGTTGTGAAGAGCAGATTTTGAAAGATCCCTGTTCTTTAAATAACACAGGGGGCCCACTCACACCTGATTGTCATCCCATTGACTGAAAACACCTGACTCTAATCTCACCTTCAAATAACTGTTCACATACTTTTGCCACTCATAAATATGTAATATTCAATCATTTTCCTCAATAAATAAATGACCAAGTATAATATTTTTGTCTCATTTGTTTAACTGGTTTCTCTTTATCTACTTTTAGGATTTGAATGAAAATCTTATGATGTTTTAGGTCATATTTATGCAAAAATATAGAAAATTCTAAAGGGTTCACAAACTTTCAGGCACAACTGTAATGTATTCTGTGTCCTGTCAGAGGAAGAGAAAGCCCTTTAAGAAGAACATAGTGATTCGCACACATAGAGCACATAGATGAACACATACAAAACAAAGCATTTAACATGCTACTTTAGATGTCTCTGTGTATCTCCCTTTAGATACAGTTAATGAAGAGAAAACCCATGAACATAGCTAAGATACATTGGAATGATTTTATCTTATTTATTTGTGAATGCACTAAAATAATCTCCCAAACATACATGGAGTCTGGCATTGAAGACAAGGATGTCTTTGTTATGATACTAATTTTGTTGCAACCATAAAATGTGTTAAAAATGTTCTGTGCAGAAAGCAAAATGATGAGAAGAAAGCCAGAAAAACTTAAATGAGCCTTTAAAGATATTTTGTTTTTTTATGCTGCAAGAACGGTCAATGACAAAAGTGAATGTAGCATAAAGCCAGTTTGGTCCTTTTGTTAATTTCCATGCATGCATTTTATTTTTCTTTGAAAGTATTCAGATGTAATGAACAGAGAGAGTACATTATGGATGCCAAAGGTCTTTGTAAATGACCTTCATCCAGGAAAATGTTGAAGTGTCAGCCATTCACAATAATGAAGCACAGGTGCAGAATGGACATATTTGGAAAAGCCTGAAGGAAATTAAATGATGATATCATGCAGCTTACTACTGTATTCATTTGAAAGGATACTAAAGGAAATGCAAGAGAATTCATAAAGCAAAATGAGCATTCAATGTAACTGTAGATAAGTCAAATTCCATCACGAGGTGGAATGTGATCAGTGAATAAGCAAATGAATTCAAAAGAAATTATGCAGTTTTTGAAAACAGAAACATTGCAGCTGTCTTGGCATCATTTTTTTTCCCGTTCTGTTTTCATATAAATTTAAATTTCTACTTTTCCAGTCAAACAATTGAAGCTTGCATTTCAAATTTTTGAAAATATACTCTTTTCCTGCCCACTTTTAGTATTTATTCAAAAGAAATACAATCTTCACCCAAACCCCCTATGTTTATAGCACAGTACTTACTTATCATTTTGCAATAATATAAAACATGGGGTTGGCAGCTAATAGTTGCTGTGCATTTTAAGGGGGCTTAATTTAAGAAAAGGAAGAGCAATCATGTTAGCTTCCTCCAGCTTCTCAACTCTTTCACAGTTTCTCACATCAAGACTTGACAACAGTCATAACTACAGTCTTTAAACTAACTGACGGATAAAGACATATCTTGTTGCCAAAGCTCAGTACAAATATCTACTTTGTACTCATTTTTCTGGGTAGGGCGCCAAAAATCGACTCCTCTAAGTTACTGCTAGACATTTTTTTTTTTTTTCATAGGTTTCTTTCATGTTTTATTTATTTATTTATTTATTTATTTATTTATTTATTTATTTATTTATTGTAAAGTGCAGTCTGAGATTAAAGGAGACCAAATGTTACATAAACCTATGCCCCTATATCCTATACCAAGACATGACCCCACGTATTAGGCTTTCTATTTTCCTAAATCTTATGTGGACCAGTGAGTGGCACAAACAGAACTTCAGAGAAGTACATCTTGTTCATTCTGTGATTTAGTTTGCCACCTAACTCTTTCAATTTTGGTTACAGAACTGACAACCTGCCTTTATGTATATCATCTGTTTCAAAATGGACAGTGAAAACTGGATCCACCCCGGTTTGCCCAAGAGCCTATCCACCCTTCCTGAGAGATCTCCTACCTGTGAACTTGGAAGGCAAAATATTTTTTTTTAGAATCTCTGTCTCTAGCGCAAACCTCCATCTCAGTTTTTCCTAATGATTGAGACCCCACTATTACTACTTCTGTCTTTCCAAGGACTGGTTTTGAAGTGACCTGTTTGGGCTCCTTTTCTATACCTATTATTTCTGAGTTATCAGAGTCACCTTACAGGTCCACAAGGTCCTGAAAATGGCTGAAAAACTCATCGCTTGCACAGCGTGAACCTCTTGCCTGACCATGACTCACTTGTTTCAACCTCTCCGATTTGGAGTCTATCATTTTGGGGGAGCACATTATCTCCCTAAATGACTCCTTAGCAAATCTGCTCATCTTTTACTACAGTGCAGGCTAGCCACCTTCTCAAGTTGAGTGACTGTGAGCTAGTGGTGCTGGATCAGCTGGCATCTTTCAGAAATTTTAAGGTCCTGGTAGGCGACCTCACAGAGACATGCTTCCCACTGATATCTCTTGCATTGTATTGTCCTTGTGATTAAAATTGAACACATATTAATTATGAGTTTAGTACCTGCTAGCCCTCTCTAAATCCATGTACTTACTATTTAAGGTACACTATTACATGCTTTCTTCCCTCTGCTACTGACACACTTATGCTAAGTGTTGAATGTGTTTTTATGTCTTACTTCCTTTAATCCTGTCTGTTTCCACAATAAACTGTCTCTGTGCTGCTCTTTACTGTTAACTTCCTCCTAGCACCAATGCTCATTGAATTGCTCGTGTTATACCTGAGGTAACTAGTATTCCCTTACTTCCTTCTTTGCTAGGAAACCCACTTACTTTTTACTAATAACATATATGTTGCCAGGTACTTACTATCCTACTGCTGCGATGTGCTCAGTGCCTCCACCACTTTGCCCAAACATGATACTGTGTACAGTATATGTACACACACCCTTCACTCACATCATGGGCTTCCTTCTGGGCCATAAAAGAAAAAAAAAACACAAAAAACACTTCTAAAAGGGAAGAAAAAGTTGTAAGATTACTAACCATTCCCATAGTGGCAAAGAAAAATGTAATTTTAGGAGTAGACAACATATTTTAATCAAGTTTCATGCACAAGTAACACACAGCAACTGTATACATCATATGGTACATATTGGTTTTTGACAGTACTATGTAAAGGAAAGTTTGATTGATTAACAGTTAGGGACATCACCAGAACTGATACCAAACTTTCAAAAATATAACAGTATTAGCTTCTTTACAGTGTCAGTAGTTCTGAGTGAAAGTCAGTCCTGCACTCATGCTTGACTGCAAGTAGATGAGTTACTTTGGAAGGTACTGTAATACGTATGCAGACACATATATTTAGAAAAGGCTCACAGTGATGGTGATACCTCATTGTATCAACATGTATTGAAAAGAATAGAACAACAGCAGAAGTCGCATATGGAAATGCTATGTGGTCGAGGTGTGTCAATTTAAAAAAGCGATTACAGTAAATGTGATTATTTTAAAAAAAGCCAAAATGCACATATACACACACATTTGGATTTAGTTTTTTGCCTATTTTATTAAATTATGAAATGAGTTCAGAAATAGATTGGTATGTGCTTTGAGAGTGTAGTGATATGAATGATCAGATTTAAGATGTAATCATTTAACTTGCAGTGTCACAAATTTGTAAGAGAAGATAAACTAATGGCGAAATTAATCTTTTTTAATTCAATGTCCTATACAGTCCTGATAGAGTAACTGAGGCTTGCATTCATTCTGTGATTATAATGAGCATATCTACAGATGTCTGTCGAAGCAACCATATACAGTTCAGGGTCATGGGGGAAACCTTACATGCATCCACAATTACACATAAAGGACTGTGGGATGTGCAAAGAAACTGCACAATGACAGTGCTAACAACAGTTGTAGCAAGTAAAGGTTTCAAATGAAGTGACTGTTTGGCTTGTCTACACCGGTGATGAAATGAGCTGCTCCATTTGTTAATACCAAAATAAAATTATTCAGTGTTTAAATGCTTTGAAGCAAAAAGCATCTCTCCCTGATAATATGGCATGTACTGTGTTAACAGAAAGATATTATCACAGAGACACTAAATTAGCAGGACGGGCAAAACAGCATACTCCATTGCTGAATACAAACAGTAAATTTGTGTTATTCATTTGGCTTTTGAACACAAACTGATGTTGTAAGTATAACTCCTAAGCTGTGACGAATGTAGTAAAATCACATATATCAAATATTTGTATAGTTAAGGCTAATTGACTACAGATAATAATTCTGTATTTACTCGTATTCATACACTAAAAAATAAAAATGTCTGATTGCTCATACAAGATACTTTGAACAAAATTATTTTTACACAGTTTTAAAATAAAGGCTTCCTCCACACTCCTCTCACCTTAGGTGAAGGGCAAACGAACTTCCACACTATTACCCACTTCCACCAGGGTCAAGCTTAATCAAGTTTTCTCATTCGATGTTTCAAGAGCACTGATACATATTATGGTGCTGAGTAGAGAAGTGGGAAGGGACCCCCTTGAGTTGTTAATATGCTAATATTCAAATACTTCTTCGAAGGAGGGTGTCGGTTGGGATCTTGGGAGTCAGAATTCATAATGCTGTTAGAGAACCATTTTAAAAATGTGGTAGTTTGCTACTTTTTTTATTTTATTTTTTGTTATTGCTTTTATTAAAATCAAATAACATTCCATACAAATAAATCAAGTTTTACAAAAATAGATTTGAAACAAATCAACCCCCACCCCTGAGAAAGAGAACTAGGCCAGCAGAGTAAAACTTTAAGCTAGTAAAAATAAGTAAATAGATTAATTAATAAATAAATAAAGATAAATGGAGTAAAACAGCGGAGAGAACCTGCTTCCTCGATTTAAATGCTTATTCTAAAATGTTATTGATTAGATCCTGCCAGGTTTTGAAAAAGTTTTGTACAGTTCCTCTAAGAGCGAATTTGACTTTTTCCAGTTTCAAATAGTATATAACATCAGTTACCCACTAGGAGAGTTAGAATAATTCCAGTTGGGCAAGATAAGTTTACACGCCAATCGTGTGGTAAAGGCCATTACAGTTTGTTTGTCCTTCTCCACTTGAAGCCCATCTGGAAGTACATCAAACACAGCTGTTAATGGGTTAGGAGGGATTGTGACACTAAGGCTGTCTGATAGACATTTAAAGATTTTGATCCAGAATGATGTTAATTTGGTGGACGCCCAAAACATATGGCCCAATGAGGCTGGAACTTGATTGCAATATTCGCAGGTTGGATCTTGCCATGGAAACATTTTCATTTCACAATTTTAAACGAGACACATGCGCTCAATAGATTTTTTTGAGTTGAATAATTCCATACTTTGTGCATATGGAGCTCGAGTGAATTCTGTGCATCGCTACCTTCCACTCCTTTTCTGAGATGTTGAGTCAGAGGAGAGATCCTTTTCCCACTGTACTCTTGGGTCTTTGAAAGGGAAGAACTGTAAAATGGTTTTATATATTATAGAAATCCTGTCTGA
The DNA here is from genome assembly GCF_016835505.1 of Polypterus senegalus. Classification (NCBI taxonomy): domain Eukaryota; kingdom Metazoa; phylum Chordata; class Cladistia; order Polypteriformes; family Polypteridae; genus Polypterus; species Polypterus senegalus. The sequence goes on along the minus strand of NC_053156.1, from coordinate 177,129,829 downwards.
ATCCTCAAGACTGATCAATATTTTTTCCAGCATAGAGGTTGTAGGAGGTGAGGAAAATTGGGCAGTTCTGTTTAACAAAGTTTCTAATTTGAAGGTAGTGAAAGAAATGTGTTGCTGGAAAGTTAACTCTGGAATGTAATTGTTCGTAGGATGCAAAGACGTTGTCTATGTACAGATCTCTAAGTGATTTAATCCCGAATGCTTTCCAGACATTAAAAACTGGGTACATTTGAGAGGGTGGAAAGAGGTGGTTCTCATGCAGAGGTGCCACAGATAAAATCTTCTCTGTCTTAAAATACTTCCTACATTGGTTCCATACTCTGAGTGAGTGAAGCACAATTGGGTTGTTAGTATATTGGCGATAACTTGTATTTATTGGGTTACAAAGCAAGGGATATAAAGAAGTGCTGCAATACTTCTGTTGTGGACCAAGCCTGTGTATGTTCATCTATTTGTATTGTCACAAACTCCACGAAGAACCATAGCAAGGTTTGGGGCAGGCACCCGTATATTTGGTTTCCTGGCTGCAAATTGATGATTAGTGATAGCACTGCTGTGCACAAAACCAAGTCCAAAACAGAACTGAGGGAATAGGGAAAAGGTGGAGGCTTTTAAAGGGGAAGACAGGAAGTGAGGTCAAAGGGGTTGGGCTCATGAGGGTCTCAATCATAGGTTTGAGCCCGGACGGGACATCACAGGGGCCGGAGTCGGCAAGGTCTTCTTCCATAGGCTCGGACCCGGAAGTGGTTACAAGAGGGCCAGGTGGAATCTCCCATGAATGGTCTGCAGGAAAGGGAGAGAAAGAGTGAGTGCACTCTGTCACATCCTGGTCTGATTCAGAATTGCCCTTACTCAAGCCCTTTAGATGCCTCCAATGTGCACGTGTGAGACAGTGTCAATGTCCAGGTTTTTATAGCTTGTATATTTGCTGCCCAGTAATAAACTTGAAAGTTAGGTAGAGCCATGCCACCTTCTTCCTTAGGTCTTTGTAAGGTCACTCTTTGGATGCGTGTATTTTTTGAATTCCAAATAAATGCGGTTATGGTTGAATCTAATTTCTTAAAAAATTATCTATTGATGTATATTGGAATGTTTTGAAATAAAAAGAGAAGCTTAGGAAGGATATTCATCTTAACAATGTGAATTCTTCAAGCTGAAGTGAGGAAGTAAAGTTTCCAGTAAAGTTTGGTTCTTTTTTAGTACCCATATGCATACAGCACAGTACTGGTTTGGACAAATGTAAAAAAAGGACAGAGTTGAACAATCAAAACATCAGGAGTTTGTAACATTTGAAATATTAATTTGTTTGAATCCTTTAAATATTACTCTTTAGTATTACTCATTAGTAAGCTAATGATGCAAATACACATTTTACAATAGAAAATGTTACAAACCTAATGTTTCTGGCATACCAGATTTTGAAAGTATTTTGTTAGAAAATCATCTTTAAAGAGTTTTTTAAATGTAAAATCCTGAATTATCTTGGAATTCACTAATTCAATAGTACAGATAATAATGTTTGAATTTTTATTATTGATTTCAAACAGTATTTTTCAGTTCCTTAAGAGAATATTTTTACCTTTATTTAAAACATATTTAGTTAACCTTTGCACAATATGGTACTTTACAGTTGGTTAAAATTTATAATAATACTTTCAGAAAAAATATAAACAATTTTTGAATATTTTTTCCTATTATCATTAATGTCATTACTGCAAAAATGTGCTGAAATATCATGATATACATTTTGAAGTTATATTACTCATTTTTACATCATAGTAATTGTTCCCTAAATGTTTGAAAATGGAAGCCATTCCCACAGTCATATGAACAGCAAAGAAGCTTTCATTGAGCCTAAACCTGCTGTGACCGTTCACTGTTAATGTACCAGGTGGTCCCAAAACTAACAAAGCTCCTCTCCATCTTCCATAATGACATCCCTTACAAACTGTATATTTTCCTATATTGACCCTAGTCCCACCTGGGAAATTTATGACTGCATGCATCTTTTAATGTTGTGCCTTATTCCAAACCTTTACAACTCCTTGTTACCTGCCCTAGCATTGCTTTTTAATCATTGATTGTCTAGCTCATTTCAGCTCTAATTAGTATTCCCTATGTCTTTGCAGTGCAAACACATTGCCTGTAACCTAACATTTGAAAGAATTTTTACAATAATTACAAAGATACAGAACGAACTGTCACTATGCATATCTCTATATATCATTCCTACTTTGATCCTCACTTAAAGAGCACTGGGACTGTCTTTGTGAATAATTTATTATGTAAAAATATACTTATTCTGCAAATTTAGTACAGATAAACAATTGTATATTCATTTGTAATCAGTCATCTGGAAAAAACATTCTTATATTATTGCAATATCTGCTTCTCTGTCTATATGCTCATCTGTGTGTTTGCTTGTGCATGCAATATCTCTGGAGCCAATGAGCCATTTTGGATCATTAATTTTGCAATGTAAACGTAAAAGAGTTTACATGTGTTCACATTTTTTATTCTTTAACAAAAGAAAATACCAAAGCTATTAAAATACGTAGGGAAGCTGTATTTATTTCATTGTCACTGTGTGCATTACTTCAGCCATTCCCATCAGTGGGAAAGATGCATCAAGACCTACCTTCATATTGTCTTTATAGTGCTGCCAGCCAGCACAGAGGCCTTGTGCTTGCTTATTATGCACATTCACGGATAAGCTTTATGAAAACTGACTCGTTTATTAGTGATTGCTTTTACTAATTCAATAAAACAAAGTGTTTTTTATTAAATCAGATAAACATAAATAAAGCTACCCCAATTTAACATTAATGGTGTGGAATATCCATCTTTCAGCTTTTGTGCTGTATAAAATGCACTGAATGTAGTTCTCAATTGGAACGTTGTTCTTTTATCATTTGAAGTATATATTAAAAAATATATATAACATTAATGTAATTATTATTTGAATGCTAAGGGCAATATAATAAGTCATGTTTCACTCCAAGATGCTAAGGTAGTTACTTCCAAATGGGAACCACATCCCTATTAGGCAGACACTGAACAGTTCTTGGGTTCACAGAATCCATCATGTTCAGATCTATTTCTGCTCATCATAAACTTTAGTGGTTTTGAAGCTCGACTATCAGAGCTAAAATATATCAAGAAGGTTTGACCCTTCCACCTACACTGAGTGATGAAAATCTGAGGTGTTAAACCATCTAAATGCAGTGTATCTCATGATATAAAAAGTGTTATTGCAGTCCAATGCCATTAGTCATTCTGAAAGCTTGTCTCTGAACTGTGAAAAGAAGTCTTTATCAAAAAAAATAAATAAAACTGACGTAAACATGCACTCTACAGACATAAGACCTACTGTGTTTTAGCAGGAACTAAAGTAATGATTAACACCTCACTACTTTGCTCCTAAACAAAATAATCCCTTTTGCTGAAAATTGTGCCTGACACAATAATAGTTTGTTTTTTTTGCTGCTTTTACTCCTCCAACCACTGTTCTTGTTACTATGTTTCAGGTTGTGCCTAATAACATAATGTCTCACCAGTTTTACTGCCATCATCTTGTCTTGCCAGCAGCACCACTTTCTATTCTTCCCTTTAATTTTACTTCCCCAGACTTAAAACATTCCTTTTTTGTGCTGTTGCTTTTTTTATTTATAATTTTCATTTTTTTTTTTTATTACTGGACAGCATATATAAACTGCTCAAAAAAATTAAAGGAACAATTTGAAAACACATCAGATCTCAATGGGAAAAGAAATCATGCTGGATATCTATACTTGTATGGACTGTGTAATTTGTTAGGAATAAAAGGATGCCACATCATTTGATGGAAATGAAAATTATCAACATACAGAGGACTGAATTCAAAGACATCCCAAAAGTCAAAATGAAAAAATGATATGGCAGGCTAGTCCGCTTCGACCAAATTTCATTGCAGCAACTCAAAATCGTACTCAGTAGTTTGCATGGCTCCCACGTGCTTGTATGCATGCCTGACAACGTCCCTGGGGCAGGTTTGGGGGAATGCAACTAATGAGATGACAGATGGTGTCCTGTGGGATCTCCTCCCATATCTGGACTAGGGCATCACTTAACTCCTAGACAGTCTGAGGTTCAACCTGGCAGCTTCAGATAGACCGAAATGTAATGTCTCAGAGGTGTTCTATTGGATTAAGGTCAGGCGAGCGTGGGGGCCAGTCAATGGTATCAATTCCTTTAACCTCCAGGAACTGCCTGCATACTGTCACCACATGAGGTCGGGTATTGTCATGCACCAGGAGGAACCCAGGACCCATTGCACCAGCATAGGGTCTAACAATGGGTCCAAGGATTTCATCCCGATACCTAATGGCAGTCAAGGTGCCATTGTCTAGCCTGTAGAGGTCTGTGCATCCCTCCATTGATATGCCTCCCCAGACCATTACTGACCCCCAATGTTCCCTCTAAGCTGAGTGCATGAGCAATCGCTCACACAAATTCAGAGCGTCGCACATACTTCTCGCACGATCACTCATTCCAACGGCGTCGCTCATACTTATTGCGAAAATTGGTGCTCATAAATTTTTGGCTTGATCAAAATGTCGCTCATAAACAATGTTTTTTGCTCACTATATGCTACTCCTTAGAGGGAACATTGCTGACCCCCCACCAAACCTGTCATACTGAATGATGTTACAAGCAGTAGAAAATTCTCCACGGCTTCTCCAGACCCTTTTACATCTGTCACATGTGCTCAGAGTAAATTTGCTCTCATCTGTGAAAAGCACAGGGTGTCAGTGGTGGACCTGCCAATTCTGGTATGTTATGGCAAATGCCAATCGAGCTCTACGGTGCTGGGCAGTGAGCACATGGCCCTCTAAAGGACGTTGGGTTCCCAGGCCACCCTCATGAAGTCTGTTTCTGATTGTTTGATCAGAGACATTCAAACCAGTGGCCTGCTGTAGGTCATTTTATAAGGCTCTGGCAGTGCTCATCCTGTTCTTCCTTGCCCAAAGTTCCTGCTGATGGCTTGAAGACCTTCTACAGTCCTGTCCAGCACTCCTAGAGTAACTGCATGTCTCCTGGAATCTTTTCTATGCTCTTTTGACTGTACTGGGAGAAACAGGTAACCTTCATGTTGGAGAAGTTGGACTACCTGTGCAATCTCTGTAGGGTCCAGGTATCGCCTCATGCTACCAGTAGTGACACTGACCATAGCCAAATGCAAAACAAGTGAAAAAACAGTCCGAAATGATGCTCCACCTGTTAAACCATTCCTGTTTTGGGGGTCGTCTCATTGTTGCCCCTCTAGTGCACCTGTTGTTAATTTAATTAACATCAAAGCAGCTGAAACTGATTAACAACTCCCTCTGCTACTTAAATGACCAGATCAATATCCTAGAAATTTCACCGACTTGATTCTATACTCTGATTAAAAATTTTTCCTTTATTTTTTTGAGCAGTATATACTGTATAAAATGTTTAATTTGACTTGGTCTTATTCTATTTTGATTTTTATTTTCTCTTGAAAGTAGCAACCAAGGCTTCACTTATCATGCAGTGGTGAGAATGAATAGGTAACCCAATGAAAATGTTTTGACATTTTTGGACAAAGGGATATTAGATCATAATTTCAGCAATAAATAAAGGAGATGTAATTTATTTAAAAAAATATGAAAAAACACATTTTGCTCTATTGAATCAACAGAAATGGGATTCCTTATGAAAAAATGTATTACCCTCCTGCTTTTATCATTGCATCAGGTACTGTATCTAAATTAGAATCAGGTGCATTCCAATGGGTGCAAATGATAAGAACATCATTAGACAGTAACTGAATCTTATTGCCTTATATAAATTTTGGAAACACCAGAGGAGATTTGTTATTAGCAAATTAATGGCAAGTTTAAAGGAGCTCTCTAGCTGTTAATGTCTATTGGAGTATTGGAAGGGGTTTAAAGCCATTTTAAACAGTTTGCAACTAATTGCTGCATTGCCTAAAATGGGTGCTCCCAAACTTTTTCAGGCCAAGGACCTCCAAAAATTTGAACTACTTAGTCAATCCGTATGATCCGTATGTGTCATTAAGGATCTCTAGGCTGTAATTGCATAGGCCTAACATTTTGCACTTTTTTTCTTTGTGATGCAATTTAAAGATCTCTAAAAAACGCAAAATAATTTTTTAAAATAATCAAGCCACTTCTGCCATAGTCCCCCAAATTCCTCCTGGATCACCCCACAGGGGAGGCATATCCCACTCTTTGAAAGCCATTCTTCTAAAAGATCATCTGCAAATGCACAAATTCAAAAGTAGTAGCAATCTATTCAGGGCTAGTCAACCCACTGAATTCCATCACAAGACCTAAACAAAAGATGCTGCATGAAGCATCCAAGCGCCATGGAATTACATTAAGAAATTTACAGGCAAGTATAGCCTCATTTTTTGACAGTGTATGACTCAACCATTTGAAAAAGTCTGGTTTACTTTGTCTTACATGTGAGGTCAGAAAGGAAAAAGTCTGTAGGCAAAACTGAACATAGATTCAGGACTGACAACACCCAGGGGAAGAACAGGACTATAGAAACAATTCGCTTTAGACTGATGAGAAAAAGGTAAAGTTGCTTAGCCTTTGTAATAAATATAAAAGACAAGCATAAAGGTTTGGGGTTTTTAGCCCCGTATACTGAAAGTACAGGTCCAGGTCAAACTTTTCTAAAGAAAACATCAGATAAATATGGATGGGTGGATGGACATTTTAAAGAGGCAGACTGGAAATTAGGGACATGGAATGCTGGGAAGATGCAGTGATGGACGTCATCAATGGGGAACCAGAGGAGAGAAAGGAACGTGGAAATGTTGGTGTTCTGTTTGTCCAGGAAAGATTATGGTGGTGGCGCTTTATCCTTTCTATGGGAAGAGAGAGAGAGAGGTTAGTACCCCGCCTTTGTCCCCTGACATGACTTGTCGTGATGCACGTCAGGTCCTTAAGCTGCTCCCCATGCGCTTGTGCGTGACACCACGCCATGCCATGTTTGGTGAAAACCAGAAGTTGTCTTTGACCAAAACTGTAAAGCACAAAGGTGGAAGCATTATGGTTTGGGACTGCTTTTCTATATCAATGCCTACCCAGCTCATCGTTGTAAAGACAGTCATGTATTCCAAATTACATTTAAAGAATGTGAAGACATCTGTAAGATTAGACCAAAAATAGACCTTGCAATAAAACAATTTCAAAAACCTCCAGATAGCTCCAAATGAAGAAATTGGAGGACTATGAAATGGCCAAATTATAGCTAATATTTTACCCCATAGAATGTTATTGAGAGCATGGAACAGGAAGTATGTTCAAAAAACCACACACCTCAAGAAGATCTGTAATGAGGAGTTGGCAAAATGTTTCTCCAAACTGAGGTAGGTGACTGATAGCCAATTGCAATTAGAAATAGAATTTAAGAGTGTATTTTTTCAAAAGGGGCAACACCATCTATTGAAGCCAGCGATGTAGTTATTTTCTTATTTTACTAAGGAACACACTTCTTTTCATTAGATGTACATACTTTTCTGCCATGGTATGTAATTTAAGTTTTGTATTTTATACCATGTATATTCGCAAATAAATGCTTCATATTATTGGTTTAAAAAATGAATGTTCATGTGTGCCCGTTTTGCAATTGTCTTATTTTTCTTAAAGTCTACTTAACAGTCCATCTATTATGAAACCCATTTAATCCACTTTAGAGTTGTGGAACCTGATCTCTCCTCAGATAATCATCTGGTGGATGGCAAAAACAATATATGGAAAATGTTCAGGAGCACACTCAAACATATGCATACCTATAGGGTGGTCCAGATTTAATTATGCAATTTTCATTACGCTATAACTTAGTTTATTACATAGAAAATCACCCAAAAAATCCTCCCAGACCATTGAGAAGTTTGTGAACTGATGACAGGAAGAATCGCCTTCGCGCTGAACTCGAATCGTCCCTGCATAAATCAAAGTCATCCTGACGATTTGGATCTGCATCATTAGATCTGGACCACCCTGTACATTCACATCAAGCCAATTCAGAGATGCCAGTTAACATAATATTCACATTTTTTACATGTGGGAAAAAAATCAGAATATCTTGAGAGAAAATCATTGAGACGCAGAGAGAATATGCAAACTTTACACAAGCAGTGAGTAGTCCAGGATAAGAAATCAAATATAATTAATTTAAAAATAAAAAATTCAAATATAAATAATTAATTTTTTAATTAAAGTATCTATCTATCTATCTATCTATCTATCTATCTATCTATCTATCTATCTATCTATCTATCTAATGATAATTATTATACAAGAATGCCAAACGTGAAGCCAATTTACATAATACAATTTACACAACAAGTCTGGTTCCCTATGTTGAGCATGCTCTAATTATATTCCATAATTAATTAACACATCTGCACATAGCCATGTTTAGAAACACTTAAAAGAGCAGGAGCATATAAAATAAGATAAATGACCAGTGAGAAGAGTAAAGGCACAATGTGAACAACATCTGGCATGACAGCTTCTTAGAATATTTAAGCTGCCAACCTTATCTGTCCTCTGCAGTTACTGTGCAAATCAAGTGCAGTTTCTTCTTAAAGAACCATTTTTAATTGTGTCATTCATTGCATACTGCTTCAGATAACAGAGTAAAAGGCAGTTAAAATGAGTTATGTATTTTAAATGAGGCTTTTATTTTTTATTTCCTGGGCTATCATTTTCTCACAGCTACCAACTTATTTGTTCTTAACTACATTATCACCAATTATAAGAAAACACATCGACAAATCTCTAGAAAACCCTGCACACATTTAATGGTGATTCTACTGTAGAAGTAACTGGTGTCTGCCATGTTCAGTAATGTTGCTCATTTTGTTGGTCATGTACCAAAAACTAGATTTTGTTTATTGGCAGCTGTAAAAATGAGGTGATGTGGAGGATATGGACCACTGTCTGTAATCTCTAATGTGCTGGGCTCTGATAATGGTGAAATTTCAAAGGACAGATATTACATTGTTTCAGAAAGATGAGTGCATTGTGGTACCATCTCTTGTAGTTTGAGTTCTGCATTAAAATGGCAACCTTCAGGACACATAAAGCAACAGCGTACTCTACAGTAATGTGGTTCAAAGAAAATTAAAGAATTGAATTATACTGTCTTCTCCACAGCAAAGGAGTTTCTGTTAGCACCCATAATATTATTTGATTACTTTACAGCTTAAAGACAAATAAAAGGCAAATATGTCATTTCTGTTTTGATGAAAAATGTCATCTTGTTCCAGGCAAACAGCAGACTCTGGGTGCTGCTTACTGTAATTTAAGCACAATCTGCATTGCTTTGTGTAGTGAAATAATTTCTTTCAGGTATTATTTTAGTACCTTGATCAATGATGCTTGTGTAAGGCACACTGAATTATCTCTGCTTCAAATTATATTAAAATTTTTAACATGTTCTAAATACATTGTAGTGTGGAAAAACATTTTGGTAAAGTGTATTGGTTCCACTTAGATTCCTTTTCCTACCACAAAGATAATGAAAAATTACAGTGCGTTTGTAGATAAAGGGCAGATTTTCACACTAAAGTGCTCATAGCACCAGAGTGGTAGATCTGGTGTTACACCAAACAGGGCTATTAGAGGGTAAGGATCTATGGTACCTCAAAATGTGTTCTTTACATAAAAAATTATTGGTCCAGTAGACTATGAGGAAGGGCAAGTAGCGAAAAGATGTTGGTAAGCGATCTCTTTAAACGAATCTGTTTTATCCTGTTATCAGATCAGCTATGAAATGTACCTAACATGAAAGGTACCAACTAACCTATTTTAAGTTATGTTTTTAACAGAGAAAAATTAACAGAAAAAGATTTCTTGCCAGAGACAGAGTTCCATGAAAATGTCCATAACAACAATAGATAGAAATCTCCATGACAGCCTCAAAAAACAGGCTCCTTGCAAGTGTCCATTTTTCTACCAAACAGCAACTGAACTGAGCTCTTTACAAAGGGCATTAGAAAAGCAACTGCTGAACTAAAGTGTCTCTTTCAAGCAACAGCTAAAAGGGACCTCCTTTTTGAAAAAAATCTAATAAAAAGGCAGTCACTTTCAGCTTTTTTGTAATCATCTCTCTTAACAGAGCATGCCAAGATTTTTCACAAAAATATGATTTGGTAGTTATTACTTACAGTAAGTCAAGGCAATTTTTCCTCATGGGAATCAAAAGCAGCTCATTATAACTAAGTAAAATAGTCTAAATCTTGTTTTGCCTTTCAGCTCTCCCAGAACACACTGCATTGTTGTTCAGTGTGGAAAGACTTTCAGGCTTAAAGCCTATCACCTGAAATCTGTTGGCTGAAAAGGCTAAAGCAAGAGTGATCAACATCAGTCCTGCAGGGCCGCAGTGGCTGTGGGTTTTTATTCCAACCCAGCTGCTTAAAAAAAGCACAATCCTTGCCTATAACAGCTAGGTCTTATTTAATATCATGATTTGTTAGTGTTTATACTCTGCATATAATACTCGGTCATTCTTAAATCGCAGAATTTGTTTTTCTTTCTAATGACACCATCCAAATGATTTGAATCCTAAAGTGGATGAGTAATTTTCAGTTCTTCACTTTCTCTTCGGTTTCCTTTTGAGTACTTAATTAAACCAAATAGTGAATGATGAATATGCACGGGTGGAAATGGAGAAGCTAGATGGAGTACTACTGGTTCCTTTTTCTTTTGCATCTTATTGCTAATACAGAATAATTAAAAACAGTGAATGAAGCTGTTTAAGATGAAAGTAAGCAGTTAAGGATTCATAATTTTAACAAGTAAGACAACTAAAATGAAGAAGGAAAAATTGTCACTTGTGCAATAAGTGCTTCATCAACAATAAATGACTTCTCATGAAAGAATTGAATTAAAGAAATACCTGCAGCCACTATGGCCCTCCAGGACCAACGTTCCTCACCCCTGATTTAAATGATTAAATTAGGATTAAAATTGGGAACCCCTGTACTAAAGTATGTCTCATATAGCATCTCACAAAGGTATGGCCACATTTCTGATCATTGTTTGACAGTCTAAGTAAAAAGATAATGTGTTTTATGTGCATTCAAATAAATTCATTTATATCTGGCGTAGAGTGAGGAGGAGCACATTCTGTATAGAGTTGATTTCTGTTTGTTATCTGAATAATTAACTACAACATCATGAAAATGCAACTATAGTTTGACAGTTACCTTATCAGAGGTACAATTTCGTAGTAATATGTCTGTATTAAATAAAAGGAGATGGTTAGGAAATATGGTCATTTTGTTGTTGTAACATTTTTTGCATTTAATGAAAGAACAAAAATGGCAATACATCATTCTATTATAATAAAAAAATACAGGGATGAGACGTGACTTTTTCAGAGAGATACTTTCACGTCCCACGAGATGAGACTTTTGTATCCGGGGCCGGAAATAAAAGACAAAGAGTAGATGACAAAGTAGAACGTCGTAAAGAATTAAAAAATGTTGGCACGGTACACATTTAGAGCATGTTAGAGATAATGAAAATACTAAAATTCAAAAATCTCAAAAAAAGTATAGTAAAGATCACATTCGCACTAACAAATGGAAATAATGGAACAGCAAAAAGAGATCAAATATATTGTTTGGATTTAAACTTTAAGTCGGAGACTTGTAGATTGTCTAATTCGTGTTGCCATCAGGGAAAAGTAGTGTTTCTTCCCAGTGAAGAGGCGTATCCGAGAATTAAAAGATTTGTTGTTTGGTGAAAGTGAAATCCACATATGCAAGCGGTAGAGACGCGAAGTGACGAGCGAAGTGAGCAGGGGGTGAAGCTCCCTAGTAACCAATATAAAAGTATATCCTGGCTAATGGATACTATAATGTCTTAATGTCATGTATTTGCCAAACTGCATTTTTTAATGAAGAAGAAAATATATCATTGCTCTGTAATAAGACAATCACAGGAACACATCTGGCATGAGATATCATCTGTACTGATATCAGATTGTCTGCATGTTCTGAACTATAATTTGTTTTATAATTTTCTAGTAATTCATGGACGTGGACATATAGGAAATATTATATAAAAAAAGAGAGAGCAAATTACTATTTCATTTTAATGCATAAACCATTCCATCAACATGTACTTGGTTCCATACCAGCACCATGATGTTAGCCCACATAGAATGCTGAATAAAAAGTCAAAGGGCACACTGACAGACAAACAAGCCTCTGACAGCTGTAGTTCAAGGGTTCAATAGGCAATAATAATAACACCCATGAGAAAGAACGTCATTGCTTGATCTCTCTCACTGAGGCAACCTTCTGGTTGTTACTTTAATACTTACTATTTAAAAAGTTACAAAGTCTAAACAACATATTTTGGTCTCATTTAGCAAACTCTAATCTAGTAGCTAAATAACCAGAGAAAGGATGAGTAATGAAGAAATACAGCATAGGGTAATTAGGGGTTTGAAATGCTTTTGAGGAGTTAAGGTGTCAGAAAACAATAAGCTGTTTCCTTCCCTTAGCAAGGAATGTAAGCATTTTAACATTAACATTGCATTATTTTATTTTTGCATTTTTATCATTATTATCTTTTTTGGCCACTTCTGATGTATGCATTCAAGACTTGTGCAGGTCTTCTGATGTGAAGAGTAATAAATCTTCTTTACTGTATACAGCACTATCCATTAATCCATTATCCATCCATCCATCCATTATCCAACCCGCTATATCCTAACTACAGGGTCAAAGGGGTCTGCTGGAGCCAATCCCAGCCGACACAGGGCGCAAGGCAGGAAACAAACCCCGGGCAGGGCGCCAACCCTCCGCAGGGTTCGCACACACACACACACACACACACACACCCACGCCAAGCCCACACTAGGGACAATTTAGAATTGCCAATGCACCTAACCTGCATGTCTTTGGACTGTGGGAGGAAAGCGGAGTACCCGGAGGAAACCCGTGCAGACACGGGGAGAACATGCAAACTCCATGCAGAAAGGACCCAGAAAGCAAACCCAGGTTTCCTAACTGCAAGGCAGCAGCACTACCCACCATGCCGCCCCTATGCAGCACTAGTTTAACATAATATTTTTTTCTCTCTCTCTCTTTAATCAACTTGCTGCAAAGAAAATCCTATTATTAATAAAAATATGTGTATTGCCGTAACCTTGCATATTTCAATGCTTACATACCTTGTATAGGACCTGTGGTACAGCTCAAAGTCTATTGTCTATAGAATTTATACAATGATTTTCCCTATCACAGTAACCTTTATTAAATCCTGATATTTACAATTCGGTTCCACCATCTCACACACGACTACTCAGTCCTTTTTCTCACTTCACCTGCCTCCACTCCTCTCTCTCAAGCTCCGTCTTCCTCCTCCCAACTAGCTCCTCGAATGGAGTAAGGCGGCCACTTTTATAACGCCCCAGATGTGCTCCAGGTGCTCTGAGATGGTCTTCTGGCAGCACTTCCTGGTGTGGCGGAAGTGCTGCCTTTGTACCCAGAAGCACTCCGGGCATACACAGTTCCTGGAACGGCAGCACTTCCTGGTGTGGTAGAAGTACTGTCCTCCAGGGCTCGGGAACCATCCGTGCTCCGTATCTGTGATCCTTGATGGAAACCAGGGGGACTGCCCTCTTGCACCCAGGGGAGATATTGCCTCTCTCCCGGTCTTTCCTTGCTCCAGGCGTCTCGGTGGGGCAAGGTCCCTGGTCATCTGCAACACCATATTCAATGAAGGCCCTGTTTTCTAAAATCCTATATAATATATATAATTGCTGACATTTTGTGATATTCTGATACAAACCTGGATATAAAAATTATTTATTATTTATTAAGTTACAGAAAACATTTTTATAACCTAAACTAATAATATAGCTGGCAGTTTCTCAAGAACAACATTAACTTATGCTAATTACAGTATAAGAATGATCATACAAATTCTAAAATGTTATGATGGATTGTCACTGAAATTAATTGTATAAGCATTCGTGTACTTGATATGTATGACTTGTATGATTAAAACAATAAAGTGGTACAATGATTAGCATTTCTGGATTTTTCAATGACCATGCATTTCCTGAAAAATGTTTTCTTTCACACCTCATGCTATCAGCCACAAATGCACACCTCAAAACAGACTGCGAATGGCAAAACCCTTGAACACTGTAGACATAAATGTTAAAGGTTTAATTTCTTGAAACAAATAATTGGTAAGGAACATCTGTCCAGCATTAAGCAGCATTTTCTGTAAAAGTATTTATAAATGTAAACTAATTCTGCATGTAAATGTATAACTATAGCACAAATAGAAGATATGTCTGCAAAGACAATCAAGACACAAACCACAGTGATGTATGGATCAATGTTTATTTGATTATATTCGCTACTTTGTATACAGTAGTTGCATCTTCCAGCTTCCTAAAGACCGGGTTGAATCCCAGCCCAGTCATTTTTAATATGGAGTTTACATGTTTTTCAGAGACTGTATTTTGTAAATGTCAGCAGAAGGGTAAGTGACAAACTACTGTCGCAAGTCGAGCTCAATGTTATGCCCTTTTCTAGACATTCCTTATGGTTTTCTATCTTCCTCCTTTAAATGAAGGTCAGTGCTGGTGTTCACCAGGATATTTGCATTGTGACAAGTATCTTGCCAGCAGATAATTGTTTAAAGGTGATTACTCTTTACATTACAGACTACCATTGGTGGAGTGGTGTTTTTATCTGTTAATATCAATAATTCACTGATGGCTACCTCTGATTTTCCCTGAATTGCACTTATCATGCTCAGAAACTATGTAGTGATGTGTAGTTTAATTGAATATTTTACACCAATAGTTCATTTAGCCCAAAAAATAGCAGGTATTGTTTAGCAAATTGACACTTGTGATTTTTCCAAAACCTGTCATCACACATTTGCACTGTAAGCTTTATTAGAAAACTAAAACTATAAATAAACCTTAAAACTAAAAATAAACGTCTTAAGGTAAAAAAAAAAAACAAACTAGATTGTAGAATCAAAAACTAAACTCAAAGATTAGCCCAAAGAAAGCCATTACTAAGCCTATAATTATTCTTATTATTTCTAGAACAATTTCAAAGAAGGAATTTAACTGGGGAGAAAGCTTTGCTGTGCCTTTGCTCATATCCCACAACTGGTTGTTGTCTGTGTGAAGTTTGCACAATACCCCTGTGTCAAATAAGTACACTGCATTTCTATAGTAGTCGGTGTACTTACCATGAGTTCCCAGTGAAGTTTTGCATAGTTTATTCTGTAATTGCGCTGCTTTGTTCTCACATAAAACAGCTCAAACAATTCCTGCCATTTTTTTTTGTTCTTTATTTCACCTTATACAATTTCTTGTATTAAGAATTTGTTAGTTTTCGCATACCCCCTTGGGGTCTGAGCGCAGGGTCAGCCATTGTACAGCTCACCTGGAGCAATTGAAGGTTAAGGGCCTTGCTCAAGGGCCCAGCAGAGTAGGATCTCTTTTGGCAGTGACAGGGATTCGAACTGGCAGCCTTCGGGATACCAGCACAGACCCTTAGCCTCAGAGCCACAACTCTGCCCTATATCAGGTTTCAGCCTGGGTAATAGCCAGGTTGACTTTTCTAGGATTTATAAATATAGGATATGTCTTTGGCTTACTGATACGTTTCTGGGAGAACCTGCATACATAAAAGAGGTTTTTCATTGTATCTAATTTCTGTTAAAGTTTTGATCTGTTAAGTCCCATTTTCTGTCTTAGTCAGATTTTGAAATTCAAAAGTTTTCAGAAATTTGGAATGTTGTATCCTACTGTGATGTTTTAGTACACATTACACTGATTTCTTCTGCTGCATTATTACTAATTTGCTTGTTATCATTTTAGCGTATTAAGTATTTCTAAATGGCTTTCTTGAAGAGCAAATTACCCTTGCACAGAAACAGGCACAAATGAAAATACATTAGAGTTAGATGCATTTAACTCAGAATCACTTGCACTTTTGTAGTTTTTAAAAATGCATTTTAAAAGTATATGTAAAGAACAAAGTGGCATTACAATGCATGCAAAAGGACTAATCAGTTCTATTTTCTAAAACTCACACATGTCAAAAAATAAATAACACTATTGTTCCTTTCCAAATTAAAAAATAAACAAAACAAATCATTCTAACTAATAACTTTAAATGAGGAAATGACATGTATGAATAAACAATTTAGCAGCTAATATGTTCAGCAAAAAGTAGTACCCGTATTTATCAAGCATCTAGATTAGCAGGGCTAGGGAGGCTAGGGATCTGCACCAGCAATTGGAAGGATGGCGATTTGAATTCTGTAAATGCCAGACTTTACTCTGTTGGGCCCTTGAACAAATCCCTTAACCTGTAATGGCTTCGTCCTGGATATGATGTTAATCTGTATCTGTATACCTTCTGCACTCGGGCCCCAATCCAGGTGGTTCATTGTGTGGTGGGTGCAGAAATCAGTGAATGCTCCCAAACTCTCTCTCTCTCTCTCTCTCTCTCTCTCTCTCTCTCTCTCTCTCTCTCTCTCTCAGAGTAGGAAAACAGTCTTAAATGGCTCAAAAATTTCAGAGTGATGCCAAATTGGTCATACTCCCAGGATTAATAGTGTTTTATCATTTGCCATCATTTAGGAGACTACTCCTAACATCACTGGTATTTAGAAGAGCTTGTGAACTGTCCTAACTCACTAGAAGCTGCCAGAAGATGGTGTTCAAGCAGAGGTCAGCACGCACATCCCAAGAGAGGCAGAATGTTTTGGAAATGCTGAACAAGAAACAACTAGTAAAAAGATGTTTAATTGACAGAGATGGAATAATATTCATAACAAATATTGTACGTTATCATTATCTATCCATCTACATGGAATCCCTGCCCAGTCATTTTTAATATGAAGTTTACATGTTCTCAGGAACTGTATTTTGTAAATATCAGCAGGTTAAATGACAAATTACTGTAAGTCCAGCTCAATGTTATGCCCTTTTCTAGACATTCCTTTTGGTTTTATATCTCCCTCCTTTAAATGAAGGTCAGTGCTGGTGTTCACCAGGATATCTGAATTGCCATAAGTATCAGTGGCAGACAATTGTATCCAGGTGATTACTCTTTACATTGCAAACTACCATTGGTGGAGTGGTATTTGTATCTGTTAATATCAGTAATCCCTGCAGTGGGATGGCGCCCTGCCCAGGGTTTGTTTCTTGCCTTGCGCCCTGTGTTGGCTGGGATTGGCTCCAGCAGACCCCTGTGAACCTGTAGTTAGGATATAGCGGGTTGGATAATGGATTGATGGAATATTAGTAATTCACTGATGGCTACCTCTGATTTTCCTTGAATTACACTCATCATGCTCAGAAACTAGGTAGTGATGTGTAGCTTTTAGAAGAGCTTGTGAACTGTCCTAACTCACGAGAAGCTGCCAGAAGATGGTGTTCAAGCAGAGGTCAGCACGCACATCCCAGGAAAGGCAGACTGTTTTGGAAATGCTGAACAAGAAACAACTACTAAAAAGATGTTTAATTAACAGAGACGGAATAATATTCATAACAGATATTTTACATTAAGATGATCAATCCATCTACATGGAGAAGTCAAGCACTGCCAGTTGAAATTAAAATATCGATAATGTAATGGCCACAGGCAAAATGCAGCTTTGCAATAGCATTGATTTGGGTTAGTCACAACCAACCCTTTCTCAAATTTTACATCAAACTTTGAATGCCTTTTCAATGTGTGAAGTAATATGCAGATTTATGCATTTCCTCACAACTCCACTTGAGGTAATATCAATGCAATGCTGCATTCACTCAAATCGGTACACACATAACAATCATTCCCCCAAGGGTGGATGAAAACGCACAAGTAAATCACAAACAATATCATGGTAACAATACACCAGATGGAACTTTACTATAGTAACCAGCATATTACCCAGAAGATAATCTGGGGAGGATAAGTGATTGACAACAAAATGTCACACAGGTATATTGAGCTCTGCATTCCATGAACCAGATAGATTTATGACATTTGCAAGCCCAAGAACGTTCAATAAGGTAGGCAGGGGCTGTCTGGGCGTTGGATAAATACAACCTCACAGAAGGTAAGGGGGAATCACAGAGAGAGAAAAAGCACACAACTCTGGGAGATGATCAGGAACATTGGAAGTCTAGTTTCGGTTACTGCTACTTTACAAGGTGTTTCCCATGGCCATAACAGTAGAAAGGTGATTCTTCTAAAAGTACAGCCCTGGATCTTCAATTGTTAAGTAAACATACCTGTTATTGGGCTTAACTCTTAAGTGGCGAGTTTGTCTTGGCCTTTCCATCTCAGTGTTTGTTGTGAAGTTGCAATACAGTAAAACCTAGGATTGCGAGTAACTTGGTTTGCGAGTGTTTTGCAAGACGAGCTAAAATTTTTTATAAATTTTAACTTGATTAACGAGCGAGGTCTTGGAATACGTGTAGTTTGTAGAAACTTTAACTGCTGAGCATCACGTGATCACAACTGAGCCGAGGGTAGTTTTCTCTCTCTCTCTCTCACTGCGAGATTGTGGGTAATCATCTCCCATGCTTGGTCCAAGTCGGCGTGCCTCACTTGTGTGTGTGCTGTAACGTGTGAGTCCCTTTCTTGCACCCCAAAACACGAAGCTGAGTCTCAGTACTTTAGCAATACCAGCTTTATTCTGCTTGAAACAGGAACAGCACGGTTATTTATTGGATCTTCCACTCTCCTATACACAGACACAGCAGCCAGGCAGCGTCATGGCCAAGTTAATGGCTAAGTAATACTGTGCCCTGCGCATTTATAATGTTCCTTCTATCACCCATCAATGGCAGGCAATGTTCCTTCTATCACCCATCAATGGCAGGCGCTTACAAACTGCTACAGCGCTGGGAGTCTGTGGTTGCTTCGGGATGTTCTTCCGCATGTTGTCTCATTGGGTGGAATCCCAAAAGGGTTTAGAAACCTTACAGTGCATAAAGCATTTTTTTATTTTGTGTCCAAGTGTAGTGGTAAGGAGAATTTTGCCCAGAACAAAAACATAAAAAAACGGCAAACAATTTGCATCAGCTTTCCACTGGCAGTATTTCAATAGTCGAAAGGTGACTGATCCATTTTACTTGATGCAGTTATCACTATAAACCTTTCCTTTGTTCATGTATACAAGCTGACTGTTTCTTTCTTTACAAAATGCAATGCTTTTCAAGTAGTGAAAATAAAATCACAATAAAATATGTTATCTTTGCCAATATAGAATGACCCCTGCTTGCTTTCACAACTGGCTGTACCACAATTTCTATAATAAATGAAAGTTCACAGCATTATGGGCAATCATTTAAACTCATTGTGCTCAAGGCAAATAATTTTGTTAAGAGAACAAAATATGCTTCTAACAATTCTTTAAATTGCCTTTTTTGTTTGTTTGTTTGTTTCATAAAAACTTTTCATAGCCCTTTTCCTGCAGCCTTTAATAGCTGCATAATTGCCACTGCATTGTTCACTGACTGTAAATATTCTGGACATTTTCTTGGCTGGGGAATTTGTACTGCATAGAAATGAGGACTAAGTAAGCTATGTACAGGAAGCAAATAATAAAGCTTCTTTTTCTATTTCAAAGCATTCCAATAAACATCAATAAATCATTTTTTAAGAAGTTAGATTCAATCATAACCTCATATCCAAAGGGCAGCCCTACAAAGACCTAAGGCAGAAGGTGGAATGGCTCAACCTAACTTTCAATTTTATCACTGGGCGGCAAATATACAAGCTATAAAAACCAGGACATTGACACAAATAGATGAGCATACACAGGCTTGGTCCACAATAAAATCCTGCAGTACTTTTTTATATTCCTTACTTTGTACCCCAGTAAATACAAGTTATCGCCAATATACTAACAACCCAATTGTGCTTCATTCACTCAGAATATGGAACCAATGTAGAAAGTACTTTAAGATAGAGAAGTTTTTATCTGTGGGACCTCTGCATGGTAACCACCTTTTTCCACCCTCTTAAACATATACAGTTTTTAATATTTGGAAAACATCAAATCACAAAGTCTCAAACCCGGTACCTTTGCTTTATAAAATAGAAGTTCTTACCTATGCACCATTCAAGAATACATACTAACTTTCTGTTGGTTGACATTAGAGCTTGGGTTTTTAACTTATTGACAGCAACATGTAAATCACTTCAATTTTTCTTTGGTTATATTCTTGAGTAAAAGCAAACATGTTTATTTGATATTTGGACTAAAGTCTTCACACATTATACACTTCATGTCATTATTAGTATAACATGAAAAAGTTTCTGTTTTAGCTATGTGTTCAGCAGTTCCTGTCATCCTACACTTAAACAGATCATTGTAGACACGGAACACACATGAAATGTGCGTATTCCAACTAACGATATATGATTCACCCTATACAACTCCAGGCACCTCACTGCCAGATAAAGAGACTTGAGCTCTGAGAATTTTGTGACAAACCCAGATCTGTCTGTGGGTCGGGGTGGGGTAGCAGGCTGATTGACACATTTGCAAAACAAAAGATGCTGATGAGGAGAGGTGCAAAGGAATTTAAGCTGGCCCAGGATTACGAGTTTTTTCGTAGACTTCAGGGATTCTAGTGTTAATAAAATTTTAGAATAAGCATTTAAATTGAGGAAGTGGATTCTCCCTTTTTTATCTTATTTTATTGTATTTTTTTTATTTATTTATTTTTCCTACTATTAAAGTTTTACTCTGTTGGCCTAGCTCTCTTTCTCATGGGCAGGGGTTGAATTAACTTGAACTTAGTTGTGTAAAATTTAATTTGCTTGTTTGGAATGTTATTTGCTTTTAATAAATTCAATAAAAGGAAGAGATTCCAGACCAGACAGGTAGAGATAGGTGGGTCATGATCATAAGGAGCACGGTGAAGGGTGCACACTGTCCAGGGCCATCAACCCCAGAATTGGAAGCGTCAAGTTGTTTTCAGGTCCTTGCAGAGCTGGATGGTGTCTCAGAAGATTCAAAGATGGTGGACAGGCATGACCAGCCCCAATGGGCCACCTCAAACTTCACAGAAAAAGAAAGGTAGTGATAGCTGGGGACACAATCATTAGCCGTATTTAAGCACAGGTTTGCTCCAGAGGCAGTTTTTTTACCTCCTATTTACTTGATCAGCTGCTGACTTGCTGCTGCTGCCGTGCCGCGTGATCTGCATTTCATGCGGCACATTTCTGTCATATCACCTATGTCCATATATTCGATCTCTTTTTGCTTTTACCTTTTTATCAATATCGCATTGAATTTTGATTCCATGTTTGGAATTATATTGTGACAACGCAACGTATAACTGCCCATGACTGAATATCATTTCTTTCTCTCTACAAGAAATGTGTCTGACATAACCACACAGGACTTTTCCAAATCTCTTTACATAAGCATTAGTCTCGCAGGGCTTCTGGACCCGGGTATGGTTACATCGTTTGGCACGAAGACTCGTCTCGCGGGACATGAAAGTGTTTCTGAGATAATCACATCTCGTCTCCGTCCAAGATTTTTTTTATAGTAGAGAGAAAATGAGTAGCTTGTATCAAAAAAAACCAACTGAGTTGGAGATGTATGTAGAAGAGCATAATTATGATATTATAGCAATAACAGAAACCTGGCTAAATAACAAAGATGGAGAAGAGCAGAGGGAACATAGAGATATACTCATTTTTAGGAAGGATAGACTGAACAGAAAAGGAGGTGGGGTTGCTCTTTATGACAAACAGAATTGAAATGGAAGTCCTCTTCACTTGGATGATGAGCCCCATCTTAGTGAGGATATGTGGCTTTGTCTGGAAAGCATTAGGGAAAAAGGCATTATTTTAGGAGTTTGTTATAGACCATCCAATGTAGACAGTAATTTCAATACACATCTTTTTAGTAATACTAAAAAGGCAAGTTTACAGGGGAATATTATACTCATGGGGGGATTTTAACTACCCAAATAGTAACTGCCATAACCTTGCAAAATTTTATAAGTGATCAGTTACTGTTTTTAACACTGTTTATAAAACCACCAATGTGAGGGGAAGCATATTTGGATTAATTACTGTTTTTAACACTATGTAAAAGCACCAATGTGAGGAGGGGAGCCTATTTGGATTTAGTATTTTGTAATAATCAGAATAAAATTGAGGGTGTAGAGGAGATTGGACCACTAGTTCTCAGTGTTTTAGAAGAGTGTGGATGCAAAGACTAAAACTGTTAAGTTTAACTTTGGTAGGGGGAAATTCTATTAAGGATAGACTGGGGTAAGCTTTTAATTGTGCAGACAGTTGAGGAGCAGTGGAACAGGTTTAAAAGAGTTTTACATATAATGCAGGACAGGTACATACCTAAATTAGTTGGAAAAAATACAACTGCAGTGAGTTAATAAGGTTTTGAAAAAGAATCTACAAAGAACAAAAAACAGCTGTATAAGATCGATAGCTTCAATGTAAATTGTAGGGCATAAGAGAACATTGGGGCAATCATAAAGAAGGATTTTAGTCAGTTAGAGAGGAATATAGCAGATGTCAATGTCAATATCAGATAAGGTGAAAGATGACCTAAACAGATTCTTTCAGTATTTTAATAATAAAAGAACAGTCAAGGGGGTGGTAAAGTACATCAGCAAAAGTAAAGTGGAATTAAAAAATACAATGAAATAGCTGATGCTCCAAACTTGCATTTTTATGAGGTCTTTATGAGGAAGCAGATAACTTCCCAGCAGTAAAAGGCACTACTAAGTACTGAGTGATTTGGAAATTTTAGAGGGAGAAGTACTGCTTAGATTAAATAGGCTGAAATCAAACAAATCACCAGGACCATATAATGTCCTGAGCAAACTCCAGGATAAATATTAGGAGATTAACAAGTACATATATAAACCCTTGACACATATTTTTAGGAACTCACTGCACACTGGGTACATTTCAAATGACTGGAAAATGGAAAATGTTATCAGTTTATATAAAAAGGGTGACCGCGAAGATCTAAGCAACTATAGGCCAGTATGCTTAATGTGCATCACTGGTAAATTAATGGAAGGAATTAATAACTATATGATTGAGAAATACATGGGCACAGAAGAGGGAGGTCATGTTTTACCAAAAGGAGGCAACAAAAGGATATGATCAAAGTGGAGCATATGATGTCATTTATCTTGACTTTCAGAAAAAATTTGACAAGGTGCCACATGATAGTTTGGGCATCAAACTCAAAGACATGAAAGTTCAGGGTGTTGTTTGTGCAAACTTGGCTCAGACACAGGAAGTGCAGTGTTATGGTGCAAGGAACCCAGAATTGGCTGATATTAAGAGTGGTGTGCCATAGGGGTCAGTTCCAGGGCCACTGCTATTTTTAATATATATAAATTATTTGGGTAGGAATATAGGTAACAAGCTGGTTAAGTCTGCAGATGATACCAAGCTAGGCGAATTGGCATATAATCTAGAATCTGCTGAGTCATTACGGTGGGACATGGACAAGAAACATGCAAGTAAATATACAGTATTACATGTAGGAAGTAAAAATATTAGGTTTGAATACACAATGGGAGGTCTGAAAATTGAAGGTACACCTTATGAGAAGGATTTAGGAGACATAGTGGTCTCGACATCATCTGCCAGACAAAGTTCAGGAGCCATTAGGTTATATAGCACAATGTTTACAGAACAATTCCAAGGAGGTTATGCTCAAGCTGTAAAATATACCAGTGAGGCCTCATCTGGAGTACTGCATACAGGGTTTGGCTTCCTGGCTACAAAAAGGACATAGCAGCACTACAAAAAGTTCAGAGGAAGCGCAACTAGGCTGCTTCAAGGGTACAGGGGATGAATTATGAGAAAAGATTAAAAGAGCTGAGCCTTTTCAGTTTAAGCAAAAGAAGATTAAGAGGAGATATGATTGAAGTGTTTAAAATTATGAAGGCAATTAGTACAGTGGAGCAAGACTGTTATTTTAAAATTAGTTAATCAAGTTGGAACCGGACACAGTTGGAAACCTGTTAAAAGTAAATTTTGCACAAACATTAGTACGTTTTTCTTTACACAGGGAACCATAATAATAATTCTTTACATTTATATATGTATTTACTCACTACCATCTACACACAAACTAGTGTAATAGACTTGCTGTTTTTTTACAAAAATTATTTGGATTGGACTGGCAAGCTTAGTTGGGCTGAATGGCATGTTCTCATCTAGACTGTTCTAATGCTTAACTCATATAGATTTGTGAAAGAGTTAATGGCGGATATTAAGCACACAAGCTTTGACTTCTGGAAAAGTGAAAACTTTTCTGAATTGTTGATGACAGTGTTTCTGATTCTGTCAATGTTTTTGCAGTGTGATGTTTATGTAAAACTAACTAAACACAGACCTGTGCCTAGCAGGGCTGATGTCTTAAAAGTATGGCTGTACAATGAAGCAACCAGCGAGCAGTGGACACCCAACTCACACACCTCCTTCTCTAATGTTAAAAGTCTAACACACCCAATAGTAATGCTCTAACAAGAAGCAGAGAGTCAGCCATTTCAGTGATCTTGCAATTAAATTAGATTTGCATTGGGTGTGACGAGGATGGGCAGGATTAGAAATGAGTACATTAGAGGGTGGGCTCAAGTTGGACAGTTCGGAGACAAAGTCAGAGAGGCGAGATTGCATTGGTTTGGACATGTGCAGAGAAGGATGCTAAGGATAGAGCTGCCGGGCACGAGAAAAAGAGGAAGGCCTAAGCGAAGATTTATGGATGTGGTGAGAGAGGGCATGCAGATGATGGGTGTAACAGAACAAGATGCAAATGGCAGAAAGATATGGAAGAAGATGATCCGCTGTGGTAAACCCTAACGGGAGCAGCTGAAAGAAGAAGAGGAAGAACCATAGCAAATTCTCATTAGTCTGGCCAAGTTTCATTCTACCTCCCTTGAAACCTTTTTAAACCTATGAACACTGTGTACTTTCACATACAGTGTGATTGAGAGCAGATTTGCAATGCTGCTTAAATTAATCTGAATACTCTTTGCTGAGAATAACATGTACGGAGAACTTTAATGGGCCTTTCGGGGTTTCATTTTAATCAGCAGAATTTAGAAATTAATCATATGCACTACGGTCCCTGTACTTTAATTTTAACTTCAGAACAGCACACTTTGGTACTTGCAGGAGAAATGGCCATTTTCCCAATGGGCTGTTGGTGCTTAAAAGGTGCAGCAAGCTGAGTTCAACTACTACCCCAAGCATCTTGCAGCACTTGTACATTTTTCCCATCACTGATTTTTTTTTTCTGCAGGTGCTCTAGTTTATATCCCTCAGCCCAAAGATGTGCAAGTTAAGCTAACTGCCATTCTTAAATTGACCCAACATGAGAGAGCGTAATTGTTTAGGTGAGTGTACCATATGAATTGGAACTTCACTGTAGCCTTCTGCCTTGAATCAAGAGCTTACAGCTTAGAATGAGACTTCTGCAACTGGTTAGATATATTTGTATTTTAATAATAACATTAATAATAATAATTATACATTTTATTTATATAGTTCCTTTCCCATGCTCAAGGCGCTTATTTAAACAGCAGGGTATAAGTAACATTGGGTACAAATATTTCTGCATAGAACACTAAACAGATAAATAGAGGAGATACAAAGCATTAAACAGAAAAACAAACAATAAACCAGAATAAAATACTAAATTCAATACTCAAAGAAAACAATGATTAGAATCGGGTATATTTTTTAACATTCTTATATCAAAAACACAGTAAGGTATTCTGGAGAGGTAATCCAATTAGAGTGCTCACAGCAGGCTATGTTCTTAAAGCTAAATACTGTATGTCACAGCAGTGTGAGAGTGAATCTAAATGTGCAAACATAAAGTTTTTGATAAGTAAGAAGAGAACAAGCGCAAAATAAAAATTTGCTAGGAAACATGCAAACCTTTTGGTTCTCAAATAATGGTTCTTCATCACTTTTGATGATCAATAAACATAGTACTTACATTAAACACATATGTGCCATGTCCTGTATGGTTATTAATAGATGAATTTGCAGGGATCATGCTCAGTTTTTCTCATACTCGATTTTGTATTCCACACTTGACACCTTACATATGGTGTTGCTTTTCTTCTTCTTCTTACAATACAATACAGTACAACTGATTTTTTGTATAGTGCTCTTCACTGACTGCAGGTACAGAGTACTGTGAACAATTCTCGGCCTAGAGCCGCCCCTGAGTATTGCTGCAATAAATTATTTCAACGAAGTGAACACTTGTTTAATAACGTGCTTTAACTCCTATCATCATGAAAATGATATCACGTATACATCTCAGTATTTTAGTTATTCAGAGCTGTAATATCACGAATGTAATGGATTCTGTGTCCAGTTGGAGGAAGAGAGCCGGTTTAAGAAGCAAGTAGTGATTCACACACATACAGCACATAGAAGATCAAATACAAAACAAAGCATTTAACGTGCTACTTTAATTACGATGTGATTTGAGAAACTGGTTAATTCAACGATTTTAAGATGAAGTTTATGATGTTCTACTTTAATGACAAAATAAACTACGTGATTAAAGTGGAAATGTTGAGATTGAAGTTGACATTTCGTGCTTTTTCCCCACTGTGTGCCTTTTTTTCTCTGTACCCTAATAAGCTTTCATATGACACTAAGACGGTGGGCTACAACTCGCCTTTTCACGGCGGCTTTGATATGTGACTTCTTTTTTATTTCCGGCACTGTGTGATTTTGTGAACGTGAGCTTTCAAGTTTCTCCAACGCGCTATGTCACTCGATCAACTTCCTTTTGTTGATTATACCATGGTTTAATTAAACAAATAGTATATTTTTCCTTTGCCTCCACTTGGTATTCGCTGAAATTCTTATATTTCCCCCGTGCTTTTCCCATTGTCTTTTCACAGAAGGCTGAGCTTAAGGGTGATTTATATTCATTTGCATATTCAAAGAGGCGTAATTCTGGGAGGAGTTGGGGCGTTACATAAAGCGCGTGCACGAGCGTTAGTTTTCACGCTGATCGGGATTTATGTAGCGGAAGAACGTGGAAGTTGGAGTACGCACAGATTCCTGCATCTGGATTTTTCTGTGCGTGCACACATTTCGGCTTTTGTGCTTACGCCATGTTATAGTGCGAGTTCTACGCACGGCGTTATACATGAGGCCCCTGGTCTGCTGACCTGAGAGAGTGGGATGTACATATGGGTGCAGGAGTTCCGACAGATAAAATGGGGCATAACTGTTAAAGGATTTTAAAACAAATACAAGAATCTTAAAGTGGAGGAAATGAACTGGAAGCTAGTGAAGGGAAGCCAAAATTGGGGTAATGTGCTTTGCTTGATTGTACCAGTTAAAAATCGAGCAGCGGGATTTTGCACCAGCTGTAGGCTAGCAGTAGAGGCCTGGCTAATTCCAAAATGAAGCACATTACAATAATCTAGACGAGAAGTTATAAAAACATTTATCACTGTTTCAAGGTTAGACTGCCACTGCGTTCACATGGCTATCAAGTTTTAAAGTAGAATCCATTTTCACACCAAAATTTGTGATCATGGATTTCTCATATTGGGCCACAGTGAAAAGGTTGATGCAGGGGGTTCCGCTGGTGCCATTGGGTCTAAACAACATGACTTCTGTCTTGTTCTCATTAAAATTTTGAAAGTTTAATGCCATCCAACTCCTGATGTCAATAAGGCAATCAAGGAAGGGCCGGACAGAGCATTGATCAGGGTGCTTCAGAGGAACATAGACCACATAAACATGAAGAAAGTACTTTGTTTCTGGAAAATAGTGCCAGCAGGTACAAGGAAAATAGAAGAGGTCCCAGGATGGAGCCATGTGGTACTCCCCAGGGAAGAGCAACAGAGAAGAAGGTAAAATTATCGATGCTGACACAAAAACGTCTATCTGAGAGATAAGACCAAAGCCATTGGATAGCTGAACCTGTGATACCCACCTACTGCACCAGCCTGGGGATGAGGATCTCATGGTCTGTAGTATCAAAGGCAGCTGTTAAATCCAGAAGCATGAGTAGTACACAGTCACCAGAGTCCACTGTTAAAAGAATATCATTAAAAACCCTTAACAAGTGGACTTAGTGCTGTGGTGAGTTTAAAACTCAAACTGGAACACTTCCAGAAATGTGTGTTCATCCATAAAGGACTTTCGGTATAGATGACTTTTTCCAAGAATTTAGACAAAAAAGGTAGCTTGGAAATAGGCCTAAAGTTTGACAGAACAGGGTGGTCTAGACCTGTTTTTTTTTCAGTAGGGGTTGCACAACAATAATAGTAAGAATAGAATGATCCAAGATATGAAAGACCTTCTTAAGAAGTGGAGAAGGGACAACATCAAGTAGGAAGCCAGATGGTTTTATACTGGAAACCAGCTACTTTAAAAAAGGTGCAGAGACAGGCTCAAAGTGGTCAAACACAGCCAAACAGGGTATTAAAATGGCTGGATCATGAGAAGGTGGTAAAATAAGGGCCCTAGTACTTACAACCTTCTTCAAAAAAAGTTAAATTTATCACATTTCCCTAGAAGCTTCCAGATAGTCAGGTTCATGAACATTAAGAACAAAACTCAGTGTGTTAAAAAGTACACGAGGTTGTGAGAGTTAGAGACAATAACATCAGAAAAACAATTTTGATCCAGCAGCTTTAAAAACTTAACAACACCAACTACATCATACGTTTCCCATCAAGTGCAAGATCCAGGTTTTAGCCCAGGCAGTTTGTGAGTAATCACATGTCATATAGACATACCATGGCATTTTATATCTATAGATTTTAGTCCACATTCCAAAAAGGCAAAATCAAAGGCAAGTAGTGGTCAATGAACACAAGCAGGCAGAACACTGGAAAACGTTTAATAATCACTAGAAACAAGTCACAATCAAAAGACTAAACAAAATGACACCTAGCTTCAACCTAATGGCGTTCAAAATCACAGGAAACACGGTGCTTTAGCAAGCAAAGAAAGCCCATTTACCCCTTGCACTTCCTTTGCCTCTTCTACCACATAATTGAACCTTGATTAATGCTGCCTTGCAACATGTTCAAATCAGCTGGACCAGATGCAAACAGATGTTAAAGAAGGGCTGAGCCACAGCTCCATCTTGATGAGGATAAAGTGCTCCATTGTGTTTTGAAGCATGTGGGTGAGACATCCACTGAGTAGACATGTGGTGTGGAAAGCCTTTTTGTTTTATCCTGGTTCTTTGTGTTCATTATTCTGTTTATATAATAAACACTATTTTGTATATTTGACATTCTCAACATCATTTTGGTTTGAAAGGTCACTATAAGAGCAACCCGTTCATACAACAAAACACTAAATGAAATTTAAAATTAACTGGTATACACTAGGACATTACAATTTTTTTGTGCAGCTTGTGAAAGGAGTTGCATTTGTCCATACATCAATTACAAAGTTCTGCTCTAAGCAACTGCACAATCAGCGTGGAATATCTTTCAAAGAGAATTCAAAGCATGTGTGTCAACTGTTCAGTTGACACAGAGCTGAAAAAATATTAAAGTGTTTTCAAAATCCATCTATCTTCTAAATCTGGTTATAATGTACAGAAAGCCAGAAAAACAGTAAATAAGTGAGAAACCCACCATTAAAATATTCCACCCATTGAAGGTATTGCCTAAAATTCAGTGTATTGTAGCAATTACCTTCTTTTGTACATTTTGGCTAACATTATAGTTTTTACCATAGTGGACTTGTCTTGGGGAGTTTTTAATGCTTTCATGTAATTTAATTTATGTTGTTACCTCGAGGAATATTCAAAAGTTGTCAAACTTTTATTTAAATCTATTTATTAAGAATTTCAAAACCAAATTACATCACTTTTCAACATAGTGACCTTTGTTTGGGATGCAATTTTCCCATTGTTGTACCAACTTTTTACTGCCCAATTACTACTCCTCCTGCCTTCACCGTTTCCAACAAAAATATAAAAGTGCTGAAACTTTTTGAATGTTCCCTCGTATTAATAAAATTAATTAATGTTAATGAAGTTTATATTGTTAACAGTTTGTTTCTTTGTTTATGCAATACAGTAAATGTTCTGCTGATACAAATATGGTGATGACTGGTTTTGGAAAAAGCTATTGTGCTTTGATTTCTAGTGTATTTAGATTAATATCAAGTATGCTGTAGTGTCAGGTTTTGTTTTTGGTTTTTAACTGCTTTTTTGTCTTTGACTCAGATTCTTCTTTCGTCCTTGTGTTTTGGTTGCCTTATCGTCTGTCTCTTTGGCTTTGACCCGGCATTGCCTTTTGACTAAGATTTTCTGCTAAATGCTTTCATCTCCTGGTTATTTTTACGCTTGCAAATATCTTTTGACACCAGCATGTCATATAATGTATATCGTATCATATATATGTTAACTTTGGTGAGTATCGTTTATTTCATCCACAGTCTTGCTACCACTAAAAGCAAATGCAAATGTGTGATACACAATTAAAGAATGAATTACCTGTTTTTCAAAGTCTATGCACGTGACACAGAAGTATGCTCACTATAATCTTAACTGCAGCTTGATAGCAGTCACTAAAATCAGTCAATGGCAACAGAAGATGGTCACATAGGAAGTCAGTCTGAAAAGGTAATATAAGGGATTAACTAACTGGAAAGTGTGAAGGTGAAAGTTGTAACCTGCTTAGTAAGGATGACACAATTGCAGGCATTAAGTGACAATGAGAGAAAAATAAAATGAAAATCAATTACACAACATATATATATTTTATGTTCAAATAATACATGTAACAAACAAGCCACTGTATAGTGCAGTACATAATGTTTATACAAAAATTATTTGAGCTAATAACTATTATCTTCAACATTGAATGTCAATATTTTAAGAAATGCCTTTACAAATGATTTGCATTGGGTCAGCCCAATCTTAATTTTTGTCAGGATAAAATGATAGACATGTATTATGAATTTAGGCATTAAACAGAGCATATTAAAATTAATTGGATCTAAGCTTAGTTTTAGTAATGTGGTGTGCCATTCAAATTCCATTTGAAAAAAATAAAACTCGAATTACCAGAATTATTGTATATAACAACAGATTATGAACATATATATCTTTATATTTTGAAATAAAACCTTTCATTTATGATAAAATATCAAGCAAATATGATGAACAATTTGGCTCAATAGAAAACAAACCGCTCTCTGCAGCATGTCTGCCCTAGGCGTATCATCAAAAACTCATTTAAAAATATCTCGGTATAAAGTGGCCCTGCCTAGAAATGTCAAAGTGCGAATGAAAGCAAAGTTTTGATAAATGTCATTTAGTAATTCCAGATCTTGTGGCTTTTAAAATGCACTGTATAAGATCAGAAATAATGAAATGCATTCATTGTACTGTTTTGTTGTTGACTTACATCACACAAAATGCTTTTCAAAATATTTTCACAGTAATGCTTTGAATCTCTTTCTCCTAGTGAGTACATTGTTTACTGTTTTAGTCCCACTCTTCTACTTTCTATTGAACTTGCTACTTAATGTCTGTTATTTTCTGTTATTCTGAAATGCATAATTTTAATTGCATACCTCACTCGACCAAGAGGAAATAAGGTCTGATGAGATATACTTTTGGAACAATTGGGTTTCTGAAAACCAACTTAAGAGTTCTCATCATAAATGTTACACTACAACATACAGAGAGTATATTCTTCATACATTCCAGGTAAGCTAGGTTGGAATGTGCATAATTTTGGTCCATAAAAATGTACAGTTTTTAGATGCTTTAATTCTTAAGTGTTTTCTTATTTTCGCTTTCTTCTATTTTATTTTATAGTTTACAAGCACATCACAGCCACAACGGTAATGCAGAAATCTACTGCTTGCTTCCTTACACTTGTTACCAACTAAGAACAGCAAAATGTAAAACCCTTTTCACTAATACATAAATAAGCTTAAGCTTATTTTTTCTATTTATGTCATTTGAATATATTAATAAAATAAAATGTAAATGTAAAATGTGTAGCATACATTTATAAATATATCTAAGTGAGAGGCATATTACATGCCACAGAGCACTGGGAAATGATGCTTTTATTCAACAGTGTGATGTATCACAAACAAACCTTGGTGTTAAGTTCAAAATGAAAGTTTTATTTGCCATCAGGAATTAAAACACTAGAATTCTTATGAAAGGTTGTGCACTAAATGTTTCTGTAAGTGCAATTTACTTTCGGTTTGTCGTTAGTTTTTCTCAAGAATTTAAATTCTAACTGAAATAAAAAGACACTGCAGTGTGAAGGTGTACCCACTTTATGAAGAACTCCTCCCTAGCAAAAGATTTCAGAATGGCCCAAATTCACTGGAAGTTTAACTTATAAAGGTTTAAGAAGTACAGCACAGAGCTCATGTCATATAAACTGCTTAAAAAAATTAAAGGAACACTTTGAAAACACATCAGATCTCAATGGGAAAAAGAAATCCTCCTGGATATCTATATTGATATAGACTGGGTAATGTGTTAGGAACGAAAGGATGCCACATCGTTTGATGGAAATGAAAATGATCAACCTACAGAGCCCTGAATTCAAAGACGCCCCAAAATCAAAGTGAAAAAATTATGTGGCAGGCTAGTCCATTTTGCCAAAATTTAACTGCAGCAACTCAAAATTGTACGCAGCACTTTGTATGGCCCCTGTGTTCTTGTATACATGCCTGACAACATCGGTGCATGCTTCTAATGAGATGACAGATGGTGTTGTGGGGGATCTCCTCCCAGATCTGGACCAGGGCATCACTGAGCTCCTGGACAGTCTGAAGTGCAACCTGGTGGCATTGGATGGACCAAAACATAATGTCCCAGAGGTGTTCTATATATTAGGTCAGGAAAGTGTGGAGGCCAGTCAATGGTATCAATTCTTTCATCCTCCAGGAACTGCCTGCATACTGTCACCACATGAGGCCAGGAATTGTCGTGCACCAGGAGCCACTGTACCAGCATAGGGTCTGACAATGGGTCCAAGGATTTCATCCTGATACCTAATGGCAGCCAAGGTGCCTTTGTCAAGCCTGTAGCGGTCTGTGTGACCCTCCATGGATATGCCTCCCCAGACAATCATTAAGCCACCACCAAACTGCTCATGCTGAATGATGTTACAGGCAGCATAATGTTCTCCATGGCTTCTCCAGACCCTTTCACTTCTGTCACGTGCTCAGGGTGAACCTGCTCTCATCTGTAAAAAGCACAGGGCACCAGTGGTGCATCTGCCAATTCTGGTATTCTATGGCGAATGCCAATCGAGCTGCATGCTGCTGGGCAGTGAGCTCAGGGCCCATTAGAGGACATGGGGCCCTTGGGTCACCCTCATGAAGTCTTTCTGGTTGTTTGGTCAGAGACATTCACACCAGTGGCCTGCTGGAGGTCATTTTGTAGGGCTCTGGCAGTGCTCAGCCTGTTCCGCCTTGCCCAAAGGAGCAGATACTGGTCCTGCTGATGGGTTATGGACCTTCTATGGCCCTCTCCAGCTCTCCTAGAGTAACTGCTTGTCTCCTAGAATCTCCTCCATGCCCTTGAGACTGTGCAGGGAGACCCAGCAAACCTTCTGGCAATGACACGTATTGATGTGCCATCCTGGAGAAGTTGGACTACCTGTGCAACCTCTGTAGGGTCCAGGTATCACCTCATGCTACCAGTAGTGACACTGACTGTAGCCAAATGCAAAACTAGTGAAGAAACAGTCAGAAAAGATGAGGAGGGAAAAATGTCAGTGGCCTCCACCTGTTAAACCATTCCTGTTTTGGGGGTCATCTCATTGTTGCCCCTCTAGTGCATCTGTTGTTAATTTCATTAACACCACAGCAGCTGAAACTGATTAACAACCCCCTCTGCTACTTAGCTGACCAGATTAATATCCCATAAGTTTCATTGACTTTATGCTATACTCTGATTAAAAAGTGTTCCTTTAATTCTTTTGAAAAGTATATTTAGTATAAATCATAACATTCTCAGACTTGTGGGATCTAATTTAGGATCGTGGGGACTGGAGCTTATCATGACAGAATTGAGAGCAATGCAGAAGCCGGCCTTGGACCTTGTGAAGCGTTAACATTTTGGAAAAAATGTTTGGACGGATCACTACTCTGCAGATGTCACTCTGTTTTACCAATGGATGTATAAGTGCACCAAGATTTCTTAATAGGGAAACCTGCTACTCTAAGGTCAACTTATTTTCTTATTCCAGTAAGACTTGGCAAACCTTTTGGCATGTTTCCTTATCCTTCTGAAATACTGGTAAATCCATTCTATGAAAGTATGTACCTGACCAGCAATGATGTTCAGTTATTCCATGTAATTGAAACATTGCAATGTTAATACCAAGGGTGTAATTTATGCCCATTCACATGTGATTGTGCTTTGAACTGAAGACCCGCTTTTTCCCCTTGGTCAAAAGTCCTGTTTTCAGTTCAGAAGCACAATCCCATGTGAGCAGGTTTACTGTGTGTGGACATCTTTCACTTTCCAGGGGTACTGTATTTTTTAACAATATCTTAGCAATAAATGCAATAGTTTTGCAAATTTTGAGCATACCACATGATGCTTTGACATGTGAATTGTATGGTAAGATTAACATGAGATTTTTTTGGTGACATTTTTCATGTTTGGTCAAAGTAGGCTCCCACACTATCAGAAATGTTTTTAATCTCCGCTCTCCATGAAAACATGAGATTTAAACTTTTTCTCAGCCATCACTAAAGACCACATATAAACTAACATATACAAATATATCATTTTTGGATGGAGTATTCCTTTACTCTACTACAGACACACAATTTCTAATGACAGTATCTGAACTCTGCCAGAATATTGAGATAAACTTCATTCTGATATGCCTGCTTAGGCACTAATTTTATATGCAACTGTTTGCTGACTGACAAAAGCCCATATGTTAGTTTGCACAAGACATATCAGAAACTGTTAGTTTTCAATCAGAGGAGTGCTGTTGGCTGGATGTGTTGTGGGTTGTAGCCAATTCTTAATACCAATATGACAGGGCTACATTTGCAAATGCAAGCATGTCTCACTGTGCCCAGTACTATCAGCCAGCATGTGGCAAGACACAATCTGTAAGGTTTTAAGTTTGATACCCAAGGCAGCAATATGTAATATGTATATATATGGAAGTGAAGGTCTGTGATATGGTTTGCTTATTTGTAGTTGGAGGTCCACAAAGGGAGAGAATGAATCATGTATCATAAAGTAGTTTTAATTCCTGAGCTTTCCGCTCCTGCCAGGAGACGTCATCAGAGGATAATGATAATCATTATCTGATGTGTAATCAGACCTCCCTAACTACAAATATATATATATATATATATATATATATATATATATATATATATATATATATATATATACTGCTCAAAAGAATTAAAGGAACACTTTTAATCAGAGTATAGCATAAAGTCAGTGAAACTTATGGGATATTAATCTGGTCAGCTAAGTAGCAGAGGGGGTTGTTAATCAGTTTCAGCTGCTGTGGTGTTAATGAAAGTAACAACAGATGCACTAGAGGGGCAACAATGAGATGACCCCCAAAACAGAAATGGTTTAACAGGTGGAGGCCACTGACATTTTTCCCTTCTCATCTTTTCTGACTGTTTCTTCACTAGTTTTGCATTTGGCTACAGTCAGTGTCACTACTGGTAGCATGAGGCGATACCTGGACCCTACAGAGGTTGCACAGGTAGTCCAACTTCTCCAGGATGGCACATCAATACGTGTCATTGCCAGAAGGTTTGCTGTGTCTCCCTGCACAGTCTCAAGGGCATGGAGGAGATTCTAGGAGACAAGCAGTTACTCTAGGAGAGCTGGAGAGGGCCATAGAAGGTCCATAACCCATCAGCAGGACCAGTATCTGCTTCTTTGGGCAAGGAGGAACAGGATGAGCACTGCCAGAGCCCTACAAAATGACCTCCAGCAGGCCACTGGTGTGAATGTCTCTGACCAAACAACCAGAAAGACTTCATGAGGGTGACCCAAGGGCCCCATGTCCTCTAATGGGCCCTGAGCTCACTGCCCACCAGCATGCAGCTCGATTGGCTTTCGCCATAGAATACCAGAATTGGCAGATGCACCACTGGTGCCCTGTGCTTTTTACAGATGAGAGCAGGTTCACCCTGAGCACGTGACAGAAGTGAAATGGTCTGGAGAAGCCATGGAGAACATTATGCTGCCTGTAACATCATTCAGCATGAGCAGTTTGGTGGTGGGTTAATGATTGTCTGGGAAGGCATATCCATAGAGGGTCACACAGACCGCTACAGGCTTGACAAAGGCACTTTGGCTGCCATTAGGTATCAGGATGAAATCCTTGGACCCATTGTCAGACCCTATGCTGGTACAGTGGCTCCTGGTGCACGACAATTCCTGGCCTCATGTGGTGAGAGTATGCAGGCAGTTCCTGGAGAATGAAGGAATTGATACCATTGACTGGCCACCACACTTTCCTGACCTAAATCCAATAGAACACCTCTGGGACATTATGTTTTGGTTCATCCAATGCCACCAGGTTGCACCTCAGACTGTCCAGGAGCTCAGTGATGCCCTGGTCCAGATCTGGGAGGAGATCCTGCACAACACCATCTGTCATCTCATTAGAAGCATGCACTGATGTTGTCAGGCATGTATACAAGAACACAGGGGCCATACAAAGTGCTGCGTACAATTTTGAGTTGCTGCAATTAAATTTTGGCAAAATGGACTAGCCTGCCACATAATTTTTCACTCTGATTTTGGGGCGCCTTTGAATTCAGGGCTCTGTAGGTTGATCATTTTCATTTCCATCAAACGATGTGGCATCCTTTCGTTCCTAACACATTACCCAGTCTATATCAGTATAGATATCCAGGAGGATTTCTTTTTCCCATTGAGATCTGATGTGTTTTCAAAGTGTTCCTCTAATTTTTTTGAGCAGTTTATATATATATATATATATATATATATATATATATATATATATATATATATATATATATATATATATATATATATAGTGGCAAAGGCGCTTTATAGGCGTCGAGCTGACACAGACTGACAACGGAAGCACGTGTAAAATAAACAAAAGCAGCTTTTATTTTTCTTCAGCCATGGGGCATGTCTTCCCCGTGTCCCACAGGCCCAACACAGTCCCAAAACACATAAAAGCAAAAAGACCCCAAACCACACTCTTCTTCCTCCACTACTCCTCCCAGGCAGCTTCGTCCTCCTCCCAACTCAGGCACCTTGAGTAGTGGTTGCAGGGTCCTTTTATAGCCCTCCTGGAAGTGCTCCAGGTGCTCGTTCACCCACTTCAGGCTGCAGTTCCGGGTGTGGCTGCAGCCCAGCCCATATGGGCTCGTTAAGCCACGCAGCTCCCCCTGCCAGGGGCCATGGACCCCAACAGGGATGAGCTCCCGTGTTCCACCATTGTGGCCCCAATGCAACCCGGGGTTGTGCCACCAAATGTTCTGAGAAATGTAGTGTGCATCCCATGGCTGCTCCCCCGGATCCAGTATCAAAGGGGCATCCCGGTCGGGCAAGGGTCCGGCTGTCAGCCACAGAATATATATATATATATATATATATATATACAGATTGGGGGCGCTGTCGTCCCCTTGAACCCTCAAACTAGATGCCAGACACAGCATCAAGATAAAATTAAGTTAAAGCTTTTAATTTATTTGATTCCAAAAAGTACAAGAATGTGAGCCTTCATTAAAATAGATAAAGGTTTCAGAATCATCATCTATGTTTGCCTTCGGCCAACAGTGTTATATTGGAAAGCTACAAGGAAAAAAGCTGAGTCAGTATAGATTTTTTTAAAGAAAGCATTTCTATAAAACTACTTCAGAATTTTCTTTATTAAAACTTTTAGAATCTTAACGGGAAAAATACTTTATATAGCTGAGGGGAGTTACAATTAATTTTCTGATAAGACAGAATTTTATAGTGGGAGGTATTCATTGCTAGGTATGCTTTCTTTTTATTAGACTTGAAATGTGTCTTACAGCACCATGAAATACATTAAGCAAAGTGCATAATTAACTGTCTGTTCTGTACATCTGTTCCTGGAGAAAAAATATCTGATCCCATAAATGGCATATTTTCTCTTTTCTAATTATGTAGTTGTGCAAAATGTGCCCCATTCAATTTATCCTCCAAAATGTTATACATATATTGTATATGCACATTTAGAGTGCTGAAAGGGGAGCTGAGAACTTTGGATGCTCTTTTCTATGCACAAAGGGATCAGAAGCCTATTGAACTGCTCTCATATGTCAAACGCTTCAGAGCCTTTCCTCACGGTTCAGAAACAGTTTCATCCCAAGAATTATAAACGCACTCAATCAGTCCATCAAGTGCTCCTTGTAGAACGCTTTGTACAATCACCTTACTGTAAACTTGCACTACAGTTATAACATTGAAAAACCTGAGCCACTTTATAAAGCACGTATTTACATATGATGACAATATAATTTTTAAGATGAAATGCAGCAAAATATGTTGATTATATTATACAGATACAACTTTAACTTCATTTAAATAATCCGTATTTAAACATGTGAGGACAATGTGCCTCCGCGCTAGCTAGTTCACGGATTGTTCCTGCCTCGCGCTGTATATTTGCTGAGGATGGCGCGACACTGGAAGGATAGACGGATAGAATAATTAAACACATACTATGAAGATATTTCAATGTTCCTTAAAAGTTTTAAAGAATCGTTGTTGTAAGCTTACAGATGGCTTAACATCTATTACAGAGCTGATTGTGTGGCGATTGGGTATCTGGGGAAAGGAAAGTAACGACAGGAATTGGAGGATAGTATGTTTGAAAGAGATAGATAGATAGATAGATAGATAGATAGATAGATAGATAGATAGATAGATAGATACTTTATTAATCCCAAGGGGAAATTCACATAATCCAGCAGCAGTATACTGATACAAAGAAACAATATTAAATTAAATAGTAATAAAAATGAAAAAATTTAAAATAAAATTAATGTTAGCATTTACTCCCCGGTGGAATTGAAGAGTCGCATAGTGTGGGGAGGAACGATCTCTCAGTCTGTCAGTGGAGCAGGACAGTGACAAAAGTCTGTTACTGAAGCTACTCCTCTGTCTGGAGATGACACTGTTCAGTGGATGCAGTGGATTATTCATGATTGACAGGAGTTTGCTTAATGCCCGTCGCTCTGCCACAGATGTTAAACTGTCCAACTTTAATCCTACAATGGAGCCTGCCTTCTTAACAAGTTTGTCCAGGCGTGAGGCGTCTTTCATCTTTATGCTGCCACCCCAGCACACCACCGCGTAGAAGAGGGCACTCGCCACAACCGTCTGGTAGAACATCTGCAGCATCTTACTGCAGATGTTGAAGGATGCCAACCTTCTCAGAAAGTATAGTCTGCTCTGACCTTTCTTACATAGAGCATCAGTATTGGCAGTCCAGTCCAATTTGTCATCCAGCTGCACTCCCAGATATTTAAGGTCTGCACCCTCTGCACACAGTCACCTCTGATGATCACAGGGTCCATGAGGGGCCTGGGCCTCCTAAAATCCACCACCAGCTCCTTGGTCTTGCTGGTGTTAAGGTGTAAGTGGTTTGAGTCGCACCATTTAACAAAGTCTTTGATTAACTTTCTGTACTCCTCCTCCTGCCCACTCCTGATGCAGCCCACAATAGCAGTGTCATCAGCGAACTTTTGCACTTGGCAGGACTCGAGTCATATTGGAAGTCTGATGTATATAGATTGAACAGGACCGGAGAAAGTACAGTCCCTCGGCGCCCTGTATTGCTGCACACAATGTCAGACCTGCAGTTCCCAAGACGCACATATTGAGGTCTGTCTGTAAGATAGTCCACAATCCATGCCACAGGTGTGAATCTACTCCCATCTCAGTCAGCTTATCCCTAAGGAGCAGAGGTTGGATGGTGTTGAAGGGCTAGAGAAGTCCAAAACATAATTCTTACAGCACCACTGCCTCTGTCCAGGTGGGAGAGGGATCGATGAAGCATATAGATGATGGCATCCTCCGCTCCCACCTTTTCCTGGTATGCGAACTGCAGAGGGTCGAGGCGTGGCGGACCTGTGGCCTCAGGTGGTGAAGCAGCAGCCGCTCCATGGTCTTCATCAGATGTGACGTCAGAGCAACAGGCGGAAGTCATTCAGCTCACTAGGACGTGATACCTTTGGGACAGGAGTGATACAAGATGTTTTCCAAAGCCTTGGGACTCTCCCTGTTCCAGGCTCAGGTTGAAGATGCGCTGTAGAGGACTCCCCAGTTCCAACGCACAGGCCTTCAGCAATCGTGGCGATACACCATCTGGACCCGCTGCTTTGCTGGCACAAAGTCTTTCAGCTCTCTGCTCACCTGGGCTGCTGTAATTGTGGGTGGGGATGTCTCACCTATGCTGGTATCAGCAGAAGGATGGTTGGAGGATGCAGTACTCGAGGTGAGAGTGGGTTACTGTGATCAAACCTATTAAAGAAGTTGTTCATTTGGTTTGCTCTCTCCACGTCTGTCTCGATGGCGGCACCCGCTTGAGCTGCAGCCAGTGATAATCTTCATCCCATCCCACACTTCCTTCATGCTGTTGTTCTGCAACTTCTGCTCCAGCTTTCTCCTGTACTGCTCTTTCGCCCTGAGCTGGACTCGAGTTCCTTCTGCATGCACTTGAGCTCATGCTTATCACCACCTTTAAAAGCCCTTTTCTTCTGGTTCAAAAGGCCCTTGATGTCACTTGTAATCCATGGCTTGTTGTTAGCATAGCAGCATACTGTTCTTACTGGAACTACAATGTCCATACAGAAGTTGATGTAATCAGTTGTGCATTCAACAGCCTCTTCAATGTTCTCACTATGTGACCCAAGCAATATATCCCAGTCTGTAGTTCCAAAGCAGTCTCTCAGAGCCTGCTCTGCCTCAGGGGACCACTTCCTGAATGAGCGTGTGGTTGTAGGTAGCGCCCTCACTCTTGGTTTGTATTGAGGCTGAAGCAGAACCAGGTTATGATCTGCTTTCCCAAGTGCAGGCAGTGGGGTGGCACTGTATGCGTCTTTAACGTTTGCATATAGTAGGTCAATAGTCCTGTTTCCCCGAGTGTTACAATCCACATACTGGGAGAAGGCAGGTAATGTTTTGTCCAGCGTTACATGGTTAAAGTCTCCAGCGATTAGCACAAGAGCCTCAGGGTGCTGCGTTTGTAACTTAGCAACTGCGGAATGGATGATGTCACTCGCCATCTCCGCGTTCGCTTGAGGGGGGATGTAAACAATAACAGCAATCACGTGTCCAAACTCTCTGGGCAAGTAATAGGGACGCAGACTTACGGCCAACAGTTCGATGTCCTTGCAGCAAGTGGAGATTTTAACGTTTACATGTCCTGAGTTGCACCACTTTGTATTGACATAGAGAGCGAGTCCTCCTCCTTTCTTCTTTCCACAAGTACTTGCGTATCTGTCCGCTCTAACTGTGCTAAACCCGGGTAGCTCCACGTTAGCATCTGGGATGATAGACGTTAGCCACGTTTCACTAAAACACAGCAAGCTGCATTCTCTGTAGGTTCTGACAGTACTGCTACAATAATTTCATCGAAGGTCACGCACAATCACGCACAGTTTTCCCCTGTTTAATAACATGCTTTAACTCCTATCATCATGAAAAATATATCACATATACTGTACATCTCAGTATTTTAATAATTCAGAGAGCTGTAATATCACGAATGTAATGGATTCTGTGTCCTGTCGGAGGAAGAGAAAGAACAGAAGCACGTAGTGATTCACACACACAGAGCACATTGAAGATCAAATAAAAAACAAAGCATTTAACGTGCTACTTTAGTTACGATGTGATTGAGAAACTAGTAAATTAAACGATTTTAAGATGGTTTATGTTCTACTTTAATGACAAAATAAACTATGTGATTAAAGTGGATATTTTGAGATTGAAGTTAACATTTCATGCTTTTTTCCTACTCTTTGCCTTTTTTTCTCACTGTACCCTAATAAGCTTCCATATGACACTCGGACAGTGGGCTACGTCTCGCCTTTTCACGGCGACTTTGATATGTGACAACTTCTTTTTATGTTCGGCACTGTGTGACTTTGTGAATTTGAGCTTGTTTCTCCAGCACACTATGTCACTCGATCAACTTCCTTTTGTTGATTATACTACTGTATAAACCAATAGATAGTACGTTTTTCTTTGCCTCCACTTGGTATTCACTGAAATTCTTCTATTTTCCCTCTTGCTTTTGCCATTGCCTTTTCACATAATGCTGAGCTTAAGGTCTATTTATATTGATTTGAATATTCAAAGAGACGTAATTCTGGGAGGAGACGGGGCGGGACAGAAGGCGCGTGCACGTGCGTTAGTTTTTACACTGATCGGGATTTATGGAGCAGAAGAACGCGGAAGCTGGAATACGCACAAATTCCTGCATCTGGAATTTTCTTTGCGTAAGCACATTTCGGCTTTTGTGCTTACGTCATGTTATAGTGCGAATTCTACGCACAACGTTATACATGAGGCCCCAGGACACAGTGTGGTACCAAAAGTTGAAGGAGTCTTGCACCACACCAAAAGGTCAAAAGGGGAGTACAGGGACTGGTCATTTCAATTATAATGACCTACAGAGATGACTAATTCTTTACATTGACTTGAAATAAACTAACCAAACAGCTGGTTTAAAAGAATTAATTTGTAATCTTGTTCCTTGGTTTAATACCAGTTGACTGATAGAAAACATATTATCTAAAATGATCAACATAGATAGGGACAACACTGTTGTCACTGGACCTTTAATTATTCAAGAAAAGGCAGAACATGAAAATACTATATCACTGAAATATATCCATGACAAGCAACTTAATTTATTCCTGCTCAGTCCCCTGGTTTGAAGATTGTATCTTCAAATATCTGTCTTTCAACTAAAGCATTGGGTTGGCATTCCTTCTCTACAACATAAGATTTCTCCTCCCAGACATCTCACACAATATTCAGAATCACTATCACTTACTGTTATGGTTTACTTTCTACTTATAAATTAAATTAAACAAGAGTTAAATTACTATAAAAAAAGCAAAGGAAAATATTGAAGAAAAATTAAAATGAAAAATGAATCACCCAAGATGAAACCCAAATCCAAAACTCAAAATCCTAAATTAGAAACTATTATTCTAAATGCCAAAATTAATAATACACAAAAGGTCTCATACCCCTAACTATAATATTGTAAACTAAAAGGTTCAGAGTTAATGTCAAAGTATAATATTTACCATATTTGAAATGAAAGAAGTACGATAAAGAAGCTGAAAATGCTAATTCCTTCTAATGCTATGGCAAAAAAGCCTTGGGTAGCAGCACAATGTATCACCTGAAATGATTAATCCAATGGTGGCTTTCCTTCTGAAAAATCAGGATAATATTAGTAAGAGATTAGGCAAAAGCTAAAAATGCATAAATAATACAAAATAAAATGTAAATAGAGCAGGGATTGGCAAAAAACTAATAATATGAAATATAATAGAAATAGGGAGATGCACAGGGCCAGTTCTAAGAGATTTATCTGGTACAAAAGCATGAGGAACCAATCTGTATGCAAATCAGAGGGCATTACCCAGTCCCATTCCCTTCCCTTCCTTTTGTACTACTTTCTGCAGTATCTGTTTTGAAAGGTTTGATGAGAAGACTCAATCTATGAATCTTACACTTGCACATAATAATTTTTACCTGATAATTTAGCTTTTTAAATAAATGCAATGTGACAGGGGTACTCTTTGTTGTCAAGTATCTCTATACAGTGTAATGTCTTTTGTGATGAAGTTTTAAATATGAAAGATATAATATATAGGGGCATAACACAATTAAATGCTTCCACTTCCACTTCCCCACTGTACTCAATAACCCAATAAAGAAAACCTTTTTCCATAATAAAAGACAGAATTGTCCCAGGTGTGTTTTAGGGGCACATTGTTCAGATGCTCTGCCCCTAAATTACTGTATGTGTGGCTGCTCACCACTTACTAAGCTGGTTATGTAGTCTTTTCTGACAACAAGTCACACTGAGTTCCTTTGTACACTTGCATAGCTCCTCCCCATTCTTTTCATCACTTCCAGCATTGGGCAGACTGAAAATCAAGAACAGCTTTATTAGTATTATTTTTTGGGGATGGCCTATGTCCAATCCCTTCGAAGCTGAGTTTGATCCCATGAAGAGATTAATAGGTATCACTAGAGGTAAATTAACAGATGTTACCAGAGGTAAGTGTGTAAACTGAGAAGATGCTAGTCATGAGTTGTAGACTTTTCATAGAGATTTGGTGTAAATCAGCGGTTCCCAAACTCGGTCCTAGGGACCCACTGTGGCTGCAAGTTTTTGTTCCAACCAACCTCCATTTTTCATTGGACTCTTAGCACAATTAAGTGAGTCATTCTTTCCTAGTTTCTGTGTTTTGGAGTCAATGTAGAAATTACAAACTAAGTTAGGTACATTTTTATTAATTAGTTATATAGGGGAATATGCAGTTTTTTATTTTGTTAACAGTATTTCCATCCTAATTTTCATTCTGC
The DNA here is from genome assembly GCF_016835505.1 of Polypterus senegalus. Lineage (NCBI taxonomy): Eukaryota > Metazoa > Chordata > Cladistia > Polypteriformes > Polypteridae > Polypterus > Polypterus senegalus. The sequence continues at coordinate 177,085,154 of NC_053156.1, read as the reverse complement.
TTTTCCAGGTGTTCTGGTTACATAATTGATTCTGTAGTAATTAACGGGTTTGACACTGAAGTTGTTGTGGCTTTCATCATCCTGGGTGTATTCTGTGCTGGTTGTTAATTGTCACTATTAGGGTTAAATGAAGGGAGCAAACTATACAGGAAAAGGGGAAAATAATAGAAAAATAACAAAAGAGAGTTAAGCATTTACATCTTTAGAAAAAAATAGAAATATTTCTAAAGGTCTTATAAATATAAAAACCATATTGCTGTGTTTTTCTGAATGCAGAATAAGAGAGAGTAAAAAAGAACAGCTAATTAAATAAGATCATTTGTTATCAATTATTATCGCTGATTGTGAATCTGGTTGGAAGAAAACCCTGCAGCCACAGTGGGTCCCCAGGACTGAGTTTAGGAACCACTGGTGTAAATAAAGTAGCAAACTCAGTTGAATAGTATTCAGGTTTCTTTATTTACTGAGCACTAGTGTTGATCAATAAAATTCAGCAAAGCATTTGACTCATCGAATATGCTGTGCTTCCTGGTGACCTTGTTTGCCCAATATATTCCTGGAAAATTGCCATGCAGATGGCTTAGACAAACATCCTTTTTCTAGCACTGCCCATGGTGCTTTGCGATGCCAGCCTGACATCACACAGCTGTATTAGCTGTGTGCAGAACTTTCACACTTATGTACTGTAATGTTGCCACCCAATCTGATATACAAATGAGTTATGTCATGACTTGATCAGTACTTCATCTGGATTTACACCCTGCAAGCAAAAAAACAAAAACTTGTAATATTTTCTTTGAAGGTGTGCATTACCTGAGCTAATGAGAATATCATGAGCACTGACACTGGATATACGTATCCCTGTATACTCATTCATTTACTTGCTGCACCACAGGGGCACAGGGCTAATTTTTTATGCCAGTAGAATGTGAGTACATTAGCTGATCTAATGATAATATTATGAGTACTGACACTGGATACATTGAGTCAAAAATCCTTAAAGGAAATGATAGTATTAAAAAAAAAGGTTTATTATTAGTCCTGCGGTGGGTTGGCACCCTGCCCAGGATTGGTTCCTGCCTTGTGCCCTGTGTTGGCTGGGATTGGCTCCAGCAGACCCCCGTGACCCTGTATTCGGATTCCGCGGGTTAGAAAATAGATGGATGGATGGATGGTTTATTATTACTTAAAAGATGTTTCTATGTTATGGTTGGAAGTAAAAAGTGTAAGGCTTATGCACAGATAGAGCGAAACATCTGTGCCCAGAGCAATGGAAGGAGCCAGTTCCACACTACTGCTTCATTGCTTCACTGCTTCATATGCTCCAAAATCTGGAACTCTGTGAGCGCAATAATACATATGTATTATTGCTAGTTTGTAGCCATTTGTTTTTTATTTTGTTTGTGGATGTTATTTCATTGAGTGAGGCATGGTGGCACATGGCCTCCTCACAGCTAAGATCACACAATCAGACCAGCATAGTTGGCAGCTCTCAAGAACACTTAAATCACAATTGCTCCATTATAATATACTCAAAGTTAGTTCAGGAACTTCTTCCCCATTTACTTCAATGCATTTCATAGAGGTCAGCAAAGTTCCTTAACACTTCTGTGATTTTGCCCAACTCGATGCAAAGCGAACTCCATGGAGTTTCTTGATCACTACTGAGCATCTATAGTGGCCTTGACAGTTAACTCTAATGTCCACCAAAAACACCTGGCACATTCTCTCCATGTATGGTTTTGTCCATTCACTTGTTGAATAAACATGAAGTTGACTTTTAACTTGAACTGCCTTCTGCCCATGTCCTCTGTTTTTTTTTCTTGCCCCATTGGTTAAAGCACAAGAGCACAATTTTCTTGACGATGTTTTACCCTTTAACCATAAAAATTAGGCTAAAGGCAGAAGATTGGCATTTGCTAACACTTCTTCAAAATGATGCAGAAGCACTACAAAATTTTGATTCTGTTTGCAGCAGACAGATTGATAACATTCAGGCATGGAAGGAGTGCCTGTGACTATAGTGACTGATCTTTTAGAATGAGGTATTTCAGAATGACTGTGGTAGCCTTCTGGAAAAATTGTTGAGCATTTCTTTAATGATGTTAATTTAAAATGAGTTACCGTGAACACTGACTGAGGAGGATGCCACAAAACAGAGAGGCAAGGACTGGAGAACAAGTCAGATTGGAAGGAGAAAGGGGTAGACATCATGCTGAGAGATGCAGAGTGAGAGAAAGTATCATTTACATGAGTGAATGGGATAAAAAGTAGTGGAAGAAGTAATGGTTAGTGGCAATTATAAAACTGACAATAATATTTACATTTGTTGTTCTAGGGGAACTCTCCTCTACATAAAGGTTTATGCAGGGATTCTAAGGTTATAGAGAAGTCTGATTTTTAATAAAACAGTGAATATGCCTGAATAAAGTAATGGCTGAAATGTCCATTCTGTGTGGTATCCACCACAGCTTAAAATATAATAATATTATTATCACCTGCAGCCCTTAACTGGATTAAATAGGCTTCATAGCTGATAGGTGAATTATTTATTTCTTGGTGGATATATTTATTTTGAAAAATGTCTTTAACAAAGGAAACTTTAAAAAATGAATCATGTATTACTGAACTTAGCAAGACAGAATAAAGAGAATAAGGAGCAGCAAGTTTTGCATAGGCAATATCATACTAGATGGCAGAGAAGCAAACTATTAAAAAGGGTACACTAAATGTAATACAGATGAGTGACAGAAAGCATAAGTAGTCCCAAGGTGTCTTTTAAACACATGGAACTTCAAGAGGTGTCTAAATGTGAATAACCTCAGGCAGTTCTAATGTTGAGATAAAGCTCACTCTACAGCTTGGGAGCAAGGGGTGAGAATGTCCGATAATTGGATTTCATCTAGGAAAAGGCAAAATAAATGCATAGATCAAGACAAAATGAATGCTAGTTGTGTGAGGAGAAATGCAGAAATAAAATCGAATGAAATGGGGAAAGAGATGGAATTTAACATGCAGGTAGCAGCATTATCATTAAGTTGGAGAGAGATTTGCTGCAGTCCATTTGTATAGACAGGACAAATGTTTAAACAAGAAATTGAGTGAAATAGTGATAGAGAGATTTTAATGACTGCTAATAAGTAAGAAATTACTGGAAAATTGAAGAGATGTGTTCATTGTAAGAATAAAAAAGTCATGCTGAGGCTTCTGACAATCTAAGGAGGGAGGATTCTGGGCTAAAACATGCAGAATGAAAGATGGAAATGCAAACTCTAGAAAGTATTTTTGTCCAGCAGATCACAAAAAAGGCCTTTTTGAACAACATGAGCAAATGTAACAGGAACAAAGAAGCAGTCTTTGAACTAATATTAGAGGCCAACTAAAGGAGAGCTTCATGGGGAGTGCTTTTTTGCTAGGTAGAAGGACTAAACCTACAAGCTAAACTTTAACTAGTCCAGTCCAAAACCTGAAAATTTAAATTTATGATTTAAAAAACAGGGGGAGTATTTCTAAGGAAAAATAAGGCTATTCATTACTAAAACCAGAACATTTTGTGCAGATTAATATTTGTTGAAGCTTAACTGCAGAGGATTTCACAGAGGGCTGAAAAGAACAGGGAATATTGGTCCTGAATTAAACACTTGAAGGTTTTTGAGAAAAATGGATGAGTGACACTGGCAACAGACAGACAGACAGATAGATAGATAGATAGATAGATAGATAGATAGATAGATAGATAGATAGATAGATAGATAGATAGATAGATAGATAGATAGATAGATAGATAGATAGATAGATAGATAGATAGATAGAATTAAATAAATAAGTATATAAATTGGTGGATAAGTAAATAAATGTACACACACTCTTTGGTCTGAACACACCCCAGAATGACTATAAAGTAAAAAAAAAAATAGATAGAAAGAAAAGTTCTGACTTGTCTTTCACATTCTCAGTGAGGCATCATGCAGACATATTGCGGTTGGTATAAAGGAACTCCAGTAGCTTTTCTTGACAAACCTCTGCAGAATAATTCGTTGGCTGAAAGTATTCAGTGTGTCAGAGAGAGGATGTGCAGCATTGTTCATAATCGCATTCAATACCTGTGGATCTAAGTGAAGGCTTTTTGTAGAATCCCTTCAATGGAGAATGATATGTGGCAAGGGACTTAGAAAAATGTGTCTCACTGGGATGCTTAGATCTTAAACACTACAATTACTTCTTTAGCTCTTGGAGGCACAGTTTAATAAAGGGAAACAACAGTTAATTATTTTAAAAGTGTATTAAAGAGTGTAAAAACAAAAATGTAGATGTGCTGGATAAGCATGTTTAAATAAAGATCTCGTTAAACATTTTTCTTTATTAAAAAATTAAAGAAAATTACAAAAGAAAGAAAGATATGAGAGAGAAGGGAGTAATGAGTTGGAAAACATCTGAAATAATTATAAGCGTTTTCGGATTTCAACAAATGTATGGGTAAAAACAAAGGCAAAGTCATTATGATAAAGGGATGTCACTGAATGTATTAAAGAAGCAACAAGGATTCTATTCAGAATATTAAATAACAGCTTGTAAAAATACTGAAAAGGAAAAGAGGACAGATAGGCACTTTCCATGCAGGAGATATAAGGTAAGATTGAAGACTGATTCAGACTGAATGATTAGAGGGAAATGAGCATAAGGAGAAGAGGAGATAACTGAAGAAAGATATTGGTCAAAGTATTCACATAGAACTATATAAATTAATCAAGAAATGAAAGGATGAAAACAACTGAAGAAAATGTAATACGTAATGCAAAATTGGTTCAATATATACTGTATAAAGGAATGAGTGTCAGGTTCTACATAATATTTTATGTTCCCGTTTTTACTGCAATTATGTTACTCATTTCTTTGTTATTTCCAAGTTGTTTCTTGGCATCCAAGATAGCTGCAATATTGTGACATCATAGTATGGGCATTGCATGGTATCGCTGTCACGTCATAGACAATATTTACCCCATAAAAGAATGTCTGTAATCACAGTAAGATTATCAGATCAAACGCTAGAAGTGACTCTACTCCATTGGGCCCTTAACTCTCAATTGCTTTGTCCTGGGCATGTTAATCTGTATCCAGCCCTGCAAGCAGGAACTCCAACTTTCAGGGAAAACTTGGGGGTTGGTGACAGGATTAGCATTCCAGCCACCATAAAAAAACCTCACATTGTTCCAGTGTTGTGCTGAGGTGTCACCTGTTGCACGGCTGCTCTCGGGTCCCAATTCAGGTTGTTCATTGTGATTCTTTTTGTCTTGATTCTCTGCTAAAATGTTTATTGCCTATACAAGTGTTTTGACACTTTATAACTGTATGTTTTGCTTCTTATTTGCTTGTTGTTTTTTATGATCATTTAAAGCAAGCCGTCATTAAGCAATGTACAGAAACATATGAATAAAGTGTTACCAAATGTATATTATATGTAATCACTAAATTAAAAAACAAAATTTAGAAATATCTTACCTGAATTGATTTAGAACAATACCATGCATTGTTGGGCCTGTTAGGTTCAGGTCTGGTGAAAGACGTCTGGCATCTTTTTCATGTTATTTGTATTCCTTGTGTGAGCTCCTTCAGTTGGAACATTTTTATTAAACCAATCCTCTACCCCATCCCAGCTGCCAAGAAGAGCGTAAGCAATTTCCTTGGATTTGTCAGACAGAATAAAGAGCAATACATGCCTTGATGTACAGTATCATAAAATCAATCAATTAATTAATTTTTGTGTACATTTTGCACAGTTCATTATATTTGACTCGGCATGCAGATATGTGAGCATGGGCAAGGAATATTACTAACCATAGTTATCTTGAGAAATACCTTTTTTTAATGTTTTGAAGAAAGCTATTGAACTATTGTGTCTAAAACATACTATTAAAATGACAAAAAATATTTAAGACGTAAATATTTTTTTACAGAATAATTGATTCTAAAAGTATTCACCCCTTCAAGTCAGTATTTAGTCGATGCATCTTTGGCAGCAATTCCAGCCTTGAGTCTGTGTGGACAGGTCTATATCAAATTTGTAAATCTGGACACTACTAATATTTCACATTGTTCTCTACAAAACTGCTCAGGCTTTGTCAGGTGGCATGAGGATTTTGAGTGAACATCTTTTTTCAGGTTCAGACACAAATTTTCAACACGGCCACTCCAGGATATCAATGTTGTTTTTAAGCCATTCCTGTGTAGTTTTGGCTTTTTGCTTGGGCTTATTGTCTTGCCGGAAAATAAATCTTCTCTCAATGGGCAGAATTTTTGCAGACGGCATCATTTATTCCTGTGCGATTTCCCTGCATTTTATTTATATCCCCCCACCGCCACCCCCCACCCCTACAAAACACACTAACAAGCCTTGGGTCTAATATAGAGAAGCATCTCCATAGCATCTGCCACCACAATCCTTCACAGTGTAAGTCATGTGTTTTTCTTAATGTGCAATATTTGATTTACACCAAACATGGCTGATAGTCTTATGGCCAAAATCGTGTTGTTTTCTCATGAGAGAACATATCCTTTTTCCAGCTGACTTTAAAGTCTCCCATGTGCCTTCTGGCAAGCTCTAGCCGAGATTTCATATGCATTTTTAAATAGTGGCTTTCTCTTTGCTATTTTTCCATCAAGGTGTGCCTGGTAAAGTACCCAGGCAACAGTTTTTGTATGCACAGTCTTGCCAATCTCATCTATTGTAGCTTGTAATTCCATCAGAGTTATCACATGTCTTTTGCTGGCCTCCATCACTACTGTTCATCTGAAATAATCACAGTTTTTGTGGATGGCCTGCTCTAGGCACATTTACTAAAAAGTCATATTCTTTATATTTCTTGATTGATTTACTGTAACTGGTCTCCAAGGGATTTGGATATTTTCTTGTATCCCTTGACTTGTACTTTCCAATCACATTTTCCTAGAGTTGCTTGGAGTGTTTTTTATTATTCTCATTGTGTAGGTTAGGCCACGATACTGACTCACCACAAGCTGGACCTTACAGATAAGGCGCATTTACTTTATACAACAATCAATTGAAGCTCCCTGATTAGCAACGATGATCTCCATTTAATTATGTAACTTTTAAAACTATTTGGCCACCCCAGTGATGATTTGTGTGTGTCATAGTAAAAGTGTTGAATATTTATACAATCAATTTTGTGTTCTATAATTGAGATCACTTTGCAGTGATCTGTTTTCACTTTGACATTAAAACGTCATTTTTGTGTTGATCAGTTTCAAAAAAGTCAGATCAAATCCACTTTGGTCCATTATTTTATAACAATAAAATAGGAAAACTTTTGAGGGGACGAGCAATTATTATTGGCACTGTATAAAATTATTATGTATGTGTTTTTTTTTTGTTTTGGCATGCTTTTTATTATAGAAAGATACAGTATGTTTTGTTATCTTAGGACTGTAAAGCAGAAATGTTAAATACTCTGCATTTAGAAAAAGCTCTCACTCTATCACCTAAATATATTTTAACAATCTGGCCTTAGAGGGTAGTTGAGTCATCATAGAACAGCTCTACTTGAGCTTAAGATTCTTAATACAGTATTTGACATAGCAATATAAGCACTTAATGAATGCCAATGAAAATCAACGAGCAGTTAAAGCAGAGAAAAGTGGAGGGAGGAACTGTCATGTTCTTGATTTATACACAGTGGGGACTCTCTAGAAAAAATAAGACAATTCAGTCAGTTACATGACATTCTGTTAGGCTGCCTGAACATCATTTTATGTGTCTTTTCTACACTAAAATCTGAATCTTCCCTGTTACAACCATGAATAAGATATGAAGCTTAGAAAGAAGATAAATTCGTTTTTCAGATGTTTTTAAAAGCTGGTTATAACTTTGTCTTCCTATACAACAAAATGTGCAAGAGCTGTTTTTTTCTCATTGTACACAATGAATAGTTTCTAGTGAATATAGGAGACGTGTGCATTAGGCACCTGAGTTTTACTTTTAAAATAACATCCATCTCCATAAAAGCAACATAAAAATTACTAGAGTTACAGTTCTGACATGATTTCATGTTCTGACATTTTTTTTCCTTCAAATGTGTGTTTTACAGGTATACGAAAATGAAAACGGCAACCAACATCTACATTTTTAATTTGGCCTTGGCAGATGCTTTAGCTACAAGTACCCTGCCTTTCCAGAGTGTCAATTTTCTGATGGGAACATGGCCCTTTGGTGATGTGCTATGCAAGATTGTCATGTCCATCGACTATTACAACATGTTTACCAGCATCTTCACTTTGACAACGATGAGTGTCGACCGCTATATTGCTGTCTGTCACCCTGTTAAAGCTCTCGATTTTCGTACCCCACGGAATGCCAAAATTATCAATGTTTGCAACTGGATTTTATCCTCAGCAATTGGTTTGCCAGTGATGGTGATGGCAACTACAACAAATGATAGTAATGGCAAGTATTTTGCATGTTCTGTGAAAAGAAAGATTTTACAGCAAATTATAATAGAAAATATAGAAGAATTTAAAGAGCATGGTTCCTTATGTTATTACTATATAATAGAATTCCATTTAAAAAATTACAAGCAGAAGAAATATTTCCCCTAAAATGTCAGTAAGAATGGAGTGTAATTAATAGGTTGAAAGTTACATGAGAGCTGGCAGAATATGACCCAAGTAAGAAACCATAAGAGATTGTATTTTTATTTGTGACATTATATATTGCAAATAGACAAAAGGCACAAGATAAAGGGTCAGGGACACCTGAAGGCAAACCCCATATATTGAGGTACACAAAAGGTGTCAAAGAAAAAGCATGGTACTACGCAATGTTGAGATATCATCAATTCACAAGATGACGTCATTTCCCTTTATATGGAATTCTGTGAGGAAGAGGCGGGTCCAGGAAGTCTGATTCCAGAACTGACGTCAGAGTGGGAGAGCTGTAAATCTTCCGTTCTGCAGAGGGAAAAGGAGAAGAGAGAGCATTATTAGACAATGCCCTCTCGTGTCTCCAACTTACTTAAGCCCTTAAGTTGCTTCCCAAGCACAAACCTGTGACGATATGAATAAGAAAATGTTACACACATGTAGATATTATTCAAATGGTAGCCCATTCAGATTAGGTACTCATAGACTTCTACACCAAAACCCTGAGCTGAATTAGATGGGTTTGAAAGTGAATGGGTTAACACTATCACTAAAATCATATTAATGCAAACGGAAATTCATATGTTAAAAAGGAAAATGCTTTAGAAACAGCTTTATATCTGAGATGAACTCAAGAATCTTCTTGTTGCAATTTCTTCTCACAATCCATGCATTGTGTTTTGTTTTTTGTGCTCTCTTACTTTTGCCAAAGGGAATTCTTTGGTATTTTTGCAGTAGTATTAAACTACAGCTCCAGCATCCTGGACTGAAAGAAGTAGAAAAATAGAAAATGCTTCTTTGAGACAAAAAATAATAATTTAAGACAATCATAGAAATAAATGACCTTTAAATTAACTCAGGTTTTATGTGATTACAAGTCACAAGACTGTTCTGAGGTTACAGTTATTATTGGCAATAAAGGAAAGTTATTGTAGGCATTAGGAATGGCTTTGGTTTTTAGTCATAAATTGTGTTTTTATAATCAAGGGAGTGTGTGCTGTACCAGCTATTGCTGAGATTTAATATGCATGTTCCACAAAGAGTTTTTGAATTGAATTAATATATAAATGTGGTCATATTTTCCTATTTAAAACAGCGACCTCTCAAACCATGTATAACTTGTCCAGGAATATCCTACTAGTAAAATGTTTTCAAGGTCAAGAGCAGCACCAGACTGACATATACTGTAGCACAGAACGTTCTGTACAAGACTTGTAGAGGAGAAACCAACACTTGTAGTAGGAGCTGGTAGATGCTGATAAATTCTCCATGTGTTCTGTGTGCTCCAGTGTAACAAGCAGGGGTACCAGTTTGGATGTCTGGGGTGGTGGAGAGAGAGAGAGAGAGAGAGAGAGAGATGGAGACAGGGAGAGAGAGAGAGAGTTACCAATGAAATACACAGTTTCCTACTGGACTCTAAAAGATAAGAGAATATGAAGGTTCTAGGAATATCCATTTCCCTATCAGTAGTGAGGCAGAAGCCCTAGAGCTAGCAAGACATCACAAGACTTCCTGATTGACAGGTGACAAGACATTGCCACTACCTGATTAAGGTAGGGTTTGATTACCTATTTAAGGGAGGGGTCAGAAAAGGCTGTCAGAAGGCCAGTGCTCTTTTGCTCATCCAATTGAGAACATCACTGTGTTGTCTGTCTAAGGGAATGATTATGGTGACTATCGTAGATACTTGTCCCTGTTAAATGCTACTGAAGGCTCAGAGGTGTTGGGGCATTAGAAGCCACTGTAGCTTAGTGTTCCTGTGACACAAGTAAAGGCCATTTCTGACCCTGGAAGTCATGACTGGAAATGAAGCAAGGAGGAGGTTTAAAATTGCCTTATGGCAAGGTGAAAGTTAAGTCTGGAAGCAGGCAGACATGAGCAAAGTCTCACTTGAGGGAGGAAAGGGATTCAGGCCATTGTGTGCTTTACAACAAGAATGGTTATAGGAGATGAAAAGACTGCTTTGGTGGTATTTTGGACATAGCAGGGAGTGTCTAAGCTGGTTAATTTTGCCCACTTTTATATTCTAACATTTAAGTTTATCTTCTATCTAGATATATTGATTTATTGTGAGGTTATTTCGATTTAAGCACTCTTTGTCTTCTTGATATAATTCTTTGCGTACATGGCACACAAGTGTTCATGTAGCTGCTGCTCATTGTTCTGTCTATTTTGCTAATCAAGCGTAATTCCTGGCATTATTCATCACATGTAATGGCATGGAATTGGTGTTAGTTTACTGGTTCCAGCCCAGTGTTTGCCATAGTTACTTGACAATAATCATAGGGAAAAGTCTAAACAGCTATCATGTAAGCTAACATGACTTATGTAGATGATACTGTATTTATATGCTTATATATAAAGAACAAAACTAAGTCCCTTATCATACTGTAGATGGTAGGTAATAGCAGTTTGAGAAAACCTAGCCATATCTGAATAACAAATACTCATTAAATATATGCAAGAAATTACAAGTTTAATATCACAAGATTAGCTGTTATTAACCTTGTTCTAATGCGGTGCCCTTTTGGCATTTGTTTGTGACATAACCCAGGCCAGAAATCATTGAATCTTCTCATCTTTCTTCATGACCTATAATGCTTGAATATTTTGCTTTGGAGAATGGCTGGAAAATATGTGAGGCTTTTGCACCACTTTTTATTCTAATTTACTTTTTTTTTAACAATTTAAAAACAAAAATTGAAGAGAATATTTTAATAAGCATATTGCTATCATGCTGTCGAAAATATTAGCAGCACGAATTACCCATTTGTTAATCTTGTTAAAATTAAAGCCACCAGTGAAGATCTGTAATAATTGTAAACTTCTTTATCCTTCCAATATCTTATCCAGTTCAGGATTGCTGGGGGCCAGTTGCTTTCTTATAAGCACTTGGCCCAAGGCAGAAAAATGGACAGGATCCCTTTCCTTAGTTGAGCCCACTTAGTCACCCCCACTCACTCATGAGGCATATCAGATGTTTAAACAGGGCACCTCTCCTTATTTATCTGTTATTTTAATAGGTCACTGGAAACAGTCAGTCATTACCCTAGTCTAAATGGCTACAAGCCAACAGATCTCACTTCCATTTGAACTTTTAGTGAAGAACATTTTAATGATACAGACTAAACCCTTTCAAGATAATCACCAATTTGCTTGCTGTGCAAACAGAAGTTTAGAGGATGTTTTGCTGGTTATAATTTTCATATTATATTTTTCTTATCATACTGTATATTTTCTTGATAAGCCTGACTTCTGTGTCAGAGCATTATTTCCAGATTTCTTTTTCACTGATAAATACTAAATAACCCCATTTATTAATTAATTAATTGAACAGTATGAATTTTAATCCATATATTATAGTATGCTTTCTGGATTTTCCGTTAAACTGTTTAAAGGGCATTCAGTTAAACACAGGGGTTCCTCACATTTGGGTTATGTCTCCTTTACTATTTTCACTGTATACTAGTGAATGGAGACCAACCAAATCTAGTTTTTCCTTTATTAACTATATAGAAAACACTAAGATACATACCATATTACACAAATGCTATTTGATATTCAAAGACACACTTTTGTTTACCCCTCATACTTCCCAGGAGAAGATGTACAAATAATGATTGAATATAAATATGTAGGAATTAACAGCCTTAACTGTTAAAGGTGCCATAACATATAGAAAGAGTGTCATACTATTACAGTATCTACATTCAGTAACGCAGTTGGAGGTCCCAAGATAACTAGCACACAAATATCTTTAATATGTTCTGTTAGGCTGCTGTGCACAGACACACAGAACATTTCAAAACAACAGATGTTTTATATAAGACTTTACATTCAAAAATTTAAATTGGAATATTATAATAAAATATCTATTCTAAATGCAATCATTCTCTGTAAACTCAGTCTGCTCAGAGTAGACTGGGATCTCACGCTGTCTTTTTTATCACAGCATGATACTGTCTGCTATTACTTTCAGCTCCATTGACTGGTTTAGTAGCCTGATAAATCAAAATTTAAAGAAGCTCCATCAACTTACCAGACAGGGAGCAAAATTATTGGTGTTGACATAGATAACTTGATATGCATTTGCCAGCGGGAAGTGATGAAGAAACTGCAAATCCTCTTGCCTGATCGCAGCAACCCATTATATATGGCACTTATCTTCCTTAACTCGGGTATAGTTGCCTTAAAGACCCACACAAATCACTCTAGGAGTTCCTTTCTCCCCTGTGTCATATAGCATATTAATAAAAAACAAATAATGCAGTATTAGGGTTATAAAGACTTTCATAAGAGTGGTAAAACTTTCTATGTGAAGCCTTTCTCAAATTGGTAGTAGTAGTTATCAAAGAATAATTTTAAAACGATGTACAGTAAATGTGTCAGACTTTTTGGAAAACTGGTACATGTTATATCCACTGTATATGCTTTTTATTCCTGACTATGTGGATGCAGCTCAGAAGACACATTTCAAACTTGCTTGATTAGACATGACTAAATAAAAAGCATTAAACAAGTCAATCTTTAGTCACAACCTAACCTAACATGCATGTTTTCAGCTTGTGGAAGAACTAGAGAACCTGGAGAAAAACTTAAACAGACATGAACTGCAAACCGACATTGCCCCAGGTCTGGTGTTTGAACTCAGAATTCTGAAACACAAGTGCACCTCTCCATTGTAAACCCTTGCTATACAATATAAAATACATTGCAGTATTCTACATTTTTGTTCATGCTGTGTTAATCCAAGTTTGGTACCCCGTGCACAAATTCCAAAAATTAGATTACAATTCGGCCATTTTAATTAATTAATTTCTTTGTATTTTAAAATAATTCTGCAACAGAAAGCCAAGATCTAGGATATAAGGATATTCTGCTCAGTAGCTTGACAGTTGTAGAGCTGTGCATTTATGCTAAGATTAAAGATATCTTAGAGTCGACCTGTAACAGATAAACAAAATGCTGAATAGACAGATCCAAATATGCACATCAGAAGCATCATGAAAAAAAAAGATGTTTCAATATGTTGTATAATTTGACAGGGATGCATTTGTCCGTTTTTTTTAACTTGACTAGAGTAAAAGCTTCATGGTGGTTATATAGCTTTACAAATGAATGTTCTTTTTGACATATCTCATGTTTTAAAGTAAAGTTTGATAAACGCTGTAATAAATGCACATTTCATATACAAAACACTACTTTATAAAACTAAAAGTAGTTATTTTAAATGATTATCCATTTTTATTGTGAAACTTTGATTGAAATGTCTGCATAATATTAACAATCTGATCCAATATTTACTATAGCATACTAAACCTTTTTACTATAGGCTAATGGAATCTGTCAATCATCCATCCATCATCTAGATTGTTGCAATGAGAAGATGTTTTTTTACGTGTATAAAGCAGGATATCAGACCATCATGGGGCTCACCTCTACTGGGCCAGTCAGTATTAAAAGACACCTTTGGACTGTAGGAGGAAAAATTATACTTCTATCACTGTGCTATGAAATTGTACCAACATTAAAAACGAAACAATTTCAGTACTGTAATGTTGATTAATGTACATTAAGTGGCACAAATGCATACACTCGTTACTATGCTGTATTGATAAATTCCATACACTGTACATGCAGCTTGCCACTTCCTTTGGCATATTATGAGAAAAATATAAGAAGCAATTATCAAAAATACACTGCAAAATGTAAAATATCCCAGACATCAATCTATAAAAATAGGAGAACAGTATCTGATTATAACTGATTATTTCCCATGCTAAACAAAACATTCACCAATCTTGTAACCAGTGTCTTCTCAAATGTATGCCAGGAGCTAAAGAACTATACAAATTATATAGTTGTAGCTGTTATAATTAAGAATTACTGACTGCACTCTACGTTTCTGTTACTTTACATTATTATAACAGTCTTCAAACACCAGATTTTTTTTATCTTTGCTTTAAAGTTCTACAATGCATGGCTAATATATCTAAAATGCTCGAAATGAATTCTAAAAATAATGCTGAATAATGTTATGGATTCATTCATTCAGAGACCACATATAGCAGTTCATTTTATCATAAACTTCCAGGGTGGCACTAGCAATGCAATCGAAGCTTGCTCCTCGTGCTGCATGCAGATTATATTGCTCTGCAGCACCAGATGAGTGCTTCATGAAAGAGATTATAAAATGAGAAGGAGAAAAGTTATTCCTTTTTCTAAAACCATTTCACAAAGTAGACATGACTTTAGAAAGTTTATTTTCTATAACAATTGAATATTATAATCCATTACTGTTTTTAAGGGTTTTCTTGGATTACATCAATATTAGGATCTTACTCAATTTTAAACTTCACTCTCAATGAAATCCAACTATAATTAGAATACATTATAGAAGATGGTTACTGCTGCCATCTCACGATTCCAGAATCTTGGGTATGAATACCAGCCCAGATACTGCCTCTATAGAGCTTGCATGACTTTTTATTATTGTTTATTAAGATGGTACCTTTTTTTAAATTGACATAAAAGTCTAAGATAAGTACAATTGTGTAAGGGTCCTAAACCAGAGGGCAGCATAGTTGTATATGAAAGTATGTTTTATCCTAGCTCTCCACAATACTGCCTGCTGGCGTTTTTCATCATGTACCCTAGTTTATGCTAGGTTAATCTCTAGCCAAACACTGGGTAACTGTATCATGTCTTGAACTCATAACATATCTAGGTTTATACCAAGAGTTGCTGGGATAGGCTCCTCTCCAAAGTTCCTGAACTTTAAACTACTCAGCTATTTAAAAGACTTGGATAAATCATTTACTTATCTCATAGTATATACATTTGGCTGCTTATGAAATTTTCAAGTATCTGTCAGCATTGCAATGTGAAAAAATGCTTGCTAAAATGAAAAAGAAGACTAATTAGTGTTTGTAAATTAGTTGACCTTTCTATTTTTTTTAAGTTTTAGGTGTCACAGACTGTACTCTAACATTCCCTCATCCATCATGGTACTGGGAAAACCTTCTGAAGATCTGTGTTTTTATCTTTGCCTTCATCATGCCTGTTCTTATTATTACCGTGTGCTATGGTCTCATGATCCTCCGGCTGAAAAGTGTTCGAATGCTATCTGGCTCCAAGGAGAAAGACAGGAATCTCAGAAGAATTACTAGGATGGTGCTGGTAGTTGTTGCTGTGTTTATTGTCTGCTGGACACCAATTCACATTTATGTCATTATCAAAGCTTTAGTCACTGTGCCCAGCTCTTTGCTACAGTCAGTCACCTGGCACTTCTGCATTGCTCTGGGCTACACAAACAGCTGCCTGAATCCTGTACTTTATGCTTTCCTTGACGAAAACTTCAAGAGGTGTTTCCGTGAATTTTGCATTCCTACTTCCTCAACAATTGAACAGCAGAATTCAGTTCGAACAAGGAATGCACCCCGAGACCAAAACTCCAGTGCACAGACTGTGGACAGGTCTAACCACCAGGTATGACTAGCAGTGGAGATGTCATCATTGGACTCACGATTTCAGGCTAGTGATGACTTGCACTCGGAAGTGACACAGTTCACAACAGGGCTTTGACATACAAGACTCTAAAATGCGCTTATGTACCATTGTAAATGCTATTGCAGCTGTAAATAAAGAAATTAAAATACGTGAATTTCATGGCTGTAGAATTAGTATATTCAAAGAATTCTACATCTTCATATTGGCACTTGTATAAGCATTGAGGTCATCTCTTCTTTTTGCAGCACATTTGAAGGAACACAAAATGTAAATATATCAATTGCAGATTGTTGCTGCTATCCTATGGAACAGGCAACATCTGCACATGCTTGGATTAGGGCTACTTCTGCACTCTAGAATTGTGTACCTGTCTATCTATTGTACTTCTTCAGTAACCTGTGCTTAAATGTTTCTTATCTAGTTATCCTATAATTCAATATTGTGGGTTTATTCTCCTTATTTTAAGTTGTTTGGACAGTTTGTTTAGTTATACTTGTATCTATAGGGAGATTAATTGTAGCAGATGGATTTTCACACACGCCTGAGAACATTTTTTAAAAAGTTGTATATAATATTTGAAAACGATCAGATTTTGTCAGTGGTGCATATTTTCTACACTTAAGGCAGGCATTTTTTTAATGTTATTTTGAACTGACATATACGATACAGTTTCCAGGATATTTAATCTTTAAAAATGCAGTGTGAGTGTCACATAATTGCTTGATTAAGACCACATTGGAAATATCTTTGACACTAAGTAACAAGTTAGGAGATAAAGAGAGAAACAATTAGTACATTTTGAAAAAAAAAAAAAAGTCTGTGAAACATTACTCCCTGGCTTCTAATTTGGGAGAATCCTACTAAAATATCCCTTCACCTACAAGCAATTCCCTGATGCATCATTCTCAAAGTTTCAAGAAAAGGAAGAAATTAAAGAACTTCATGTGCTAACATGTAACACTAGAAAAATCTTTGAAAAGTCAAAAGATTAACCTTTGATATTTATGAAGAGAAATGTTTTAACTTCCCAAACAGAAATTTCTCTCTGAAATACCATATCATAATCCTTGATGTCAGTCAAAAATAATGCACTGTAAGAGAACAATTACTTGTTTCTGAGATAACACATTTTAAGCATATTTTTTATATTACTAAAATAATGACATTCTTAGTTTTGGCAAGTTTTATTTTTATTCTGAATTTAATATAATGCTAATAGCTCAACAGGACACAGTAGTTGTGATATACTTGCATTTGTATTTGTGATGAAGCTTTTTCCCAAAATGACTTTCAAATAATCTTTAAATATCCTCTAGTAAAGGCTTGTTTCTTATAATGAAAAGGCTATACATACACTATAGGTTTTCAGAAAGTTTTAATCCTGAACCTGAAAGGTGTATCCTGTGATAAAAGTGGCCAAAGATTAGACCCTGTACAGTACTTATACATGTGAATTACAGGTTTCTACCATTTTTGGTTTATAGTGTATTTTTCTTGTTTCAGAACCAAGTCAACATGGATGCCAAAAACCACAAAATAAAGTATCTTGCTGTCACGGAACCAATAACTCTAGAGAGCAATATGTCTTCGGAGATTCATTCTCACCTAGATAATACATACCTGGAGCAGTCTCCTTCACATGCCTCAGTCAAAGGATTTGCTGCAGAATTCAGTTGTCAAACTTTGACATTAATGACAGAAGAAAATGTTGCCAATGTGGAGCAAAGTGTAATGAAGAATCAAAGAGTGTCAGTGCATGAGGTGGTAGACACTACAGGGATTAGTTATGGGTAAAATAAATCCATTCTTCATGAGCAATTAAATATGAGCAAGATCTCTGCATATTAGTTACTCAGAATGCTGACTCCTATAATGAAGTATCACTGCACCCAATCTCTCAAGTGAATTTTGAGCTAGTGAATTCAAACTGGGAGAAATATAAGACATGTTTCATAAGTAGAGATGAAATGCATCACTTTGGCACTTTGGCAGTCCAAACAACAATTAAAACAATGAAAGTGCAGGTGATTTTCTAACAACAAAGAAATCCAAGGTTCAAGCCGGTGCTGGCAATATCTTATTCAGTATGATGATAAGAGCATAGTGATTACATACATCAAAAAGCCCACATAACCCATCAGCATTATGTTGATTTCCTTTGTCTTTTGCTGCAGTGAATTGAGGAAAAGCAGTAAGGAAAGCTGTCTACAAAGCTGATCTCTTAACATTTTGATTCAAATATATACTGTATTCTCAAGACCAGCCCCTTTATGACTACCTGTTTGCCAATCTGAAAAGCTTCTTGGATGTGCTGTGCCAATGATGAAGATGTCAAGTCAGCTACATAATGGTTGCAAAAAGCAAGACAAAACATTTTACTTAAGTGCCATAGAAAAGCTTAGTGAATGTTATAATGTAATTGTGTTCATGAGGATATTGTTGAAACATAATACTTTGGGATTTTACTGATGTTTGTTTTAATAGGTCAGGCTCAAAATCTCTGGTCACACAATTTATATATATATATATATATAGGTTTAAACATATATGCTTTAAAAAAGCTCTTTAATTATTTTACTATAGGGGGATGATATCAGCTAATCAGAAAAAAATAATTATACCTAGCCCTGTAATATTGCATTTTATTATATCGTAGTTACTGTAGAAAATACATAACACACAAAAATACAACGGAAGTCTGTTCTGTGTTAAAATTCACCTTGTTGATGGGTTATGCATAGTTTCTCCTTGTTTTTGTGGTTTTACTCCCAAGTTTAAATGGATACTCTCAAGCCTCTATGGTCATGTGTAGTTGTGTTCTACCATCTTAGTATATAAACCACAATCAGCTGGTGTTGCATTTACATAGGCAAATTCTTACCTTGTATGTGTTGTTACTGGGCTAAAATTTACACTGGGATAAACTAGAGGAAGAAATTTAACACTTATTGAAAGAACAGAAAAATAGTACAATGAGAAAATAAGCACATCTTTAATACAAATTATGTAAGTATATAAAAATCTGACCCTCATTAATACAGAAATGGATTATTGTGTTCTAATCTAGCAAAGAGAGTAGAAAGATTGCACTTTACAATTTTTCATTCAACAGTATGGGTTGAGACAAAATTTGGTGTATTTTTACCTTAATCATCCAGTTGCAAATAATTATATAGTCACTAGACAGTAGTTTGAATCGTTTTGCTGTACATAAAGATAAGAAATTTGGTCTAATTATTGTGTAGCCTAATAGGCAGAGATGGCACTTTCTAAGGTAAACAGACTATCCAGAGGCTGTAAGATATGGCAGACTAACTACAAGCAATGAAATGATACGATCAGTAAGCATTGTACCAAATATAGCCCACATTCTGACTTGAAGATACTGAAGGAAATCAAGATCCCAATGTTAACATCAAAATATCTACAGGCATTTCTTATGGAAAACTGTCAGAAACAGACTGGACAAAGTTTTTGTGCAGGTTTAAACGGAAGAACTTGTTGTTCTGAAATAAAAGAATATAAATGCATGACTATATTTTGCTAGGGATTCTTCTGGATGTCGAGCAAGAATTTCCAGACATTGAAAAAGATACTTCAAAGTTGGAACTATTTTGCCCCAAAGACAGTGCAAACCAAAAATTGTGTTTAAACAGAAGAAACTCACGTCTATAAATCATTCCCGCAGTTGACATAAGTGACTGATACACAGTTACAAGAAATGTATCACTGATTAAACCATACGTGTTGTGTTTCACATCATCAGTGATGTAATCTGAGATTACTTCTCTCCCAGATGACTGATCTAAGACTGATCAAACCCCATCTTTATTCAAGTAGCAGGTCCATGGATCATTCCTTTTGATCCACGGTTATCTGGGGCCTTAACCCCTGACTCAGTTATTGTCTTGAGGACACCAGAGATATCAAGAAAATCGAAGGCTCTGCAGAGAGACTAACCTACTAAAGCTTGCCACATTGACAAGAACAAACTGACAATGTCACCTGTTCTGGCATACAGTTATTATCTACACCATAACAACCAGAAACAGGCAATGAAGCCAGGGATACAATTTTGGCACCATAGTAAGTTATATTTTAGGTGATTTTTATTTATTGGAAAATGAAGATTTTACTTTTGGGCTGTAATTTGTTGTATTAAAATAAAATAAGGATCACACTTGTAAACATCCTGCCGCATAGTAAGTAATATGTTTATTGGAGGAAGAGGATTTTAGTGTATTTAGTTTTCTTTTTTACAGCACTGTACTTACCATAGTAAATGATATGCATTTTACAGAAACAAATAAATGCATTTACCTAAAGTCACTTTTATAATTTAAGTTAAAAATGTATACTTTATGTAAAGTGATACGTCATTATTTGAAAGTCATTTCAAAGACTTACTCTATGTTCTTAACCTTGTTGCCTCATTTGTTTTTAATTGGAAATTAAATACACAATTTATGTAAAATTAGAAGTTTTTTAAAGGTAAACAAAGAAATAGATACATATAGGGTGGTCCAGATCTAATTATGCAATTTTCATGATGCTATAACATATTAAGTTTATTACATAGAAAATCACCCAAAAAATCCCGGACCATCGAGAAGTGTGCGAACTGACGACATGAAGAATCGTCTTTGTGCCGAACTGGAATCGTCCCCTCATAAATCAAAGTCATCCAGACGATCTGGATCTGCATAATTAGATCTGGACCACCCTGTATATGTGAATAATGAACAGGCTTTGTACCTACTGAATTAATATTAAAGTTACAAGTGCTTTACTTTAAAACTTTTCAAAGCACTCAATTAATTAACAGATAGCCACTCCAATTGTAATGGACATTTAATATTGTATATGGTTGCTTTTATTTTGCTTTTTAAAAAATATTTCATATTTTATTCATGGCTCCATTTTTACTATCCTGCCTATAATCGGTTAAATCTATGATAAAAAACTGTTGGATAATCTGGACTTTTTTTTTTATTTGTATCTAACTAGTGATATATTACTGAATTACTGTTAAGTAAAATATATATTTGGAATGATTGTACATACTAACATTATGTAGCTCTTGAATATATTATGAAGACTCCATAACATTAACAGTAAAAATACATTACAGAATCTTTTTATTAAGTGTACTTAAATTGTATTATTAAATGTATTTTAATAGTCTGATATATGGTATACGCATGTTTTACTATGTGGTGTTTTCCTCTTCAGAATATTCATGTGAAGTCCATTAAGCAAGCACTTGTATACATGTTTTTTGCATTGATATTACAATGCTTGGAAATGTAGATACTGTAGTTATATTTTTATGGTAATTATGTTTAATATAATTTTCTTTGTATATTGCAGAATATGTAGCTAATTTGTTAAAGTACATACTAGAAGCTTTTTAATCAGAAAAAAACTGCATAGCATAAAATGTATTTTTACTGTATTTGTTTTGACCACTTTTACAAAGAAGCTGCTTTGGAAATTGTATCTTGAGTTGAAAACAAAATAATGTAATTTTAATTCTGAAGCTTTTGGTCTACCTTTGGTCAAATATTATGTTTCATTGCCATTATATTAACTATTTATATGAATTATTGCAAGAGTCCTGAAAAAAGCTGTGAACCTGTGGTTTACATCAAATGGCAGCAATTGTAACAGGCTAAATAAAGTTAAGTATGTTTATAAATGAAAGTGTTAAAATAATTCATTTTTTCTGCTGTATCTTGATATTTACAGAAAATTAAACTGCATTTTTAAATGATTTAAAAATTGTGTATGCATTTATCTCAAAACGTATACAACACATGAAATTTACATTTTCATTAGTGTGTCCTAGCTAATGACATAAATCAATGAGCAATAATTTTAATACACAGGCATGCATATACAGTAAATATTGTAAAAGATATAACAAAAAATATGACCATCTGTATCACAAGCAAATCCTGTTTAATGACTGGCTGGCTTGGCCAAAAGACAAAGAAAAACATCAAAAGAATGGTGTTTGTTAACTTCTTCGGTCAAGGCTTCTGGATGCAGTGTTGTTTCTAGCAGAAATGGGTCCAAGAATGAATGGCAACTTTTGACATTTTGACATGGTGGAACCGGCAAGGCTATGTAGGTAAAAGAGGAGAAGTTTTTACCTATATCTCCACCTTATATGCTGGAGTGGTATTGAAATTTAATATCCTGAAAACTCCCCCTACATACATGTGTATATAGACACATACATTCTCCCCTGGACATTTTTTTTAAAAGGGCAGCACATTTACTAAAAAATTAAAAAAGCAGAAATATTAAAACTGGAGGAATAAATACTGTTTCATTTCAAAATGGTTAAAGCAACAATCTTTGTAATGCAATCATCTATAAATGGGATCATACCCATCAGTTATCAATTAAATGTTCACGAAATCCATAACACAGTTTATTTGTGAGCATTCCACTTAATCAATACTTTTATATATTTTTAAACATGATTAGAATAACTCTTATCTGTTTGAATATATTAATAGGATTTGTTAAAACAATTATAAACTTCTTTTGGGGCTCTTTAAATATTATTAAAAATGAAATATTATATTTTTACAGCACAATCTTTGTATAATGAAGCTATCTTTGATATTTGAAAGAAAATGTATTGCTTTAAGTGATGAGACATCCTTGAGTTGGTAGGACAACAGCCTTGAACATTTCTCTGTGTCCTATGCTTATAAATGAACCTTGTCCTTATAAATGAGCCATAGCCTTATAAATTATACCACTACTTCAACTGCTCTGGATTTGCTGGCTGATTTCCATGAAATTTCCTCTTCATGTCTTATCACAAAATGACTTCCTCTTAACCCTTGCTTGGTAAAATATTTACAATTGTTGTTCTGCTTTAGAAGGCTATTTCAGCTAATTAGAACTCAAGGACGGAGGGCCTGATGTTTACCTATGGGCATATTTTAGCATACTTATGAATTTAAAGTTTCCTTTAAATAGTAATGAGGTAGAGTATACTTACAAAAAAGCTGTCCTGAACTATGAAACATGGATCCTAGTACAACTGGCAGTAAAGCTAAAATAATTTTGGTGGTAGGCAATTTTGGGATTTCACCAAACAAGGTTTATTATAAAATTATGCTTGACAAAAAGCTTAGAAACAATAAGAACAAAATATTATAAACAACCCAGCTATCAGATTAGGGGTGGTATGACAGGCTGAATTATCAATAATGACTGGTATAGCGAACCATATAAAATCTAGGTGTGACTATGAAACCAGGCAATCTAGCATATGTTTTAATGACCAACATGAACTTTTAAAATAGTTGCTCCAAGAAATGAATTATAAAACATTATTATGCTAATATAACCATAAGTAAACAATTTTAAAGTAAAGTGTTTTCGTTATGAAGTTGTTCCAGTAATTAACATGAAATTGCTTCTGCACAAAATTTTAATATGAACTGAGGTGCTGGACATAGCATAAATTAATTGCATTTGTTAGTATGTTTCTATATTAGCTTTCACTAATTTTCATTTGGGATAAGACCTGCTTGCAACTGTAAGTGCTACCAAATAATGATAAAGTGTGCACAGCAAGAATGCAAAGCCTTTGAAACAAATCCTGAGCCATGTAGAGCTGATAGGGATGCTTTCAAGTATTAAGTCTTTGTTGTATATTAATGGTATTTTCAGCTAATTCTTGATAACTTATAAACAATAAATATTTAGCTAACATAACCTAATATTTACATGATATTTACTACTGTAAATATTGCTTTCATCAATTCATTTGAAAGTATGCACTTACTCATGTTGTTCATGATAATTTATTTAATGTCAAAACATGCTGTAGGTGAAAGTGTTGTAAGTGCTTTATGTTCATGCTGTAAAATAAAAAAATGATTTCTTTAATAATTGTACTGGTAGAAATTGCTTTAATGCTTCATATGTTTCCCAAAAAAATAAAAAAAGAAAAAAAGAAATATATTCTTGTGTGCTGTTCTATTTCCACCTTAACAAATTAAGCTACATACTTTTTCAAGAACTGAATTGAGTGGTTTATCTTATCTGTGTCTGCGGTGGGTTGGCACCCTGCCCGGGATTGGTTCCTGCCTTGTGCCCTGTGTTGGCTGGGATTGGCTCCAGCAGACCCCCGTGACCCTGTGTTCGGATTCAGCGGGTTGGAAAATAGATGGATGGATGGATCTTATCTGTGTATAAAATAACATTTAAAATCATACAGTAATATAGTTTATCATATAAATAAAGACTTACAGTTGAATTTCTGCCTGTATATCAAGAAGGGCCATCCTTCATACACGGGAGAATGCCTAGGGGTAAACTATATTAAAAAATCAAATATATAAATTTGAAAATGTATTTAATTACAGATAGTGCTAAGGAAAAACACAAAGAGGGTGTGTGCAGAGGGTGCAGACCTATAAATATCTGGGAGTGCAGATGGATGACAAATTGGACTGGACTGCCAATACTGATGCTCTATGTAAGAAAGGTCAGAGCCGACTATACTTTCTGAGAAGGTTGGCATCCTTCAACATCTGCAATAAGATGCTGCAGATGTTCTACCAGACGGTTGTGGCGAGTGCCCTCTTCTACGCAGTGGTGTGCTGGGGTGGCAGCATAAAGATGAAAGACGCCTCACGCCTGGACAAACTTGTTAAGAAGGCAGGCTCTATTGTAGGAGTAAAGTTGGACAGTTTAACATCTGTGGCAGAGTGACGGGCATTAAGCAAACTCCTGTCAATCATGAAGAATCCACTGCATCCACTTAACAGTGTCATCTCCAGACAGAGGAGTAGCTTCAGTGACAGACTTTTGTCACTGTCCTGCTCCACTGACAGACTGAGGAGATCGTTCCTCCCCACACTATGCGACCTAACATTAATTTTATTTTTATTTTTTCATTTTTTCATTTTTCATTTCTATAATTAAAGCAAGAATGACAGAGAAGCACAGTCCATCTTTACAATAATTTTGTTTGGATCAGTTTACACAATTTTAACAGTGTGACAAAGAGTGAAGAAAATTCAGAAGGTGTACTGAAGAGGCAATTTGGAGCATATGTTCCTCGTGTAGCATATAGGCCTTGGCTATAGAAGCAGTGAAATATTTGGATATTATATAGCGAATAAGAGGAACAATGCAACATCCGATAAGTAAAAGGACAATGAATACTACTGCCAAAGAAATAAATACTGATTTTAGCCTTTGGCCCCATGACTAAAGGTGGACATGAACCATCGATCCCAAGGGTCAGAAATGCCTGAGTTAGTGGCAAGTTCATTGGAAAGAGATGTTAGGCTGGCTAGTGCTCGAGTAATGGACCCATCAGGTGCAGTATTATTAGGGATATATGTACAACAAGCATCACCAAACATAGCACATACTCCACCTTTCTCAGCAAGTAAGCGATTTTGCCAAGTCATTAGGGAGATGCGATCTAATTGTTCATGAATACCTTCTATAGCATTTCTAGTAAAATTAAGGAAAGCGCTGCTGTTATAATATAAGTAACCATCTATTCTGGTCTCCATAACCAGTTTCTACTGAGAACGTGCTTGTTAAGGTGGTTAGATTCAAAGCCTGGACTAGGGTTTTTCCTCGCTTGCGGATGCAGTAGTCAAAAACTAAGTAGGAAAGGGGGACAGAGGAGAGGGAGCAGGTGTCTTGACCTTAATTTGAAAGAGTCCTCGGGGATCATGACCACTTGCATATGCAGCTAAGACATAAGTTCCTGAATCATGCAAAGAAGGATTCTTTAGAGTAATGATTAATGGGTTACACTGATTCTTAGCACACTCATGAGAGGCATGTCCCTTTAAAATAGAGAATCGAGTCTTTAGGCCATACTGAGTAGCCTGCCAGGGTTCATAACCCCAGTCATTTGGTCCTGTGTTTGCAAACACATCACTCCAGAACAATTGCACAAAAGTCAACCTGGTATGAGGCAGTTTCCTCAACCTGGAAAGTCAGTGTCACCCGTGAAGTGGATAATGGAAGAAAAAACAACAAGAGTATGTATATTATGGGTGCCATCTTTTGCAGTGCGAAGCGTGAATCCAGGCGGGCAATCCTTCAACCTTTACAGCGTGTGTGTGGACAAAGAACTTGAACGGTCCTCTCCACCTAGGCTGATGCCAATGTTTCCTCCGGGTGTCTCGAACCAGGATCCAGGTGCCCAAGGGAATCGGCGAGTCCTTAGATGGAGGGATTGCAGAAAGAATAGTGGAAGGATTAGGTACAATAGGAGCTCTAGGAAAGATTGCAGCATTCACTTGTCGTAAGTCTTGAACAAAACGCCATGAACTGTCAGCCTTTTTTACAGGTAAAATGGGAGAATTAACTGGAGAATATTTAATTGGAATAATCGCACGCTTTCACAAGATCGGAATGTATGCGGCGGAGATGCCAGCCTCTGCTTCAGGAGACAGAGGATACTGGACGGTGCGGACGGAAAGAAGATTTAGGGTAGATCACCAGAGGCTCACAATGGGCTATCCTTCCATAATCATTTTACCCTGAGACCACAAAGAGTCAGGAAGCGCTAAGAGCCAAGAAGGGGAAGTAGTTTGCAATGACAACGCAGAAAGGGAAGTGCAGCATAATGTACGATGTACTAAAAAATCAGTTTGAAGCACAACTTTAGTTATTAAATGGTCTGAGGTATCAAAAACACCTGAAGCAACATGTACCCAGTCTGTTCTATTAAGACATTGTTCTACCCATGATCCGATTTCCACCCAATGGACAGTGCTTGATTTAGCTAAAGAAATATGAGGTAAAAATATTCTGTGAATATGTAAGATGTACAAATGCAGCAGCTTTTGTGGGGAAATGAAAATGCAGGGGATGTGAAGGGTTTGGGGCAGGTACCTGATGAAAGAAAAGATTCTAGCCAGGGGTGTCTACTTCTATAGGGAAATATTGGGCAGTGCAATAGGGTGTCAGGGGCTTGGAGATTGGGAAACAAGCAGGAGGGAAATGAGTGAAGGGCTTTAAGAAGGATGGTGTTTGGGAAACATTTCATTGAAATGGAGAGAGAAAGTTTTGTCATGAGATCCCTTCCTAAGAGGTTAACTGGACAGAGCTGATTTAAAAGAAATCAGTGTGTTAAAGTGGAATCACTGGAATGCAGCTGAACTCGAAGAATCTCTTGAGGCAGGGACCTCCTTCAGCGAAAGGGCTGAGCCGTGGCTCCTGTGTCCACGAGGAAAACAGTTTCAGTGCCATTCACCAGCCAGCAAAGTCAATAATGGATCAGTCTCTGAATTATGGGTGAGCAAAGGTAGTTGAAGAGAAGGGCTGGGGATCCCTGCGGATTCCTATGTCCATGAAACATCAAATTGTTCAGGTGGTGGAGGAGGGGGTGGGCACTTGTGAGGGCAATTGCGGCAGAAGTGTCCCATTTCACCACACCCGTAACAAGCATATGGTGTAGCGTTTGGATCTGGAGGGAGGCAGCTGAGTGGATGATCCACTTGGATTAGGTAACATATATCCGCTACCTTGTCCCCGTCCACACCCTTGTCCCCGGAAAAATCCTCCACGTCCACGACTTCTGCCGGGAGTGGCCCCACCAGTGTAATAGTTCATTTGTGCTGCAATCAGCTTTGTCTGGGTGTCTGACTCTTTCTGCTTGCTCTGTTGTTCAGCATGCGCTGCGTGACGTTTACTTCCTCAAACGCGGCAGCCTCTCATCTAATACAGGATACCTTGTTTTGAATGTCGCTTCTAAGTCCGGAAACAAAAGAGGAACTGCAGTTTTAGTTCGGTTGTCTGGATTTTCAAGGCCGGAGTGTGTTGCCATTAACTCTTAAATTCAGTGTGCCCATTCATCTACTGTCTCTTTTTTTCTGTTTGGCAGCCGAGATAAGAGACCAGTCTCTGCCTTTCTTATACTTGTCCTTAATATTATTTTAACATGTTCCCATTGCGTAATAAAGGGACCTTCATCCCGGCCCGAGGCAACGCCTCGTTCCACTACCACGGGTTTCCGTTATGCTGTCCATGATTGACAGTCTCCCATGTGGTGCCAAGCTTTCTCCACAGCACCTGAGTCCATTCTGCGGCATTAGGCTTATACATATCATACAGCTGCTGTAATTGTTCTATGAATTTTTTAAACACACCGATGACTTTGGGATCAGGCAATTCGGACACAACGTCCTTCAGCTCTTGAATGTCTCAGTTACGATGTATCATTACAGTAGTGGGGTTATTAGCTCCTGCAGGTTGCATTGAATCATGTCGGGGGGGTTCTGGGATCTCAATCAGGGGGCATTCCAATAAGGGGCCTGTGGGTTTGGGGACTTTAAGGGGATTGAAAGGTGGTGTTTTGATTAGGGGCTGAAGGAATAGGGTTTGACTTCTAGTGCGTTGTGAAATGGAGGTTCTAGGATCGTGAAACCCACCTGCCGAACCCATTACGTTACTTTGTCATTCCCGGATCAGTGTGTAATGAGGGATCATAATGATATTCTTCAAAGGACCCCAAGGGATCATCTTTTAGGTGCGGTGGGCGCTGGAGGTGGTGGAGGAACAAGTGTGGGATATAACGGGTCTTTTTTTTTTTCTAGTTCTAACTTTCTGCAGCCAATAATTCATTTCTGTACTGCCTTTAAATTACAATCTTTAATAACCAACTCCCATCTGCTCTGCTTATTCCATTTTTACATGCCCTTTTAAAATCCAATCCTGTGTTTTCTCTATTAACTTTCTAGGTGACCCTTTTTGTGCGGCGTCTGCTGATCCTCCGAAAACAATCCTTCCAGCATAAAGACTTGAACCCCGGGCGCCGGTTGGCAGGCTTGCTGTTATGTATTCCCATTTTTCCTTTGCTTTTCCCCGAGCCCTGTGCCAGATGATGAACTATTGGAATGCTGAGTGTGCCACTCACCCGCCCCAACGTTCCTTTAATATTCCCAGGGAAGTATACTACACTATTTCCTACGTTACTGTCACAGTGCACGGTGAAAGCAAATATTTATTTCTAGTACGTACTTTTATTACTCCCCTTGTTTTTTTTAACCTGTTATTCTTCTATTCTATGCTCTATCCTCTGTCCAATAGATTTGTCCGGGTTTATGGGTGTGCCACGCACCGGATCCCGTCCTAAATCCCCTTTTTAATTCCCAGAGGATAGTGTTCTATACTATCTTTCCCAACAGGAGTGACCTAAAACAAGGTATTTCTTTTCCATTTACTATTCCCGGTCACTTTTTATACTCTACAGTTATCTTTTTACGGAAACCTCCGGGTTACTTACCCCAGCCTGGGTGTTAGTCAGCTCTGTCAGGAAAATCCTTCTCAGTTGTACCAGAAGGAGACCGGGACTCCTCACGCAGGAGTCGTCTCAGGACAGGGCAGTCCTAACTTTATCGAGCTGCTTACTCTGCTGCCGGTGTACACTGTAGCGGCAGTCTGCTTCAAGAAGACAGATCGCTGAGATCGTCCCGCTCGAGGAGTCAGCCGTTCCTGCCCCACGTCCCGCCAGAAAACTGTGGACACTTTTTCTCTAGTGTCATTTCTTGTGACTGAAGACAGAGATATAATTAAAGTTAGTAAAAATATTTTATTAATACACACCAGGCAAAGGTAAGAATGACAGAAAGCACAGTCCTAACACCTGCCCTTCATCTGCGCCCAGGTGTCGGTGTCCTAAATCTTTTATAATGCTAAGCGCAAAATTTGACCTTATGACTTTAGTTGCACAAGAATTTCAAGACATTACATCTTTACAATAATTTTGTTTGGATCAGTAGTTACACAATTTTAAAGGTCATCAGTTGGGCACTTGTAACTTCTTGTTCGTTACAGAAAACAGAAGCTGCACTTGTCGCAAGACAGACTTCTCGTGGCCCTTGTCACACACACCAGATTTGATCAATAACTGATTTTTATTTTTCCACAGTATCTATCTATCTATTAATAAAGTATCTATCTATCTACAGTATCTATCTATCTATCTCAAAGGTTCAGACAGAAGGAAAAAACCGTGTAGTCACTCTGGGCCTAGCCTGGACTCCACTGTTTCAGGTAGGGCAGGGGTCCTTAATCACGGTCCTGGAGGGCCGCAGTGGGTGCAGGTTTTTGCTCCAACCCAGTTGCTTAATAAGAAGCTCTTATTGCTCAAGTGACACTTCTGCTTCACTTCAGTTGTCTTGCTTGTTAAGATTTTGAACCCTTATTGCGTATTTTATTTTTAAACAGCTGCATTCTTGGTTTTTAATTGCTCCTAATTCGCAATAACGTGGAAATGACAAAAGAGACCAGCATTTCTCCATTTAGCTTGTTACCATTTACACCTGTGTGTATTTATCATGCACTATTGGCTTTAATTAAATACTTGGAAGGAAAGTGATGGACTGAGAATTGCTCGTCCATTTTAGCCTTTTAAAACATTTGGATGATATCCTTAGAAAGGGGAAGAAAATTGAGGATATGAGAATGAGCTGACATGGCAGAGTTAAAGCAGTAACAAGCCATGAAATTAAATTATTGGCAAGAATTGCTTTCTAATTAAGCAACCGGCTAGAATAAAAACCTGCAGCCACTGCGGCCCTCCAGGACTGTGATTGAGGATCCCTGAGGTAGGGTGATTCACAAACTTGCCCACATCCAAAACAGCACAAAGCTTTAATACTGCTCACCCATCTACAAGCCTTTGCCAACCCTGGACTTTCCCTCTGCTCTTCCATGGGGTGACACCTCCTTGAGCTGTGCACAGATAGGAACAATAAAGTGGAGTTTAAGGGCTACCCTACTTTCCAGGGACATGAAACTAGAACTGCTTCTTATGATCCTGCACTCCTAAACCTACAGTTACCTTTAAAGGCCTGAATCTCCCAGTCAACAACCCATCTTCCCACACTCTAAAGGGAAGAGCACAAGCCCTTTTGCCTATATCAGAAACCATTTGCTGCCCAGTATAATCTTGCCTGGAAACTTCTGGTTTGTAGCAGATGCTTTTACAGATGTTGATTTGAGTGGAGGTTTGTTAAATAAGTAGGCCACGGGATTAAATCTACCCTCATGTTCCTGGAAAAACTCTTGCTAAATCTGGCATGACCCATTATGTTTATGAAAGCAGCTAACACTGGCTTGTTAAATGGCTGTCATGATCATAGATGCATTTTGTCAGGTGTAAGTAATACACAGATATTTGTCCACCTAAACCATGAGATCTAAAAAAATCAATTTCTCAGTCAATATCTAGTGTAAATAATTTTGTCAACATGGCCAAACTCACAATAGTAACACAAAGAAGAATGCACTATTGTATAAAGCAGCTGTTGGCTTAGTCTGACCTGGTTTTTGTTGAATGATTTGACACATTTTGAAAAAGCAAATCCAACCAGTCACAGTCCTTATTAGAACTTTTGTCAATCTTGAAATAAGTAAGCCATTAGGCCAGCTAGCAATACCCAGGATTAAAATGTTCTATTCTGTTACTTGAATGCATTACTTGTATATAACTAATAAGTGCCAATATTTATATATGAGACAATGTACCTAGTGACTAAAAGTATAAAATATGAACTAAACTCCTGAAATAGTTATACCTTTTTAGCTTTTGCTAACTATTTAAAAGGGTGGAAAAAGTAAAAAAACAATCTACCTAAGTAGAAATATTATTACATAGACAAAAAATGTAATTAAATAAGTGATATGGAAACTATTAAAGTAAAGTATAACAGTATAAACTAGGGAAAAAATGATCAACTCATTTTAGGATTTTAGGAAAATTTGCCTAAATTAGTAAATATCCTCAAATATCCACTCTGTGCATTGTAAAGCATAAGCAGAATATAAATATCAATAAAACAGATTCTACATAATTAGTGTACATTACTGTGTAAGGCAAATGAATTTCAAACAGATTCTGTATGTAGGACTATGTATGTCTATGAAATATAAAAACATTTGTAAGAAAATCAAAACAAAGCACAAAGCTCCTTTATCGATTTCAAATTGTAGTTTCAATTGTACATTTCTAGAAAATAGTGGAATCATCATCAAAAGGAAAGCATGTTGCATATCCCTCCCTAGAATAAGATTCAAAGTTGTGAAAGCAGACCATGAATTTTTATTTCTAAAAGCTGCGAGCACAAAGAGGAGCCACTTAGTCCTAAATCTCAGACACAATTTCACAAAACACAATTCTGATTTTTTTATTTGTCACCATCACCCTCCAAGTGCATACAGCCACAAGAAACACAAATATATATATATATAAAAATGATATTCCTCTCCTTCCACTTCCCCTGGTGAGTTTTGCTCACTCCCAATTAACTTCCCGTGATGACGTGGCTGTCTTCTTTAAAGCCAGACACAGGTGTCGTGGCATTTGCTGTCTGGAGAACTTACAGGTCATGTGCTCCAGGTAGTCTCCCCTAATGCCTCCCAAAGACCCCAAAAGGACTGTGTTTCCACACTCCAAATCCCATACAAACCTGTGGGAGCCCTGTCTGGGATCAGCTGAGAGGGACACTGCCACCTGAACTGCTCCTGGTATCTTGCTTCACTCAGTCCACCCATTGTTCTTTAATTCCCATGGAAATGAGGACTGCAAGTCATTCCAACTGGATTGTACTTTCATCTCTGTGGTCCTTTCATTTCTGCCTCCTGACCAGGCACCAACTCACTCTCCATTCGAAACAGGATGCCTGCCATTCCTCTGTGGCACTCACAAAGCACACAGCAATAACTAAAATAGGAACTCAAGAAGGCTGCGATGTTCTTTACTAGATTTAAATAAAAAATGTTTGCATTTGCATAAACTCAGTAGAAAATTAAATATATAAATTTGAAAATGTTTATTTTTATTAATGTTAAAATTTGACTGATTAAGTGCCAAAATGCTAAACATAAAACAAATATGACATTAGGATTTAATGTCATCTCTTTCTTTGTAGCTTTCTACCAGATTTTAACATATGAAAACATTTTTATTTTCAAACTAAAATCTAAATTAACAACACAGCCAACTGTAATCATTATTGAACACTTCTAGCAAACAGTTTCCTTCATCAACTGCAAAGTACCTCATAATCTCTTTCCCCAGAATGAAAATTAAAATTTCCGAAAATAAGTCAACATATTTTTATTACTACACATGTACTGTAATGATTATAATTTTAAATCAATAATAAGGCTGCTACTGTATATTATTTAGAGCGTTAGTAAACTAATTAGTTACCCTAACAGTACACATCACTGAGGCAAATACTAAATAAAACATGCAACACATGCATGGTAAGCAAGTAATCAAAAATCATTCATAAACATATGTTAACAATGTAGTCTATAGTTGAAACAACAAAGGTTTTTGATTCATGTTCGCATTGGACAAGAACAATCTGTAATGCACCTGCATATAGAAGAAAATTATAAAAATTCAAACCACAATTAATATGCTATCTCTAAACAGCAATGTAGAACAACGATGAACAATTTGCAGTAAAATTTGTGTGGATGTGCCACAATCCCTCAAATATATGTGTGATGTGAAAGGAAAAGTGCCTTGAACATGGGGAAGGCGATATATAAGTAAAATGTATTATTATTATTATTATTATTATTATTAAAAATAGGGAATGTAATAAAGCAGGAGGTGCAGGAGGTATTACGAGATAAACAGAAGTATCCATGTTTTGTCCATTGTTGCTCAACAGAAATATGTCTGCTTAGGTGATTACAACACTATATCATCTGCTATTTCTCTGTGTTGTCAACAGAACATTGAAGAAGGTTCTTTTTTCTGTATTGCCAGTAGCCTTTCAAGTTAGGATTTCATTGGAGACACGAGTGTGTGAAAAGTAAGTATTAGGCACATGCCACTCGTATGCTTTCTGCATGTGGAGATCTTTACTACTGCCTTGCACAGATTTTGAAGACAAAAACACAGCAAACACACATATTCTTATAAAAAGATTATTGCTAAATATTGCACGCTTATTAATGCAAACTAATCAAATCAGGAAATGATTCACTTCACACATGCTTTATGCACTGAAGGGGAAAATGTTTTTAAAAATTATGCCACCTGTTATCCTAGCTTATACTTTTGGTCAACTGAGCGTTGTTCGCAACTGTAAGTGGTTATAAGAATATTACTATGGTATTCCTCAGTATGATCAACTATGATTTTTATCACTTATGCTGTATTATTATTAACACTCCACTATTTTGAAAAAACAACCTTCCTCAATAGATTTTTGTAAACTAGATGAACACTTCTTGCATGCAGATAATGCCACAGTTTTGAGAATAAATAGGTCCTCTAATTGTGACCAGGGATATACAGTATCGTCTTTTTTGCTTTGCGCCCTCCCCCACCATAACCTATCGACTATAAGGGAGGAGTGAACAGTTCAGACGCATCAAAAGTTTCAGTCTCCGGTTTTTGACGGATCTTGGTGTTTTAGCGTCCCCTGATACTGAAAACATTGATATCTCAATGATCGGCGTTTGTCTGTCTGTCTGTGTGTCACAGTTTCTTGACGAAGGTCTAGAGGTAAAACGGCTGGACTGAAAAATGCCAAACTTGAAACTTAAGCCTGTTGTGAGATGATGATGTGCTAATTAGTTTTTGTAATTGTGCAATTAATTATAAATTCTTCTTGTCAATTGCTATTGTAATGACCTATTTATAATCACAAAGATCAGCATCAGTGCGGTAAATAATTACTGAAATGTTATAAAATAGTTCAGGCAGGTAACTTGGTTCCTAGGGCGCAAAGTTTACTGATGCTCACATCCAAATGTTTTTATTCTGTTAAGAATGTGTTGCTATCACTGTTCCAAAAACTTTCTGCAGTGTGTCAATTGGACAGGTGTCTTCACCTGTAGCAAAAACATAAAGTCACTGCAGACTTGTTTTAAGGCAGGAACTTTTACATTTTTCAGTCAATATACTGTGCCATTACATAGTAATGTGCTGAGATGCATCAACTTACTGAGCCAAAAAGAATTCATTTACTAAAATAATTTGACCTCAAATACCATGACTTACGACTATGAAACTCTTTGCTTGGAGTTATGTTTTCAATGGCCACTGTGAATTCTGGATTGAGCACAACCAATCAATTGTACTTTGTAACAACATGTCTTAAAAATGTAACAAAAAAGAATCATAACTGCATAATATAGTTTAAAATAAATATAAATATACTTTAAAAAGTACAATTCCCTACATAATCTACTCAAATACACAAACAAGAGTAAATGTAATTTGTTATTTTCAACCACCACTATGTGACCTGCTACTAGTTTTTTAATGGGATTTCAATTCTTTATATTTACTCATCTATGATATATGATTCATTTTATTAAACAGAATAGATGAGGTCAGAGCACTGCACGGACTATTTCAAGTTAAACAGAGTACAAATACTACAAAAAAAAATGATAATACTAATCAAACACTAAAGGGATGAGGGACCTAAATTAGGTAATATGATTATAGTTACTTTCACTGTGATATTGGTAAGGCAGCTTTTTCAAATACTTGTACAGCTCCTCCAAATGTGAATGGTTGAAGTCATGTTTAAACCAATGAAGCAAGTTTTACACTTGTTGGAGAAGATGCTTTTTCCTTGCATGGCAGCTGATCCTCAGGAAACATTATTCTAAGAGACAGTCTTAGAACATTTAATATTAATGCTAAAAGGCACAAAGAGTTTACTTAACTTGTTTAGAATATTAGTTCCTCAAAACTACATACTGTAGGTAAGGAATGATTCTGTTTAACCCCTAAAGCTAACTTGTAATGGATCTTACTTCTTGCTCAGGTTTATCATAGTTGCAATAATGGAATTTTAGTCAGTTTGTAGTTAGCTAGAAACAGAACTGTTTTAAATGGAGTAACGATGGCATGCAGTTTTCTGACATATACAGTTATGTCCATCAATATTTGGACAGAGACGACTTTTTTCTAATTTTGGTTTTGTACATTACCACAATAAATTTTAAATGAAACAACTCAGATGCAGTTGAAGTGCAGACTTTCAGCTTTAATTCAGTGGGTTGAACAAAACGATTGCATAAAAATGTGAGGCAACTAAAGCATTTTTTTAACACAATCCCTTCATTTCAGGGGCTCAAAAGTAATTGGACAATTGACTCAAAGGCTATTTCATGGGCAGGTGTGGGCAAGTCCGTCGTTATGTCATTGCCAGTTAAGCAGATAAAAGGCCTGGAGTTGATTTGAGGTGTGGTGCTTGCATGTGGAAGATTTTGCTGTGAACAGACAACATGCGGTCAAAGGAGCTCTCTCTGTTTATCTAATGAAAATGACATTGAATTACTTTGCAGCAAATATTCTCCAATATAACATGAATTATGCTACGGTTTCCTTTAAATGCATACACTGATACAATATTAACACCAACACATTATTGTATCTCTTTCATAAACCCTAGCTACTTGAATGTTCAAAAATGGAAGTAGGAAACTGAGCATCTGTGTGGTGATACATTCTGCACAGGATAAACTGCATACTACTGTCTGTGACCAAAAATGTTGCATCTATAAGCAAATAAATTACTTGTAAGGAACTATTCCAAAGCAGCCATAAATGTTTTGAACATGGGAGTACCATAGCATAATGTTCAGACAAACATTAGCAAAAAAGCCCCCACAAGAGGAAGAATTTGGGTTACCACAAAAAGGGCATATGTAGTAGATTTTTTTATAAATAAAATTATTTATTTTGCAAAGAAAATGCTGTTCTTTACAAAAAGCTCCAAAGAGCACAATGATATAGCAGAAGTTGTCTGAAAAGCAATTCTAAAGCAAACAAGTCCCAAAAATACAAATCCTGTAAGAATGGTCAAAAAGCAGATCATTAAGGTCACAAAAGACACATTCAATTTCTGTAGGTCATGAAACCACCAAGCACAATCAAATAAACCAAAAGGAGCTGCTTGTCTTCCCAGCCATTATAGGGCTGAGGGCAATTCATGCTGATGATAGGCAGATGGCCCTCACTCTTGAGGAATCACCCTCCTCAAGACACAAAGTATAGCAGAAGCTATACAGACATATAGAAACTGAATATTCAAAACTGTTGAAGAATATGTAATTATACAAATAATTAACAAGAACAACAATAAACAAAAATTACATAAAACTTTAACCCCAGCCAAGGGAGGAATCCTGGCTGAAAACATTGCAAAAAATTGAGATGAATTTTTGAAAAGTAGACATATAATTGGTGGCTATCATCATTGGGAAAAACCCCTATGGCTGGCAATGCACACTGTTCTAAATAAATGTTGTCCCCTTGAGGAAGGCAGTGGTACTAGGAGGTTGTGGAGCACATGATACCAGCACAATGAAATGTCCCACTTGTGCTGTTGGAAAACACTCCCAATGTTATGTAGACTTTCCCATAAGGCAGCTATGTGCTTTTTCATTTTCTTGTTGGACTGAGCAGATTATACTGAAAACGTATAAAAAGACTCAAGGAGAGAAAGATCAGACTGGGGAGAAATAATAGTAAAACATAACTGTATATACAAACAAGAAATCAGACAGATAGTAATAGATCTGCCATGCAATAAAGCAGAAGGAACTGACCAAATACAGACAGAATTCCTGGCCTGGTAAAAGAGAGACAGAATAAGTAATAAAACTAAGGAATAAAATTTATAATACAGTACATGGATAATTTCAGAAGACTTTTTGAAATGTATGTATTTTCCAAAGATTTTGATAACTGTCAAATGACAAGCTTAACCTTTCACACACCTAAGATACTACTTAACCTGATAAACAAAAGAAGATGAAAAAAGATTGGACAAAGATGATTTTTGAAAACATAAACAACTAATGAAAGGACAAATAAAACTTAATCTGAAAAAGAAATTGCTAAAGTGTTACATTATTTTCATTTTGGGCTATGAGATTGAAAAATGAACATTCGAGTAAAAATCTGAATGGGAAAATAGATTTATTCAAACAAATGTGGTACATATAGGCTGGAAAGACAAAGTAACTAACATTGAGGTAATACTCAGAATGAAAGCAAAGAATCATCAATGAATTGATTTAACACAAAGAAAGATGAAGTATGCTGGACCTGTGATTAGGGAATCAGCTGAGAGCCTGGACTTGAACATCTTAGAGGCAAGCATGGACAGTAAAAAAGCAAAGGAAGATCAAGGGAAAGATCTGCTGTAAAAAAAAAAAAAAACTATGAATGAAAAAAAAGATTGCTGAAATTTGAGTAAGATGGAGAACCAGAACTGTCAACCCTCTGATACAGGACAACACCTGACGATGATGATGATGATGCTGGACGATGGCATCTGACAAACTAGCTATGGAAAATCTTATGAAGTGTGATAGGGTCTTTTTTGAAATTATAGCAAAACTGCCTCTAACAAGCAAGTTGGCTAATGAAGGCAATACAAAACATATCATATCACCCTTTTTCTCTTTGATTAGATTGTCTGAATTTCACTATAATTTCTACTATCTCCATGTGCAAATGCAGTGATCATCAGCCCAAAGGGATAACTCTGTGAAAGAATGCAGCCCCTGGCATAACAAACATTTCATGCTAAACCCAATCCTGGAAACAGATGACAATACCAAGCAATCAATTACAGATACCACAATGAATGCCACGAGTTAACAGTTACTGCACAGCAGAGTATATCTGTAAGCAGGTTGGAAGGCATTAGCATAGACACTGTGAAGCCTATTGTGTCTTTTGGCTCTTCTGCGGCATGGAGCTTCGTAAATCTTTTATGACTTCCTGTAAGTATTTTCACTATTATTTTGTTTTGGCATTAATATGATTAGAATGTGTGGAGCTGTAGTGGTGGTTATGAACAAAACAAAAATGAAAACCAAATCTTTTGTAAACTTGACCAGGCTTCCATGCAAAGTGGTTCACTATTTCTGGATGCATCTACTGCATTTCTTACTTCAAAATATATGCTATATGTAGATGCACGCAAGTAAGATAAGCAATGATAATGTCATTTAAATTGAATAACTAATTGGTTCAATATCTCCATCTCTCACATTATCAAATAAGTTTCCATTTCCTACAGCAATCTTATTACAAATGGCAGATCTTATAAAGTACTAACTGTTAGACTGAAGTGTTCTGTTGAGAGTTGTGCTGCACTGGAAAAAATAATTGAAAAACCACACCTGGGTAATGTCTATTCCAGCAAGGGAAAACGTAGCCAATGTCAGGAAAACAGTTTTTATTACATTTATTTTCAGGTTAAAAAGTACCATACACCAACATGTCTATTGAAGACAAAAAATAGTATTGTAAAAAAATGTATAAATATATATTTTGGAACCTGAACATCTTTCCCATTATTATTACACATTATGTCCAACTGACCAGAACAATTAATTAAATAAGATCAATAAAAGTACATAAATTAAGCAAACATTAACACAGTATGTTAAAGCACCAACACAGGGTGAAGCCTGTCTGGATTTAGTATTTTGTAATAATCAGGATAGAATTGAGGGTGTAGAGGTGATTGAACCACTAGGGTCAAGTGACCATAATATAATACAATTTTAAGTTTTTTTTTAAGAGTGCAGATGCAAAGACTAAAATTATTAAGTTGAACTTTGGTAGGGCTAATTTTGAGCAGATGCGACAAAGTCTAAGTAGGATAGACTGGGATAAGCTTTTAAATGTGGAGACAGTCGAGGAGCAGTGGAACAGGTTTAAAAATGTTTTACATGTAATGCAGGACAGATACATACCTAAATTTGGAATTAATAGGAAACTAAAAAAAACTCCACGATGGATTAATAAAGATTTTAAAAAGAAGTTGCAATGGAAAAACTGCTGTATAAGGTATTTAAGACTAATGACTGCAAAGTGAATCGTAGAGCGTATGAGAACATGAGGGCAACCATTAAGAAGGATATCAGAGAGGCTAAAAGACAGTTGGAGAGGAATATAGCAGATAAGGCGAAAGAAGACCCCAAGAGATTCTTTCAGTATTTTAGTAGTAAAAGAACAGTTAAGGAGGAGGTCAAGTTCATCAGAAATAGTAAAGGGGAATTAAAAGATACAGACAATGAAATAGCAGATGCCCTAAACTTACATTTTTCTGAGGTGTTTATAAGTGAGCAAGTGGATAACCTTCCAGAGGTAAACGCGACTACTAGGGAGGTATTGAGTGATTTGGAAATTGTAGAGGGAGAAGTGCTGCTCAGATTAAATTAGCTGAAATCAAACAAATCACCAGGACCAGATCATTTTTATCCTCATGTTCTTAAGGAGGATAGTGAGTACATATATAAACCCTTGACACGTATTTTTAGGAAGTCACTGCGTACTGGAGAGATTCCAAAGGACTGGAAAATGGCAAATATCATCCCATTATATAAAAAGGGTGACAGGGCAGATCCAAACAACTATAGGCCAGTAAGATTAAAATGCATCACAGATAAATTAATGGAAGGAATTATTAAGGATAAGATTGAGCAACACATGGCAAGGACAGGAGTTATTCTGAACAGTCAGCATGTTCAGAAAAGGGAGGTCGTGTTTAACTAACATGCTGGAATTCTATGAGGAGGAAACAAAAGGATATGCTCAAAGTGGAGCGTATGATATTATTTATATAGACTTTCAGAAAGCATTTGATAAGGTGCCACATGAGAGGTTGGGCATCAAATTAAAAGAAGTGGGAGTTCAGGGTGATGTTTTAAGATGGGTGCAGAATTGGCTCAGACACAGGAAGCAGAGGGTGATGGTGCGAGGAACCTCATCAGAACTGGCTGATGTTAAGAGTGGTGTTCCACAGGGGTCAGTGCTAGGGCCGCTGCTATTTTTAATATATATAAATGATTTAGATAGGAATATAAGTAACAAGCTGGTTAAGTTTGCAGATGATACCAAGATAGGTGGATTAGCAGATAATTTGGAATTCGTTATATCATTACAGAAGGACTTGGATAGCATACAGGCTTGGGCAGATTTGTGGCAGATGAAATTTAATGTCAGTAAATGTGAAGTATTACACATAGGAAGTAAAAATGTTAGTTTTGAATACACAATAGGCGGTTGGAAAATCGAGAGTACACCTTAGGAGAAGGATTTAGGTGTCATAGTGGATTCTAAGCTACCGACTTCCCGACAGTGTTCAGAAGCCATTAAGAAGGCTGACAGAATGTTAGGTTAGATAGCATGATGTGTGGAGTACAAGTCCAAGGAGGTTATGCTCAACCTTTATAATGCACTGGTGAGGCCTCATCTTGAGTACTGTGTGCAGTTTTGGTCTCCAGGCTACAGAAAGGACATAGCAGCGCTAGAAAAGGTCCAGAGAAAAGAATAGGCTGATTCCAGGGTTACAGGGGTTGAATTATGAGGAAAGATTAAAAGAGCTGAGCCTATACAGTTTAAACAAAAGAAGATTAAGAGCTGACATGATTGAAGTGTTTAAAATTATGAAGGGAATTAGTACAGTGGATCGAGACTGTTATTTTAAAATGAGTTCATCAAGAACACGGGACACAGTTGGAAACTTGTTAAGGGTAAATTTCGCACAAACATTTGGAAGTTTTTCTTTACACAAAGAACGATAGACACTTGGAATAAGCTACCAAGTAGTGTGGTAGACAGTAAGATGTTAGGGACTTTCAAAAGTCGACTTGATGTTTTTTTGGAAGAAATAAGTGGATAGGACTGGCAAGCTTTGTTGGGCTGAATGGCCTGTTCTCATCTAGATTGTTCTAATGTTCTAAAACAACATAAGTAGGGTATTGTGTGCGGAATGTTTACACCACAATCTAAAAAATTCCTTCTTCAGAAATGAAGATAATTTTTTCATGTCTCATTCCAGTCTTTTTTGGAGTTTATTCATCCAGTAGTCCCCTTTGCAGGCAGAACTTTGCTCTTCTTTCTTTAATCTTTTCTTTCATCTTTTATCCAAGGATCCTCAATGGAATGGTTAAAAAAACAGCAGTCTGAACACTACTTGTCATAATCTATATATATAATTCACTAAGGGCACGCAAGACGCATGCAATACAGAGAGCCATGCCCACCAATTCACAGAGCCCCGCCCGCCAACTGTAAGACCATGGGATACCATAGGATACGCATCACAGGGCCAGGCCCGACAACTCACAGAGCCCTGCCTGCCAACTCTAACCCTCCTCCCCCGTCATGGGATACGCACAACAGAGCCCCGCCCACCAACTGTAAACCTTCTCCCGCGTCCACCATCGATCTCAAGCCATGTGCACTGCCTGCTCATGTGCCCGCACACAAGAACTCACCAAACACAGCCTCAGTCGCTTTCGTCTCTGCTACAGTCCTCATGCGCCTCTGAGCCACGTTGACTTTTCATTGTTCTTTTTGGTTCCGGCTGCTTTTCTATATATATAATCGACCAAATCACCCGACCATGGGGTACGCACGACAGAGCCCCAACTGCCCATTATACCCCTCCTCCCGCGTTATGGGAACGCACAACAGAGCCCCACCCGCCAACTCTCACCCTCCTCCTGAGTCCACCCTCGCTCTTGAAGCATACGCACTGCTTGCTCATGTGCCCGCCCCCAACACATCACAAAACACATCCTCACTCGCTTTGGTCTGTGCTACAGTCCACATGCAGCTGTGAGCCACGTTGACTGTTACCAGCATTCACCGCAATGTACTGGGGTGTAAGACTATCACAGCTGCTACTTCACAAACTGTTCTTATTCCCCGGATTTCCCTGACCCCATCAGATTCAAATTTACCTTTTACTTTTACACGCAGACAATTGCCTGTTAGATTGGCATTTGCAATGACAATTAATAAGGCACAGGGCCAAACTTTCAAAAAGATATGCCTTTATCTGCCAAAAATGTTTTCAGTCACGGACAATTGTATGTTGCTCTCTCCAGAGTTCCATCTTATCATTCACTGACAGTTGTATTCTCATATCCTCCCCATTTGGACAACTGTGTCTTTCAGGAAGTGTTCAGACATCAATAAATAATTATGCGGCGTATGCTACACCGCAGGTTGGCTAGTACAATATAATAATTGACTGCTATTTAATCATTAGTAATCATTAGTTTTTGTGTTAAGCTGCCATGTTTAGTTCAGCTTTTCAGACATTAACACTCATGATTATTATTATACTGACCATAACAAGAGCAAGTGTTTGAATTATGATGATCTGGTTTCTGGACCAATTTAAAGTGAAAGGAACCCATGAATTTAACAGCACACTTAAACTGCTATCATAAATAAATCTATAAAGAACTAGTGGATTGTAACATGCTAAAAAATACAAACCTATCAAAGAATTTAAAATTACAAGGTGTATATCAGTCAACCAAAGTTATTTTGGCTGCTTTCCTCAGACAAACAGCTATTTGTTGAGCATCTAGATGATTGTGTCAATTACGAGCCTTCATAAAGTATTGTGAAGTGTTTGATCTGAGGCTTAAAATGCCCAGTACTGACAAACAAAATAGGCTGCTCTTTTAACATAGCTACAACTTGAGTGACGGACATTTTCTGAAACATTCAGAAAATACAGTAACTTTCTGCATAGATAGCCCAAGTAAAAAGAGGCTAATTGAGTCTTTTAAAGGTATTTCTACTTGTTTCCACAATCACTTTAAGCACAAGTTAAGCACAGTGCAGATTTGTTAACCTTCGTCCACTAGCCTTTTTTTAAGGTAAAACAAAAAACTAAATAAAAACTGATTGAGGTACGTCACTAAAAATACATACAGAAATGGTAAAAATTGCATAAAACAAAACTGAAACTAAACCGAAATAAATGACAGGTGAAAATAACTTAATTTAAATGAATTTAAAACATAGAATTAAAATAACCTTGTTTATCAGACTGAATATGTATTTAATTTTCAGGATGTAGGCAAACTTTTAAACGTGATCATCAGTCTGCT
Organism: Polypterus senegalus; assembly: GCF_016835505.1. Lineage (NCBI taxonomy): Eukaryota > Metazoa > Chordata > Cladistia > Polypteriformes > Polypteridae > Polypterus > Polypterus senegalus. Next base: position 177,041,057 of record NC_053156.1, on the reverse strand, counting down.
CCTACGATAACACCTGCCTTTCAGCTTCAATCTACTGCTTCTGTTGTTTCTCAGCTGGCCCATCCCTCATCCCATTTACAAATCAAATTGAACTCAATCTGCAGACATAAAACTCCAAAGCTGAAAGTTATTCCTCTTTCACTGATACCAGAAAACAACAGCAAGATGATGGACTAGTTTCAGATGTTTTCACAGTGCAGGCTCAAATGATGAAACAGGTAATACTCAGTCACGTAATATGCAATAACAAATAGATATTCACCTACTTACCTACATTGACAGTATGGAATAAACACATTTGGTGCTAAATGTTGTTTTCTCAGGAAAATATGGGTTCAAGTTGAAGTTATTGTCATGTGTTCATAGTACAATTACATGTTTACATACATGATTTAGACTGGTTATTGGTAGAAGACCAACAACAGTCCAATAAAAAAAAACATTGAATACATCAAAATATACAATATACTGCTCAAAAAAATTAAAGAAACACTTTTTAATCAGAGTATAGCATCAAGTCAATGAAACTTCTGGGATATTGATCTGGTCAGGTAAGTAGCAGAGGGAGTTGTTACTCAGTTTCAGCCGCTTTGGTGTTAATGAAATTAACAACAGGTGCACTAGAGGGGCAACAATGACATGACCCCAATAACAGAAATGGTTTAACAAGTGGAAGCCACTGACATTTTTTCAATAGTTTTGCATTTGGCTATGGTCATTGTCACTACTGATATCATGAGGCAATACCTGGACCCTGCAGAAGTTGTACTGGTAGTCCAACTTCTCCAGGATGGCACATCAATACGTGACATTGCCGCAAGGTTTTCTGTGTCTCCAAACTCAGTCTCAAGGGTATGGAGGAGATTCCAGGAGACAGGCAGTTACTCTAGGAGAGCTGGACAGGGCTGTAGAAGATCCTTAACCCATCAGCAAGATCGGTATCTGCTCCTTTGGGTTAGAAGTACCAGGATGAGCACTGCTTAGACACCTACAAAATGACCTCAAGGAGGCCACTGATGTGAATTTCTCTGACCAAACAATCAGAAACAGAGCCCTGTGCTCACTTCCCGGCACTGTGGAGCTCGATTGGCATTTGCCATAGAATACCAGAATTGGCAGGTCCACTACTGCCACCCCGTGCTTTTCACAGATGAGAGCAGGTTCACTATGAGCACATGTGACAGACGTGAAAGGGTCTGGAGAAGCCGTGGAGAATGTTATGCTGCCTGTAACATCGTTCAGCATGACCGATTTTTTGGTGGGTCAGTGATGGTCTGGGGAGGCATATCCATGGAGGGATGCACAGACCTCTACAGGCTAGACAACGGCACCTTGATTGCCATTAGGTATCTGGAAGAAATCCTTGGACCCATTGTCAGACCCTATGCTGGTGCAGTGGGTCCTGGGTTCCTCCCAGTGCACGACAATGCCCGACCTCATGTGGCGAGAGTATGCAGGCAGTTCCTGGAGAATGAAGGAACTGATACCACTGACTGCCCCCCATGCTTGCCTGACCTAAATCCATTAGAACACCTCTGGGGCATTATGTTTCGATCCATCTGATGCAGCCAGGTTGCACCTCAGTGATGCCATGGTCCAGATCAGGGAGGAGATCCACCAGGACACCATCCGTCATTTCATTAGGAGCATACCCCGACATTTTCAGGCATGCATACAAGCACGTGGGGGTCATACAAACTACTGAGTATGATTTTGAGCTGCTGCAATGAAATGAAAATGAACTAGCCAGCCGCATCATTTTGTCACTTTGATTTTCACAGTGTCTTTGAATTCAGCCCTCTGTAGGTTGATAACTTTCATTTCCATCAAATGATGTGGCATCCTTTCATTCCTAACACATTACCCAGTCCATATCAGTATAGATATTCCAGCATGATTTTTATTCCCATTGAGATCTGTTGTGTTTTCAAAGTGTTCCTTTAATTTTTTGAACAGATTATATACAAGAAACAATCAAGAATATGTCACTTTAAAATGCCTGTTGAGTAACCTTATGTCCCAGAATAAACACTATCCCAGAATTTTGTGAAAGTGAGAAATGAAAGGTTCCTCATGTGTGTATCTTTTTAGATGAACAGCTAGGTGATTAATGCATTTAATAAGAAAATAAGATGCTTAGTTGGCAGTTATACTTAACTGTTATACATTCATGAAACAATTGGGACACAACTTTTTGTCATTACTTCCAAAGTACACATAAAAAAATAAAAAATGTCAAACCTTAATTCGGAGAGATACATGAGAAAAAACAGAAATAGGTGTCATCTTCCACCACAATTTCTTATTCTAGTTATAGCTTATCTTTTCTTTAAATTGAAGTGACTATTGACAATATAATGTATTAAGAAATAATTTTAAAAGAAACTGCCATGGTAACAAAAACAAAAAAGTAATTAGGTTCAATAAAGTAATGGCAGTTCACATTAGGCAAAAAAAGAAATAATCACCAAATTATCTGCTTAGATTATCCAGTTTTCAATAAAATACCAACAAACAAATTTGCATTTGTTGCAGATTATATGACTGGAAAAAATTCATAACTCGAAAATCACAGTAATGAGTTAACTTTAATTACATATGTCTGCTAAGACTCTAATACTCCATTTTCTCTTTCATTTTCAACTTGTCCTTCACAGATTTAGCAGATAACTAGTGTTAATAATAATAAAAAAAGTAATGCTAATGTTAAATACTGATTCTAATTGTGAATGAGCAATGTTATTTGTAAGTACGAGGTGTGAAGGACTGGCATCTTGTCTGTGGTTCGTTCCTTTCTTGACTTTAGTGCTGCAATGATTGGCTCTGGCACCCTGTGACCATGAATGGATGACCCTCCCTTCCAATAAATAGCCCCCATAAATACTCCTCTGCTGCAAAGATGTAATCAACAGTGGGGGGAAGCAAATTTATGGAAATTGTGCTCTTTTTTAATGGTACCCTTTGATAGTTTTTGCAGGTTTTTATGGAACTAACTTTACTTTTTATTAAGACTCTGAAGTGCCTTGTGTATGAATGCCTTGACTATTAAATAACTGACATTGCTTCACATTTAACTGAAAAAGATTTTTAATATATTAAAATGTTGCAGATTTACAACTGATGCACATCCATGATTGAGTAATAATTTATTTTTTTTTTTTGTGTTGACAAGGGATTTGATTAGAACTATTTTCTTCCTTGATTAAATGTACATTAAATAAAGGAACAGCAATTTAAGTGATTAACATGCAATTTATTGCAACACATTTTTAATTATTCAAATTTAAGTATGAATACTTTATAAAAATAGAATTCCTCGTCCATTTAGTTTTTGAAATGCTTTAATGTGATTTATTCTCAAATTTGCTTCAAATGTTTCTTCTTACACAATCATTTTCCATAATTTTTGTAGTTGCCATCAATATCATAAACCATCAAACAGCTCTGCAGCTTACTGTATCTTTGTGCATCCCTTTCTCTTCTGTTAATCATACTCCAGTGTTGTAACCTTTTTTTTACATTGTGTTAATGTCTCATAATTTTCTCCATAGAGGCACAATACATTATGAATACCTGGTTAGGAGCCATATAGTTGAGGCCACTTCTACCTTTCTTCTGACATTATATCTCACTTGATTTTGTCCTGAAGCACCTGGATTATTCTGGTACCAAAATGGAAGCCTAGGGCACATGGCCAACAAAATATTATGTACTTGTAAAATGCCACTATCACATTCTAAGATTTGAGGTTCATCTTCTATCCACTTCCCTTTTACTGCATTCCTCATGGAACTGCAACTTATTTTACAGTAGGCCAGAGGTACAAGTTCAAAAAGCTCTTCCATCTTACTGTTCTAAATCTCCTCAAGCAAAGAAGACAAAGGAGAATGTCTTTATGTCTCCTAATGACTTCTGTAATAACAATATGTGTATTTCTTAAATCACCTAAAGCTCATACTACTGTCCTCTTTCAATTACAGGTGCCAAGGTAATTAGATTGGCATTCTGACTGGGACATGGTTTAACTTTTACTTGACTATGAGGCCATAATGGAAGGACTGCTTTGAAAGAGCTGAAACCCGTCAGGGTGAGAAGTTAATGAATGAATTGGACAGACATGGATGAAGTTCATTTCCTGTCACAGTAGGTGGCAGTGTCCCTCAAGGCTGCTCCCAAACACAAAGTTGCATGGGAGTATAGAAGGCCAGTTCTGTCTGGGCTTTTAAGTGCCATAAGATGGTGCTGCCAGGTGGAAGACTGTGTTATTTTTCTTATGACCCGGAAGAGCTCTAGTTGACCACTGCTGTGACACCGCAAGATTCCTGGGTCCAATTTAAAGGAAACCTACCACATCCCCTTGGGGACTCAGAGTCAGGAGGCTGTGGGCAAAACTCACTTGGAGGAGGGAAGGAGAGAACACCTTGTTAATTGTATACACTCTTGTGTTGGTCTGATGGATGCTTATTTGAAAAGGTGCTTAAGGTCAAATAATATCATTTATTTAAAATTAGAGTTATGCTGAATGCTGTTGTGTCTGTGGTTTGGGGCTAAGTGCTACCCACTTCTGGTTACAACAAGAAGTGGTCTTTTGTGTTGTAGCAGTGAGATCTTGAAAGCACCTCTGCTAAAGAGAAAGTCACCGTATTTCGTACACCATACATTTCCCCTTTTTTCTCATTTGCTTTTCTTATGCCTTTTACACAAGTAAATGGCTGGAACTCCAAATTTTTATGACATTTTGTCTTTGCTTAAGTTTACAACAGAAATTTACTGAAAAATCTTAGTCCCATTACTGGAACATATCTAGTGTTCTCTAGACTCCTTACTAGGTCTCTGCCATATATGAATCAATTTGGAGTATTCACAAAGAATAGACCCTGCCTCCTCCAGTATGCTCCACTGGAACTTTTCAGGGTGTGTGGCAAGCAGGAGGTTGTTGCAAGCTTGGACAATTCTTACAGCTCTAGCTATAATATAATTAATGCATAACCTTTAAAATGATCAATCAGTAGTGTGACTAGCAATGGATGAAAATAATTTCTCTCAAATTCTTGGTAGCTTTCATCACTACTTCCTGACTATGGATATTTCTTTGGAAGCCATGTTCTTCCCAATTAAACTGTTATACTGTTAGCATCAATAATTTTAACTGCTTGGTCTTCTCTGGTATATCTACGATTAATCACATTTCATCTTTTTCTTTGGTGTTATCAGAGACATGAGTATGATTTTAACATGTATTTTAGCACAAAGTGTCTCTTTTTGCTCATTTTTGCTGGTCCAGACACAGTTTTCTTATCATTAAGCGTGTCTTCTCTCATAATTCCAAATCTCTGAAATAAGTCATCATCTTTTTGTCCCTAAAATAGTTTCAATTATCTGACTTAAAAGATTTTGATATTCTAAGGGCAGAAAATACATTTGTTACTTTTTCATCTATGGATTCTGTGAAAGGTACCACACTTACATATCCTACGTAACCGTATACTGCTACTAGAGTAGCTACTAATAGTTCAAAAGTTTCAGGTAGAACTCTGCAGAGTACTGATTTTTTATGTCCCACTCCTGAATGCTCTCATTAGAGTTTCATGCCGCTCCAGACCTCATTTTCACTTTTCCAGATAGACAGATATATGTTTTGTGTGCATGACACTAAGACAAGTATTTAAAATATACACACACTTTTAAGATGTGAGATGACTGCAATGCAGCAGAACACACCACTAACCCTAAACACAAAGATTGTATATATCTATCTATCTATCTATCTATATATATCCATCCATCCATTATCCATCCATCCATCCATTGTCCAACCCACTACATCCTAACTACAGGGTCACGGGGGTCTGCTGGAGCTAATCACAGCCAACACAGGGCACAAGGCAGGAAACAAACCCTGGGCAGGGCGCCAGCCAACCGCAGGGTGCACACACACAAACACACACACCCAAACACCAAGCACACACTAGGGACAATTTAGGATCGCCAATCCACCTAACCTGCATGTCTTTGGACTGTGGGAGGAAACCGGAGTACCCAGAGGAAACCCATGTAGACACAGGGAGAACATGCAAACTCCACGCAGGAGTCTCCCAACTGTGAGGCAGCAGCTACCCACTGCACCATATATATGAAGGAAAAGAGAAAAGCAGTACTCCAACCAGTAATTATATCATGTGTTTGCCTTACAAGAACCACAAATCTTGCAATGATTTTTTTGAAAACTCTAAAAAAAAAAAGAAATAAGACACCACTATATCACATGCATACATACTATCTTTTCTTCCTTTCTGACTGTATGTATATTTACGATAAAGCCCTACTGATTATTACATTGATAATAAAGTATAGTAGTAAAATATCACACACACACACACACACACACACACACACACACACATACATATATATATATTGTGAACTGGGACCCGGACACAGGTAGATGGGCATCGTAAGTTCACCCACAAACACTTTTATTTACAATATTTAGCCCGGCGTGCTCCTGCCACGGACGCGGATCCGGATCATCCCTCCCTGTAGGAAAGAAGGTAAGTGCGACCCCGAAGGGCCGATTACTGCAGGGCACTCACCTCCCGGATCCCGTCACTCCGAGGCCCCTGCCTCAGTGTGGCCTTCTGCGTCGCAACGCCGGCCTGGCTGTCCTTCCCGACAGCGCAACCCTCGGAGCCCACTGTGCTCTCGCGACGCCCGTTCTTCTTCCTCCACACCCGGGGATGGCTATTCTGCGGTCCGGCGGCGGTCTCTGGGGTTAACCGCTCCTGCGGGGTTGTGCACAAGCCGCTCCCGCGGTGAGTGTGTGGGGTCCGCTGCTGCGCCGGGTCATCCACAGACATTTGTTTGAATGCAGGTCCCCGCCTTGTAAGAGGTGGAGCATCCTGTCGGCTACGCCACTGTGAACTGGGACCCGGACACAGGCAGACGGACATCGTAAGTTCACCCACAAACACTTTTATTTACAATATTTACAATATTTAAATCAGTGCACTTCCCAGTGCCTCCAGCACCGTTCCCCCAACTGTCCAGGCCACACAGTCTCTGTGCCTCTCTCTTGGCCGCCTCCCGTCCTCTCTCCAGCTCTGTCCTCTTCCACCCGACATCCACCAATGACTGGAGGGAGGCGGCCCCTTAAATGGGAACCCGGATGGGCTCCAGCTGCTTCCTGGCCACAACCCAGTGTGGCGGAAGTGCCGGCTGCGCACCCGGAAGCCGTCCAGGTGTCCCCTGTCGTCTTCCTCCCAGCACTTCCTGGTGTGGCGGAAGTGCTGGGCTCCCGGGATATTTAGGCACTGGGGCGCTGCCTGGCGGTGGCCACGGGTCCCTACAGGGCTGGGCTTCCAAGCCCTTCACCCAAGGCCCCCAACATAACCAGGGCGGACGCCCCTCGTGGTCTGGAGGAGGCATAAGCCCTCCTCCGGTCCTCCTGGGCGAGCCCGGCCGGGGACCACAATATATATATATATATATAGAGGGACGGCCGGCAGCTCAACCTGGTCGGGACGCCAAAAGGATGGAAGGAGGGGGGGAAGGCAGCTTTTCCAGGACAGTGCCTTCCCCAAAATGCTAGATGGCAGCTTCCCTGAAATGTATTGCTGCCCTGGATTCCTGCAGGGCATCCTGGGACTTGGAGTCAAATTTCTTAGCCCTGTTGGGTGCTGTGGGTACCACCAGGATGAGCTGTGAAAGGACCTGGGGAGTCATGCTTCACTTGCAGCCTGGAAGTATTAGGAAGTCATGAGGACAAAAGCCCCAAAGTACTTCCAAGATGATAAAAGAATTGGAATTCTCCGTCTGACCTGGAAGTGCCGGCAAGTCACATGGATGGAAGAGTAAAAGCACTTCTGGGTCAAGGACTATTTAAAGGACTATTTTGGAGACCCAGCAAGTGAGCCAGAGTCGGGAAGAGCATGACAGAGCTTTCTGGGAGGTGTGGAGGAGAGAATTATTGTTATTATCATTGAGAATATTGTATTCATTTAATTGCTTGTTTAGTGTGGCTGGGGTGCTTTGAAAGAGCACTATTTAAAAGAAGAAATTATTAAAATACCCTGTGTCTTGTACATCTGTCTTTTGGGTTTACGGGGCAACAGCGACCCCTAGCGTTAAATCATTTACTGTAGATATATATTGTGGCCAGGTGCAGTAAAAAAAAAAAAGTGAAATGGTGTGTCAACCCTACAAAAATTTAAAAATAGGATTGTATTAAGATTCCTTCAATCTTAAGCAGCGCTCCATCTTGTGGGTTGCTCTGGCTTCCGAGATGCCCAGGACTTTATGGCAGTAGGACTGTAAGGGACAGGGCTAAATGCCTTCAACAGGAGTCTTCTCTGCACTGTGGGTAAAGAAGGAGATGACAGTGTTTGTGGCAGTGCCCCATCTCGTTCTCTTTTCCTCAACAACTTTGCTTGTTTAATAAGACTGAGGCAATTTCTTTGAGTTAAATGATCACTTCTTTTTAAGCCAGTTTGGATAAAAGCCAGTTGCACAGAAAGAAAACGTGTTATCTTTGGCTGCAAATAAGCCTAAAATCCACCATGGGAGATCAGGAAAATCTTCATTCTCACCCTATATATTACCACCAAAAACCTCATTATCATACTACTCTGTTTTTTTTTTAGTTTTTGGGTAGGTGTGGAGGGGACACTTCAGTCCCTCCCTGCTTATTTTCTAACACTGAGTCAATATTTTAAAAATCTTACATTCTGCCTCTGATATTTTTTCTTTTTTTCATCAGGGTCCCTTTTACAGTACACAAGCTGTGAGTTTTCCAAAACCCCAACTGACTTTTAGCTCACAGCCTCTATCAGAACATCAAAAGCCTGCAAGGATTTTTATTAACTTTACCTGCACTAATTGGGAGGGCAATACACCTAACTTCTATCCAGCATGTCATCGCTTGTGACATTGCAAAATTGTTTCCTGGACTTCTATAAAATCACTAAGATAATCTCCATTATTGGGCCCTAAAGCATGAATTACAGAAATAGGACCTCCTGTTTTTACTATATCATTAACTTCTCTCTCTGAATTTCTGATCTCCCAAACAGCTTCTGTTACTCCTATTCCAACCTATTATTCACAATTATTACTCACTAAAACATCTCTCATTATCAATGTCATCTGCAAACTCATATTTCTGGTTCTGTGGTCTTAACAGTTAGGCTCATCCACTCACCATAAATTAAGTTCTAACTGTGCTACCTCTCCCAAGTCTCTTCCAGTGATATTTTCATAACGAAAACAAGAACTAGAACTAAAAATATTGGTTTTCGTTTTACAAGAACGAGAACTGAAATTAAGCCAAACAAAGAAACTAAAACTAAATAAAAATCAAAATTTGTGATTTGTGAACGAACTAAAACAAGAACTAAAATTGAGTAAAAACGAAAAAACAGCAATAGCATTTTCGTTCCATCCGGTTCAGTCATGTCGACAAGACAGGTTGTTTGTAGGTCGCCCTGGGCATTCAGTTACCAGTACGTCGCGCTGTTCACTATGCAGTGATCCTATAACTTTGGCTTACTATAGTCACGTCGCGCATCTTCTATAAAGGACCGTTGAGCACATGTGGCTCATCTGGTTGAAGCAGTAAGCACATGTGGTTGACAATTGCGAGTTTTGCACAGATGTTTACAGGTAGAAAGCGAGAAAGTAATGTGTGTAAATACTTTAATTTTACAGCGCCGATGATAATAAAAGCAATGTAGCATGCAAGAAGAAGAAAAGAGTCTCGGAGGTTCTGTGCAGGTCCGGCAGGATCAGTGCTTAGTGGAAGTCCTGTTCTCTGGCACCATGACTGCACTTCATGCGTGGTCTCACCTGTCATCATGAACAGTAAAAAAAATAATAATGATAACATAAAATAGATTTGTCCACTGGTCTGTGCTATAAATTTGTTTTCTCTATGATTCCAATAATTTTGATAATTTTTATAGTCAAAATCGCTGAATTTGCACATTTCCTGTTCAAATACAGGGGAGAAACACGAGGTACGATGAGACAAGCCCTCACCTCAGACTGCGCTGTCCCTCACACACAGGGTTAATGCATGCAGTTGGCACGTACCTGTTGCTGTCTCTCTGTATGTTGCCAATAAAATGTTTGCACATGTGTTTATTATACACCCTGACTTTCCACAGTCTGGCTAATATCTTTATTAAATGTGTGTGACATATCTAGTCTTTCTGATTGGACTTATAAAACCACAGTGAAAAGGTACAAGGTTGTGAGCCCAGCAGGTGCTTGTTGCTGCTGTTCTTCTACGCAGAGGGTCAAGGTGCCAATAAGTTAGAAATATCAGAAAGTCAAGTGCACAGCAGCAGTCTGTTTATTTTTATTATTTGTTCCAACTGACTGCCAAAAATGGAAGATTAAGAGTTTTTAAACTAAAGGAAAATAAGGAGAACTTTTACAAGAAAGTGACGAAGATTTTCATGGAGAAGGAAAGGCGCATAGACTTCATTTACAAATAAAGGTAAGACCATAAACGGTTTTCAATTTTATTAAAATGGGATCAGACGGAGAAAAAAAATCCAATATTTAAAAATAAAATTTTGACCTTAAATAAAATATCCTTTTGTTTGGCAGTCTGTATTAAAATTGATTAAAGCATCAGAAATAAAAGCATTTAAAAACAACTAAATATTTCAATTAAAGTCAAATTGAAATCCGTTGTTTTGTACACCACTCTATACTTTCATTTGTATTGAATGAGTATATAATGTGAAAATGCAACAGCAAATTTGGAACACATGGAGAGCAAATGAGCCCTCTCCACTTTTTCTTGCCACTATAAATGTAACATTCTTTCTTAGCCAAATATGTACCTTAACTATCTGTGTGTAAAGAATGCTGATGAGATATAAAACATAACCAGTAGTCAATGTGCATGATGCCAGTTTAATAGTGAATGAGTTACCTTTTTGGGTTCATATATTTGTAAATCTGACAGTGAAGGAGTCAGTGCCTCAACAGCCATGAACCTCACCGCATGTTACTGTTTCTGTACTGGCGGCAGAAATCGTCAACGTACAACGCCGAGGACCTTGTCTATGCACCTGCATTACAGGCGCTCGTCAAGCGAATATTTTCACTGTGCAGCTATCTGTGCAATGGACGTCATTGCAAATATAAACAAATCTTTCGAAATATGTGCTTGTTTAAAGCTTAACAGCAACATGCTTGCACAGACAAGTTTCTTGGATTGAAACATTTGATCTTGCTGACTATACTCATTAGGCCACTTAATCTGGGCCATTACCTTTAGGACTTGCTCTTCTCTTGTGCTCATTTTAATGCAATCATACTATGTATATATAAATAAAGAATAACATTTTACTTTGTGATAACTTTTTTACTACATTTTCTTTCTTCTAATTAATTCTGGTCACACTTAACAAAAGAGTTTACAGTAATTTTACTATTTAATTATTTTAATAACTGTACATAGTTGTACTAAAATATATATCATTTTCACATAAGAGCAGAGATGTAAACTAGTACTGTCTGAAGCAGACGAGTTACATAATTCAATTTAGCAGAGATTGCAGACCACAAAGCAGGAGTATTACCATTGTGGTTTCACATATTTTTTAAGATCAACTGTCAGAAACATTTCCATGATTTAGTTTAGCCATTGTTTATAATGTTCTTTTGTACTTTTATGCTGTAAATTTAAATCTCCCTTTTGGAGCCTAAGTATCGCCGTTCAATTACAAGAAACTCAAGTAACATTTGATAATGTAAAATGGTTATTTACTATTGAATCCCTTTAAAGTCTTCCTGATTGCACTCTGTAATTAGAATTGTATGCAGATGCATTTAGCAAAGATGTGGTTACAATACTGTCAAATCACTTTCTTAAGAAATGGTAAGGATTGATCAGAATGTTTTGGGACTGACCTAATAAGAGAAACAAACACCAGTAAACCAAAAAATATTTTTATTTTTATTTTTTTGAATACCTCCTGAAAAAATTAATACATTAGTCATAATGGTCATTTTTTGAGTTTTTGAATGCCACTCAAGGCTTTGTCCTTCTTCTGATTTTCCCATTTACTTTAGATGAAACCCATTTTAATAATGCTGTTATTTAATTTATGGTTGTATTGGTCCATTTGCTAAATCCCTTGCTTTTGGCTCAAGGCAAGAACCAGCCCTGAACAGAACACTATTACATCATAGCGCTTGTTTATATGTATATACTTATTATTTACAACTTACAGTTACCAATTAATGCTGCATGAATATCTTTTCGGTTGTTACAGGAAATCAACATATTCATTGAAAAATCTATCTAGACATTGGGAAAGCACAAATCCATACTGGCACTGAACAAGCCAGGAGCAGTAAATAAATCCCTAGCTCTGTTTAGCAGCATCACTAACTACCACATCATCATCATGTCCTGATGCAGTGGCACATAAGATCATTTTGCCGTTTATTAATTTTGAACCATGACTGTGGCTTTTTTTATGAATGATTGTGAGTGTTTAGTTCTTTCATAGTTAGACTGAAGAAAAAACAGGTTAGGGGTTAGAGTTTTATGAAAGAGCCAGATTAGGCTTTACAGTTTTAATTTAAGGTTTTTTTGTCGAATATTACATGTACTGTATATTATCGTTGTATTATAATGCATTGTCCATATTGCACTTTCTCCAAAAGACTAAATTGTTTCAATCAAAAAAAATAAAAATAAATAGGGTATAGTATGAGATATTATGTTTTTCTGCAATTGTTGCTGGGTGTAGCATTTAAAAATATATATATATATATATATATATATATATATATATATATATATATATATATATATATATATATATATATATATATATATATACATACACACATTTTGACAGACAGCCAGGGTCCTTGCCCGGTCGGGACACCCTTTTGAGGAGAGGACCAGGAGAGAGGACATGTCAACATCATTACCTCCCCCGGCACACGAGAGGGCAGCCCCCCTGGATTGCATTGAGGTCACGGGCTTGGAGCTTAGAAGCACAACCCTGCTGGGACCTGTGGCCACCGACAGGGGGTACCTGGACAGCTCCGGAGCCTTGGCATACAGCACTTCCACCACAAGTGCTGCCAGAAGAGAAGCTGGTGCACTTCCAGGTGCAGTATAAAACAGGCTGCCTCACTCCATTATGGGAGCCGGTGTCGAGAGGAAGAGGACAGAGCTTTTGGAAGAGGAGAGGAGGTGGCACAAGAAAAGAGAGAGAACCGGAAAGAAAAGGACTGAGTTTATTGAGGTTTGTGCATTGTGTGTGCTAAAGACAGATAGATATAGATAGATAGATACTTTATTAATCCCCAAAGGGAAATTCACATACTCCAGCAGCAGCATACTGATAAAAAACAATATTAATTAAATAGTGATAAAAACACAATACAAGTTAAAAAATGCAAGGAAAGAGTGTGAGGCAGGTATAACAGTCTATAATCTTGTATAGTGCTAACATTTACCCCCCAGGGTGGAATTGAAGAGTCACATAGTGTGGGGAAGGAACGACCTCCTCAGTCTTTCAGTGGAGAAGGACAGTGACAGCAGTCTGTCGCTGAAGCTGCTCCTCTGTCTGGAGATGATACTGTTCAGTGGATGCAGTGGATTCTCCATGATTGACAGATGCTTGCTCAACGCCCATTGCTGTGCCAGAGATGTCAAACTGTCCAGCTCTGTGCCTACAATGGAGCCTGCCTTCTTCACCAGTTTGTCCAGGCGTGAGGCATCCCTCTTCTTTATGCTGCCTCCCCAGCACACCACCGCGTAGAAGAGGGCGCTTGCCACAACCGTCTGATAGAACATCTGCAGCATCTTACTGTAGATGTTGAAGGACACCAGCCTTCTAAGGAAGACGATTAATGAACGTGTGTGCTTTTGGGACTTTTGAGTCTGTGTGTCTGTTTGGGTTGAGATGATCTTCCACTATATATATATATATATATGTATATATAGTAGACGATTATCCCAACCGAGACAGACACATAGACTCAATATATATATATATATATATATATATATATATATATATATATATATAGTTGAGTTTTCGTAGTGCTATGTCAGCATGCACTGACAAAGGAAAAAAGCTTGAAGGTTATATCTAAAAAGCAAAGGCTAATGACACAACATTTCAACTGTATAGAATTCATCAGGTGAACAAATAAAAAGGAAAGAGCAGGTAATTGTGAAAATGTTCCCATTAGGGAAGGTGAAGGGAAAGATTAAAACATTAGTCAGTCATTGAGACCTGGAAAAATATACAGGTTTAGGAATGAGCGTAGCTTCTTCTGTTTTTCTTTGAAAAGTATCTTTGAAGCCCTGTGAAAAGTCATAAACATAAAGACCAGTGTGGCTATGATCAAGGGATATCAAAGGATCTACAATAAGCTTAGTAAAGTCTTTAATTTTAATGGTGTGAATGTGCTCCCTGAAGCAGTCTTCTAGCTGAATCCTTGTATCACCTATGTAGATAGATGGACACTCCTTTTAGAAATGCAGTAAATATGTTTTTTTTTCCACTGGTATGAAGCTTGTTTAATATTGAATTTAACCGAGGGAACAGATACAAGGATATTTTATCCAACATATTTGCAAGTAACACTGTGATACCAGTTACTGCTCAAAATACCTGGTAAATAATATGACTATTCTTTGTGAAGTGAGCTGCTGACAAGACGTTAGTGTAGGTTATGTGGTTGATGAAAGGAGATCAAGGAAGGGTTAGGAAAAAAGGATCCTGTACAAGAATCATTTGGAAATTTTATTTGAAGACCCATAGGAGAGATAGTGCTTGGGCGGAAAGGGTGGAACAACAGGATTCACTCTTAGAGTGAATGGTACAAGGTCTGCTCTTGATTGAGAACCCTGCCTGCAATATTAGAAGGGTATGCTTTTTCAATGAAGAAACTCCTCATTCTGAGTGCTTCATTACAGAACTTGACCTCTTCACTGTACAGTCCAGCCGAACACAATGAACTACTACTGGATCTCACCTGCTTACAACCTTTCATAGCCACAGAAAGGATCAAGTAGCAGTGACATCATGTTTACCCCACTTTCTGAGGTTCCACCCACAAAGTACAGGGAACATTCGGACCCTAGAAGGGGCATTTCAGAAATATAAAAATATTAAGAAATAAAATAGAAAATACATAAAAACATGAAAAATAATAATTGAAAAAACAATAATAAAATAGGAAATACACATACGCTCTGGCTGCAATATAACATATCTGTGCACTGTCCCTCTACCCAAAAAAGACATAGAGGCCAAAGCTTACAAAAGAAAGGGATTGAAAAGAAAGGGGTCATTTCAAAAGGGAAAGCCACAGAGCCTAAAGAATCGCTAGGGCTAGCGAAAAGATCATTAGTGCCTGCTCTATTTTCTTATCTTGATTCTCTTGCTGACATCCTCTGTCCTTGCTCTTTCTTTTTGCTTCTCTTATTTATCTTTCCTATTCCTATCCACCCAACTACTAACTCCAGGCTGTCCAGTCTTGTGGTTGGAAGGAGGTCTTGAGCCCAAGCCAGAAATACTTTCAAGGGCAGATCTGGGAATGATGTCTTAAAGAGATCCTAGGGTCAACTCCATCCTGTTAGCAGTGTCATTAGTAGCCTATGATGTTCCTACAACTCTAAACCCCAATTATCTCTTACCAGGCCAGGACAACCCATAGTCATATAAGAAACTGCAATGTGATGTATAAGCTATACAACCTTTTTGTTGCCACCTACCTACTGTATATGCAGGACTGTTAGTTTTCTTCCCTACTGAGTAATAATGGGTTCCTTTTATTAAATTTGGGCAAAGCATTTGGACAATGAAAGTTGCAGACAACGAACCACTGGTAGTAACTTATCTTCAGGGCATCTTATAGCTCAACCACTGCCTCATTTTCCTTACAGTTGTGGTTCCTACTGGGCTCACCTTCTCTCTCTCTCTTTCATACACTATATATACAGAATATAAATTTATATGAGAGAAAGGAAGAGAGAGTCAGAGCTAGTCTAACTCTCTGAGTAAAATGTATTCAAGAAAATGTTGCTGTTTGCATGGACAAAATTAAACAAGACTTGCATAGACATTTTTCCACCCTCTCAAAACATACACAGTTTTTAATGTTTGGAAAATGTATGAGATTAAATCATTTAGAGATTTTTATATAAATAATATCTTTGCATTCTATGAACAATTCCACTCTAAATATAGTTTCCCATTTACACAATTTTTCCGCTATCTCCAAATTAGAAACTTTGCTAAACAAAATATGGCCAATTTTCCTCACCTCCCACCTATTTCTATTCCAGAGGAGATATTGATCAGTTTTGAAGACTCAGACAGCATTTGTATAATATATAACCATTTTAAATTCCCTTCCTTTTAAAGATGCCAAAGTACAATGGGAAAAGGATATCTTACTCAACATTTCAGAAAAGGAGTGGAATGCAGCCATGCACAGAATTCACTCGAGCTCCATATGCACAAAGCATTCAATTATTCAACTTAAAATCTTTTATCGAGCACATCTGTCTCTTTTAAAATTGTCCAAAATGTTTCCAGGGCAAGATCCAACCTGCGAACGTTGCAATCAAGCTCCAGCCTCACTAGGCCACATGTTTTGGGCTCCTTTCCCTCTACACTACTCTCAAAAGTTTTACTCTGGCTGTTGGCCTTTCTCTCTTTCTCATGGGTGAATTTTAAATTGAATTTAGTTTTATTAAGTTTGACTTGATTATGTTGCATGCTTTAAATAAATTCAATAAAAGTTAAAAAAAAATATACACAAGAAAAAATACAGAGGAGGGGGCTGAGAATTTAAGATAACGAAGAGCCTTTGAAACTTTGAAAAAAAGCCTGTTAACATAAAATAATGTCAACAGTAGGGATGGAGTAAAGCACATTGTTTGTTACTTTTCCTGTCTGTAGAGAGATATGTAATCATATAGGCGTCACAATACAAATGGACTCTTACTGTGTGTACACTATACAGTACTATGTGTTTGTAGTTAAGTTACATTACCATGAAATAACTGTTTAATTGACCTAACAATAGGTTATTTTGATAGATACCTTCTAAGAAGGGGAAAGGAGTAGTTTTAGTACAATCATGATTATTTTAAATTTGTTTTAATCTTTTAATGTTTTGATATTATTATTATTATTATTACTAGCAAAATACCTGTGCTTCGCAGCGGCGAAGTACTGCCTTAAAGGTTTTATTAAGAAGAAAATTAAACCTTTTTAAACTGAGGGAAAATATACCAATAATTATTTGTTAAGGATCTCTTTGTATACCGCATTTTGAGTTCGGCCATCCGGTTGTAATATGACCAAGCTGTGCGCTGAGCTTACTCTTAAGCATGCAATGTACAGTTGGCCATGTGAACAGTAATCTTGTCTCAAATCTCACAGCTTGGATTGCCGCTGTCATAATCGGTTTGAGTTTCATGGTTTGTTTCAATTACGACAGTATTTGTAGGACTTGTGTTGAAGTGACATTCAGCATCTGTCAAGCGTTGTAAGTATACAACCAGTTTCATTGATAACTTCACATCCAGCTTTTGAGAGTTTAAACATTCATAAACATCAAAGTGTCCACTACTGAAATCGTCACCTGTCAATCTAAGATGTTTAAGAGGCATTGGCGGTTGTCCAAAGGTGTAAATTATTTGGCCATTTTGGTACACTTGAAAGTGATAACCGAACAATTCAACGGCAGCCATCAACTCACATGCAGATGCATAGGTGAAGGGCTTAAGCATTTCACTCTTCTAGTGCTTCTGTGTAGTATAATTATCTCCTGTACCGTCATCAGTCCACACCTTGAATCTGTCCCAGTCATTCAATACATAAGACACAATGTTCCTCCGGATATCAAGAGTGAGCCTGATATGGCCGTGCAATATGTACCAAAGAGAATGGAAAAGGTAGGTACCATCTCCGGGCATGGAAACCACTCGGTAAGTGACAGTTGTTGGATCGATGGTAATCACCTCAATAGACATGTTAATGCGGGTACGGTTGGAATGAAACAGGAAATGGGTATCTGAACAATGTAAAGTAAGTCTAAAATACCTACACAATAACTATCATCGTAATAAATGAACAATAAAACAGCGGAGAAGTCGTGGATTAAATAAAAAGGCTGTAATTATCAGCAGGGAGACGTGAATCCTGTGGCGAAGCAAGGCAGGGAATGTAGAGACTGGAGTTATATAGAAGGCAGCCAACAACGTGGGAGGCGTTGGGATGGGGGACCCAACGCCGCCTCACACTGTGACCGAGCCGCAGGCTATGGACATATATATATATGTAAGTAGGATTCAGTTAGCGTTGGGAACCCGCGTACCAAATTTCTTGAAGATGGGCCCATAAGTAACAAAGACTGTTGAAAAGTTCAATATGGCGGCCGACAGTGGCATCATACCACCGAAATAAGTACCAAATTTCAGCCTTCTACCTACATGGGAAGTTGGAAAATTAGTGACATTGGAAAATTCAATATGGCGGCTGACAGTGGCGTCATACCACTGAAATAAGTATGTACATTGGTTTCGGTTAGTGCAGGGAAGCCGCCTACCAAATTTCATGAAGATGGGGCCATGAATAAGAAAGTTCAACATGGCGGACGATGTTGACCGTTATGACCGTTACACATAGAATTTCGAAATGAAACCTGCTTAACTTTTGTAAGTAATCTGTAAGGAATGTGCCTGCCAAATTTCAGCCTTCTACCTACACAGGAAGTTGGAGAATTAGTGACGTTTGGAAAATTCAATATGGCGGCCGACAGTGGCGTCATATCACCGAAATAAGTACGTACATCAGTTTTGGTTAGCTCAGGGAAGCTATCTACCAAATTTCGTGAAGATGGGGCCAGCCTTCTACCTACACGGGAAGTTGGAAAATTAGTGACGTTGGAAAGTTCAATATGGCGGCCGACAGTGGCATCATACCATCGAAATAAGTATGTGTATCGGTTTCGGTTAGCGCAAGGAAGCCGCCTACCAAATTTCGTGAAGAAGGTGCCATAAATAAGAAAGTTGAACATGGCGGACATTGCCGACTCTTATCGACCGTTATGACTGTTACGTATAGAATTCCGAAATGAAACCTGCTTAACTTTTGTAAGTAAGCTGTAAGGAATAAGCCTGCCAAATTTCAGCCTTCTACCTACACGGGAAGTTGGAGAATAAGTGATGAGTCAGTCAGTCAGTGAGGGCTTTGCCTTTTATTAGTATAGATTATTTGTTTAATAATTATATTAATTATGCAGTAACATATTATTGATTTTCTGTAAATTGTGGCACTTTAACTACACATTATCTGGGGCATACCTTGGCGAAGGCACTCATGTGATGTCACCATGGTATAGTAGCATGGTTTTGATGACCATCTTGTTTAGTGATGCATTGGTGATTTTGTGTACTTTAATCTTACAAAGGAAGGACAATTTTTTCTTGCATTTGAAAGCTATTTTCTCAGGCAGTCTCTTTTCAATGTTTTTTCTTTTGATTTCCCCAACTATGAGCCTGCTTTGCCATTTGATTCAGTAGTCATACCTGTCTTTAGTAAATGAACCTTAAGCTACGTTATTTCTCTCTCTTTTTCTCTCCCTTTGAAAGCAATAACTTCCTCACTTTCAAAGAACAACTCTTTTAGTCTTTTCTTCTTAATTGAAAGATTGAATCAGTCACGACACAGAGTGTGTGGTGTGACATAATGTGAACATTGATAGTTTGTTAATTTTATAGGAGAGACTAGTTATTTTTTCTTATATGCAGTATGTATTGTTTTGAGTCTTCTTTTAATCTTCATTTTGGAAAATCATCCAGAATCATGATTTTTTTATACAGTGCTTTAATACATAATAGTATAAATGTGAATAAATATATTTTATAATGTCATATTTTATCTTTGCAATAAATATAATGAACCCATATTTATTAAACCAAAGAAAACATATTAGGTTATGATATACCTTAAGTGAATATCCATTATTTGGTAGAAAATAAAACCTTGAAGTGCTGTTACAAAGGTTTATATAAAAGCAAATACTTCTATTTTATAGGCTATGTGCAGATAAAATCTGTAGAATTTAATTTACTGCACAAGAAAGGATTATTTTTAAAGAGGATCTATTCTACCAAGTGCTCAGCTTCAATATTTCTTAAATAAAGGGAGAACTAGTAGGTTGATTTTGACATTTCTTTCCAAATTCTGCAGGAATAAACAACCTGCTTATTTGTTTGTACTTAAGATCACTTCGATTTATGTTTAAGAGAGTGTAGGCTGTAAATTAATGACCTGTACAGAATATAGGAGGAAAATGTCTCAGCTGTCTCAGATAAACATCCAGGCATCTTTAATGCTGTAATGCTTCGTGAGTATTTATTCAACAGTTCTTGAAAAAAATATAAAGCTTGATTAAACTTACAGTTTAATTTGCCATTGTTCAGTTTACTAATATTTAACCAGTTTACAGAGTACCTTAAAATGTAGCATGATACTCAGTTAGTTCATATAATTGATTGATGATTAATAAATTTAGTTTCAAGATTAAAATAATATACTGTATGGCAAAAAATATTTTTGATAAAAAAGTTAGTATTTGAACAAAGCAATAACCACATTACCTGCAAAAGCATTTGACACAGCAGCACATTATACTCTGCAATTTACTTTCATTAAATACTGAACTGATTAAAAAAACAGTATATAAATATTAACAAGCATTTTGTGGATGAGCTCCAGTACTGCTACTGCCCAAGGCAGTT
Organism: Polypterus senegalus; assembly: GCF_016835505.1. Classification (NCBI taxonomy): domain Eukaryota; kingdom Metazoa; phylum Chordata; class Cladistia; order Polypteriformes; family Polypteridae; genus Polypterus; species Polypterus senegalus. Next base: position 177,020,251 of record NC_053156.1, on the reverse strand, counting down.
TTGCCAATATTGCACTCCCATTAACATCTCTGCCTGTGAATTTGATATATGCATTATCATAAATTGAAGAGCAGTGCAGATTGTACAGTTAGGTGTACTTACAGTAGTAATAAATAGACAATGAAAAAATAATAGAATAAAGAGACCACAGATTTAATCATCTAAACAAGTACATTTATCTAGAAAAGATCTCAATTCACCCATGTTTAAAGAATTATACTATAAGAGCTCATAGTGAGTGGGGTAGGTTGTTTTTTGGCACTTTTTTGGCAGGTTGAAATAATGTGGTTTAATAGGTTTCTCTATCCCTTCATGATGGTGCTTCCAGTGATATATATTGCTTATTCTAATGGCAGGAAAGGCATCATTTTATGCCAGTGAGGGTGACATAGATAGATAGATAGATAGATAGATAGATAGATAGATAGATAGATAGATAGATAGATAGATAGATAGATAGATAGATAGATAGATAGATAGATAGATAGATAGATAGATAGATAGATAGATAGATAGAACTTTATTTGTCCCCAGGTACTGGTGCTAACCACTTTTTTTCCTAAACCATGGACAGGTCCTGCATGGCTAGATAACCCTATTTTAATGCTCATTTTATTAACACCGAATATCACTGTCATTGTTTTGACTTTTGAATGACATGGTTGAAGACATTGCAAATTTGAGGAGAAGCAACAGTGCTAAGGAGGCAGCAAGCACAATCCAGAGAGTATTCAGATTTGGGAAAATCACTTTCCACATAGTGAGTGGCATGGTGGCACAGTGGTAGCGTTGTTGCCTTGCAGTAAGGAAACCAGGGTTATGGTCCTCCCTACATGGAATTTGTATATTCTTCTGGTGTCTGTGTTGGTTTCTTCCAGGTGCTGTGGTTTCCTCCCACAGTCCAAAGACATGCAGGTTAGGTGACCTAGTAGTCCTAAATTGGCCCTAGTGTGTGGTTGGTGTGTATGTTTACACCCTACAATGGACTGGTGCCCTGTCCAGGATTTATTCCTGCCTTGATCCCTGAGCTAGCTAGGATAGGCTCCAGCAGACCCTCATGACTCTTTTCAGGATTCCGCAGGTTAGAAAATGACTGACTGACTTTTCAAATAGACATGTGCATAAAGGGCTACACACGGGTTAGAGAGGCATTTATTTTAAACTGAAATTCAAATCCAAGGATGCTATCTAGTGTACTTTGAGAAATATTCTGTTAAATAATATGTAATAGACATATCAGCATCAACAACTGCAGATAAGTACAAACAGATCTATCTCTGCACCACATTTTAGCAGTTTAACACATCTTGATCTCTTTTGTCCTGAACAGAGACAGAACTTTCAAAGACATCATAAATCATGTTCCATGAGAATTCCTACAGTTAAATAGTGAATCTAGTACTCCTGAACCAGGCAGAAATAAATGTAAAGTCCATTCAAGTAAAATATTAGGAAGCAATTCTTCACACTAAAGAGCATGGGAACTTAAATCAAAATACTAAGCCCAATAAAAATAAAATACATTATATGAGTTATAGCAACAGCTTAATTTGTACTTAACCAAACGAGCTTGGATAACTGAATGATTTATAATCATTGACAAAATCTATTATATTTCGAGAGGAAATGTAAAAGGAAAGTGATAATGACTTTGTATAACCTAATAATAATTAGTCAAAATATTATTGTGTTTTGAACAGAGTTGATGAAGTTTTTAACCACTCTCTAGCACCATAAATATATTTAAATACTTAAAGTAATTTTATTTAATATAAAACACAAATCAGCCTGGTTTTATTGTGTCAATTAGACACATCACTTGGCTGGACTAATCTTTAACAATCTTTTACTTCAATAAATGTCATAAAAATGTAAGTCAGTTGTAGGTAGAATTTTAACTACAATTGAAAGCAACAGCTGTTATCATTACTACCCAACTTACAAATAGTTTGATGTCAAGCTAACTTTACAGCTGTTATTTCTTTATATATCTCTCTATTATAAAAAAAATCTTGGAAGGCTTGGAAGGAGACGATACGTGATTTTCTTGAAGACACTTTAACGTCCCATGAGACAAGACAGTGAGACAAAAGGACAGCTGCTGTACAGGCTTTTAAATGATTGATGCACAGCGCGACAAGCAGAACACGCAGCAGCAGCAGCAAGCCAGCAGCTGATCCAACCACATTTCCTTAGCATGTGTTCAGCACCCAGCCCTACTTACCACCCCCACCCCCCAATTATGCGAGCGGCAGAGATGCTAAGAGGCTAGTGAATAGTGTGATCCAGTTCAAGCAAAGCGAGCAGGGGGCAAAGTACTATACTATATTATTCTGTACTATATACTGTATTGTCTTAAAGGTAGTCAGTAATAAGCAGTTCCAACAGGGAAAAGCAGACACAGAAGTAAAGAGTGTTAAAAGTAAAGGCCAAGACCATCATTATACAATGTGCCTAGAACAATCCACAATAGTGACTTCCTAACCTAAAGGATCATTGTGATTCTGTAGTCAATAATTTAAATTTAGCCAAGCCCCTCAAAGTGCTGGATGAAGCTTTCTACATACTATAGATGAAGGATGCATATTTTATAAGAATTGTAAACAGACATGTCCCTTTGAAAAACACACTAGAATATATTACCTTTCCTTGTCTTTGGTAATCTTAGTATTTCAAACTCTCTTTTGGTTTATATGGTACCCCAGCAACATTTTATTCTTGAAAGAATGATTAATCCTCATGATAAATATTGCCTGGAATACCTTTATGACATTTTCTTCTTGACCTGAGACACATCTGGAAGACCATCTTCAAGAGCAATTAGTCATTTGTTTGTTTTTAATAAACAGCATGTTCTTTCTGCACAGATCATTTTATCTTCACTAAGAAGTGAAAAACTTGTTGAAAAAAATATCAAGCCACAATTTCCATATTTATTATTAGTGCTCTTTTAACAATGTTCTGGAATGGAATTTGTTTCGTTTAAAATATGAGTAGTGCTTATTAGAAAAAAGAAAATTACAGCCATTCTTCTTGCCAAGCAATTTGTCCTTTGGTATTTTTTATGTTAAGATTTTTCAGCTATATTAATCCTCTGTGTTTTACCATATTAATGCTAATTTGGCACAAGCATCAGTTTGTAATCTCAAGCTTCCTCTAGGGGTTTTATCTGTCTCAATATTAGATGACAAAACCTAACTAGGGTTACTTAGCAACAAACTGCTTAATCCTGAAAATTCCACACCTGGGAGATCAACACAAACTAGCATTTACAATGCAAAGGAAGCTACAAACTAAAACATCCCTGTGATGCTTTTAAACCTTTTTCACAGTATATTAATTCAGTGTCTTGCACATACACATTTTGTGGTTAAGACTTGCAAGCTGCAACAGCAGAAGAGGACTAAAATGATAAATTAACCATGGAACCCTAGCGAGTAATGAATATAGCAGCACAGAATCTTTATATATAAAAATATTTATTTTATAAAATGGTGCAATATAAGCACAGAGGACCACAAAGGCAATCCACAAATCCAAAGAATAATAAAAAAAAACAGAGCATAGAGGTCAAAAAGGTCATTTACATCAGCACAGAAAAAAAAATGCAACTAAACTCACCAACACAAGTACATTCAATGAGTCGCAAAATACTGAGGGTTTTTCTCAGCGTTTATAGGGCTGAGGGCAGTCCCTGGACGGTGATGGGCATGTTGTCCCACCACTTGGGGAACCACCCACAAAACACATGGTACATAGAAATGAACAAAATAGACATGAAAGTGACAGTTGAACCTCAGCCAAGAGGGGTAACTCTGGCTTAAACATAGTAGATAGGCTCCAACCTGCAATGTCTTTTAATAGAATTGACAGGTTTGAGAAAGGATTACTGGATTGTTGAATAAATTTTGAAAAAAGGATGGATTTATAGTTTATCATCATATGTGCTTATTTATTAGTGAATCATGGAAATTACATGAAATAAAAATACCTACACTCAAGCGTCATAGTACTTCAAATATGTGATGTGGAAGTGAGCAGCCCTAGAGACCACACATTCCTTATCATCATTGCTATTCTAACTATTGATAGTCTTCTTAGCCCAGCTCACTCAATGGATTGCCTCCTAAAAACTACAAGTGAAACTTGTGAGGCTTTTGTTATATTTTTTAATCACAAAGTAAATTATGTCACAAATAATATATTACATCCCCCCAAAGTTAATCCAATTGAATCCCAGCATTCCCTTTCAAGCAAGTTCAATTTTTTCACTGGAATAGATCTATATGAACTACTTAGAATAATTTCTCAGCTGAAACCCTCCACCTGCATCCTTCACCCAGTACCAACAGGAAGTCTCTGATGTTATAATTGATACTATACTTGTCATAGAAAACTCATCATTAGATACGAGGGTCTTCCCTGATTATCGTTGTTAAAGAAACATAAACTCGATTCCTCAGTTTCTGACAACTTTAGATCAATTTGTAACCTGCTTTTCTTATGTAAAATTCAAGAAAAGACAGTAACTAAACAGCTAAGTGATTACTTGATTAAACATTCTATTCTTGACAAATTTATGTCAGGTTTTAGAACAAATTATAGTACAGAAATTGCACTGGGTAAAGTAGTTAATGATCTGCAAAAAGCTAAACATAAAAGAAGTGGTGAGGCGGCCTTCTGCTGTTATGCACCTAAAATTTGGAATAGCCTGCCAATAGGAATTCGCCAGGCAAATACAGTAGAGCACTTTAAAAAAACTGCTGAAAACACATTACTTTAACATGGCCTTTTTATAACTTCACTTTAACTTAATACTGATACTCTGTATGTTCAATTCTTCATAAAATCTATTCACAGTGGCTCTAAAATCTGTACTGACCCCTACTCTCTCTTCTGTTTCTTTTGCCTGCGCCACCACCACCTACTCAAAGCATCATGATGCACCAACATTGATGGACTGAAAGCCAGAAGTCTACGTGACCATCATCATCAGGTCCTTCCATGAAAACCCTAAATACAAAGAGGACTGTTTGATTTACGTTAGGTAGATTGCCCAGAGGGGACTGGGCGGTCTCGTGGTCTAGAATCCCTACAGATTTTTTTTTTTTTTCTCCAGCTTTTGGAGTTTTTTTTTTCTGTCCACCCTGGCCATCGGACCTTACTTATTCTATGTTAATTAATGTTGACTTATGTTTATTTTTTATTGTGTCTTCTATTTTTCTATTCATTTTGTAAAGCACTTTGAGCTACATTTTTTTGTGCTATATAAATAAATGTTGATTGATTGATTGATTGATTGATCTGCAGGTTAATGTGGACAGAGGCTGTACATCTGTTCTTCTTCTCTTAGACTTGAATGCAGCTTTTGACACCATTGATCACAGTATTCTTATAAATCACCTTAGACAATTGGTGGGCCTCTCCAGCACCATCTTAAATTGATTTCAATCTTACTTAACAGGTAGAAAATAGTTTGTTAGTTGTGGTGATTGTTCTTTAGAGACCCATGATATGAGATGGTACCCAAAAATACCCAGAATTGAAGAAAAAAAAATTGTTTAATTTTAAAACTGAAACTTTAGTATCCTCCAAACAACTCTCCATGTGAATGAATGCACTTGTCCTGATGGTATAAACACTGGTAGAAACATTTTTGGAATTGCTGAAGAGTAACATTGTTCAAGGCCTACCTATCTCCATGGTAGAAAAACGCTTTCCTTTGAGTTCTTTCTTCATATGCAGGAACAAGAAAAGGTCACACTGAGCTAATTCAGACAAGTAGGGAGGTTGGCAAGAACTCCAAGACACGCAAGTCAATTCAGAAATCTCTTTAATAGTCCGATGACGATCTTCGTAAATTGCATTGCACACTTTTTCAAGTTTTTTTTACTTGTGGAAGGTCGGCCAGATCTTTATTGGTCTTCAAGTGACATTTCCCTCATTTGAAATGCAAAAACCACTTGTAGACCTCTGTTTTTCTTAAAGCTTCCTCTTTAGAAGCAGTTTTGCAACTAAGTCTAGATTGTGCGCCAGATACAGATCCCAGTTATTTTTGGGTACCCCCCTGTATTGTATACGGTGTACCACAAGGATATATTCTGGGTCTGCTGCTTCTTTTAATTTACGTGCTTCCATTAGGTCAGATTATTGCTAAGTAAAATGTGACTTACCACAGCTATGCAGACGATGCACAGCTTTATTTATCTATAATGCATAATGGCTTTCTGATTCAATGTCTTAGCAGTATTTCTGATTGGATGAGTAGTAAATTTCTCAAACTAAATACGGAGAAAATGGAAATGTTAGTGATTGGCAAACATGAATATGTTGATCTCTTAGGCATAAAAATCAAAGCAGAGGTAAAGAATTTAATGGTAATTATTGACTTTGGCCTAAACTCTAAATCACATATTAACCATGTTATTAGGACTGTATTTTTCATGTAAGGAATATAGCAAAAATTAGACCTCTTATAACTTTACAAGATGCAGAAAATTAGTTTTGTTACTTTTGTTTTTAGTTGACTAGATTACCGTAATGCACTCCTAACAGGATTACCTAAGAAAGACAACAATCAGTTGCAATTAGTGCAGAATGCTGCAGCCAGATTCTTAACTAGGAAAAGAAAATGTGAGCACATCTCACCAGTTTTAGAGTTGTTATGTTGGTTACCCATGTCATTCAGAATTGACTTTAAAATACTACTAATGGTTTATAAAGCCTTAAATAATCTTGTTCAGTATTATATTTTGGATTGCCTATCCCTCTATACTCCAAGCTGTAACATTAGACCTTTGAATAGTGGTCTGCTTATAATTGCAAAAGCTAAACTTAAAGAAATGGTGAGGTGGCCTTTTGCTGTTATGCACCTAAAATCTGGAATACTTTACTAATAGAAATTCACCAAGCTAATACTGTGGAAAATAAAAAAAAAAAATCTTATTAAAACCCATTATTCTAATATGGTGTTTTCATAGCTATGTTTAAGTTGTATTCCTGATGGACTATATGGGCTTAGAATTATCATATTCTTCAGGGATGCACAATCCATACTAATCTGTACTATTCTCTGCTGCCTTTTTCTGGTGGCGATCTGCACCACCATCAGCTGATCAAGGCACAATGAAGCCTGATGTGTTGATGGATTGAGGGCGGGTGTCCCAGCTGTCCACAAGACTAATATCATCAAATAACATCATGTGAACCTTGAAAACCTAGAAGACCGATTCATTAACATTTATATTAGGTAGAATGCCTAGTGGGAGCCAGGTGGTCTTTTTGGCCTTGGAAACCCTGTAGATTTTAATTTTTTTTTTTTATCCAGCCCAAATAGAAGTTTTTTGTTGGTTTTTTTCTGTCCTCCAGGCCATCTGACCCTATCTGTTTTGTTTCTTACTTTTTAATATTATTGCCTAATCTTACCTTTCATGTAATTTTCCATTTGACATCTTGTAAAGCATTTTGAGCTACATTATTTGTATGAAAATATGCTATTTAAATAAATTTTGTTGTTGTTGTTTCACCATAAACAGGCTTTTATTTTAGAATTATTTTGATTTATCAATAGATTTTTAATCAGTCAATCCTGTCCACTTTTATTTTTAAATATAAATTTAAAGCTCTTCTTGTATTATATGTATGTTACTTATTCTGTCATATACATGTAGTATGTTTCTACCTGATATTCATATTTTTATTTCACATTGTTAAACATGTATTTCTGTTGTTTAGTGCCATTACATTTTAGTGACGTGTCTAAGGCATTATGTCCTTGTACCATGTACTGTATTATCACTACATTTTGAAGTTTCTTCAGGAGGATTGTAACAACACTTTTTTTTACTGTGAGGAAAAATGACAATACATTGGATTAAATTATTTTAAATTATTACTAAAGATTTTAGGAATACTTGAAAAATAATGTGGAATAGCAGTTTGCTCATCTACACATACTGTCCTTCAGTTGATAATTCAAAATGTCAATATCTGAAAAGTTTTCAAGGATACCAGATTTATCTCTTACTTTTAAATGTTTCTGACATATCTTAAGCATCCATATGTTTTAACAGAGCCAGAGTGACAGGATAAATAACAAGGTTTGACAGGATAATGGGCAGACTGCCAAAGATCTGATATCCAACCCTAAGGGCCAAAAGTGTGAAAAAGAGATCTTCAAGGGCAGACAATGTTAATTGTGCAAAAAGAAACTTTTTGTCTTGCCATAAGAAAAATAACAAAAGAACAGGTCACCAAAACCATGAATACACAATATATATATAGGCTAGGGGCAGCCACCCTGTATACTTCAAGATTGGGTTGAAAAATAAAAAGTCAACAATATATATATTGCCGGGCGGCATGGTGGCGCAGTGGTAGCGCTGCTGCCTCGCAGTTAGGAGACCAGGGTTCGCTTCCCGGGTCCTCCCTGCGTGGAGTTTGCATGTTCTCCCCGTGTCTGCGTGGGTTTCCTCCGGGTGCTCCGGTTTCCTCCCACAATCCAAAGACATGCTGGTTAGGTGGCTTGGCGATTCTAAATTGGCCCTAGTGTGTGCTTGGTGTGTTTGTTTGTGTCCTGCGGTGGGTTGGCACCCTGCCCAGGATTGGTTCCTGCCTTGTGCCCTGTGTTGGCTGGGATTGGGATATATTGCCTCGCAGTTTAGGAGACCCGGGGTCACTTCCCGGGTCCTCCCTGCGTGGAGTTTGCATGTTCTCCGTGTCTGCTCTGGTTTCCCCCCACAATCCAAAGACATGCAGGTTAGGTGCATTGGCGATTCTAAATTGTCCCTAGTGTGTGCTTGGTGTGTGGGAGTGTGTGTGTGTGCGCCCTGTGGTGGGCTGGTGCACTGCCTGGGGTTTGTTTCTTGCCTTGCATCCTATGTTGGCAGGGATTGGCTCCAGCAAACCCCCATGACCCTGTAAGTTAGGATATAGCGAGTTGGATAATGGATGGATATATATATATATATATATATATATATATATATATATATATATATATATATATATATATATATATATTGTGGTAGATAGGGGGCGCTCTCGCTCCCTTGAACTCCTGTCCACGACTCCAGAGACCAGATGAAAGTCCAAATGCTGACTTTATTAAATCTCCACAGTGCACAAAGCACCCTCTCCTCCACAATACTCATATACTAATAACAAATACACAATAAACCAATCCTCCACTCCCAGACGCGTTGCCACCTTTCCACTCAGCTCAGCTCGCAGTCTGGGAGCTCTCATAGTCCTTTTATATCTCCTGACCCAGAAGTGTTCTCCATCCCCAGTCCATGTGACTCTCAATCACTTCCGGGTCAGGTACAAGTTCTTTTCTTCACCCCGGAAGTACGCCATTCCTCTTGTCCACGTGTGCTTCCGGGGCGTAAGGAAGATACTCATTACAGTGATCCCTCGCTATATCACGCTTCGACTTTTGCGGCTTCACTCTAACGCGATTTTTTTCTCATACACGCTTATGTCACTACGCATGCGCTTTCTGAGAACTTTTATCTAAGCCCTACGATGGCTCCTAAACGTGCTGCTTTTTCTAAGCCTTCTGACAATAAAACTAAGCGCCGGAGGAAGATGCTTACTATTCAGGAGAAGCTTAAACTCTTGGATATGATTAAAGATGGTAATACCCTACAAAAGCCTCCTCACGCATATGAAAAGACAGCGCCAGCAACTGCCTATCAAGATGTTCTTCAGCCGCGCACCCAGACACCCACTGCCTACTCCTGGTACTTCTTCACTGAAGACAACGCACCTGCTGAAGATACTGCACCACCTCTGAAGACTCTCCTTCTGAAGTCGTGCCTTCATAGGTTAGTGGTTGTGTGCAATTAAATGTACTGTACAGTACAATAATCTACTATATAAAAGCGTTCGGGATTGTCCTTCCATCCCATGAGTGTAAAGCGTAGCGTTATTCCGCTTATTACAGACTTACTACTTGTGGCTTGAGGTACAAAGCGACGCGATGTGAGCAGAGTTCTGATGCTCTCATCGTTCCCTTGCTTTTGTGCGTGATGCTCTGGAAAAATAGACAAAATTATGTCTCTGGAAATAATTAATGTTGATGGAGTACAAATGCCTCACCGTGTAGTAAATATCAGGGCAGATGGTGCTTGCTTATTCTCATCTATAGCTTATTTAGTGCATAAAACTCCGTCTTTAGCGGTACAGATTCGGGCTGACATTGTACGACTTTGGACAGGCACTTGAGGGGATTAAAAAACAGGTTTTCGGGAGATGTTATGAATGGGCACTTTGATGTTCTCATTCCCTACACTTACATGCCTGTACATGCATGTACACATGGAGCGCACAAAAATTGAGGATAAAAGTTGGTCGCCTTAAAAGGCGAGTGCGCCTAGTAATATGATATTTGTAACGTCTAATATGTCTTATTTTCTCTTATTTTGTCTAATATATTGGGTAATACGAGTGTAATGGTGACTAAAGGGTGTTATTTCATGTCTAGAGGGCTCTAATAATGTTAAAAAACGTATTTAGAAGGTCGTAAACAGGTTTTCTATACTCTAACTGCGAAAATATTCGATTTATAAATAAAGAATCCTACTTCGCGAAAATTCATTGATCATGGTAGAGTCTGGAACGGATTAACCGTGATAAACGAGGGTTCACTGTATTCCTCTCTGCAGCGTCCCCTAGCGGCCCCCACGGCATCCAGCAGGGCTGTGTATAAAAACTACAATGTCCGTGATGCCCTGCTGGTCTTCTGGGGACCTCCATACTGCAAGGAGGGCTCCACCTGGCGGCTTGGGGGTATTGGCCGGGATAAAGGGCCGGCCATTCACCACAGTATTCCCCTCCCAGCGACGAATTATCATTCGGAGCGGCCTGCCCCGAGAGGGAAGTCTTTCTCCAAGAGGACATTCTGGTTGAGCCTTGACTAATCTTTGTATCTTGATCCCTGGAGAATCTAGGGGGAATATTAGTCCAATTCAACATCTTGTCCCCCTCTCTCCAAGGACAGTTTCGCCAAATGTGGCCCAACCTTCGGCACCTGTAGCACTGCCTCCGTCCTCCTGGTATTCTCCCCCTGTGGAATTGAAAACAATGGGGAAACGTTAAGGCCGCCCCTTCTCTTGCTGGGAAAGAAACCCCTGCCACCTCTAACGGTGTTCTCTCTCCTTTTCCTTTCTTGTCAGGAGACCCCCATTTTATTTTCGGGATCTCCTGTTTGATCTGGGGCTTGTCCACAGTCTGAGTCTATTAGATAAAGAGAGACACTTTACTGTCTGCACCCCTTTAGTTTTATAAATTATCGGTGGCGGCATCTTTAGGGCCGCCTCGTTCTGGGAGCCAGCATTGTCTAGCTGCCCCGGATCGAACAGCCCTTCCACCAACCACTTGGTTACCGAACCAGCCTCTTTTGTAGGGTACGCCGTGTACTGGCACCCGCTATTTATTAAAAGTGGGCACGTATTACACTGCGTCTCTCTTGCTTTATATACGGTACGGGTCTCACATATCTGTACTGCTGTATCAAGAAATACGGGAGGCTCTCCACCAAACCGCCGCAGGTAGTCCCTCACCTTCGCCAATGGCGTTTTGGCTGCAGCTCCCAACTCCCTGACGATCTTCTCTATGCCCGTCAGGACCTGTAAGAAACTATTCACAGGCTCGACAACCGTTTGAGTTCCCGTAAGTCAATATTAATGTTTACTTCGGCCGGCAGGAGACTTACTTCCTTGTTCGTCTTACCTGCCGACCAGGAGCCAATGAGCACGTCCGCTTCTGGCATGTGCTCTGGAGTGTCTCACGGAGGCTTCTGGGACTTGGAGTTTTCTGAGGGTCGGGTTGCCTCCTTTGGCGAACTGCAGTCTGTCTTTATTAATACTTTTTTGACATCCCGATCAGCCATTTCCCAACCCTCCTTACCTTTTAGTGGGGTGAGGGGTGCCTCGCTCGCCTCCCCCTTCCCCTTCGGAAAGTCTAAGTCACTTCCTTTCGGGCTCGAAGGTGCAAACAGCAGGACGCGGACCTCCTCCTTCCCAGCAAGCAGCGGGTTTGTTGTCGTGTCCCTCTTTGGCTACCGTCATGCGGAAGTCATCTCCTAGGTGCTCTGGCTTCGACAGGAGCAGGCCGTCGTCTTCGGGGCAGTTTCCTTCTTCCGTCGGAGGCTCCAGGTGATCATCTCCGAGGTACATGCACGGAACAAAGTGAGTAATAATAAACAGATTTTCATTAACGTTCCCGGCACATACTTTAGAGCGATCGTTGGTTACTGGAGGTTTCTCCGGACTTGTAAGGCCGCTCCTTGACTCCTCCCGAGCGTTGGCCATTGTACCTAAGGCTCTCCCGCTGGCGTTGTCGCTCTGCTTGCCCTTCCTCTTCCCCATTTTTGGACTTCTTTGGGTTTCAGCAATGTTGTGGTGATTCCAGACGCCGTTGTCTGTTCAGGGTTCACTGCCCACAGAAATTTTAAATACAGGTCCTCCGCAATAGACGCTGGAGTATCCTGCCGACTACGCCACTGGGTTTTGCCTTTTATTAGTATAGATATACATATACATATATATAATTATATTTTTACATTATATTTTAGACTAGCAAAATACACAAGCTTCGCAGCGGAGAAGTAGTGTGTTAAAAAAGTTATGAAAAAGAAAAGGAAACATTTTAAAAATAACGTAACATGATTGTAAATGTAATTGTTTTGTCACTGTTATGAGTGTTGCTGTCATCAAGGATTTGATTGTCTTTATTTCTTTTAATTAGGTTCATATTTGGTGGACGAGTTGTGTTCGAGTTACATTCCGTGTTTGTCAACCGTTGTAAAGATAACAGGTTTCATTCATCGAAGTGTTTACAACCCAAATCACTACTCGTGAATCTAAGATGTTTAACAGGCATTCCCGGTATTAACTTGTGGATTTGCCTGCGAGTATTTAGCGACAGCATTTCAATGAACTTGTAGATTTGTCTGCGAGTATTTAGCGGCAGCATCTCTATTAAGTTGTGGATTTGCCTGTGAGTATTTAGCAACAGCGTCTCTATTAACTTGTAGATTTTTCTGAGAGTATTTGGTGGCAGCGTCACGAAGTTGTTTCCGTCTAGCTGCATCAGAAAATGTACCACGACGTCTGACACGCCTCCTTTTTACTGTTTTCTCACATCTTGGATTTCTGCTGTCATAATCGGTTTGAGTTTCATGGTTTGTTTCAATTATGTTAGTATTTGCAGGACTTGTTGTGTTGAAGTGACATTCGGCATCTGTCAAGTGTTGTAAGCATACAACCGGTTTCATCGATAACTTCGCATCCAGCTTTTGAGAGTTGAAACATTCATAAACATCAAAGTGTCCACTACTCAGATCTTCACCTGTGAATCTAAGATGTTTAAGAGGCATTGGCGGTTCTCCAAAGGTGTAAAATATTTGGCCATTTCGGTACACTTGAAAGCGACAACCGAACAATTCAGTGGCAGCCATCAACTCACATGCAGAACCATAGGTGAAGGGCTTAAGCATTTCACTCTTATAGTGCTCCTGTGTAGTATAATTATCTCCTGAACCATCATCAGTCCACACCTTGAACCTGTCCCAGTCATTCAATACATAAGACACAATGTTCCTCCGGATATCAAGAGTGAACCTGATATGGCCGTGCAATATGTAACACAGAGAATGGAAAAGGCAGGCAGCATCTCCGGGCATGGAAACCACTTGGTAAGTGACAGTCCTTTGACCGATAGTGATCACCTCGATAGACATGTTAATGGGGGTACGGTTGGAACGGTAAAGGAAGTGGGTACCTGAACAGTAAACTAAGTCTAAAATACCTATACAATAACTATAATCGTAATAAACAAACAATAAAACAGCAGAGAAGCCGTGGATTAAATAAAAAGGCTGCAGTTATCAGCACAATAAAACAGCGGAGAAGCCATGAATTAAGTAAAAAGGCTGCAGTTATCAGCAGGGAGACATGAATACGAAGCAAGGAAGGGAATGAAGAGACTGGAGCGATGGATGGCCTTATATAGGCAGGCAGCCAATTACGTGTGAGGTGTGGGGATGGGGAACACAACGCTGCCTTACACGGCGACCGAGCTTCAGGCTATGGACGTATATATGTACGTAAGTAGGATTCAGTTATGACCGTTATGCATAGAATTTCAAAGTGAAACCTGCTTAACTTTTGTAAGTAACCTGTAAGGAATGAGCCTGCCAAATTTCAACCTTCTACCTACACGGGAAGTTGGAGAATTAGTGATGAGTGAGTCAGTGAGGGCTTTGCCTTTTATTAGTATAGATAATATATGGGATTATTTACTCATATTAATGCAAATTTGCTACAAGCAGATTCTGTTTATCACATATTTATAATTACTTATAGAAGTCTTACACTTTCAACAAAAGTATTAACCATGTTAAAAGCTTGAGGCATAAGCAAGAGACTTAATAAAATAAATTTTATTAAACCATTTATCTTAACTATAAAAACTAATAGAATGTAATGTCTTAAAGACACATCATTAGCTTGAAAATTTGAAGAAGTCAGAACTGCTTTTTTCACTTTACTTCACAGAAAAAGACCAAATACATAAAATACACCACAGAACTGCAATGTTCTTCTGTCCTTTTAATTACAGTTTTTAACATAATATGCTCTCAACAACACAAAACAGATCATACAGACTTAGGAAGTGGGACAAAATTGGGCACTCTTGATCATCATTCCATCCATCCATGCATCCTTCCATCCTCAAACCCACTTATCCTGAGGAGGATCACAGGGCAGATGAAGCCTATTCCAGCCAGACTCAGGTATAAGGCAGGATCACTCCCTGAAAAGGATGACAGTCTATCACAGGGTAAACCCATGCACAAAAACACATACTAGTGCCACTTTACTATTATCAATCCAGCTAACCTGCTTACTAGCTCACCTAGGGAAAATCTAATTGGATACAGAGAGGACATACAAACTGCATCAGACCAAAAATGTGCAAAACTGATGGGTTTTATTATAAAAATAAGCATACAAAAACTGCAAAATAAATAACCTGATAAGCTGTGATGCTGAACACACTTATTCACAACATTTGCAAAACCACTTCTCTTACCAAGAGTCCATATTTCTCTCACTACTTCTGGCTTTTCTTCTTGTTGTAGTTTGATCTCTTGCTGTATGGGCAACAGCCCTATGATCAAAAAGTTATTTTATTACTACAGGCAGATCTTGAGTGAACAAGTTCCATTGCTGTAGAATTCTTAACATAATTTTGTATGAAAGTCAGAACTTGCAATGAAAAAATATTTTAATGGGAAATATGCAAAAAATCATGCTTAATAACATAATTTGGACTTTGGTTAAACTCCAGGGTTCTTTTAAAATTGGTTGACAAGATAGTACTGGAAATTATTAACCATGTGTTAAGAATACCTTAAAAGATGGCAAGGGCTTATCGCTGTCCCAGGGTCACTTCCCTTGGAAGGGCTATACTTCAGCATGACTTAGTGCCACTTCAATAGCTGCACTTCTGCTGGGAATTACCAGATAACTACCTTTGAAAGGGTTGCATAACTCTAACACATGAACAACATGGCCAAGGCTGGCTACCTTAGCTTCAATAACTTAGCCGAGGCCAGAGGATAGCTACCTCATTGTTACCCATTAAAGGGTAGCATAATTACCTTAACAGAGGCCAGGAGGTTCTCCTAAAAGTTTTTTATCCTTTGGTTTCCTGGTTGCAGCCTTTGAAAGAGTTAAGCGAATAACACAGATAAGTAAACTGGGGCAGAGGATATCTGTAAACAAGCAAAGTTTCAGTGAGGTAATATTCAGACTTTAATGTAATCATTAATTACGCATATTTTTAGTGAAATCAGGAACTGAATGCTAAGTCAAAAGAAGAAGAAAACATATAACCCAGAAGATTCAAATCAATGCCTGTAAAAACAGGAGATCGCTTCTGTTTAACCAGGAGAGAGTTGTCCGTATAATTTAAACAGTCAATATTTCTTAATCCAGCTAAGGCATTCCTTTTAAGTATGCACCTTCATGGCTCAGCCTTTGTCTGCTTCTTTGATGGGGTGCATTTTAGGTGGCACTGCACTTTTGTCCTTGGACAACATGATGGCTTGGTGTGGCTTCAGAATGCCTACATGCTCTCGCTCTAATATCAATGCTGCATTCTCATATTACAAGCTGCATTGGTCTCGTCCGATGCGGATTGGTCTCGTCCGATGCGAGAGATGGACGTCTGAAGTGGAGCTCCGCTAGCAGTGGTGCTATTTTTCATATTATTTGCTTATTATTCTGAGATATCCTGTATTTATTCAACCCGAGAGGGACCGCTACAGTATATGTAAACACATATAAACATGGCCAACAAGAAGGGGGTCCGAAAGAATCGAAGGCTAAAGCTACATCCAAGCTGCGATCAGCAAGCCCTAGCTCGAGATACGGCCTCTCAGAGACGGACCTGGATCAGATGGGCGAAAGTACAGACTCCTCGGGACCACGGTCCGCTACATCGTCGCCGGCTGAGAGCGAAAAGGGGAGCGAAGGTGCGATTGTGAGTGCAGATGTGGATAGCTCGCCGATTGGAGAGGATTACCTGAAACTGGAAAAGGCCGGGAGGTCCGCGGCTTCAGTTACGCAATTACGCGGGACTGGAGCAGCGGGGACACCGGCTTCAGCAGAGTCTGCTGCTTCATCTACGGTACAAGAAGGCACAATTGAGCTATCTGAACTGAAAGTGTTGCTCGCTGAGCTCACGCAAGATATAAAGAAAAGCGAGAAGGCTAATGAGAAAGCAACGGCAAAGGCACATGAGAGACTGAAACAGGAATGGAAACAGGAGATGAAACAGGCCAATGAATGGCTGCGACAGGAAATCCAACAGGCAAATGAAAGGCTGCGTCAAGAGGTACAACTTGAACTTCGACAGGTGCTGGGTAAAATTGAAGAGCGCATTGAGAAAACTCGGTTAAACTGAGCACGCTTGCTGATCAATTGGAGCATCTTAATGAGACATTCACGAATCGGATCGAAATGGCGAACATCTAGCTGCCAGTGCCGAGGAAAGAGCAGTAAATGTCAGTTCGGAATGTAAAAACTCGGAGAAAAACTTGGAGACAGACTGGCTGCTTTAGAAGATGGGAGTAGAAGGTATAATGTCAGAATTGAAGGCCTGCCGGAGAATCGAGAAAGTTTAAACCCTGTGAAATTCGCAACTGAACTTTTTTCTAAAATAATCGGGGGCGACTTTAAAGCAGAATCTGAGATAGCAGCGCTTACAGCGTCAGCTGATCAAACACCGTCAGACCCGACCAAGATCTTTTATAGTTCGTTTTGAACGATTATAATTTAAGTTAGAGGTGATGGAACTCCTCAGAAAAAAGGAAGATATTATATATGAAAATAGCCACATTCGTGTCTTCCCTGACTTCTCTCCAGCAACAGCTATTAAGCGCAGCCTTCTATAATATTAAACAGCGCTACGGCAAGCCAATGTCAAATACGCCTCCTGTATCCGCAAAACTGAAAGTGGAATGGCAGGGTCATTTCTATGTTTTCGCTAGCAAGGAGGAAGCAGAAAATGAATTAAGAAAGCTGATCCCGGACTATTCTGATACATAATTGTGAGTCATGGCGGTAAATGATAAAGCTAGGATTAATAATCTACTGTCTGATCTATTTGTTTTAAAATACGGGTTTTTTATCAGCATATATTCTCATATTCTTATTATTACTTACTTATTATTATTATTACTTACTTATTACTTAGTATTACTAGGGCGCTAAATGTTTATGTTTTATTGTGCTTAATTACGTTTTCCTCCTCTTTTTCTTTTCTAATTATTTCATGTGTACCCTAAATGAGACTGTTCAATATCATACCCTTGGTTTACTGTTATTGCTATTACTGCATTAAGACTTGTTATGCTTGTTTTGGACACATCTTTAACACCATCACCTGGGTTTATTATCTGGGGTATCATCTTAATGCACTAAAATTGCTGAAGATTATATATATATATATATATATATTAAGTGCAAAATTCTTTTCTTTTTTTTCTTTTTCCTCTTTTAAAGACTATATTGGTAACAGATATCTCTATCTTTTAACCTTAAAGCGCCACTGCATGGGGGCTTGATGTGCTTTGGACGTGCTCTGTCTCTGGGTATGTCAGAGGACTGGGACTGCATGAAGTGGGTTTTAGCCTCACCTGGGGAGGCAAAAAGGGAGGGTGGGGGTTAAGGGGAAGAGAAAGAGAGCAGGCTTGATCTATATCTAATCTATCATCTCAATCTTTATAATTATAACTATCAACGTAATAATAAGCTGCATGGCAACAACTCTTGGGGGAATAGGAAATTAAGACCTAAACTATTTCACTTCCAGTTAAGACTATAAAATGACATCAAAAACTCAGAATCAGTGTCTCCATGATGGGACAGTTAACTTCGTAAGCTGGAATGTTAAAGGCCTGAATCACGAATTAAAGAGAAAGAAAGTACTTTCTCACCTAACAGGTCTAAATGCTAAAATAGTATTTTTACAGGAAACCCACTTACTAAGTAAGGATCAGTTCCGGCTGCAAAAGACTGGACTGGCCAAATGTTCCATTCTAGTTTTACAAAGAAAACTAGAGGGTGGGAATTCTCATACATAGAACAGTACCATTTGTAGCATCAGATGTAGTATTGGATCCTGAAGGGAGATATGTGATGGTCATGGGAGACTTATCTAACTGTAAAATGATTTTGATAAATGTTTATGCACCTAATGTTGATGATAAGGAATTTATACAAAATTTATTTGCATCCATTCCCAATCTGAACACTCATAAACTTATAATGGCTGGGGACTTTAATTGTGTTCTAAATCCACTTTTAGATAAGACTTCCTCCACAGGGGGAACGGCAACTAACACCGCAAAGATAATTACAAAGTTTATAACTGATCACAACTTATCAGATCCCTGGAGGTTTTTAAACCCAAATTCAAGAACATATTCTTTCTACTCACCAGTACATCATTGCTACTCAAGGATTGATTACTTCTTTATAGATAATAACTTCTTGCCTAAGATTAAATCTTGTAAATACGATGCTATTGTTATTTCAGACCATGCTCCATGATCTTGGAGCTGAAATTACTAAGCCCCATACACTCACCCCAGATGGCGCTCAATCCGCTTCTATTAGCTGACGAGAATTGTACTGAATTTATATCCAAACAAATTGAATTCTTTCTAGAGACAAATACATCCCCTGAGATCTCTGCAGGAATACTCTGGGAAACTCTTAAGGCCTTCTTAAGAGGACAGATTATCTCATATCTTTCCCACAGAAATAAATCCGAAGCGAAGAAAGTAGCAGAGATAAAAGCGAAATTACTAAAATAGATGAAGAACATGCCAGACTACCAAGCGAGACTCTACATAAGAGGAGGCAGGCTCTACATTCAGAATTAAACCTCTTGACAACTAAAGAAACTGAACAACTAATTTACAAATCCAGACATCATTATTATGAACATGGAGAGAAAGCTAATAAGCTTTTAGTGCAACAAATTCACAAGCAAGATGTATAGCGCAATCTCAGTAATCACTAACACGAACGGAGATAAAATCATCGAACACAAAAATATAATGTACACTTTTAGAGACTACTATAAATCCCTATATACTACTGAGTTTAAAGAAGACAATATACAATCTAATGCATTTCTGGATACATTACAGATACCACAAATTGACGCTTTTAGTGTGGAGGAACTCGATAAACCTCTGTCATTATCAGAATTACTGGATGCTATAAAGTCACTCCAAGGTGGAAAAGCAGCAGGCCCTGACGGCTACCCTGCAGAGTTTTACAAGAAATTCTCCGCTCAGCTAGCTCCCTCCTATTAGCAACATTTACAGAAGCCAGAGATAACCAATCTCTTCCACAAACCTTTCGCCAAGCACTAATCACTGTCTTTCCAAAACAAAATAAGGACTTATTACAATGTGCATCATACAGACCAATTTCACTTCTGAATAACGACGTTAAAATACTCTCTAAAATCATAGCTAGAAGGATGGAGAAAGTGCTCCCCTCAGTAATATCACAAGACCAAACTGGATTTATTAGGGGCCGACACTTATCTTCAAAGCCTGTTTAATGTAATATACTCACCAACTAAATCAAACACCCCAGAAATATTATTATCATTGGATGCAGAAAAAGCATTCGACATGATTGAATGGAAATACCTTTTACTATTTTGGAGAAGTTTGGGTTTGGCCCGAACATTTGTGCATGGATTAAATTACTGTATACTAACCCAGAAGCTTCAGTTTGCATCAATAACATTTGCTCAGACTACTTTAAACTAGAACGTGGCACAAGACAAGGATGCCCTTTGTCACCACTGCTGTTTGCAATTGCCATTGAACCACTGGCAATACATTGTCGAAATACTGATCAGATAAAGGGGATTAGCAGAGAAGGACTGGAACAGAAAATCTCATTATATGCAGATGACATGGTACTGTATATATCGGACCCAGAAAATTCTGTGCCTGCAGTCTTAGCAGCACTCACAGAATTTCAAAAGCTCTCTGGTCTCAGAATTAATCTGAATAAAAGTGTACTCTTTCCGTGAATTCTCAAGCATATAATATTAGATTAGACACCCTTCCTTTTATCATTGCAGAACAGTTTAAATACCTCGGGTAAACATCACAAGTAAACATAAAGCTCTTATCAACAAAATTTCGTGTCTGCATGGAAAAAATTAAACAAGACTTGCATAGATGGTCAACCCTTCATCTCACACTAGCTGGAAGAATTAACACTGTTAAGATGAATATTCTTCCTAAGCTCCTTTTTATTTCAAAACATACCAATATACATTAATAAATCGTTCTTTAAGCAATTAGATTCAACAATAACCTCATTTATTTGGAATTCTAAACATCCACGCATCAAAAGAGCGACCCTACAAAGACAAAAGGCAGAAGGCGGCATGGCTCTACCTAACTTCCAGTTTTATTACTGGGCGCAAATATACAGTCGATAAGAACCTGGACACAAATAGAAGAACATACACAGGCATGGACCGCAATAGAAGTAAAATCCTGCAGTACTTCTTTGTATTCCTTGCTCTGTGCTCCAATAAACACACGTTATCGGCAATACACTAATAACCCAATTGTGCTCCACTCACTTAGAATCTGGAACCAATGTAGAAAGCATTTTAAGACGGAGAAGCTTCTTTCTGTGGCACCCTGCAAAAGAACCACCTCTTTCAACCTCACAAACATATGCAGTTTTAATATCTGGAAAAATTTGGAATTAACTTGCTTAGAGATCTTTATATAGACAACGTCTTTGCATCCTATGAACAATTACATTCCAAATTTAACATTCCAGCTACAAATTTCTTTCACTATCTTCAAATCAGGAACTTTGTTAAACAGAACCTTCCAGATTTTCCTCATCTTGCACCCTCATCCACGCTGGAAAAATATTGCTCAATTTCAAGGAGTTAGACTCCATCTCTACAATATATAAAATCCTTTTACAATCCCTTCCTTTCAAAGATCCAAGAGGACACTGGGAAAATGACCTCTCAATTAATATATCAGAAAAGGAGTGGAAAGTAGCAATGCAGAGAATTCACTCAAGCTCCATATGCGCAAAGCATACAATTATACAACTCAAAATTATATATCGAGCACATCTGTCTCGACTAAAACTCTCCAAAATGTTTCCAGGGCATGATCCAACCTGCGAGCGTTGCAACCAAGCCCCAGCCTCACTAGGTCACATGTTCTGGGCCTGCACCAAATTAACATTATTCTGGACAAAAATTTTTAATTACCTCTCAGACAGCCTTGGACTCACAATCCCTCCTAACCCATTAACAGCTGTGTTTGGGGTTCTTCCAGAGGGTCTTAAAGTGGAGAAAGACAAACAAATTGTGATTGCATTCACTACACTGTTGGCACGCAGACTTATTCTGATAAACTGGAAGAACCCAAACTCTCCTCTTTTAAGTCAGTGGGAAACTGATGTGTTATATTATTTAAAATTGGAAAAAATCAAATACTCAGTTAGAGGATCTGTACAGACTTTTTTCAAAACATGGCAGGATCTAATCAGTAATATTTTAAAATAAGTTTATAAAGCACAGAGAATTTGTTGATTTAGGTATTTTTACAAGCCTTAAATTTTACACCGTTTGGCTTGCTCTCTCTCTCAAGGGTGGGGATCGATCTGTTCTTAGCATAATTCTTTTTTTGTAAAAACTTGATTGCTATGTATTGATTGTAATAAAATTAATAAAAATAAATAAATAAATAAATAATAAGCTGCATGTCATTCCTCCACTTTAAAAGCTGTAAAGTTTCTGCATCTCTCAAAGGCTGTATGGCATCTCCATCATGCCAATACAAGTACTGTACTTTCTTATATACTGTGGCTTGATGGCTATTTTAGGTACATTTTTCAGTTAAGATTGGACAATTAATAAGTTACTATTGGTCTTACTCTAAGATATTTTAAGCTGTTTATGAGATAAAAGTTAAACAAGAAAGTGCCCAAAAGCCCCTACATCACATCTTCTTACAAGCATATACCCTCTGGTTAGTTTACCTGAGTTTAAACATATACAGTCGTGTGAAAAA
This sequence comes from Polypterus senegalus, assembly GCF_016835505.1. Lineage (NCBI taxonomy): Eukaryota > Metazoa > Chordata > Cladistia > Polypteriformes > Polypteridae > Polypterus > Polypterus senegalus. The sequence goes on along the minus strand of NC_053156.1, from coordinate 176,997,588 downwards.
CTATTTGCCCCCTTCCTGATTTCTTATTCTTTCTGATCATCAAACGCATTTAACCATTAGTCAAATATAACACAAGTAAACACAAAATGCAGTTTTTAAATGATGGTTTTATTATTTAGGGAGAAAAAAAATCCAAACCTACATGGCGCTGTGTGAAAAAGTAATTGCCCCCTTGTTAAAAAATAACCTAACTGTGGTGTATTACACCTGAGTTCAATTTCCGTAGCCACCCCCAGGCCTGATTACTGCCACACCTGTTTCAATCAAGAAATCACTTAAATAGGAGCTGCCTGACACAGAGAATTAGACCAAAAGCACCTCAAAAGCTAGACATCATGCCAAGATCCAAAGAAATTCAGGAACAAATGGGAACAGAAGTAATTGAGATCTATCAGTCTGGTAAAGGTTATAAAGCCATTTCTAAAGCTTTGGGACTCCAGCGAACCACAGTGAGAGCCATTATCCACAAATGGCAAAAACATGGAACAGTGGTGAACCTTCCCAGGAGTGGCCGGCCGACTAAAATTACCCCCAAGAGCGCAGAGACGACTCATCCGAGAGGTCACAAAAGACCCCAGGACAACGTCTAAAGAACTGCAGGGCTCACTTGCCTCAATTAAGGTCAGTGTTCACCACTCCACCATAAGAAAGAGACTGGGCAAAAACGACCTGCGTGGCAGATTTCCAAGACGCAAACCACTGTTAAGCAAAAAGAACATTAGGGCTCGTCTCAATTTTGCTAAGAAACATCTCAATGATTGCGAAGACTTTTGGAAACATACCTTGTGGACTGATGAGACAAAAGTTGAACTTTTTGGAAGGCAAATGTCCCGTTACATCTGGCGTAAAAGGAACACGGCATTTCAGAAAAAGAACATCATACCAACAGTAAAATATGGTGGTGGTAGTGTGATGGTCTGGGGTTGTTTTGCTGCTTCAGGACCTGGAAGGCTTGCTGTGATAGATGGAACCATGAATTCTACTGTCTACCAAAAAATCCTGAAGGAGAATGTCCGGCCATCTGTTCGTCAACTCAAGCTGAAGCGATCTTGGGTGCTGCAACAGGACAATGACCCAAAACACACCAGCAAATCAACCTCTGAATGGCTGAAGAAAAACAAAATTAAGACTTTGGAGTGGCCTAGTCAAAGTCCTGACCTGAATCCAATTGAGATGCTATGGCATGACCTTAAAAAGGCGGTTCATGCTAGAAAACCCTCAAATAAAGTTGAATTACAACTTATCTGCAAAGATGAGTGTTATCGCAAACGCTTGATTGCAGTTATTGCTGCTAAGGGTGGCCCAACCAGTTATTAGGTTCAGGGGGCAATTACTTTTTCACACAGGGCCATGTAGGTTTGGATTTTTTCTCCCTAAATAATAAAAACCATCATTTAAAAACTGCATTTTGTGTTTACTTGTGTTATATTTGACTAATGGTTAAATGTGTTTGATGATCAGAAACATTTTGTTTGACAAACATGCAAAAGAATAAGAAATCAGGAAGGGGGCAAATAGTTTTTCACACCACTGTAAATTCTACTAGATAATAACAATTCTTCCTAAGATTTGTTTTAAATTTGCATATTTCCCAAAATTCCTAGTCATTTGCATGACTGTTTGAACCCCAGAATTCAACATTCTATTCCAAGACATCTCCATTCCTGTCAAATTGTTTAGCTGATAATTCAAAAGTAGAACAGATCTAATGGAACCCTTATCTAAAGTGATCTCAAACCTGATCCACAATTTCATCTAAAACTTTTATCTTTCTCACCAACCCTTTAAATGCATCTGCTCCCTCTATCTCCGGCAGAATAATGTCATTGAGGTAATTGCATGCTTGTTACCAGCATCAGCATTTTGCATGTACCAACATTTTGCTAAACTCCTGTTTATATAGGCACAATAAAAAGTAATGCTAGTTTTCATTTATTAGCTCTATAGGTATAGTCATGGTCACACAGTTTATTCAATTTAAGCTACATTTTATCTAAAACATCCTGAAACAAAAACACTCAAATTAAAAATTACGAGTCTTATTTAATAAACTGAAAAACATATATTTTATCTTCATTACAAATGTTACACTAGTGAAAGTAGCAACTGAATGATGTAGAGACACACTTAAAAGAAAAATTGGGATTAGCAGAAAATAAAAACAAGTAAAATAGATTGGGCAAGCCTGCTAAAAAAGACAGGCAGTGATGAAAAAAATACATAAAGAAATACTAGCAAAAGCAACATGATACTGAAAAATTAACCTAATGTATAAAACATTAGAATATAAAAATCATGAAACAGCACAAGAACAATGACATATAAAACTCAGTGACTGAGAAATGTTAATAATGAGCCTGTTTTTAAGCTACAATGCAAATGAAACTAAATTAGTCTTTAGTGAAATTGTATTTGCCATACATGGGCAGCGAGTGACAAACTACACATACATGGTGTGGCCAAGCACAAGGCAAGTGGTTTATAAAAGTTAGGCATGTGAATCAGTGAAACCAAATTACAGTATTCACACATTTCTAAGTCCTTGTTACAGTTAAAAGCAATTTTATCTGTAAAAACTGTCTGCTTCTTCTGTAAATTGATCAGATGGATACCTTCAGGTGTTAAGAAATACTAGCCCACAAAACTTAGAAAAGCTTCAACAAATAAAACAGGCCTGACCCCAAAGCTGAAATTCATACATGTGGCTGGCACCCTAAATAAGCCAAGCATATTATGATAGATGGGACTAGTAAAAACCCAGGTGTCATGATTTGATGTCTGTTTTCATTTTATAGTCTTTTCTCTCTCAAAAGAAATCACTTAAAATATTGCTGCTATATCAACTAAAGCTTTCCACATGAGTCCTGGACTTCTTTTTCAAAGAAGTGTGTTATATCCTTATTGATAGTGTCATTGACACAGTTAATTCATCATGAGATACTGTGGTCTTCCCAGATTATCTAAAGACTGCAGCTGTTAAAACCCTGCTCAAGAAAAATGATCTTGACTCCTGTCTTTGACAACTTTAGACCAATTTTTAATATACCTTTTTTAAATTAAGGCATGTTCTTTCCATTCTGACCTTATCATCACACTCATCTTTAAAGACTTAGAATAAGATATTGTACTGTATGTGAACTCTACTCATCCACTAATTATATATCTTTGTTATGTAAGTCAAAATTGATTTCTTTTTTGTTACTTATTCATTAATAATCTTGCCTTATTATTTTTTCTTTTCTTGTTAATGTTTCTTTGACATTTTTAAAGCACTTTGAGACACATCCTGTGTATGCAAATGTGCTATACACATAAATGTTGCTATTGTAGGGAATTTTAAAGTAAAACATTTCAGTTGTTACATACATTTTTTGATGCATTTTTAATAAAGTTTAAGTCAGAAGTCTCCAATGGTACCATTTTGCTTTTTAAGGACATCATCATTTTACATCATCATTTTGTGCCTTTGTTTGATGTGGTTATCATGAAGCCACTAGGCAGGATAATCAGAAGTGTGAGATGTGTGAAATTATTCCCCCAACAATATAAAGGTCAGTGAAACACTTCCTGGTTGCTCGAGTTTTCAGATTTTTCTTTAAAAACGTAGCTTTTGGTTACAACTTACTTTCATCTTTGACTTTGATCTTTCATTTTGGTTTTGGTGCACATAAATATCTTCTGGCTTTTGACCCTCTCACTACATACTTTCCTACTCGCATTTTTGCCTCATGTCTTGGACTATATTATAAACAACATAACAACATTTTTATCTTAGCTGGTTCTTGCAGCCATTGTTATCACTGAATCCTTAAATAAAACTTCCCTAAGACTGAGACTATATTTACAATCACCACACCCAGTCCAAAAAACCCAATAATAGAAATCTTTATAAAAAATAAAAAACTCAAAAATGTAGACTAAATTTTGTTTAAAAATTAAAAAAGTAAAGAGTGCTGAAAACTCAAGTAGCAGCTAATGCCTCAGCAGAGAAATATAGGAGACTCCTTGCATTTTCATCTTTTGTGTTTGTGCTTTCAGTTTTTGCTTATATTTTTATCTGTTTGTTATTTTTTCCACCTTTTTTTGTTTGCATAGTAATGCGATTGGGTTAAAATTACGAGAAAAACTAAAAATGCAAACTAAGAACAAACAAGGGAGTGGGGGAAAATGATCAAAAATTCTAAACACTATTAAAGAAAGATATAATTCTAACATCAGTCATTTAAGCATCACATACTTAAAGTTTGGTTGCATTATTAGGTTTTATAATATATGTTTCAACAGCATTAAGTTGTAGTTTTCAGCACACAGGTTCCAAAATTAAAAGCTGTTGTCAGACATGCAAGCCCAAGGAGCACTTCACGGGTTCTGAACATGTAGGACCCAAGTGGAAAGGTAAAGCTATAACACAATCCTTAACTTCCTGCTTTTCTTTGCCTTTAGAATGGAGGATGATACCATATATATAAATAGTTTTCCTGTCAAATAATGCAAAGAGTACGCAGCACGTGTTTCGCCCTAATTCTGGGCTCATCAGGCGTACACACTCACTGCACCCCCTCTCGGGAATCGAACCTCGGACGTCAGTTATCTTATATATAAGATAACTCCTGTAGCCACAATAAATGCCTTTATTGAATAGACAAACCAGGGGTGAGCAAGTTCCTTTCTACTGCAGCCACAGCCGCGACACACATAAAAAAATCAATAATAACTCATAAACTTGCAATATTATTTAGGAAAATCGCAACATTTTACTCACCAAAAATTCAGATTATTTGTAAACAAAATCCATCCTCCTCTCTTTCCTCAAAAACAGTTCAATTACTCTGTCGTACGGATTATCCGTGCGCTTCAGTTCCATAAAAAAGTCCATAAAAAAGTCCCCTACTATCGCCATCGAAGCTAATGCTGAAAGTCGAACCTGCCCTGTCGTATTCCTGGCATACGTTTTAATTCGCTTTAGGGCTGAAAATGTACTCTCGACAGAAGCATTGTAGACAGGAATGGTCACCGCCAAATATACCAATGTGAACAGCCGCCCCATACTCTCATTCAGATTTTTCTGATGAAGGAAGTCAAGGAGATCAGTGGGAGATTTTCCTGTAAAAATTACATATACATTACATATACAATACATTACAGTCAGTTCTGTTTTTAGCCAAGACAGATCAAAAACTGCTCCGTGGCTCTTGTGTTAAACTGGAGAAGGCTGCGGGCGTGAATTTTTTCTTGTATTCCCGAAACTTCTGGGGCTCGAGGAGCGTGACAAACATCAGGTTTTCGTGGTCTTGAAATCTGGTCTGTGTCTGGCAAATTATATTGTCCAGAATTCTGCCATGGAGTTGGCCGTAGTGCGTGCGAGGACACTCGGAGCACTTGCGGTGCGTTCAGTGGCCTCGTAGAGTTCCTCATATCAACTTCTATCCAATCAATGGGTCTAAATACAGTGACGTTGCCGTACACCTGCTAGAGGGCCCTACTGACACCAACTCAAAATCTGATTGGTTGAAGCAACAGGTTAGTCAAAGTCAAAGTCAAAGTGAACTTTATTGTCATCTCAACCATATACAAGTATACAGATAGACGAAATTGCGAAGCTCAGGGTCCACAGTGTAACAACATGATGTGCAAATAGTAAATTAAAAATAGAATAAAAATTTTAAAATTTATAATTAAAACACAAACAAACAAGACAAGACATTGTGCAAAGATAGGACAAACAAGTAGCAGCAATATTGATGTGTAAGATATGTAATATAATAAGTAAATAAATAATAAATAATAGATATAGATAATACAGAAATTATCAGTGTATGATAATAGTTGTTTAAGACGTGTGTAAACAATGACAGGTCAGAATGTTTCATAAATCCTTAGAGGTCAGTATGAGATTTTCAGTTCTTTGCAGGATAGTGGTTTTCATGTATAAAAGTTCTGTTTTGTAGAGGAGGTTGAGGCCGTGTGGAAGGTCCCAGGGGGCAGCCTGGTGTTAAGGAGTCTAACAGCTTGGGGGTAAAACTCTCCTGCAGCCTCGCAGATTTGGCTTTGATGCTGCAATATCTTCTCTTGGATGGCAGAAGTGTGAAAAGTCCATGTGAGGGGTGTAAGGGGTCCTGCACAATGCTGCAGGCCTTGCGGACACAGCGTTTGTAAAATATGTCTTGTAGTGAAGGGAGAGGCACCCCAATAATGTTCTCTGCTGTCTTCACTATCCTTTGCAGGCGCTTGCGGTCGGATATGTTGCAGTTGCCATACCAGACAGTGATGCAGCTGGTCAGGACACTCTCTATGATGCCTCTGTAGAACATGGTGAGGATGGAAGGGGAAGGCGTGCTTGATTCAGCCGCCTCAGGAAGTGTAGTCTCTGCTGGGCTTTCTTGATTAGTGATGAGGTGTTATGTGTCCACGTAAGTTCCTCAGTTAAGTGCACACCGAGGAACTTGGTACTCCTAACAATCTCCACATCTAAACCGTTGATGCTGAGCGGGATGTGGGCAGGACGTGATTTTCTGAAGTCCATGATTATCTCTTTTGTTTTGTCGACATTGAGAGATAGATTGTTGTCTTCACACCATGCGGACAGCCATTTCACCTCATCTCTGTATGCTCTTTCATCATCCCTGCTTATCAGTCCCAGCACCGTCGTATCATCCATAAACTTGATGATGTGATTGGTGTTGTGCGTGGCTGTGCAGTCGTGAGTCAGCAGGGTGAAGAGCAGTGGACTAAGCACACAGCCCTGCGGTGCTCCAGTGCTCAGTGTGATGATGCTGGAAGTGTTGTAGCCCATCCGAACTGACTGGGGCCTCTCTGTCAAGAAGTCCAGGATCCAATTGCAGAGGGTGGTGTTTAGGCCCAACCTGCTCAGTTTTACAACCAGCTTTGGAGGGATGATTGTGTTGAAGGCAGAGCTAAAGTCTATGAATAGCATCCTGACATATGTGTCTTTTTATCCAGATGTGTCAGGGAGATGTGAAGGGCAGAGCATATGGCATCCTCAGTTGACCTGTTTGAGCGGTATGCAAACTGAAGAGGGTCAAGGGAGGCAGGAGATTAGTCTTTATGTGTGACATGACTAACCTTTGAAGCACTTCATTATGATTGGTGTGAGTGCAACTGGTCGGTAGTCATTCAGGCATGTCACTGATGACTTCTTTGGCACTGGTATGATGGTGGTCAACTTGAAGCATGTTGGGACTGACGACTGGCTCAGAGATGTGTTGAAGATGTCTGTGAGGACACCAGCCAGTTGACTTGCACATTCTTTGAGCACAAGACCAGGTATGTTGTCAGGTCCTGCAGCCTTCCTTGGATTGACTCTGGATAGAGTCCTCCTCACATCTGTTATGGAGAGACAGAGTGCTTGGTCAGTGGAGGGAGGTGTTGCTTTTCTCGCAGGCTCTTTGTTCTGTGCCTCAAACCGTGCAAAGAAGTTGTTCAGCTCATCTGGAAGGGAGGCATCACCATCACTGCTGTGTGGATTGGGCTTGTAGTTTGTAATTGCCTGAACACCCTGCCACATCGACGTGTGTCTCTGGTGCTGCTGAATTGTTTGTTGATCTTCTGCGCGTATGCCCACTTAGCTCTCCTTATAGCACGAGACAGGTTGGCTCTGGTCACCCTAAGAGGCGGCCTTGTCTCCAGATCTGAAGGCTGCATTTCTGATCTTGAGCAGCTTGTGCACTTCTCTTGTCATCCAGGGCTTTTGGTTGGCTCTAGTGGTAACATCCTTGGTAACAGTAACATCCTCTATGCATTTGGAGATGTAGCCACAGAGTCTGTGTACTCCTCCAGATTGATGGAGTCACCATCCATAGCAGCCTCTCTGAAAATGTCCCAGTCTGTCAATTCGAAGCAGTCTTGGAGAGCTGAAACCGCACCAACCTGCCACACTCTGATGCTCTTGCGGGCTGGTTTAGTGCGCTTCAGCAGGGACTTGTATGCAGGAACCATAAAACGCTGATATGATCTGAACAGCCCAGGTGAGGGTGGGGTAGTGCCTTGTAGGCGTCAGGAGCTCGTGTAAACATTGTCCAGACAGCTTCCCCCTCTAGTTGCAAAGTTCACATTCTGGGAGAATTTTGGGAGAAATGACTTCAAGTTGGCATGATTGAAGTCTCCAGCAATAATGAAAAATGCCTCGGGGTGCGTCGTTTGCAGTTTGCTGATGATCTCGTAGAGTTCTGCTAGCGCCTGGTTAGCATTTGCGCTAGGCGGGAGGTAGACCGCCACCACCATCACGCAACTGTATTCCCTCGGCAGGTAGAAAGGCCGACACCTTACTGATAAAACCTCTATCAGCGGGGAACAGTGTCGTGCAACTGAGGCAGCGTTGTACACCACTCTCTGTTCACATAAACACACAGTCCGCCCCTGCGGGTCTTACGGACAAAGAGGCGTCTCTGTCTGCTCGGAAGATGGTCAGTCCGTCTAGCTGGATTGCCGAGTCTGCAATGTTTTCCTGGAGCCATGTCTCAGTGAAAATAAAGATGCAGCAGTCTCTCATTTCCCACTGCTTGGCCGCTGCAGCTTTATATAATCCAGCTTGTTGTCCAGCGATCGGACGTTCGCAAGCAGAATAGACGGTATCGCAGGTCTGGTGGGGTTAGTTTTTAGCCTTGTGCGAACACCGCCCAGCGTTACCTCGTTTCTGTTTCCGATCTCTGCGCTTGCGTTTTGCCAACTCAGCTTCTCAGGCTGCGAAGTAAGCAAAGGCTGCGGAGCGTCTCAGTCACCTCACTGGGTATTTCGGCGCAGTTTCTTTGGAAATCTAGCAGGATTTGCCGCTCGTAAATGTATGTCTGCGTACTACTATCACTTAAATCTACTTTTCTACTTATACTAGTTAACAAAGACGAACAAAGATTAACACTAAACACTGCGGACTCGGGAGCTCTGTAAGCCGCAGCCTGCACGGGCGCCGCCATACCTTTTTTTTTTTAATCGACATTTATTCTGTGTTAGAGTGCCTGCACAACGGATTGTGAAGGCCTCTCCGCCTGGCAACAAATGATGGCTGAAATGTGATTGGTTAATTGCTTTAATACGAAAATGCATGCCTGGAAGCAGCACAACCATCGGAAAAGCTATGAAATGAAGCGGACAGACTATTTAGAATTATTTAATAATATTCATGGACAAAATATAATTAACATCAGTTTGTGATTCAGATATTTCTACTTATGAATATGCTAAGCACAGTCCTTGACCCACGAATATTTACCTTATATGGGCAGGCACTCAATTACGTGGGAGGCGTGATGACACGACACGCAACTCCGCCTCCCACGGCCATCGAGCTGTAGTCTATTACAGTATATGGATGAAAATAGGTTCCAGTTATGACCATTACGCATAGAATTTCTAAATGAAACCTGCCCAACTTTTGTAACTAAGCTGTAAGGAACGAGCCTGCCAAATTTCAGCTTTCTACCTACACGGGAAGTTGCAGAATTAGTGAGTGAGTGAGTGAGTGAGTGAGTGAGTGAGTGAGTGAGTCAGTCAGTCAGTCAGTCAGTCAGTCAGTGAGGGCTTTGCCTTTTATTAGTATAGATTTTAATCAATGGATTGAACAAATAAACTTGTCAAATAAACATATGTATATCAGGATTTCTACATCATACGTGGCACAGCTGTTAGTGTTCTATCAGGTAATATAATCATGGTTTCATTTAGATAGATGTTAGAAAGAAAACCATAGTATGACTGCATTGTTTTAGTCCATTTGTTTGATTCATCACAGAATAAGCCTCTGTCTATAGAGATTCCCAAAATGCAAGGACTAGAGCAACATAAAGGGGTAGGTATAGTAATGCATAATTCTCGAAAAGAAATAGCTCATTTCAAACAATATCTTTCCGGGATTATTTGGAGTTTAGGAAACTTTGTGAAAGCATTATTCAACTGGCTGTCTTGTTTGTACTGTATATCACTGCTACTGTTTCCAGAAGGAAGTCTTTCTGTTTCAAGAAACAGCTTGAGCAAATTAAATTCTGTATTTCATTAAATAAATTAAGAGAAAATTGGCAAAAGTAAAGTGATTAAGACTTATTAAAGGAACCTAAAGCATTGATAAATGGATTTTTACAGTAATATAATGCTAAATACACATGGCTCAAGAGGACCTGGAGCAGTTCCAGGACATGAGAGTGTATTCATCTTAATACACTCGTCTCTCAAGTAATTAGATCCCTTTCCAATCAAGCTTCTGTAGGACAGAATGAGCAATGTGGGCTAGAAATCTATCACCAGCTGATCTGCAAAAACAATAGGAAACATTTTCATATATTAAATCTTTAAATGGCCTAGGCCAAATTTATACATCTGAGCCTACATTTATATACAAATTGGAATACAAAAAACAATCTCAAAATTTGGTCTACTATAGATTAGTTTCAAGATTAGTAAAACAACAATGGGACATTGAATTTTTATCCTCAGGGCTCCAAAGCTTTAATATAATCATCCTGCTTATATAAGAGATGCCCCTTCAGTCTCATCGTTTAAGTCTGAAGATTCGCTATTTTAGTGCAGCATATCCTGAACACAGATGTTGATTAGAAGTTCATATTGAATTTCTGTTGGTTAATAAATTGCACCAAAATATAATTACAACAATAATTATAAATTGGTACTGTTTCTGTTCTTTTTTCGTCTTCTGGTATCCTGCTGAGGAACTGGTAGCACTGTTGTACTGCCAAGCTGCTTCCAGGGTCCACCAAAAAGGCACCAGTAATATTAGGAACCTTTAAAATCAAAGAATCAATGGCCGCTGGGGGTAATAGCGGAGAAGAGAATGAAATAAAAATGATAGCCATGCTGTGCATTCTGTCTAGGACACACTATCATTATGTGGTTTTGGCCAACTAATTATTTAGCAAAAGTTTGCCTGGAAACGTTACTGGGGCTCTGTTGTACATACAGCAATATACTGTACCTATAACATATAATATATAATATGTTACTGCAACTGCTCTTATTATCAGACATATCACATATTTATCTATCTATCTATCTATCTTTATTTTGCTTACTTTGTAAAAATTGTACTGTGTATTTTGCCTGTAAACTTGTTATGGTCCTGTGAGTCTGTACTAAGTAATGAGAACTATATATAAATAAGGAGTTTTACTCAACATGGAACAATATCCATTAACCGCTTGAAACATTCTAGAGTAAATGGAAAAACAAATTTAGACTATTCTGAGGACAAATGGGGGGACCAGCTTGCTATTACATAGGTGAAACTAATAAACTGCTGTCCCGTTAATCCTCTAGCAAAAGACTTTCTGGACATTATTGACTCCTTTGGTCTCTCTCAACTAGTGAATGGACCAACACATGGACAGGTTCACACACTGGACCTGGTTCTTTCTCGCGGTCTCAGAATCAGTGACTTGGACATTCTGCCTCCCAGCTTTTCTGATCACTCGCCTGTTCTGTTTAATTTGGATTTGGTCTCTGTTGAGCAAGGTAAATCCACCACCACCCGTCCCTCCCGTGTCATTCCCCCCTCTGCTGCTGAAGATTTTGCAGCTGCTTTTTCACCAATCTCCACATCATGTGAATCCACGGATGCTGATGTTTTATTGCAAACTTTCCACACTTCCTGCTGTTCTGTGATGGATGTCGTAGCCCCACTCAAACGGAGACACTCCAAAGTCAAGCATGACCCATGGCTAAACGAACAAACTCGCTCCATCAGGCAAAACTGTAGGTGGCTAGAACGTAAATGGAGGAAAGATGGTCTAACTGTTACCTTCGACTGCATGAGAGACGCGTGGTCCCAATACCAGAGAGCAGTCAGAGGTGCAAGGAACCATTTTTTTGCTGACATCATCTCAAAAAACTCTGGCAATAAACGTGTCTTATACAAAACACTAAATGCTGTCCTCTCTCCAGCCGTAACTGTTTTCTCTTCTGCCTCCACTGCTCTTTGTAATCAGATCCTCACGTTTTTTCTGGATAAGGTCACGAACATTAGATCCCAGATCTCCATTTCTTCTTCTGGCTCTGTTGATTTAGCTGCTCCTGTGCATGGTTCCCTCACCAGCTTTGAACCCATTTCGCTCCCCCATCTGGAAAAAATCGTCGCCTCAATGAAGCCTTCGGGCTCTCCGGACGATGTGGTGCCGTCCAGACTGCTGAAAGATATGTTTCCTGTGATTCAATATGATGTCCTAAAGATCATAACTAGTAGTCTATCCTCGGCTATAGTTCCTCGTGCTTTCAAACACGCAGTTGTACATCCAATTGTGAAAAAACCTGATCTTGACCCTGCCGTTCTTTCCAATCTTCGTCCAATCTCCAAACTACCTTTCTTGTCAAAAATATTAGAAAAAGTAGTTTATGAGCAATTAACTCATCACCTACAGGACCATCAGGTAATGGATCTTTTTCATTTAGGCTTTAGGCCCCAACACAGCACAGAAACCGCGCATTTACGTGTTCTAAATGACGTCCTTTTGGCATTGGACTCAGGACTCCACGTGGTTATGGTTCTTCTCGACTTATCTGCTGCTTTCGACACAATCGACCACGACATCATGATCTCCCGACTCGAATCCTGGGCTGGTGTATCTGGCTTAGCCCTCGACTGGTTCGGGTCATATATCTGCAACAGGACTCTCAGAGTCATGCTAGACAATTTTTCATCTGAATCAGTCCCACTCCCATGTGGGTCCCCAGGGTTCCATTTTAGGGCCACTACTTTTTTCAATCTACATCCTGCCTTTAGGTGCAATTTTTAGAAAACATGCAATTTCATATCACCTATATGCTGACGACTGCCAAATTTATTTCTCCCTCAAGCCAACTGACTCCACCAAACCTCTCCTCGACTGCCTATCTGACATTAAGGACTGGCTGGCTGTAAACTTCCTTCACTTGAACGATTCAAAACCGAGGTCATTGTTTTAGTCCCGACTGCAAACAGGCTCCACCCCTTGGCCTCGTTTCTCTTCCCATTCCAGTAACTTCGTCTGTCTCCAATCTTGGAATCAAAATGGATACGTTCCTGAAAATGGATGCTCAAGTCAACAGCACAGTAAAATCCTGCTTTTTCCATCTAAGGCGAATCGCCAAACTCAAGCCTATTCTGTCTAACCACCTCCTGGAATCAGTAATCCATGCATTCATTACGTCCCGGCTTGACTATTCTAATTCCTGCCTGTCTTTCTAGACTCCAACTGGATCAAAATGCGGCTGCAAGGCTTCTAACTGAAAGTAGCAGAATCCAACACATTTCACCGATTTTAAAAACCCTACACTGGCTGCCGGTTAGATTCAGAAACGATTTTAAGATTCTCCTCCTAACCTATAAGGCATTAAACAGTCTAGCCCCCGCCTATTTGAGTGTCTTGCTCCATTGTCACAATCCCCCTCGTGTTCTTAGATCCGCATATCAGCTGCTCCTAACCATTCCCAAGGCACGTTTTAAAGCTCGTGGTGAAAGGGCTTTCTCCGTCTGTGCACCCAGGCTCTGGAACTCCCTGCCCTTAGTGGTTAGGCAAGCCGCTTTAGTCGCCACATTCAAATCTCGCCTAAAAACGCACTTCTTCACATTGGCTTTTAATTCTTAACCTGTTTCATTTTCCACTTGCCTTTTGCTATTTTCTCTATTTTATTTGGTCCCCTGACCTGTTTTTAGTATCTCTGTTTTAATTCTCTCTTAATGTTTGTTTTTAATATTTTGCTTTTAGTCCTGCTTGTTGTAACTGTACAGCGCTTCGGTCAGTTGTAATGCTGTGTTTTTAAGCGCTCAACAAATAAATATGGTATGGTATGGTAAATTGGGCATTCACTTTGTAAATTTGTATATATTTTCTTTCCACTTTTTCTGGTAAGGGAAACAATAGCAAAAATTTCAGCTGGAAGGCTTACTGATACTTTCTCATGAGTTTCTAGGTAAATATGCAGTCAGTGTGCTATGCCTTGTATACCTCACACAGGAGGCACCCAGAAGCCATTTTAACTACATGCTGTGATAGTACAGGTCCACTCCATGCTCCCTGTTGCATTCAGGGAACCCTCTTGAACCCAACACCTTTGATAGTCATCACTGGAGTGAACCAGGCAGATGAGGACAAATACACAAAGCAAGGGAATGCTGTAAAAGTGCTCTAGTGCTTTTATTAAAAACAATTCAAAAATCAAAACAGGGTCCAAAAATTGGGCATTCCAAAATGTTCAATATATAAATAATACCATAAAACAAAGTGCTGTGGAAGTTACAAACAATCCCATAAATAATCTGTTAAAATGAGGTTAAAACACATCAGGAGATTATCTTTTAAAAATACTAGGCTGGGTGCACTCCTTTTAAAATGTCTGTCTCCTCATCTTATCTTGCCTGATGTTTAAGTCAAGGAGACAGCAAATTGACAGATGCCTACCTTCCTTCTATGGGTCTGGGTCCTTGCCATTCCATGGGTGTAACAAGGTGCCCACTTCAGACCCAAGGCTTAGGTCCCCAAAGGCCTTGGTTCTCACAATGGGGCTCCCCATCTGAGCCTCACCAACTCCCACTGCCTTCCGAGAGTCCTGCGGTGAGCAGCCTGCACCACCTGATCACTCCAGCTCCCAAGTTGCTTAGCTGGAACATTCCTCCACAACAGCTCCCTGAGAGGTGGCCAACCGATCCCTAGATGGACTCTCCTCATAGCTGCCTGCCTCCTGGTTTGCTTTCTCTCCCCCTTTGCTCACATCTCCCTGGCTCTCTCTCCCTTCTTCCTGCCTGCTTCTTTCTTTTAACCTCACTCTGATGTCCTTTTCTACCTCTTTCCGCTGATCCTTGCACTTCTTTTTTATGTGCTGTGAAGCAGTTGCAAGTATGATCACCTGAATGCCGACCTAGGCTATTAATGAGACAATCAGACCCTCTGTGCATGCCAGCAAGGCAACGCATGGTTGACTGACCCCCTCAACCAGCCAGCAATCAGACGATTGCTTGCATCTGCTCCACTTCCGAATGCGAGGGTGTCCAATATTTATTTATTTAAAATTGCCACTTTTTTCTGTGATGCGGACCTGCTATACCACACATGCTTAAACCACATCAACTGGCTCAACTCAATCTGGAGAGGTAATGGTTTTACTTCAAAGCCCTACAATATTGTCAAGCTCCACAGTTTATGGGCAGCACAGTGGCACAGCTGATGCCTTAGAGTACGGAGACCTGGGTTCGCTTCCCAGGTCCTCCCTGCATGGAGTTTGCATGTTCTCCCCGTGTCTGCGTGGGTTTCCTCCGGGTGCTCCAGTTTCCTCTCACAGTTCAAAGCCATGCAGATTAGGCGCATTGGTGATTCTAAATTGTCCCTAGTATGGTGTGTGGGTATGTGTGTGGTCTGGTGCCCTGCCTGGGGTTTGTTCCTGCCTTGCGCCCTGTGCTGGCTGGGACTGGCTCCAGCAGACCCCCATGACTCTGTGTTAGGATATAGTGGGTTGAAAAATGTCTGAATGACTGACTCCTCTGTTTATCACACAGACTGAGCAGAGTAAAATGGTGCAGGAATCTCATTTGAAAAGTCAGTGGCAAATCTAGATCATAATTTACCACCACAATCCATAACAGTCCATCTCATGATCACCTGTTCCCTAACTCTTGAATAAGACTCTTGGTTAGTGGAACAACAAACATTACTTAGAAGTGAGGAAATCAGTGACAGTTTTTAAGGAATAGGCCTTTAAAGGCTAATTGACAACTCAGAGGTGTTGGGACATCAGGATTTGCTACAGGGAATTCAAAATAAAATTTACAGAATTTGAAGAAGGATTTATCTTGCTCCTGCTTTGTTTCAGTGTTTCCCTAGAATTAGTGTTGCTGGGCCAGAAGTGAAACTCAAATAATAAACATGCCTGGGAAAAAAACATTAAAACATGTGTATTGAATAGCAGCAAAATACTGCGCTGCAAACGTTACAGCAACAGCAATTATTCCTAAAACACCTGCCCCCGATTTCTTCAGTCCTTGCATTTTAAACCACCACCAGGATTTCAGGGAGAGAGTGAGAGATACTGAACAAAAGGCTTGATACGGAGAAAAAATAAAATGGTAAAATTGCTGTTATCCACTCAGAAGCTCAGTAGCATAAGGTAATTTAAGTTTAATAATTATTTTTCACTTTTTAATTACCGCTGCAACAATAGAGACAGAGAGACACACACATAGATCACGTCAGTAATTGAGCGTCACATGTTTGAGAAGTGCCTTTGTATGCTATGACATCTTTCTATCATCTCTATATATATAAAATCCAATGTCTGTCTGTCTATCGGTAAGGAGGTCCGCTTTTCACAAGAGAACTACTTAATGGATTTTGATCGTTTTTTTCTATAATTTGCTTGAACATTCCAGTTGATTTTGCAACCTCTCTCATTATGCAAAGTATTATAAATCACTTTTGGTACCGAGAGATGCAGTGGGCCGATGGGAGAGGGGTAGGGCCCTCCTTACTCACGTGCCAGCTTTGGGGCATACATCTGTTTAGCTAGCAAACAAGAGAACTACTTAACGGATTTAGATCAGGCTTTTTTCTATAATTTGCTTAAACATTCCGGTCGATTTTGCGACTTCTCTCATTGTGCTAAGAATCATAGTTCGCTTGCAGGAGTAATATATTCGCACTAGTCCGAGACAGAGGCTGCAGGCTGAGGGGAGGGGGAAGTGTGACGTCAAAAGTAGGGAGCCGGGCAGAGCACTACCCACTTGTCCTGTTTCACTTCTAAGCAGGCGAAGCCGTGGGAGACAACTAGTTTTAGATAAACATTGTGGTCTGTGGATATACAACGTGTTAAAACACTGCAGCTATTTTGTCATGGCATGTTTACATTTCTAATTAGACACTAATGTTAAATTTCTTCAGTTGTTCACTTTGGTGTGTAGTCAGATGGATTTTGTTGGTGTTTTGAGTGCTGAAATCTGCATCTCCTGTGGATCTTTGATATTAGCTGTCATGATGGCAGTCAATTTGACAAAGTGTAACACGTTACATTGAATCAATGTATCAATCTACACTACACAGTAAAAGTGATCCCAGCACACAGTTGACTCCTTACAATAATAACTTTGAATCCAGATCCAACATGGAAGTCTCAACACTCAAAAGAATTTTTTAGGAGAAGTTTGAAGGAAAGGGAAGAAAGGGGCTTTTTCTTTGTTAATAGTTATGGGCATCCAGGAGGAAACTGAGACAGGCTGGGTCAGCTGCACTAGACTGCAGATTAATGTAAATTAAAGGGTTAAATGAGTTGTAATTCTTTAACCAGGGAAATAGTTATTAAACCAAATTTTGAATTGAGTTTGAATTGAGCAAATGGCAAAATAAAGAGCAATTTACTATGAAACATCACAAAACAGATGTATGTGTGAACAAGTTGTGTCAATTGGATTTTAAAAATGGTAACAATGATGACATTACTGACAAAAACTAAAAATAAAATAAGTAAAAATGAGACAGAATTACGTAGATCTAGACATACTGCACGGCTGAACAAATGGGGTAAAACTGCTTAAAACCTGATTCTTTTGGTCTATTATTCATTGTAGAAAGAGGTTCCACAATTACAGTATTCCTTTTTTTACTATACTGTACATAATACAGTAAGTTCCTTACTGGCTCAGTGAACAACTGTGCTGTTTCTCACAATCCTATGAATCTGAGTTTGTGCTTTTTTACCTCACCTCTAGGTTTTTTTGTAAAAGAAATGTACAAATTAGCAAATTTGGTGGGTATGAATGAGTTTGGAAGCATTTCACCTCACTTCTCATTTTGTCCATGTTTATTATTACAAATTTCCTTTACAAAGTATTAAAAACTGTTTGTATTAGTTAATTCTGTTTTTGAGTTCTTGTCTCATTTTTTTCTTTAGTTTTCATCGCTTAGTTATGCCTATCCTCCCAGTTATGAAATTTTGGTACACTCTCTAGCGTTGCATCACAGTAGTGTGACCAAAAATAATAATAATTCTAAGTTATACAGACAAAATTAAGGCATAATTGGATTCCTCATATTTCAAAATCAAAATAAAGATTTAGAACAGATTAAAAAAAAAATTGTTGAGTCCAAAATAAATTAAACAAAAGCTTAACTAACAGTTGCAACGGTCAGGTCACATGTTCTGACCTTGGGCCTCATGTATAATGCCGTGTGTAGAATTCACACTAAAACATGGAGTACGGACTAAAACAGAAATGTGTGTACGCATAAAAAAATCAGATGCATAAAAAAGTTTCATGCACTTCCCCTTTATAAAACCCACATAATGTGATTTTTAACAAACATGCATATGTCTACAGCCCCATCCCAACTCCTCAGAGAATTTCACATATTTGAATATGCAAATCAATATCAATAGCCCCTTCCATTCAGTGTTTTGTTAAAAGACAATAGTAAAATCACATATAAAAAAGAAGAATTTAAAAAAAGAAATGGTCAGATGTCATGCTTTTAACATGAAAAGGTGAGTGTCTGACTGTTATATGGAAGCGTATTAAGGCCATAGAGAAGAAAAAATAGGGACACGGTGAAGCAAAAAAGGTCTATGTTGATATTAAAGTCGAAATGTCAACTTTAATCTTGAAATTTCCACTTTAATCTTGTAGTTTATTTTGTCATTAAAGTAGAACATTGTAAAGTTCATCTTAATATCAATGTTCAATTTACTAGAGTTTCTCAGATCACATCGTAACTAAAGTAGCATGTTAAATGCTACGTATTATTTGTGTTCCCTGACCCAATCGTTAATAGTTTTGTGCTTCTTTAATGGGTTTTCTTTTACACCGATAGTAGCGTGCAGGCAGTGATCAACACACAGAATACATTACATTCATTATATTACAGCTCTCTGGACATTTTAGAATACTAAAATTTACACATGATATCATTTTCATGAAGAAATGCATTAAAGCATGTACTAAACCTTTGGGGGCACAGTGGTGTAGCAGTAGCAATCAGCTGGCACTCCATTCAGGGATTGCTCCCTCCTCCCACATGATGCCTGCTGTGATGCGCATGACCCTGGATGGAATAATTTATTGTAGTAGTACTCCGTCTGTCAAAAGTACCAATCTCCAATTCTTGTCTTTCTATTTTCTTTGTCCACGTAACCAATTGCCATATAATAAGCATTTGTAATAAATGATAAAACAACAGCAAGCTTACAACACTGATTCTTCAGAACTTTTAAAGAACACTGAAAAATCTTAATAATACATGTTTAATTATTCCATCCATCCATGGTTGCGCCAGTCCCAGCAATCATAGAAAGCAAGGCAGGAACAATCCCTGGTCGAGGAGCCAGCTCATTATTACCGCTGCGACACCGTGCCCCCACATGTTTAATTATTAACAGTATACGTTATTTAAATTAAGTTAATAATTTACTGGTAAAATGTAATATGCATAATTTAATGCATTTTATCATAAAAATTATATCAAGTATACATCCTGATATTCTAACAGCACACAGCTCCAACAGGATAGCTCTTGGAAATTTAAATTGACTTAGAAGCCAGTCATAATCATTTCTAAATACACGCTGTCTTCTGTTGAATTTCCTTATTACCATTATATGGTACAATGAGATTCAAAGTGCAACTCCTCTATAAACTTATTTTCCTATAGAATGATAAAGATAATAATAATATAATAAAAAAAAATTGAAATATACAATATGAAAGCGTAAGTACAATATACATTGTCACACATGTGTGCTTGGGGAGTAACCTAAAGGCTTGTGAGTGAGGTAAGTGTAATTTGCTGCCGAGACATAAGAGGGTAATGTCGAAATAACACTCTCTCTTCTCCTCCATTAACTCGCAGAAAGGAAGATTGACAACTCTTCCACTCTGATGTCACTTCCTAGGTCAGACTACCTGGAAATTACTCCATCGTGGACAGACCAGCTGAGATTTAATGATGTCTCGTCACTGCACTTTACCGTGCATTTTATTTTACCCATTTTGCATTTTGCAATATACAGGGTTTGCCTTCAGGTGCTCCAGGCCCTTTATCTTGTTCCTTTTCTCTCTTTACAGTGGCATAGTCAGCAGGATTACTGAGGGGAAATCTGAATCATGAGTGAGGCAGAGGATGATGGCGGAGCTGCAACCATTAAAAGTCTAGGTGGGGCAACAACAGATGCAAATCGCCGAAGCAGTGGTACATGAACAAGCTCACACAGCTCTCCAACGGGACTTGGGGATGGGACAGTCCCGGGTACTTCTACCCTTACACCAAGATAATGATATTGAAACTTAGTTTTTAGTTTTCAAGCATATTGCCATGCATCATCACTGGGACCAGGCAGATTGGGCACACATATTAACACCTTTCCTGTGGGTACCAGTGCAATGCTCCTATTAGTATCTTGACAAGAGGTAGACAGTGACTATGAGAAACTCAAGGCCAAGGTGTTGTTGAGATATGGCATCACTCTGGACTAGTAGGCTAGGGTTTGTCATGAGTGGACCTTCGACCCCAAAAAACCTCCACGTGCCCAGGCCTGTGAAACTTGGAGCCTTGTGCTTTGATGGTTAAAACTGGAAACCTACTCTTCAAAAGATTTCATGGAATAGGTCACCTGTGATTACCTCATACAAGCCATGCCAGAATATCTCGGACATCCAGTCTGGAGACAAGAATATAAATCAATGGAAGCCTTGATCTCAGCTCTTGAGTGACACCGCACTGCTTCTGAAGTTGAGAGAATAGAAAACAAGTCACAGCAGGGACGAGTTGCTACAGCAGAACCCACTTGGCACAATACTGACCGTAAGATGTGCCTGAGGGAAAAGCTGCACACACCAACGCACTGTTACAAGTGTGGAGAATTTCGCCACATCTTTCCTAGCTATCTACATCTCGGCAAGCCCATGGACTGCATTTGGGCCAAAGGAGAGAGATGTTTTTGTTTTGTGCACCCTCTGTTTTTCCCAACAGATGAGGTGGTGGTTGTAAATGGGTTTAAAGGTGTCAGCGCTTATTGATTCCAGCAGCAACATCTCTATTGTAGCTCGTCGATACACACTACCATGACAATGGCAGTCCAGATCGACCAGTCTGAGCTTTATCCATGGGGAAACTCAATGGTATTAGCCAGATTTTCATCTCAGGAAGTCTGTTATGGCGCTCATTCCCACTACCCACTCCATATTGTTGGTCCATTGGCACAGCCCTTACGAGATTAAAGAAAGGAAGGGTTTTGTCAAGTATTTTGTGAAAAAACACAATAGGCAGCCAACAGAGCAAGTGTATCATGTGCAATTATTGAATTATTCTTTGTGAGTTGCGGTAATCAAATCTCAAAGACACATGATATCCGATATGGTGTTCCACAAGGCTCTATCCTGGGTCCGCTGCTTTTCTCAATCTATATGCTTCCGTTAGGTCAGATTATCTCAGGTTACAACGTGAGTTACCACAGCAATGCTGATGACACGCAGCTGTACTTATCACAGCTGATGACTCTGACTCTGACTCTTTCGATACACTAACACAATGTCTTACTGGTATTTCTGAATGGATGAATAATAATTTTCTCAAACTAAATAAAGAGAAAACTGAAATTTTAGTGATTGGCAATAATGGATATAATGAGGTTATTAGAAATAAACTTGATGCATTATGACTAAAAGTCAAGATGGAGGTAAAAAACTTAGGGGTAACGGTTGACTGTAACCTGAATTTTAAATCGCATATTAATCAGATCACTAGGACAGCATTTCTTCGCTTAAGAAACATAGCAAAAGTTAGACCTCTTATATCATTGAAAGATGCTGAGAAATTAATTCACGCTTTTGTTTTCAGTAGACTAGATTACTGTAACGCACTCCTCTCAGGACTACCCAAAAAAGACATAAATCACTTGCAACGAGTGCAGAATGCAGCTGCTAGAATCCTAACTAGGAAAAGAAAATCCGAACACATTTCTCCAGTTTTGATGTTACTACACTGGTTGCCTGTGTCATTCAGGATTGACTTTAAAATACTGCTTATGGTTTATAAAGCCTTAAATAATATCGCTCCATCTTATACATCGGAATGCCTAACACGTTATATTCCAAATCGTAACCTTAGATCTTCAAATGAGTGTCTCCTTATAATTCCAAAAGCTAAACTTAAAAGAAGTGGTGAGGCGGCCTTCTGCTGTTATGCACCTAAAATTTGGAATAGCCTGCCAATAGGAATTCGCCAGGCAATTACAGTAGAGCACTTTAAAACACTGCTGAAAACACATTACTTTAACATGGCCTTTTTATAACTTCACTTTAACTTAATACTGATACTCTGTATGTTCAATTCATCATAACTACTATTCACAGTGGCTCCAAAATCTGTACTGACCCCTACTCTCTCTTCTGTGTCTTTTTACGGTTTCTTTGTGGTGGCGGCCTATGCCACCACCACCTACTCAAAGCATCATGATGCACCAACATTGATGGACTGAAAGCCAGAAGTCTACATGACCATCATCATCAGGTCCTTCCATGAAAACCCTAAATACAAAGAGGACTGTTTGATTTATGTTAGGTAGATTGCACAGAGGGGACTGGGCGGTCTCTTGGTCTGGAACCCCTACAGATTTTATTTTTTTTCTCCAGCTTTTGGAGTTTTTGTTTTGTTTTTTCTGTCCAACATGGCCATCGGACCTTACTCTTATTCTATGTTAATTAATGTTGACTTATGTTTATTTTTTATTGTGTCTTCTATTTTTCTATTCATGTAAAGCACTTTGAGCTACATTTTTTTGCATGAAAATGTGCTATATAAATAAATGTTGATTGATTGATTGATTGAAACCATGGAGGGAGAGGGAGCCTGACCCTTGTTCCTCCCAGCCTTGCTCCTTCTTCGCACTCATCAACTTAATGTCGGTGATAATGTGACACCCTGGCAATAACGAGAGCTCGAAGCAGTTATCTCATCACTCTTTGATGTTGTGAATGAATGGCCCAGAAGTATCACTCTCATTGAGCACAAGATTGTGACGGAACCAGGAGTTGTTGTCAGAAAACGCCCATATCGCCTCTTGGAAGACAAACATGCAGATGTCGAACTTGAGGTCAGAAAAATGCTTGATCTTGGTGTTATTGAGGTTATTAACGTTATTGAGTTTTAGCCGTTGGTCTTGCCCCATCGTTTTTGGTCTCAAAGCTAGATGGGAGCTGGTGCTTTTGCAATAACTTCCATTGACTAAATCAAGTCTCCTAATTTGATGATGATCCCATGCCATTAGTGGACAAACTCCTTGAGCAACTGGGAAGGGCACAATACATTACTAAAGTGTATTGGCAAACTGCTTCAATGGCATCCGCATAGGAAAAAAATGTGTTTAGTACCCTGAGTGGTCATTGGCAGTATACAGTGCTCCCATTTGGTTTGCATGGTGCACCCGCCATGTTCCAGCATCTGATGGATAGACTGCTCCATCCCCACCAGACCTACAGCACCGCCTACCTGGATGACATCATCATTTGTTCCGGCACATGGGAGGATCATATGCATAAGTGCGGTGTTGCTGACACTTAATGAACCCAGCCTAAGAATTAATGAGATAAAATGTTTTTTGGTTTAACTGAGGCAAAATATTTGAGCTGCTTTGTGGGTGGAGGCACTGTACATCCCCAGTGTTCCAAAGTTAATGCCATACTTAATTGTTCCTCTCCGAAAACCAAGAGGTAAATCCATGCTTTTTTATGTTTAGCGGGTTATTATCACCAGTTCCTACCCCAGTTGTCCGAAAGGGCTGCCAATTTAACAAGGAAAGGGGTCCCTAATTCGGTGGTGTAGGATGAAAAGTCAGAAGCTGCATTTTGTGACTTAAAAAGGTCCTTATTTCTACATCTGTTTGATAACACCTGATTTTTTGGTACCTTTAATTTTTTAGACAGATGCTTTGGACACAGATTTGGGTGCCGTGTTGAGCCAAAGCATCTATGGTGTTGAACATCATATTATGTACCTAAGATGCAGTGCAAAAGGTTCATAAAGTGGCTTAGGTTGTGCAATATTACAGCTGCAGTGCTAGTTTACAGTAAGGTAATTATAATTATAAGTACAAACAGTTCTAACGGAGCACTTAATGGACTGATTGAGTGTGTTTGTAGCTCTTGCGATGAAACTGTTTCTGATCCTTGAGGTCCATGCAGGAAAGGCTCTGAAGCACTTGCCAGATGAGAGAAGTTCAAATAGACTGTGCGCAAGGCTGAGTGGAATCTGTGCTATAAATATCCTCTAGGGCTGGAAGCTGTATCCTGATAATCCTCTGCACCCTTGACAAAACGTGTGCAGCTGTAATACCACAAACACATATTAAAAACAGGTTAAAATATTGTCAATGGTGCACTAAGAATAACAATGCTAAAGCTGTGGTATTTGGAATATTTTGGCTATTCCATGCACCTTTGTATTGTTACAAAATGACTACAATCAAGTACCTTAAATTTGTTAACGATATTCAATTAATTTAAGTGTATTTGATGCAGCCCGTATCAGGGATGCAAATTTAAAAAAGAAAGACCACAGAAACAGTAGTACTGATTTGATGCTGGAAGCCACCCATTTGCAAAACCGAGCAGAAACGTGCATACTCATAGTCTGAAGCTGCCATGAAAATGTTTGTGGCTTTACACCAAGTTTAGTTTTTATACATCTCAAAGAGAGCGTGGAAGCGGGAGTATGTGACATTTTTGTGCATATACACCATTTATAAATTAGGCCAATCCTGTTTTCGCTAGCAGTAGTAGAAAAAAACCCAACCAAAACGGTGGCAACTATAGAAAAGAAGATAGTGGTGCTTTAAGACATGAAATACTAATAACACCATCAGAATTTTTAAAACCAACAAAATAATAACAGATAGGGAATTTTTTTAAAAAGGCACAAAATCATGAAAGAAGCAGAAAATCATAACCGAAAGACTCATATATAGACTCACTAACATTATGGCGTTTAAAAAATTGGTTCTTCCAAAATGGCTAATATGAAATCACTTCTTTGATCCATTAGTCTTTTGTTATAATGACATTTTAAGGGCAATATTGTGTACAAACAATATCAACAACCCATCTTAATCCATATGCAAAAAAAATTAATAAAAATATTACATATTTCATAATGCTACAATTAACACCACAGACCTCTCCATACTCAGAATGCGTTAGTATGCTATAGTCAGTCAAAAGGAATAAATCCAGCTTCTTTTAATTAAGGAAAGTAAGCAGTAGGTAAAAAAATACTAGTAGGAATAAAAAGTTCAAGTACTGGAAAAAAAAATGTTTAGGGAAAAGTTTACCTCCAGATATGAATAAGGCATGGTCTATTACAATTATTTGAAAAAGATGGCAAGGAGTATTCAAATATTTTTTCTCCTCAATTTTAGGAAACTACATTTTAAGCTCCTTTAGCATACATAGTTTGCAATAGAAAAGTACAAAACATAATGCATTGTTACTCAGATAGAAGAAAATAACCCAAGACACAAAAACTGACAACTAGTGTTATCGTATACACATACACTCATTCCAAGGGAATGCCAGACTTCTTTATTCACTTATGTGGTTCAGAATAAACAAAAACTAACAACAATATCAATATGCTACCATGTAATACACATAGGTTAATGTATAATGCTTCATGAAATGCTTCATGAAATTAAAAAGAGCCTTTATCATTATTATACCTAACGAAAATAAGTGGCCAAAGGTGAAACTCAAACATATAATAGTCTAATTTAGGGGAATACAAATAGGAAGAAGTTTTACGGGATGTAAGTGTAAATAATCAAATTAAAAAACAGAAAATAAACCCTGAAAACCCCATGGGGCCATTCTAGCACAGGTTACTTTACCCTTGTAATTCATCCATACATATACTGTAAGTATCATAAAAGACAGATGGAAAATTACTTTTTGCCTGGCTGGATGTTTTTAAAGGATTGACCAGCAGATCACAGAAGCCAGGAGCAATTCCATCCTCCATACCACAGGTGGCAGTGGTCCTCCTGAGGTGTCGCAGTTTGGACACCTGCAGGGGTACATGGGAGTTAGAATTCAGAAGTGCAGCTCTGTAGGGGTTCCCTGGGTGACATTACAGGGTACTGTTGAGGGAGAACCTCCCTGGTTCCCACATGACTCAGAAGTGCTTCCATGAGGACACACTTTCGCGCCAAAAGCATTTTCAAGTCCAGCTTTGAATGAGCTTGCTGCCTCAACTTGAATGAGTTGTGAACAGGAGGGACGAAGGGAGAGAAAGAAGATACACTTATTTGTATTTGTGGCTGGTTCCTTGTAAATGTTTAGTGATTCATATTTTGTGAAATAAAATCCTTTATTTGAACCCAGGACTGTGCTAGGTGATATTGTGTTTGAGGTTTGGTGCTCAGTGGTGCCCCCATGTGTACACAATGTATATACACAACATATTTATCAGTATATGTAGATTTCTCTGGTCTCATTTTCTCCCAACTAGTGAGCCCTAATTCACTTTCTGATTCTATACTCAGTGAAGCCCTGGGACAATCTCTGGTGTAAGTTCTGGGCTCTGAAGTTAGTTAGTTCTGATACGAGGGGCTGGTTAATCACAGCATCTTCTGTTGGTTCCCAATATTAATCTAGTATTTCTGTTTTATAACATCATTTATTTCAATATGCGAGTCTTTGGTTGTTTTCAAAATTTGCTAATATCGAAAAAGTCTGAGTTTGTTTTACTTTTTTAATAAATTATTTTTATGCTAAGTGCTTTGTATGATTTCCCTGTCTTAGATCTCTCACAATGTCTGTTATTAGTCACTTAATGATGAGCACAAAACTATGAATAAATGTGAATAAATACCTCTGCTTTAGAACACACTGTTATTTGCAGTAGTGTCTATTGTCTATTACTTCTCATTTGTAAAGAACCATTTGAGAGCAATTAGGAAAAAAGACTATTAACAATAATTCTCAGAATGAAAGTTAAATAGCAATAATCAAAGAAATCTTTACACTATAGGATATGAGAGCAGCATTTTGAATCATCCACTTTCAACAGCAGTTTATCTTATTAAAAAAATCACTTTCAGTGAAATGGGAGAAGAAATGAGGCATTTAATTAAACATGACTAATTGTTAAACAGGTTGGAATGAAAACCATGACTAAGACTATAACTAAGATGAGGAACAATTGTGATAAAGAGATGGAAACTTTTAAATATTTTCAAGTCTACTGGCCTCTGGTCTCATAAGAGGCTAATGGATAACTTGTGGACCAGACAGCTACAGAGAGCTGCCAATTGTACTGGCAATTGCCAATTAGATCATATTAATCTGACTTTCTTTTGTACCTGCCAACCTGTTCACATCTTTTTGATGTTGATATAATGACAGAATGCACCCCTTACTTGCGATTCTCAGATGCCAAAACTGACACGAAATTAATGTTTCACGTTAATTGATAGATTAAGTACTTATCAGTTTCACCTTTGGCAATGCCATTACTTAATCAATCTTTTCTGTAAGTCTGCAACTTTATGTTCCAGAGAAAGCTACATATACTGATAAATGCATTGTGCATATATGTTGTGAAAACAAAGGGGCACCACTGAGCACCAACATGGATTTCGATTCCCAACTGCTGGAATTAACATGTACATTACAAAGAACAGGATACAATTTACTTATAAGCATGCTGAATACAGAACTAAAGTAATTGCTTACATACCAAAATGAAAGGCAGGATGCAAGACAGAAAAACATATAATAAAGAAAGATTCTTAGTATCTTAGCATTTTTCTTGTTAACTGATTTTGTAAGCTTATTTCTTAATGTTTTCTCTTATATACTGTAACTTTTGCATGACATCACAGGTTGACTCTTCTTGCTCAATTGAGTAGCCAAGAGTGAAAGAGGGCTTTACTGTTACTCTGAAATTCACCCAATTTACTCAAAAGCTTTAAAGGACATGACACTTTTTTGGAGGGGGCTGAGAAGTCAGAACAAATACAAAAATTGTATGTAAAAAAAAGTTTTAATCAATTATTTGAGAAAAAATTACTTTTCATCAAATACTTGATAAAAAATTACATGTAGGAAGAAGTGAATTGCATTTGTATTCGGGTACTCAATAATTCATTATTATTGTTTTTTTCTTTTTTTGTTGGTGAGAGAGCAATGTAAATAGATGGGTGTTATGTATGACTTGCTTGGTGCTAGCACCATCTAAGATTTCTTACTGTTTAAAGATGTCTTGTATTATAAGCTCTGTTTAGAAACATAGGTACAACCATTGTTATTCGCAGGTTTCAACAAAACTTTGGTTCATTTTTAGTCACAAAATATTTAACATAATTATGGTTTTGAATCTTACTAGTTTTAATGTTATACACTTATCTTACATCACTCTCTCTAGCCCTTGTTATTTATATGCGATATTATAGTCATCAAAGGTCTCATCCGGTCACCTTGTGAAGTTGTCTTTGCTAGCTGTCAGTGCAGGTTAAGATTCAGGATCAGCAGTTACTCCACACACAGATGACTCTGGTCTTATATTCTTACTAGACATTAAGCCCATTAAAATAACGGGTGCTAGAACAGTAGTGCATAAACATTAGTAGGAACAGTCTATATTAAATGGCAAGGGACCTTATATGTGGCTGTAATATGTGTCACTGTATTGTGTGCCTTTAATTTTCTCTCTCAGTAATACTGGTTTGTATTTCTGTAAAATGCCTGTAATTTTGTCTGACAGTAATACAGTGGAACCTCAGTTCACGACCATAATTCGTTCCAAAACTCTGGTTGTAACCCGATTTGGTCGTGAACCGAAGTAATTTCCCCCATAGGATTGTATGTAAATACAATTAATCCGTTCCAGACTGTATGAACTGTATGTAAATATATATTTTTTTTAAGTTTTTAAGCACAAATATAGTTAACTATACCATAGAAAGCACAGCATAATAGTAAACTAAATGTAAAAACATTGAATAACACTAAGAAAACCTTGAACAACAGAGAAAACTAACACTGCAAGAATTTGCGCTATAGCCTTGTGACTCGCTCGCTAAAAACTCTTTTTTTAATGAGTTTTAAGCACAGGGGAAAAAATGAACATTTGAAAAATCTGTAATTTAATAAAAAACCAGGAAAAGTAACATTGCAACAATGCACGCGCGCGCCTCTGTGTCTGTCTGTCGCGTGTGGTGTGTGTGTGTGTGCGTGCGTGCGTGTGTGACTCGTGTGACTTGTGTGTGTGTGTGTGTGTATATATGTATCTGTCTCTCTATCTGCACAGGGAATGCACAGGAAGAGACTGAACACGTGCTGTGTGGCCCCGCGCATGCGCACTTCAACAGAAGACACACACGCACACGGACACTGGACACACACAAGGGTTTTATTAAAGAGGATGAGGATTGTCTGAATACCTTACCACATGCAGTATAGCTTAGCCATGTGTCTGAAGTACTCTTCCATCTGTTTTTTCAAGTTGATCTTTGGAGTTGTGATGCAATCTTTGAGACTGATGTTCAGTGCCTCGTTTTGCTGCTTTACAGGCTTTGAATAAGAAATGAACCTTAATGTTCACCCAGATTTCTAATTAGGCAGTGTCCTTATTTCTCTGGCCATTTTAACATCATTAATACATTTCTTGATACAATCAGATACAAATATTGAATATTCTTTTATATTAGTTTGTGGCTACTTTTTTTAACAAATTCCAGTCACTATAAAATGAAAGTTGCCATACGGTTACTACTCTTACCATTTTAATCATTTTAGGAGTTGTCACTATACTGGAAACGGAAGCAAACAGAAATGGAATGAGTCACCTTGTATATGTACAAGTCAGTAATACATTAAACATATCTTTCATATGTCTTATAATTAATCTGTAGGCATTGCAAGATTTACCTGTCAATCCATCTGCTATACAACCCACATAAACCAATTTATAGGCATATTTTGTCATTCTTACATAATCTGTATACTGTGTGGGACCCAACTATAAGATACAAGTAATCTGACAGTTAACATACATATTTAAACTAGTAGCATTGTACCTGAAAGCTATCACTGCTACCTCATGGTTGCAGCCAGGTTGAAATCGTTACTCAATGGCATCTCTGATTTTCTTCTGGGTATTCTAGTTTTCCTCCCACAACCCCAAAGACATGCATTGTATGTAAACTAGTGATTCAACTGGCTCCAGTGTGAGTAAGTGAGGTTGTGTGCCTACATGTGTACAGTATTAAACTGCCACCTTAACCAGAGCGGTTTTCTGCCTTGTACCCTGTGTTATGGCCCCCCATGACTCTGTATTGGATTAAGTATATTTGAGAATGTATGCATTTTTGAATTTCAAAATTTCCATAACAGACCGTAGACTTCCATTAACAATGGGAAAATAGAAGGTACTTCGTTAGTTAAATAACCTAGAAAATCAGAACAGAAAGCATATTTTTCTATTCACCTAACATTTCAAAATATTGTCAAGCTGATATTGTAGTACAGACATCCAATGTATGTCTTTATGAATTAAAATATGACTTTATGTAAATGAAATATTAAATTTATGGAGTCAATGCAATGCAGTCATATACAGGTATAGAAGGTAAACTTAAAATGAATGGGGTGAAGTTTCCATATATACGTTAAGATTTTCATATATAAAACCACCTACTAGGAAAATGAGCCTGGACTTTTCTAATGAGTTTGCACGCAGTTTGTGTGGGGAACTTTCAGATTTGGGTATGACTGCCGATCCTAATGTGATGTGGGAGACAAGACCCTGAAGGTTGCTGAGGGTTGTGTTGGTGTTACTGGTGTTCCCAGAAGGAGGCGTTTTATCTCGCAGGGCAGCCTGGATATCATCAAGGAGTCACAGCGCACGGCTCAATGGCAACTCTGGTCTGTACCAGGAACTGAGAGGGATGGCTGCGAAGGGCTCTGAGGGTAGATAAAAGAGGCATTTGTTTGAGGAATCTGTGAGCAAGTGACACACCATCTGTGGTCGAACGACCCACATCCTGCTTACAGAGGAATCAAAGCATTACGCACATCGGAATCTGTTCCTCGCAGAGTCGCAGTCAGGGCAGCTGATGGAACGGTCCTTACGGAAGACACTGCAGTTGTGACCCACTGGGCTGGCTACTTTGAGCAGTTGTTTAAAGCTGATCCTCCAGCTAGGACGTTGGATATCTCTGGGTCCAAGTTTCTTGAGGCTGATCTTCCAATTAGCTGTGAACCACCCAATCTCACTGAGATTGCACAGGTGGTGAACCAGCTGAGTGAGGGAAGGGCTGCAGGGCCCTGTGGTATCTGGGGTGAACTTCTCCAGGCTGGTGGTAAGGCTGTCCTCCTGGCATTGCAAGCAATCTCTGCTTCCTTTTGGGAGACTGGCATCATCCCCCAACTGACTGGAAAGTGGGACTTGTCATCCCTATCTGGAAAGGGAAGGGTGATTGCCTGGATTGCAGCAACTACAAGGGGATAACACTGCTCTCAGTGCCGGGTAAGGTCCTTGCCAGGGTCATCCTCAAAAGGATCCGTGATCACTTGCTAAACTAAGCCAAAGAAGTCTATCATCAACTGCATCCTGGCACTGAGGGATCTCATAGAGCGCAAACGCGAATATCAGCAGAGTTTCTTTGCAGCCTGTCAATTTTCGCAAAGTGTTCAACTCAGTTGATCGAGCTGCCCTGTGGGACATCCTGAGGGTTCGTGGGATCCCCTTTAAGTTGCTGGATATCATGACTGGCCTATACAGTGGTACTGCAAGTGCTGTGCAGAGTGGAGGCAGGACCTCTGTGTTTTTCCCAGTTGAATCTGGAGTTCATGAGGGGCGTGTTCTCA
The DNA here is from genome assembly GCF_016835505.1 of Polypterus senegalus. Taxonomy (NCBI): domain Eukaryota; kingdom Metazoa; phylum Chordata; class Cladistia; order Polypteriformes; family Polypteridae; genus Polypterus; species Polypterus senegalus. Next base: position 176,965,754 of record NC_053156.1, on the reverse strand, counting down.
CTCCTACTCTGTTCAATACTTGTATGGACTGGGTGTTGGGCAAAGTCATGGGGTCCAGCAGCTGTGGAGCATCTGTTGGTGAAGAAAGATTCATGGATCTTGACTTTGCGGACGATGCTGTGATCTTCGCGGAGTCAATGGAGGCTCTGATCAGGGCGCTCAAGAGACTGAGTGAGGAGTCTGAGTGTCTGGGCTTGCGAGTTTCCTAGATAAAAACCAAGATCCAGGCCTTTAATGACATCTTGGACACAGCCATCAGCAGTGTTTCTGTTTGCGGAGAGAGTGTTGACCTTGTTGAGAGGTTTACTTACCTTGGCAGTGACATTCATGTTTCTGGTGACTCTTCCTGTGAAGTCAGTAGACGGATTGGGGGAGCATGGGGGGGTCATGAGGTCGCTGGAAAGGGGTGTGTGGCGCTCCCGATATCTATGCAAAAAGACGAAGGTCCAAGTCTTTAGAGCCCTGGTGCTTCCCGTCTTGCTAGATGGTTGTGAGACATCGACGCTATCCAGTGACCTGAGACGAAGACTGGACTCCTTTGGTACTGTGTCTCTAAACTTCGTCTGTCCATAGCGCAATAATGTTTAGGATATTTTTTTAAATGAAATCGCAGATAAGGTTTCCTTCTGATGTCCCTTACAAGAAGGCCATATCTATGTCAGCCTGTAGGTCCCTTGCAATAATATAGTGGATTTTGCTTTGCCTACCAGTACAGTAAACAAGCTGTTCTGTCTGTCAGATATCTTGGTCTTCAAGATCCTGTACTGCCTTTCATGGTTCCCCTTTCTTATGACATGTTGGACCCTGGAAGTAACTGGAATGACTATGTCTTTTTACAGCCTTTCACTGCTTTGGAGGCACTAATTAGCTTACTTTTCAAGTTTTGTACAATGTGTGCAGTTAAACAATTTGTTAGGCTCTGGAATTGTTATCAGCTGATAATTCCTAATGGCAATTCTTGTCCAGACTAACACCTACCAAGCTAAGCCAGACCACCAGGCTATTAACCTAAAACATTTCCGAGACCTTACAACTGAAAGGGTACCCAAACATTAGCAAATACCATATTTACTCTTTTTTTTATATTTCCTTTAGTTTATAATGTAACTGTATATTAACATTTTCCTAAAAATCACATTATTTTGGTTTGTTTACTGTTGAAGGTGTCTTTGTTAATTTTTACTTCAAATGTCAACAAACTATGTAATTTGGTAATCCAAACTTTTGTAAGGAACTGCAGGCATCATCTTCAATCCATACCAGAGCTTTAAAAAGAAAGCATCAATGGAAAATCAAAGGCAGTTTGGAGTTTGGACTTTTCAAATCGATTTTCATGAAATGAATGGAAGTCAGCTCTTAAGAAAAAGGCACACTTATTCAGTTCAAGTAAAGCCTGATCTAACATAGCTTAGAATTGTAGATCACACATATTTCTCAGCTCAGAATACTTAGTGTATCTTGATGAAGAGTGTGATTGTAAGCAATGTCATCTTACATCTATGCCACTAGGTTACAGGAGTGGGGAATGCTTAATAATCAGATTATATTGGAATAAAATCCTGGATTCATAAAAATCCATAATTCTATAAAGGCTCCGTTTGGACTAATAACAAATGGGACGCTAATGTTAAATGAGCAGTCTACTCTGGTAACCTACACTACTTTGTTGCTAGCATGCTATTTTATCTCACTCAGCTAGAAGCAGCTTAGTCCACACACCATAACACTATGAGGGAAGGATGTCGTACTTTCATTAAAAGTAATTAAAAAGATTAAGTCAACTTTAAGGGGCGATTTTCAAAAAATGATTTAGAATCCGATAGACATTCATTAAATATTGTTCAAGTGAATCACTCTGAACTATTCACAATCTTAGACTGATTACGCCATATTAAATTATTTCCTTTCTCAGCTCTCTTTATGGCTAGGGGAGAAGGTGCATAAACTGATTTGATCAAGATGGATTAACATATGAATTACTGATACAAAAGCTTACTGTAATGTAATCACTAAATCAGTAAGATAAATTAAAACAACAACCACCTTTATTTATATAGCACATTTTCTACAAATAATGTAGCTCAATGTGCGTTACATGATGAAGAAAAGAGAAATAAAAGACAAAGTAAGAATTAAAATAAGACAACACTAATTAACAGAATAAGAGTAAGGTCTGATGGCCAGGGAGGACAGAAAAAACAAACTCCAGAAGGCTGGAGAGAAAAAAAAAAATCTGCAGGGGTTCCAGACCATAAGACCACCCAGCCCCCTCTGGGCATTCTACCTAACATAAATGAAACAGTCCTCTTTGTATTTAGGGTTCTCATGGAAGGACTTGATGATGATGGTCATGTAGACTACTGGGTTTTAATCCATCAATGTAGGAACATCATGGTGCTTTGATTAGGTGGTGGTGGCGCAGGTCGCCACCACAGAAAACCTGGAAAAGAAACAGAAGGGAGAATATGGCTTAGTACGGATTTTAGAGCCACCGTGAATAGCTATGATAATAAATTGAATATACAGAGTATCAGGATTAAATTAAAGTGAAGTTATGAGAAGGCCATGTTAAAGTAATGAGTTTTTAGCAGGTTTTTTTAAAGTGCTCCACTATATTAGCCTGGCGAATTCCTGTTGACAGGCTATTCCAGATTTTAGGTGCATAACAGCAGAAGGCTGGCTCACCACTTCTTTTAAGTTTTGCTCTTGGAATTCTAAGCAGACACTCATTTGAGGATCTAAAGTTACGATTTGGAATATTAGGTGTCAGACATTCCGATATATAAAATGGAGCAAGATTATTTAAGGCTTTGTAAACCATAAGCAGTAGTTTAAAGTCAATTCTGAATGACACAGGTAACCAGTGTAGTGACATCAAAACTGGGGTGATGTGCTCGGATTTTCCTTTCCTAGTTAGGACTCTAGCAGCTACATTCTGCACTAGTTGCAAACGATTTATGTCTTTTTTGGTAGTCCTGAGAGGTGTGTTACAGTAATCTAGACGACTGAAAACAAAAGCGTGAACTAATTTCTCAGCATCTTTCAATGAGGTCTAACTTTTGCTATGTTTCTTAAGCGAAGAAATGCTGCCCTAGTGATCTGATTAATATGCGATTTAAAATTCAGGTTACAGTCAACCGTTACCCCTAAGTTTTTTACCTCCATCTTGACTTTTAGTCATAATGCATCAAATTTATTTCTAATAACCTCATTATATCCATTATTGCCAATCACAAAAATTTCTGTTTACTCTTTATTTAGCTTGAGAAAATTACTATTCATCTATTTAGAAACACAAATAAGACATTGTGTTAGTGAAACAACAGAGTCGGGGTCATCAGGTGCTATTGATAAATACAGCTGCGTGTCATCAGCATAGCTGTGGTAACTCACGTTATGCCCCGAGTTAATCTGACCTAACGGAAGCATGTAGATCGAAAAAGAGAAGCGGACCCAGGATAGAGTCTTGTGGAACACCATATAGAATATCCTGTGTCTTTGCGTTGTAATTACCACAACTAACAACGAATTTTCTACCTGCCAGGTAGGATTCAAACCAATTTGAGACACTGCCAGAAAGGCCCACCCATTGACTAAGGCGATTTCTAAGAATGTGGTGATCAATGGTGTCAAACGCGGCACTCAGATCTTAGAGGATGAGAACAGATAAATGGCCTCTGTCTACATTTACCAGCAAGTAATTTACTACTTTAACGAGTGCAGTTTCTGTACTGTGATTTGTTCTAAAACCTGACTGAAATTTATCAAGGATAGCATGTTTATTAAGGTGGTCATTTAGCTGCATAATGTCTGCCTTCTCTAGAATTTTACTTAAGAAAGGCAGGTTAGAAAATGGGTCTAAAATTTTCAAAAGCAGAAGGGTCAAGATTATTTTTCTTGAGTAGGGGTATAACTACAGCAGTCTTAAGACAGTCTGGGAAGACCCCCATACCTAATGGCGAGTTTACTATGTCAAGAATACTATCAATTAGCACGCCTGATACTTCTTTGAAAAAACTTGTTGGTATTGGGTCAAGGACGCAGGTGGAGGGTCTCAGTTGAGAAATTATTCTATGTACATCAGGTAAATCTATCCTGGTGAAAGAATTCAATTTGTTTATAATGGAGTACTGGGGTTTAGGAGAATCTGCAGTATTGGGGAGATATACTATATTATTTCTAATATTATAAATTTTTTGATTGAAAAATACAGCAATAGCCTCACAGGTTTCACTGGAAGTACTTTGGAGGCATTCCTTTGTGTTGCCTGGGTTTAGCAGACAATCAATCGTAGAGAATAAGATTTTGGGATTACTAGCATTGTTATTTATAATTCTACAGAAATAGCAGCGCCTCTCAAAACCTACGGAAGCGTATTAGGGCCACGGTGAAAAAAAAATACGGACACAGTGAAGAAAAAAAATATCTAAATGTCGAGATTAAAGTCGACATGTTGACTTTATTCTCGACATTTCCACTTTATTCTCGCTATTATTATTTTGTCAGTAGAATGTCGCAAACTAAACATCTTAAAATGAATGTTCAATTTACTAGATTTTCTCAAACCCCTTCATTAATTAATGTAGCACATTAAATGCTTTATATTAAGTGTTCCCCGACCCAGTTGTTAATCTCTATGCGCTTCTTCAACTGACTTCCTCTTGGACTGAGAGGCGCAGACAGCGATCGCCGCACATTGACTTCATGATGTTCCTGCTCTAAGAACATTCAGAATACTAAGAGAAATACTTGATATCTTCTTCACGATGAAATGCATTAAAGCATGTATTAAACATGGGTGGCGGGGGGCACGGAGGCGTGGCTATAGAGCTGCTTCCTTGTATTAAGGGGTCCCCAGTTGTATGTTCTGTGTAGTGAACTTTATGACAAGTGTGACGAGGCTCCAAAAACTGGATATATAAATGGGTATCGCACAGGTTTAACTGGTATATTGTGTAAAGGTTGGGTTCGTGATGTGGTGGTCGGAGACACGAACGCAGAATTCAACAGATGTTCTTCTGAGCGGGCTTTCTTTATTACATGCGCGCTGTCTCTATCTGACGTACTAAACCTCCAGTTCCAATCCTTGTTTTTTTCTTTCTGCACATAACCAATCACCACACAATAAACGTCTTTGTGAAATTAAAACAAGTTATAAACCTAGACCCCAGAGTTTTCAAAACTTAAAATGTACAGAACTTAAAATGTATTAAAGCATATGGGGCCACGGTGGCGTGGTGGTTGCACTGCTGCTTCGCAGCAAGGGGGTCCCGGCTGTTCCCTGCCTTGAGTTTGCATGTTTTTCTGGTGGGTCTACTCGGCGTTTTTCAGTTTCCTTTCAAAGACATGTAGGATGTGGGGTTTTGTTATGTATTATTGACCCTGCTACTTTATATGTTGTACGTATCCACCCTTCGATGTGTTGGCGTCTCATTCAGGATTTACTCCTGCCTCGCACAAGATGCTTGCTGGGATGGGCGCAACCCTGAATGGATGGCATAATTAAACATGTATAATGAAGATTTTTTTTTTTTTATTTCTGAAAACTCCATCCCAGCAAGCACTGTGCCCCCACATGCTTTAATAATTTAAAGTTCTGAAAACTCTGAGGTCTAAGTTTATAACTTGTTTTAATTTCACAAAGACGTTTATCTTGTGGTGATTGGTTATGTGCAGAAAGAAAAAGCAAGGATAAAAACTGGAGGTTTAGTACGTCAGATAGAGGCAGCACGCATGCAATAAAGAAAGCCCGCTCAGAAGAACATCCATTTAATCCTGTGTTGGTGTCTCCGACACACCAAGCCCAATTTTTACACAATATTTAAGTTAAACCTGTGCGATACCCATTCATATATCCAGTTTTTGGGACTTTGCACTACACTAAACATACAACTGGGGAATGAAGCGCATAGAGATTAACAACTGGGTCGAGGAACACTTAATATAAAGCATTTGATGTGCTACATTAATTAATGACTAGGTTTGATAAAATCTAGCAAATTAAACATTCATTTTAAGATGAAGTTTAGTTTGCGACATTCTACTGACAAAATAAACTATTAGAATAAAGTATAAATATCGACTTTAATCTCGACATTTAGATTTTTTTTTCCATCGTGGCCCTAATACGCTTCCGTACAAAACGGACTGTGTTATTGTATTGTTATTTTAACCTTCAATATCTCATAGTTGGTAGTTAGTTTAGTTTTTCTCCATTTACGCTCAGCTCTATGGCATGTTTTCTTTAAATCAGACACTCTTTGGGTCTTCCATGGTATAACAATGCTAGAAGATTTTTTAACTGTCTTTTCAGGTGCAACTATGTCAACAGCAGCTCTCACCTTAGCATTACATTTTTCCACCTTACTATTTACATTATCCTCGCTATTATATAGTTAGCGCTATAAATGGACCGATTGCTTAGAATGTTTGTAAGTTTTAAAGCTGCTAATGAATCAAAGAAGCGTTTTTTAACAGTAAGAAAACATTCATGAGAAGCAATCAATAGTTCTATGTTAAATAGTAAAAGAAAATGGTCTGATAGACCAATATCAATGATCTGCTTTACATCAACTTTTAGTCCTTTGGTAATTACAAAGTCTAACATATGACCTGTAGGCTGATTAACAAGCTGTCTCAAATCAAGAGAGTCCAGGAGTTTCATGAATTCTTTTAACTTTTTGGTCACACTGATCAGTCACCTACTATTAAGAATGTGTCATACTTCGTAATTATAATTGACATTAAGTATGACAAATCCTCAAAGAAAGATGCATTACATTTAGGAGGTCTATACACGGATAATACTAGAAAGTGAGAATTTCCGTGAACAACAACGGCATGATACTCAAAGGACTTGAATTTACCAAAACTGACATCTTTGCACTTTAACCAGCTCAAGTAAATGTTTGCTAAGCCACCACCCTTCTTTCACTGGCAATCCGCACGAGTAAAACTGTAATCCGGAGGTGCAGATTCAATTAAAACAGCCACACCATCTGAGCTAAGCCACGTTTCACTAAGTGCAATAAAATCAATTTTTCTATAACTAATAAGATAGTTGATGAAAAACGTCTTGTTGGTTAATGCCCTAACATTTAATAGTGCCATATTTAATGTTTCAGAGGAGCATAGCTGATTTCTATATGCGTTATTGGTATTTGGAACAGAAACTAAGTTATTTTTGTTAGCGCCGCTCTGTGTGTATTTTTTATTTAATCTATAATCTCTTTTTATAGTTTTAATACATTGTTCATTTAATTAGTTTAAATTAAATTACTATTTAATTAATTTAATAGTAATTGCAATTAAATTAGTGTTTATGCCTCACTGCCTTTTTTACAATATTACACATTGAGATTAGTTATTAGAGTATTAATGTAGTGCACTTTTGCGAAAGACTTTGTTAAAGAATTATCATGTCCTAGCAAAGCATTAGCATTACCGAAGGGGTTCAGAGTAGAAATAGTAGAAATAGACAGTCAAGAGGGACGAATTACCTTAGCGATGTTTTCAGTGAGGGCCTAGGCGCCAAATCTATTCGGATGCAGACCATCCCGCTTGAAGAAACGCTGCCTTATTTTGACCTCCTGTGCATGTGTACATCTACAACATTTGTAATAAAATGTGCTATATAAATGAATGTTGTTGTGTACTCTTCAACAAAGCATGACACAAAAACAAAAGAGAAGTTTATTAGAACTGAATTAAGGTGATGTGTTCACCATTGGAGATGACACATCACTCCCAGGTACAATAATGCCAAAAAGAAAATGAGATTTGAGAAGACCAAGAACTGCTTACTTTAGTACAATCAATGTTAATAACATGAGCAGTAACTCTAAAATATATGCACTATCCTAAAATAACCTTGATTTAAAAGCAGACATCTATGCAGTCTCTGTAATATTGGCAGCTAGATCATTCAAGGGACCAAGTGCCCTATAAATAAATACTTGGCTTAATATTTTTACTTATACAGTAAATAATACTTATTCAATTAATGGCTTGATTAAGCTGAAGCTGTGGATGAGTAAAAAGCTAAGTAATTTTAAGACAATCACAAATTCTTTTAATGGGTGATAATTTGGCTAATAGCAAAACAACACTGATAATTCTTTTTCTTTGAAATTTGGAATTTTCTTAGATAGAAAATTAACCATTATTGGTCACATTTACCTGGTTTGTTAAACCTATTTTTACACATACTAGCAAAATGCACAGTATATAGAGGTGTGAATATATTTATGCACATCAAGTAAAACTGACTATGATACTGCTTTATTGTCAGGCTTTTTAAATTGTGTGCTTGCTGCACTACAGTTTATTGAAAATCATAGGGGACAGGGTCATATTATACAGCTAGGAAGAATGATCATCAACTCCAATTCTGAAAGTACCACTCACATTGGGTTCCAGTTAAGTTTAAAGCTCATTGTGAAATCTTTTTACAATAAGATATAAATTAATGTGTTCTCCCCCACTACAGTAACTTACAGAACATATCAATACCTATAGTCAAAAGAGTATACATTGTGATCTCAAGCTGTTGGTCTCCTTAGAATTAGAAGGATAAAAAAAACTATTGTATCAAGTAGTGGTAGCAGTTCAGTCATTCCAGAAAATTCTGGATTGATCTATCTAAGAATAATTCTAAAGGGCAAAGATTCTTTAATTTAATATATTATAAATCTCAGAGCTGCTGGAGTGGAAGCTTGTATTGTTCATTTAATAATGTGGCCATTTCTCATAATGTTAATTATTATTCTTTCCTATTTTCAGGTTCCTGATGTGGAACTTGAGGTCACACCATATTAATAAATTCTCTCTCTTGATGCTGGAGCAGAAAAATGGTATTATTGTTTCATTACCAAGAATCTCAAACTTATTGATATTTCCCTGTAAAACTGATCACTGAAGAGTGCAGGTAGGTAGCTAGCATAGCTATAATAGACAGAATATTGTTTTCCTCCTTCTGCTATCATTTGGATTCTTCTTAGAACCCATATTTCGAATTTTGAAAATATATGAATATTTTGCATGTGTCTGAAATTAACATTGTCTTTCCTTCGGTTTGTAATGCATGTATTTTTTTTTTTATTTTACCCATACTCTATAGTAGATATGTTTGTAATAGCATTTAGCACACTGATCATATAAGCGGAAGCACACTTTATAAGAATAACTGGAGCGGGATGAAATCGAACAGAATTTTTCTTCAGTTACAGCTTAATATTGTATTTTAGATTGAAATAATTTGATGTTATGTTGATTGAAATACCAAACAAAATGTGAGGTTTTTTTTTTCCCAAATTGTTTTCAGCTTGTTTCTCAGCTTCTGCTTTTAGGTGGATGCCATGTAAAATGAAAGTAAATCCTGTCTTTTCAATAATTCTTTAAAATGCAGGAACTGCTCATTTTCCAATAAATAGCTTATTGGCTTCAGCTTGATAATAAGAATGTTTTTATTATGAATTCAACAGTTACCATTTCACTGCACTGGAATAAACGTATCTGTTAGGCATGTATAATGGTAGAGCAGATTAAATCTCTGCCATGACTTAATTTTTGCAGCTTCTGAGGATGATATAAAACCAATACGAATATGTCACTTAGGGATAGTTTATTCTTTCATGATAAATCTATACAATTATGTTGCTCAATTGCAAACCACAAATAGATGATGTGTTCATTTTTCAATTTTTCACTGAACCCTAATTACAAACTGAATGAATGCAGTAGTTGGAATTCTCTTCCTTGAAAAAAGGAGGAGGGGTTATCTGACTGGTAAATACATTATTTTGACCCTTACCCCCTACTCCAGTGGACTATCTGCAGGAGTACTTAAAGTGGAAATAAGCAGTATTTATCTAATTAATAAAGGTATAGTTTACCTGTTAGTTTGTCCAATCCTCAATATAAAACTGTATACATTGACTAAATATAAAAGCAGTGTAGTTGTAAGAAAGGTTATGGGAAGTGATTTTAACAGTTGAACCAATTATTCTGAACTCGTTTGTATCATTAGAATATCATGATGTTCGTTTATTGAAAAATTCTTCAAAATTCTCTAAAGTAATTCTTTGTATGTCTATGTGGCTTCTTCTCATCCCATCTGTATGTTACTGGAGCTGTGAATAAAAGTTATGTGGCAAGCATTCCTGATGCAATACTAAGATTTCAATTGCTTGTGAAAATGAGAAAAATTACTTTATTAGCATTCCTTTTTAGCTGAAAAGTCATATTTTGGTTTGGAACTAAACAAAGTATTACAGATATGAGCTGTAAATTATTTGACAGTAATTTAACCTTTTTTCATTTTAAGAAATAATTACTCTGTAGCTAACTGACAACTGGAATTATGCATTACATAAAGAAGAGCTTGCCATATGAGCTATGGTGATAGAGTCTGCTGCTGGCCTTGTCTTGTTACAATCTAAATTTTAAACATACAACATTTTACAGAATGTTTCTGTGGGCTCTGACTCCAAGGCCTATCATGTGCTGCATGAGAAATGCTACATACATTACCCATAACCTTAAAAAGTGATTTTTTAAGGTGGCAGGGCTCACTGATTACAACTATACATGGACATTTCTATGTTGCAAAGAGCATTTTGACTGATATTGGGCTTAGGAACTCAACATCAATAAGGGTAAAGTAGGAATTAAGTCCAAAGATAAGTGTGTGTCAGATAAATTGTTGATTCCATACAGGCTCTGTAGTGTCAGCATGTATGTGGGTCCTGTGATAAAGCCTTGTCCAGAGATATTTGTAGAACTTTCAGGATACACTCTGGTCCTAAAGACCCTAGATTTTGTTAAGAGGTTTGAAAAGATACACAAACCATGTTTTTTTTTTTTTTTAAAATAGTAAGCTTTCAATTTTTTTGCATTACCAAGGAACTACCATAAAATATGCTTTTTACCAATGTGTACTTCTGCACTTTCAAAAATGTTAACTCTTTTTTGTTTACTGATGTAATAATCACTTTAGTTTATTTTTTGTGACTCCAGGAAAGAGACTGAAAGGGGTGGACATCCCCAACCTGTGATGATCTTGCTTATAATTTTAATTTTTCCACTTGTTTCTGTGCTTCTAAAAGATATTTGAATATAATTCCTAGAGCTTTGGAGGTCAATGAATCTGTTTCTTATAATTAGTTTTTTGTCCCCACATGTTGTTAATATGGTTAAAAATTATTCAGGTTTTCCCAAGGCACCATCTTGTTTTTCCTATGGGCACTTTAATTTTGAAATGTTTTAGTTGACTGTTGCCATGCCATTGCTAGTTTGAATGACTAAGACTGCTGATATGTGACATCATTACCAGAGTGGATTCTTTAAAGCGGGGTGCCCAACTCCAGTCCTAGAGGGCCGCAGGTTTTCATTCTAACCCTTTTCTTAATTAGTGACTCGTTTTTGCTGCTAATTCATTTTATTTGACTTGCTTTTGAAGACTCAGACCCCTCAATTGTTTCTTTTTTCCTTAATTAGCAGACAAACAATAATGAGATACAAAATGAGTCAAAACAGGACCAGCAAACTGTGACGATCATACAATATCTGAAAATAAAGAAAGGTGAAGGTCTGAGGAATGCAGATCTGCTCTTAGAAAAGAGAAAATCCATAATTTCGGAAATGTCTGCTATTGCACAATGAGACCAGCAACAAGCCATGGAATTAAAGAACGGGTTTAATTAACAACAAGGCTCTGCGCCTAATTAAGCAACTGGTCGGAGTGAAATTGGCTGGAGTTTGAGTCACTGACCGAGTTTGTCTTCTGTTGGCTCACTCACCTCACATTTCATTTCTGTTTGGGTGCAATTTAAGGAAAGAATTGAACCAATTCAGAGGAACAAATCTTAAAAAACAAGACAATTAAAATTAATTCAAAAGAAGTTAATTAGCAACAAAAAAACATCACTGATTAAGTAAAAGGGGTTGAATGAAAACCTGCAGCCACTGCGGCCCTCCAGGACTGGAGATGGGCACCCCTGCTTTAAAGTAAAACCTTAGCGTCATTTTTTTATTGTTCATTTTTATTGATTACAAAAACTTTTTTCTGTACTCTAACTTTCTATAGCGAATTACATCACCTGTCTATCAACTTTAGTTACATGTACCCATTTTGCGTTTTTACTTACCACTCTGTACTCTGTCTCCGTTTCTGGTTACATCTTCTGAGGTTTGTTTATTTAATCATAGTATTACTAGTTATGATCCCTGCTTGAATTCTGACATTTGATTTTCCTGTAATCTCTCTTATAACATCATCACTTCATTTTCTGATTTGTCTGTTTTCCTGTGAAATATGAAACTGTGCAAAACCTTGATTCTGTTATTCTCCTGAGCTAGTGACATAATGTTAGACTGCCAGCACATGTGTTTTGTTTCTGCTATCTGACACTTTTCAAAATCATTCTTACATTGTTTCTTGTTAACTGTAAAGGGTAAAAGAGGGCTTCTTCAGGTTTTACATTAAACACAAAAAAAAAAAAAAAAGTCATCAGCAAAAAGAGGAATGGAAATACCAGTAGAGCAAAAAGTAGAACAACCTTGTAGGTAACTGAATCAATCAGATGATTTTGAAAAGAACAATAACATACCCTGCTTTGTAGAAGATAAAACTTAACTTTCTTCTTTACACATGTACAGTACTAGTACCTTATGAGTGCCATCTATTACTACGACTACTTGTTAATATTTACACACCTCACCATTCACTAATCAAAAATCTCTAACTAATGTAAATTAATACCAGTCTCTTTTGAGAATAAATTGAAAACAAATGAACTAGCAATTTCCATAGGTTTTATGAATGGGAGAAATCTCAAGAAAATAATTTTTCTGGAAAAGCTTACTTTAATTACCCAGGAAAGAGAATTAGCACAGCAAGTTTTAAAATAAAATGTGTCACACACGTGCGCATGGGAGGCAGCTAAAGGGCCCAAAAAAGATAATTCCATGCCAGACCAGGGGGTGGCAGAGTAAACTGTTTTTTTTCTCTTTTTCCTCTGCAGATTGACCACAGGACATTCAACATGGGCTTGATGATGTCACTTTTGGTTCCAGGTCCAATGACATCACTTCTGGTTTTGGCCCAGAGGACATCACTTCCGTTTCCTGCCCGGATAACGTCATTTCCCCTGCCTGGCTTTAAAGCTAGCATATTTTGTCTGTCTCGCCAGTTCTGTTTTGGACTAATGTTTATTTAAGACCTATTGAACTACTCTTTGCTTTTTTGACAGCCTATTTCAAATATACAGGTGGCTGCCCCAAAACCTTTTTGCTGTGTTGTCTGGATCCTTTCACAAACTCTTGTACATTTAACAGGGAATGTATCGGGTGGAGAATGCAATTTCAAAACTGTGGAACATACTGTGGACTGTAGTAGACGGAAAATTAAATAACTTGAAAACATGGATATTTTCATTGGTTTCTTAATTATATTTCTTTATAGGGACAAAATTTGCTTGGGAAAACCAATGCTAAGATTGTATTGTTACTATTTGGAGATGAAAGACTAGAAATAAAGTCCAAATATTATTTAATCTTAATAGGAATGTGCAGATTCGTAATTTACAATCATATTTTTTTTATGTAACAATTTTACTGAGCAGTGCTAGATACGTATGCAGCAATTGCCCGTACTAGACGAGAACACCAAGTTGAAAAGCTGCTGTCCACACAAGGCACAACAGCCATGGTTTTTGTTGCCTTTTACTGGAAAGTGGATGTACATTGGCGCAGGTGCAAAGTCTCTTATTGCTGAACCTGAATGATCAGCTGATTGGTCACTTAAACTCAGATGTGTCTGCTTTTCTGTGCAGCAGGAATTTTGCTCAGATGCCAAGGTACGCGTAGAATATTGTTCTAGTCATGGCAAGAAACCAGGAAGCACTGAGGCATTATTACTACATTCTGAAGTTTTGCACACATATGTCTGTCCTCCTGCTTATTAAAATAAGGTGCTTCTCTTTCCTAAAGATCAATACAGATTGAATGACAACAAAACAGTTACAACTGCAAAACAGTGGACAGCTGAAATTGAGAAAACATTATCTTGAAATAACAAATTTGGTATATGCCTAAAGGCACCTGCTTTGATCCTATTACATTTTTATTCAAATGCTAAAACACATTTCACAAACGTTTCCTCCATGTTCCCCAATGTCTAAACACAACACCCTTTTCTAAAGCTACATAAACACAACCACACCTTCTCACTTCAAAACTCAAACTTTCACACCAAAAGAGCAGCTCGAAGCTTTCAAAAATGTAAACACTATACACATCATTACACACTACAGCAAAACAATTGAAAATACAATGCTCAATTTGTGAGAAGATTCTTTGTTTCATAACTGCCAATGCATATTTTTAGAAAATTTACAGTAACAGATCTTCTTAGATCTCTGCAGAGGATTAGGCATTTAGATTTGTGAGTTTCATATGAAGAGTATAAATCTATAGAAAATTCTGCATGTACACTACTGTAACACAACTCAATGCAAAAACAATCTATTGCACACAACAGTACTCTTGAAAACATGATCAGGGTGTGAAGGTTTTTTATTTACTTTATTCACACCACACACACACACACACACACACACACACACACACACACCACAATCACTGTGCGGCATCATGTCGCTGAGCTGCATCGGGCCACATCACCTCATCCACATCACAGGCTATATTGTCTCTTGCCAGGCACCGCGGGGAAAAAACGCCCTGGAATGGCAAATCCATCCTTGGAAGGCCTCCACTGGGATGGCAACACAGGCCAGCTCCATTGCCCTTAGGAGGTTCTCTCTAGTGTATGGTTGGCTGTCATAAACCTTCCATCTCTACGATGAGAAGAACTCCTCTATAGGGTTCAGGAAAGGGGAGTAGGGTGGCAGACAGATGTTTAAAAAGTGGTTACTGTTGGTGGTGAACCACTCTCTGATTTGGTTTGTTCTGTGGAAGCGGACATTGTCCCAAATGATCACATAAATGTGATGTGCGGGCCCAGGATGGTGTTGTTGGCGGTCCAGGAGGATGTCTTTTAGCTCCTCTAGGAAGGTGACGAGACGTTGGGTGTTGTAAGACCCAAGGACAGCTTGCCGGTGGACAAGCCCCTCCGAACCCTTGGCCACACAAAGAGTAATATTAACCCTCAGTTGGCCAGGAACCTCAGTGATGGCTCTTTGGCCAATGATGTTACGGCCTCTTTGCCTTCGTTTCTGCAGGTTGAAGCCAGCCTCATCCAGGAAGAGGTACTCATGAGGTCTGGCCTACGCGTCCAACTGTAATATCCTCTGTGAAAATGTGAAAGTGCACAGGTGTTCAGAACAGTCAATCGGGTAGCACAGTATTGTCCAGAAGTAATGTAGGCCACTGAGCAACACAGTATGTCCACTAACTGTACTGTGAACATGGATGTATACTTACTCGTAATGTAGGTCTTTGTGTCGCGCAGAGTTGCGCTCAAAGGGAACCCTATAGACCTGTTTCATCCGCATCTTGGCACCGGAGAACTCGGTCTATTGTGGCCAGGCTGAAATCAATGCTCTCAAAGTTGACATTATCGGCAATGACTTTGTCTCTGATCTCCCGGAGTCTGATGAGGTTGTTCTCACGAACCATATCCACAATGAGGGTTTCTTGTGCCGCTGTAAATATGGCAACCCTCCCACCTCTATGTGGCATTCTTTTCAACTCTAAAGAAAGAAACATTTGTTGTCAATTGACATGTTTTACAATAACAACTGATTTGAAACCAATAGACTACTTTCACAGGCTTGTAAAACTGTATTGTGACAAAGAAAGCAATAGAGTACAATACCTGTTGTGTTGTCTGAATGCCCTGATAATGGTGGCCACGGTGAACCTACTCAGGTTTGGACGGACTCTTAGTCTTTTGGCTTTTGTGTTTTAGCATTTGAGAAAAACTAAAAGTTGATTGACACATTAACTTAATATATAATATTTTCAGAGAGTTTGTGCATTACTCAGAAATCCATCACTGTAATTAACAATAGTTCTGGTTCAAAAGTGGTAAGTTCTGATTACAAAATGAAAAACATGAAGGAGAACATCCATCATTCACATTAAATTAGCATCTACATTTTAGAAAAATTTAGGAAAGAAAAAATCATTAAAAACTATTTAGTAAGGATTGTTTGGATTTAAATTCTTGTTTGTTTTGATTATAACAGGCTACAAGTTTATTTTTGGTAGCAGTCTTCAAACAAACTTGTCACAACCCCTTGCATCCATTTAAATTACTCTTCTGTTTTCTTCTTTAAGAGAATGCATTTGTTCATCTCTGCCTCTTGAAATTCAGTCCTGTCCAACTGAACTGTTTATCAATCCATTACACATATAACACTTGATTGTATCTTAAGACAACATCTTTATATGATGTATGCAAATTTGTGCAATTCACCTACAAATTCAGTACAAATAGTGTAGCCTACTGATAATATCACATACTATGATGAAACTATATGCACTAATAAGATAATTGGACTGGGCAAAAGGTGTATCCTACAGTAAATACTTTTCATGATTTGCCATGATTTTGGGTCCTCAAATACCTCCATTGTTTATTTCTGTCATTAGGTCCACTTCCATCATGCTAGGGGCATGGGCTGTCAGCTTGTGACCCAGGGACCCATGCGTAATGAACACAACATAAAAAGGATGGCTATGAATTCAAATACTAACTTGTGGATATCAATTATCTAAAGAATTCAAAGTTTAACATTGTATTCTTGCAGTTTTGTTCTCACAACCACAATTATTGAATCTCAAAAAATGTATCTGCCAGTTTGTTGACAGAACATTACTCTGGTATTAAACACCAATGTAATTTGGAATTTAAAAACTAAATAATGAAAATAACTCACTCACAGTTATTCATCAATTGACAGGTTGTAGAAGTCAACTGATTATGGATTATTTCAAATTCCTAGGTATCATTACTTAGATTTACTGTACATTTATTTACTTAGTAGACAGCTGATTTGGATAAAAGAGAACATCATAACTGAGTGAACATTAATCTGGGGATTGTTTTGAAACATGTTCTATACACCAAGTTTACAAAATTGACCATCACAAGTGAAAACCTCTAAACCATACACAACACCACAAGAATAGTTACTCTGGTCTTACTTACCAAGAGCCTAGCATCAAAACCATTATTAACTAGAAATTTAAATCACAGAACAAAAGAGTCTTAAAATGCTTTTTAAACATGGTGAATATGTCTGCAGTTCAGATGGAGGTGAGCAGTTCCTTTCACCAGCTAGGTATTACACATTAAAAATGACTGGATTGACATTTGAATCCATGTAGTGCCTGTATTTTACTCCTATCCATTTTTTGTTTGGCGTTTGAATTCACATATTCACAGCACTTAAATCTAGTTTAGCAAAGTTCACCAATTATCTTAATGGATCCAGCAAATGGAATAAGAATGGAAAAGAATATTGCTTTTGACTATCATTTTACTTAATGATCTGTAGACAAGTCAGAGCTGCAAATATCTGGAAAAAAATGTATTTTGAGAACGTAGTAATTATTCAACAAATACTCATTTGTCTTACAAGGAATATTCATATAACATCAGGGCTGTATAAGGAAACAAAATCTTATGAGAATCTGGTGGGAGAAAAAGCTTAATTAAACGGACACCTGCCTAAAAGAACAGAGCACCGCTGATCATCAGGAAGAGAAACTCTGAACTTGAATGTCTCAGTCAACCAATGGAATTCTCTGGAAAAATCAAGTATGTTTGAACTTCCCTGCAATTTGAGAATATTGTTTGAAGATTTCTGTACTAATCGTAAGTTCTGTCTGTTCTTAATCTGTTGAGGGCATGTTTGTCTACTGTTTGGGTAACACGTTAGTTTAGGTACGACAAAGTACATTTTTACTCATGTATTCTTATGTAACAAGACATTAACAAAGGCTTCTTTTGGTGTTAATGACACGAAGCAAAACTAAAGTGGTTAGTCATTTCTGTGTAGTATGGCATTTGATAAGCTGGTAAAACAGGAAGGATTCATAGGTTTTATGCTTAAGTATGTAGTATTAAGTGACATATGTTTCACTTAAGGTACCTTTGACCATTCCAAAGTGAAGTTGTTTAGTACGTGACATTGCAGAGATGAATAGCCACTTTACTGATGCATTGTGTCGTTAGCACCAAAAAAAAAGGCATTCATACAGCCTTTTTATATAAAAGTAAATAAATAATAAAGGCATTAATGCAGTACTTAAACTAAAGTGTCACCCCTGTTTGTCCTGCAATTTATATTGTGACAACAGTAAATGGTTTTCCTTTTACCAATGCATAATTAACTTACAGCTGGTAGGTAAAATACATACTTTTGATGGACTCCTTTGGGCATCTGGTATTAATTAGTCAAACTCAGTTTGTTTAAATAATTTGACCATTTCATAATCTGGTTCAGTTTATCCAGGGCCCACTATACTCAATGTATGGTAAAAATCAGCAGCACAAATTTGGCTACAGGGTGATTGAGTACCTGTGAGTCATATTCTGTTTTGAAGCAGGCATTGTTTTGTTTTTTGACTTCTTAATGCATTTTCTGTATAATCATCTCTTCCTAAATTAATGGATTTTTTTTATAGCTTTACACTATAAATGTCTTATTGAGGGAGGTAAAGTGGACTCTGTGGTGCTTAAAATATTTTAGGCTGATGTTTATTTGCTCCACGGTCATTCTTTATTTTAACATCAAAAGGAATGATCTATCTTTAGTCATTTCAGCAGTCATTCAGGAAAATACAACATACTGACAGATCAAAATGCAAAAGGAAATGAGAGAAAGGTTTATACTTTATTATTTGTTTCATATTTTGATTAAATTTTTACAATGATGAATAACCTTGCTAATGACATTTTGCTGAAAAACAGAAATGAAATCATTAATAAAAATAACTGACATATATGTAAATTGAAAATTTGGTGTTGGAATCCAGACATCAAGGAATTAGACAGACATTAAATATACTCACTGGCCATTTTATTAATGTGGAAGAAAATAAGCCACAATATTCTAATTTAAAAAGGAGGTCTTTAATGGCATTAATCCTGATCCAGAACTTTACATTAAAGTCCTGAATACCAGTTAAAACTGTCTCTAGTCTTTATAAGAAATCTAAACCCCAGCCACTTTTGCCATAAATCTTACCAACCAGAATTCGGTCATGTCTGGTGACCCTTAATTAGCAAATATTTATCAGCTTTATTGCTTACAGGGATCATTAATTGTCTTTTCAGCATTTCAAAATACTTCACCTATAAAAATGCAAATTTGGTTACAACTTAAAGAAAATAACTAGCATGATACTATTTAATATTCTTGAGACCAATTTCATTATTTAGTGTTAAACAACATATTTTCCTAGTGATAGGATTTTAAAGTAAATAGAGCAGAATACAAACCATGAATAGACATATAAAAATTGAGCAATAGCCAATCATATGGCAGCAACTCAATTCATTTAGGCATGTAGACATTGTCAAGATCAGTGTTTCCCAACCTCGGTCCTGGGGGCACACTGTGGCTGCAGGTTTTTGTTCCAACCAGATTCCTAATCAGTGACAACATCTGATAGCACTGATCTCATTTAGTTACATGGTATTATTTTTCTTTTATTCTACATTCAGAAAAGCATAGCAGCATGATATTTATATTTATAAGACATTTATATGTCTTATTAATGACAATTAAAAATGAGCAGAGCAGAAATGCTGGCAAATACTGAATAATCAAAGGCTGCAACTACTTTAGCATCAGACCCACTAATTAGTAAAAATGGATTAATTAAACCATTGGAACACCAAGAAAAGTAGAATGAAAATCAAGATGAAAATATTGTTAAAAAGAAAAAAAATACATTATTCCCATATAACTGCTTGGTACATTTTAATATATATATATATATATAATATTATAATATGTATAATATAATATTATTACCAAACTTAGTTTTCTAATTTCAATATTGTTCCCAAAACACAGAATATTTTCTTGGCACATTTTGAGCACCTTAGTACCAATTGAGCATTGTTTAAATACCACAGCCTGACTATTGTTGCTTACCATGTCAATCCCTTTATGACTGCAGTGTACCCATCTTCTGATGGCTACTTTCAGCAGAATAACATGCCATGTCACAAAATTCAGATCATCTGAAATTGGTTTCTTGAACAATAAGTTCACTGTACTCATATGGTGGAATGGAAAGATTTCCATCATTGATGTGCAGCCATACAAATCTACAGCAACTGTGTGATGCTATCATGTCAATATCCCTGAGAAAGACTCAACAAGGTGCTGGAAACCTATGCCACAAAGAATTGCAGCAGTTCTGAAGGCAAAATGGGGTCTAACCTGGTGCTAGCAGGGTGTACCTAATAAAGTGGCCAGTAAGTTTATATCTCATCACATAAACATTACAGCTGCAAGAAAAGTAATAAATTTGTGACTTGCTTAGTTCTGAATAGTCTGTTTTTCCCATTGAATTACTTGCTTGCACCACTTCTTGTTGCATGATAAATATCTTTCATTCCTGAATGGCCACTGATGTCAGTTCTGAGTAGTGAAGCAGACAAGGTCAATATCTACTGTAGGGTTGTTTGAAGTTTATACATTGTTTGTTTGTCACTTTTGTCTTATGACTAAACTCTAGGATAAAGTAAAGGTTTGGGCTCAAGTATGGGCTCAAACAGGAGCTCATTTTAACACTTCTGTCTGAATTCCTAAATAATTTGTTAAACTGGTGGTGGATATGGTTTACATTGCAGTACTTGTGTTAAATATTTAATATTTTACTGTTATGACAGAAGGTCAGAAACGAATTTTGTCAGAGTCTTAAGTCTTTTATATATGTCGGACATACTGTATTTATTGCTTTGAATAAATTGCTTTTCTTATTAACAGAGGCCTACTGATTAAAGTTGCTGTCTCAAAGCTGCAAGATGTCAAGGGGTTTTATTTGAGCTCTATTTACTGCCAGTACACAATTTACACATTCTCCTTGTGTCTGTATAGTCTGTTTTCCTCTGACTTTAAAAGACTTGCAAGTGATTTTATTTAGTGACTCTTAATTATATTAATGTGAGCAGGTGTGGGTGTGTGCAGGAAAATGCCCTGTCATGGTCTCTTGTCCTATCTAGGATTAGTTCTTGTCTGCAACTAAATGTAGACAATGATTTTGAAGATAAACAATGCACTTAATGACACTGCCTACATTCAACCTTTGAAATTTTGCTTCCATTGTAAGTACACAATACAATACAAGTTATTTTTTATGCTGTTCACTAAGTGCAGAGCGCTGTTAAAAAACAATACATACATATAAAATATGTATTTGTTTTCAGGACTTGTGCAATTCTGTGGTTAGACACCAGAAGGCACGTTTGTAGTCTAAAGAAGTTGATATATGGTACTACTGAAGGACTCACCCAAAATAAATAAAAAAAATTTTAAATGTTGTAGCCAATAATAAGACCTGTCCAGTGAAGAGCTGGTTCTCTTGTGTACAACACAATCATGATACGATCTGGCTCCCTAAAACCCAGAAATATACATGTATATTTACAAAATGGGTGTCATGGACATGCATTTAATCGCTGGCAACTTATATTTATATTTTTGATCAGTTATGTCTTTATGTTTTGAAAATTTGTATGATTATTCTGGTAAGAACATTTTATTATTTGAGCTGGTATGGTCACTGCAGTAGCATTTGTCCTTGCACTCCAGCTATAAAAGTTAGAGGGCACAGCGTCTAGCATCCCTGCATCTTTGTCTTAACTCTCTTTGCTTTCACTATAGTCTCTCTCTCTCCCATTAGTATAAGAGGAAGGTAAAAGAATAAACTACAACACATAATACACACAAGAACATCAAAAAAATATTAAAAAAAAAAGTTATTGCACTAAAGAATACTGCACATTTAGACCAGTTTATAGATAACAGTATATTATATGTAAAATATAGACTTAAAAATGAGATAAATGTAACCAGTAGTAATACAATAACTAATAATTCCATTTCACTGGGGAGTAGCTGCATGAAGGCAGCAGCAGTATGTACAAGACCAAAAAATGTTTAACCTTGCTTAATTGTTTATTTTTGTTCAAAGTATTTACGGCCATTGAAAAGAAACTGTTTCTGAATCTGTTGGTCTGTGTTTTCAAAGATCTATTACGCCCAGAGGGTAACAGTTCAAACATTGTGTGAAGGATCCTCAATGATATTTGTGGCTTTGGTGAGAGAGCTTGAGCGAGTAATTTCTTCCAGGGAGGACAGACAGCAGCCTGTGATTTTTTGTGCTAAGTTTATGACTCTTTGGAGAGGCTCCTTGTCTTTGACTGTGCAATCAGCGTAACATACTGTGAACAGAGTATGCCAGGATGCTCTCGATAGTTGAATTATAAAAAAAACAAATAGTTTTTCCTCAAGTTGTTTTTCATGAGCACACTCAAAGTGCAGTCTCTCTTGCTGGTTTTTTGACCATCTGTCTGGTGTTCTTAGACCAGGAAAGATTCTCTGAGATGTGTTCCCAGGAATTTGAAGGTGTACACACTTTCCGCATGGTCTCTGTTAATGTAAAGAGGAACCAGTTCTGTTCTTTCTGAAGTCCAGAATGAGTTCCTTGGTTTTTGTGGTGTTCAGTGTTAAATTATTCACTGAACACCATTCTGTCGGTCACTGGACCTAGTCTCTGTAGGTCGACTCATCTCTATCTGATATAAGCCCCATTACAGTGATGTTGTCTGCAAACTTAATGATAGTATTTGTGGGATGGATAGGGGTGCAGTGATGTGTGTACATAGAGGAAAGTAGTGGGCTCAACACACAACCTTGTGGGGATCTTGTGCTTAGCAGAAGGGAAGAGGAGAGATGTCCAAGTTTAACCCCTTTGTAGGTTGTTTGTCAGAAAGTCCTTCACCCAGGTGCAGGTGGAGGAGGGGAGGTATAAGTATGTCAGTTTGCTTACCAATATAACAGGGAATATTGTATTACAGTAAACCCTCGTTTATCAAGGTTAATCCATTCCAGACTCTACCGTGATAAAGGAATTTTCACGAAGTAGGATTATTTATAAATCAAATATTTTCGCAGTTAGAGTATAGAAAACCGGTTTACGACCTTCTAAATATGTTTAACATTAGAGCCCTCTAGAGACATGAAATACAGTAACACCCTTTAGTCACCATTACACTCATATTACCCAATATAGACAAAATAAGACATATTAGACGTTACAAATATCATATTACTAGGCTCACCCGCCTTTTAAGGCAACTGACTTTTATCCTCAATTTGTGTGCACTCCATGTTTACAGGAATGAGAACATCAAAGTGCCCATTCATAACATCTCCCGAAAACCTAAGTTTTTTTTAATCCCCTTGAGTGACTGTCCAAAGTCATACAATGTCAGCCCAAATCTGTACCGCTAAAGACCGAGTTTCATGCACTAAATAAAGCTATAGATGAGAATAAGCAAGCACCATCTCCCCTGATATTTACTACGCGGTGAGGCATTTGTACTCCATCAACATTAATTTCCAGAGACATAATTTTGTCTATTTTTCCAGCGCATCAAGCACAAAAGGGAACAAATGGGAGCACAAGAACCTCAAGCCGCAAATAGTAAGTCTGTGATAAGTGGAATACCGCTACGCTTTGCACTCACGGGATGGAAGGACAATCCTTACTGCTTTTATATAGTAGATTATTGTACTGTACATTTAATTACACACACACACACACACACACACATTCACACACACAGTTACACACAACCACTAACCTATGAATGCACAACCTAAGTAGGAGTATCTTCAGGTGGTGCAGTATCTTTAGCAGCTGCGTCGTTGTCTTCTTCCGCTGAAGGAGTACTAGTAGGCAGTGGGTATCTGGGTGCGTGGCTGAAGAACATCTTGACAAGCAGTTGCTGGCGCGGTCTTTTCATATGCGTGAGGAGGCTTTGTAGGGTATTGCCATCTTTGATCATATCCAAGAGTTTCACCTTTCCTGGATAGTAAGCATCTTCCTCCGGCGCTTAGTTTTATTGTCAGAAGGCTTAGAAAAAGCAGGCTTAGATAAAAGTTCTCAGAAAGTGCATGCGTAGTGACGTAAGCATGCATGAGAAAAAAATCGCGATAGAGTGAAAGTCGAAGCGTGATATAGCGAGGGATCACTGTATACTCTGAACTGCAGTTTATGAAGAGCAGATTTATATAGCTCCCTCTTTGATCTACATGGCTCAAAGCAGTATGTAGAGAGGTAGTAATGGCATCTTCTGTGGACCCGTTAGAATTATAAGCAAACTGATGCTGATCGAAAGTGGGTGGGAGGCAGAATTTAATGTGCTGTAAGACCAATTCTCGATGCACTTCAATACTACTGGTGTGAGAGCAACCAATCTATAATCATTTAAGCTCTCTGTGGTTATTTTTTGGGGGGACAGCGATGATGGTTGAGGATTTTAGGCAGGGTGGAAGATCAAAAATCTCCATGAAGACGCCAGCAAGCTGGTCAATGCATGCTTTGAGTAATGTGTTGAATTCCTTGCCACACCCGCTATGGATTGTCCTCTGTGAGACGGTTCCAGGACAATGTTGTTTTAGGATTTTTTGCCTTGATGCCCTGTCTTTAGCTCTTTGCCTTTTCCCATCATTTTGTTATTTGTTCTTATTACCCTTCTCAGAATTCTGACTTTTACCTGTCCCAGACCAGACCTTCATCTTCCCCTTTTAAATCTTCCAATCTCTTGGTCAACTTTTCCCTCTCCCTGCCATTGGCACCTGTGTGCTTTGGGTCATATCATTACAATGTGTGGATAAATGTAAGAGCCCTCATACACTCTGATGGGTGTTCACGTTTGAATATGGGGAAAAAAAAACTAGTTGCAAGCCAAATTTGTTAATTAGAGGCTGTTTAATGTTGCTGTAGCAAATAAGGCTTTAATTTTTGGGCATCAATTCGTCTTCTCATCTGTTAAGAATTCTAACCCCCTTATTCTTTTTTGCCTTTAAAGAATTATATCTAATATTAACTGTTTTTTTTTTTTTTTTTTTATCCAGCTGACAATTAACAATGAAATACATAAGTGAATGGAACCCGCTTTTCACAATCTAACTTGGTACTTTTACACCTGTATGTGTTCTTTATTGAGGTGCCCGTTTTAATAAAATATCTACAAAGAAATTATAGGAACAAAATGAAAGACTGATAATTACTAAACTGCTGTGGGCCAAAAACAATCTTGATGATATATTGTAGATTTCTCCCTTTCAAGGATAACAAGTTAGAAAATGTACACATGGCATAACATTCAAGTGTGCTGAAGGGCTGTACATGCACTTAAATGGACTGAGTTCAGTAGGTAGGTTTTACAATATTCACAGTCCAGTTCAGGGATGCAAGGGCCAAAAGCTCTCAAAAGATTTGTACAAAAAGGATGAAAATACACATGGACAGGACCTAGCCCATCACCAAGACCAATCTCACTCACACACAAACCCACACACACACACACAACCCTCATATTCACACACAGTGACAATTCAGTTTTCAATTAAACTAAATAAATATACAAACCTTTGCAATTATTCCTGATTCGCTTAAATAACACTCATGAAATGTGACTTGCAAAGCTGTTCAGTTATGACAAATGTTAGGGAATAACAGAAGTGAAAGGCAAACTTTATTATAGAGACTGATGGTTATGGATATCAGGTGAATGTGATACTATGATGGTAAATTATAGGTTCAATACAGTACTTGAAGTGGAAACAAATGAATGGCAACACCGTCTGTTTTTGTCAGTTGTTAAGATAAGTTCTTAATTAAACTTTCGCTTTTGGTACTTTGACTGAACGATTATATGTATATTACATTAAATTGTGCCTGTCACCAAGTCATTGGCCACATTAGTAGATTATAGTGCCTGGAAGGCAGTGAATCATGTGTTATCTAATGGAACTGTGAGCACGGTTTAGTGGAGCACCGATAGTACTGACTAAATATTTATTTGTTTTGTGCACAACAGATTACGTACCACAAGATACTTCATTCATATGAAAATAACTGTTTTCATTGCTTGCAGTTTATACTTACAGTTTGCAAGATCATTTAACTTATTTGTTACTAAATAAAGTATCAGAAAAATAAAGGACACATGCAGCAGTTTCTGTTCTTTGCTGGATTTGAGGATTACGATTGCAGTCCCACATGTGTGCAAGCAGCCAGTGAAAGCAACTTCCTGCACTGTACACATAATCTGCTGGTTTTTCACAAACTTGTGATTGGGATTTGCTTGCTCTCAGTAGAGTTTATCAGAAGTAAGAAAGAGGAAAATGTACAAGTTGGTGTAACCACTCTCAAGGTAAAACTTTGTAATTGAAGTCACTCAGAACATTTCTCTGTTTCAAGTTAAAGATTTCCCCAAAGCTTTTAAATTTTGTATAGCGTGTTCTGTTCTTGATATCGCAAAGAAAACTGAAGTGTTTCAACAAATTTCCCTGAAGAATAAATGTGCCATATTTCAACAAAATTGTTCCATAAGGGGCTAAGCTGTTTCATGTAGACAGACAGACAGACATGGCTATTGCAGTAGGTGCTTCACGTATTATATGCAATGCACCTTAAAAAGGACGCGAGTTGGCAGGATGAAAACAGTAATAAGCCATAACATTACATTCTTTTACCTCCAAGGTTCTGTCTTTGAAATAAGCAATTGGGTTGGAACAAGAATATCCAGCTACAGCAGCCCTCCAAGACTACAAATTGCCGTAATGCGAGAGTCCTGAAAGCATAGGTACAAAATACATTCCAAAGCTGCTCACTAGAGAGGGGAAGCACCATCAAAAAATCTTGACTAGAAACCCAAAGGGTCGAGAGCAATGTTTATAAAGAGAAAAAAGCCTGTGCAAGAACTAAGGATCCGAACAGCACAAAGGAGATGCCTATAAAGGAAGGCAATAAACAGTGAACAATGTCCCAATACAGAATCCAGAATCATGGTCAAAAACAGAGCAGAGGTTCAAAAAATCAGTAATCACAGTTCGAAAATGAAATCCAGAAGCAAGGTCAAAAACATAGCACAGGTTCAAAAATCCAGAAAATCGAAAGGCAAATATTCTCAAAACTCTCCACTCCCTAGCACATTCAATGAACCACCAGGAACCATGGGAGGCCTTCCCTTACATAGGGTAGAGGGCTATTACTGGCAATGATTGGCATGTGTCCCTTAGGGAGCCACCCACAAAACACAAGGGACATAACCAAGGACAAATGAACACAATGAAACATATACATAGTGAACAAAATGAACAAAAATACAAGTAAATGGCAAAAATAATAACACAAAACAAACAACACACTTTGAACCCTGTGTAGTAGGAATTAGGATCACCAGCCTACACTCTAGGTGTCTAGTAAGCGAGACAGAGCGTGACCAGGATGATGGTGTAAGACAGGGAGACATAAAAAGGGTTGTGTTTTTTTGAAAAATAATGTGAGGTTTTATTTACAGATGCACTTAAAGAAAACAACAATAATGCCCTGCGGAATTTATATATCGATACACAGTCCAATACCACAAAGGACACACAAAAACAGTAATCAAATGCAGCCCAAAAATGACTATATACAGTAATTACAGTGCTGCCTGAAAGTCCTAAATGGAAAAGTTAAATACACACAAACTAGTGAAAACCATATATACACGAACCAAAATGAAGCTGTCTTCCTCCACAGTGCTCTAAGCCAGGAAGCTGCTCCTTCAAACAGTGTATACAGGATTCACCAAACAAAAATATACAAAATACAGAAAAAGTGTTTATACAAAAACAAACAAACAATGCATCAATAACCACAACCCTATATATACACAAGAAAAAAAATATTTACAATAAGCAAGGCACAAGCCGTAATGCTTGGTAAATTCAAAACGCGGTTCTATCAAGTACCTTTCTCTAAGACGATCTAGTCAGAACTTAAGACCCTCCTCTAGAGGCCGTAATTCCCCCACCCCCATTCAACTGTCCTACGTCATCCCTTCACGGGTACACGATGACGTGAACATGTCTGCCAAAAGTGGCGTCTCCTGCCCTGCACAAGTCCTATAAAAAGTTCGAGCTGTCGGCGCGCGCGCATAGCTGTGCCGGCCTTTGAGATGTAAACGGTGTTTCTCCTAAAAGTGCAAATAAGCATTTTTCATTTTTTTCCCCTCCTTTCCTGAGCTACTGCCCAGACAACTACGAACACGGGATCCCTTTTCTAAACCGCGGTAAACAAATACTACGACACTTCACACTTTCTTTTACTTCTTTAGTGTTATGAGGTCGCAGGAGACACGAGCAGGAGTGGAGGACCGACAATGCCATCCCGACCGGTCAATGGCAAGGCTGTCTCTCACCGTCTACACGAGACCCACCGCAACACTCTCCAAAAGGCGCTAATATGGTCAGTGAAGACGTCTCTCTGCGTTATACAAAAAGGAAAAAGGCAATTTTCCTTTCTTTATGCTTTTTTAACCTTTTTTTCTCTCAAATAAATGCCTCTCTCAACACCATGCAGAGAACACTTAACTAATTTTATTTAATTACTGGCAATGCCAGTAAGGAACATTACCACAAACCTGAAACACTGACTGAAACATCCCACAAATGAGCACACTTCATTTACGCTTTGTGCTGGGTCTGAAATCACATAGTTCAAGATTGTGAACAAAGATAACAACTCAGATTTTCTAAGAATAAAATGATTTGGAGCCAGGTCTCAAACTCCAAAGTCAACAAGGAGTACCAACATAATGAAAATTAAGTCTTATAAATGTAAAACATGGACTTCATCACCCGAGAGTCCGGTCTTTAAGAATCTGGTATGTACTTTTCTGAGGGGCTTTTACACCCTTTTCTCATGTCTTTGTAAGTTTTTAACTGGTTCCAGTTTCCTCCATAATCCCAAAATCATGCATTTTGAGATGATTACCAATCTGTGAGTAACAGTCCGGTGATGGACTTGTTTTCCATCTATGAGTGGCTTTTGTCTTGTACCTGATGCTATCAGAATAGGTCTTTGCAGCATGTTACACTGAATTAGAAAATTGGGTATGAAAGATAAAAGAATAAAACACAGATTTTTTGAAAAGTTGTATATTTAACTTTTCTCATTAAGTTGGTTAAATAGGTCTTTAAGATTGTAATTCTGTCAGCTTCTATATTCACAAAATTATTTTTTAACTAAATTTAAGTCTGATAGTGGGAGGCTAACAAAAAACATTTCTATATTTCAAATTAAAACCAGTAGTACATAAAGTATGATACTTGTGCATTGTGTTTGGCCAGGGTCCTGCTTTATCTATAAAGTATGCTTAGGCACAGCTAATTCCTGATGCCTTTTCTTTCCCTCTCTCTCACAAGCTTTTAAAAGTTGCATGTCTTTACTTCTGCACTTAGTACCAATCCTGCCACAGGAATTGTGATTTTGGTCACAAATACCACATTCCACTGATTACTTATTTTTCTGGTACCTCTCAATTTTTTCTTCCGTTAGGCTAATATTAACTCTTCATTGTCCATGTATGAGTAAGCATGACTGTGTGCTCTGCAATGGACTGGCATGTGTTTCTGATTTTCTGCCCAAGGAAATACTAGCCAGTTTCATATGCAGTGGAATTGTATAAGTGTTTCCCAAAATCCTTTGTTATATGACATTTGACAAATGAGTTTAAAGTACTTCTTTGTTGGGCACCTCCCCACAATTCACGTCAGAAATGTAGACTATTGAGAACATCGATCCCTTGTATTTCAATAGTCAAATATATGTAATATTGCCACACCAGACACATAAATGGCTGAAAACACAAAATGCACTCATACACAAAATAAATGATCATTTCAACTAATAGGTAAAATTAATAACGCATTAGTCAAAAATCTGTAAACAGGCTCAAAATGTGACACAGCTTCCTTACAAAAAAAGAACAATAGTGATCAGAGATATGAAAACAAAGCAACACGTCACAAAAGAGGAGTTAAAACAACTTGACAAAAAATAAAGAAACTTTGTTTTCTAGGAGTCGCAGAAGCCCCTGAAGACTTTTGCACCCACTGGAATCACATCTTCCAAATGTCCTGAGTGTGCTCTACAATAGTGCATGTGATTTAGTGTTCAGTGTTATGCCCCACCTCAGCTACGGTTTTGGGATTCAATATTAGAGGTAGCAGATATTTGTGAAGAGGACAGCCACCGTCTCCCCATAACCAACCGCCAGCAAACGCACTATCCGTTGAATTCTAGAACATTCCCAAATTGGACCAGATCTAAGCATAATGTGTACCCCCAGGCTACATGGCCAGAATTTCTGCAAAAAGTCTCCAATGATTGGTTGGGTTTTACCTGCATGTTTAACATGAATAACAAATGTAGATGGAACTCAAGAGGATGGGAGCATCAAAACGGGATGAGTATTACATTCACTGCACCTGCAATGCCAGGTATGCCTGCAATGGCATGAAAACCAAATTTGTCATGCAAGGTATTTTATTATTATTGCTATTATTTCCTTATTTGGCCGACACCTTTATCCAAAACGACTAATAAATATTTGAGATGCAACTTATGACATTTCTTTTGTTTTTCCAATTAAAGTAATGTCAGGTGGAGTGATTTGTTCATAGTCACACAGTGCCAGTACCAGGATTTGATACCACATCCTCAGGGTTTGTTGCGTGCATGGAGCATCAGTAATCTGTTCACTGCATGGACACAGTAGCCTTGCTGAGGCAATGTGCATTGCCAATACTCTGCAAGAATCCATCAGTGGGTTAAAAATGGAGAGCTATTGGAAGCTGCACAGTGGTACGGAAGGCAAAATTCCATCATGCTTTTCCTTTCAATTCAACCTGCACTATACAAAGGAAAGTTATTAATTCAACCCTGCATATTTTGTGTTTCTCTATTAAATATTGATTACTGAGATGATCCAAGGGGTTCTGAAAAAGATCATGTAGATCTGTGAGTTGCACACCTCTCTGGATAGTAGTAGCCATTGTCAGTGCCAGTACTAATCACCTTCTCACTTTAAAGGATGTGAGCAACCATTAGTTAGCTCAAAGCTACAAAGTGCCCATTTTGCATTTATCTATCCTACATTACAATTTTATATCTATATTGCAACATCAACCTATTATTATTATTGTTATTATGCTGTCCAAATAATCATGTCAATGTGTTTTTGCGATCTACTCAGTGTATCCTTTCTGTTGCAGAATCGCAGGCAAAACTCAAAATAAAGAACACTAAAAACTAACAACTGGACTTGTTCACTTGTTAATTTGTGAATGAGATGAAGTACTACTTCAGTCAAAAAGAGTTTCAGGCAACATTAGCTAAATAACGTACGATCTTAAGTACAATATAGCAAAGTACTTAGTGTTACAAAGCTTTCAGGAAATTCACCCCGGACTATCCGACCACTTCTCCATCTTGCAACCTGGAGAAGGTATGGTGAACTTCATCCTGTGCCTTTCACTTATGATGTGTAGACAGGAACTTCCACTCTCCTTATTAAAAGGTCGGCAGATGCATTAAATTCCAGCTCAAGCTGTACATTCTCCTGCTTGTATCCAAGGCTGAGGCCCAACCACTTCCAGAGGTAGCCATTGGCTATGGTGTCCATCCACATGACTGCTGATGATGGTATTTTGCAAATATTCAAAAGCCACAAAACCTGTTGGTAGAGTGCATGATGATAAACCACTTTTACATACCAGGAAGAATGCTTTGGTCAATCTTTGCCAGTTCCTCTTCTAGTTACTACTTCACTAACTCCCCCATCTGTCTGTCAGGCAAGTCAGCGGTGTACATTCTCCCCAGGTTTCAGAGTGGCTGTTCAGCCAGGTGCAGGAAGGGGTCACCTCCAATGATAAAGGTTTTGTCTTTCTGCACATGCATCTTATTGAGAGACTTTTTTGACTATTCCAGCTTGGTCCTCATTTTTGTCTATGTGATCAGCTCATTAAAGGAGACTGGCCATATATGGAGCACTCTGATGGATGCTTGTGACATAATTCATGGAGCTTCTCAGTGAAAGGGGTCTCTCTCCTGATCGAATTGGATACCCTTGACAAACTGCCTGGCCCTACTGCGTATTATTACATAGATTGCAGAGAAGAAAATGGGAGGGATGAAACATCCCATAGCAATTCCGATTTCTAACTGTTGCCATTTAGTTTCTGAGAGAAAAAGTACATGTGGAAGTTACTAATGTACCTTGGGACAATACTCAGTGTTTACATTGAACAGCATTGCTTGGTAATTGCTGTCACTAGGAGGATGAGGTCTGCATCCAATCAATGCTTGGCCATACCAAGAATCTATTGGGAACATGCAGTGCCCAAGGAAATTCTGGCAATGGCAAAGCTATAAAATCTGTCATGTTGTATGTCATGCAGTTATATATTGAACAATTTCTGCAGTTCTTTGGGTAATTTTAAATTTCTATGACTTCCAGGTGAATTCTTTAACTTCAATATGCTGTTATTACATATTATATCCTGACATGGTCGATGCACTTTTATTTATTTTTTTACAGTCCATCACTCTAAAAGTCAAGAAAATCAATAATTTTAAAACACATTTTGATGCAATATATTAAGGAACTGCAAGAGAGCTGGGGCTGTTGCCATCTACAGCATTTAAGAGCCTTCAACAATATATTTCTGTTTATGCCCACAAGGGCAGATTTGTGTTTTCTTTCCAATAAAGACATTGTAGTCATAAAATAGAAATAAAAGTCGTTGAACTGTGCTGAGAAGCACAGTTACAATTCCTGGGAGATATTGTTTAAAAAGATACATGTCTTATAATATGATGGGTCTCAGTAATATCATGA
This sequence comes from Polypterus senegalus, assembly GCF_016835505.1. Lineage (NCBI taxonomy): Eukaryota > Metazoa > Chordata > Cladistia > Polypteriformes > Polypteridae > Polypterus > Polypterus senegalus. The sequence continues at coordinate 176,932,804 of NC_053156.1, read as the reverse complement.
TATATTTCTATTAGTCAGATTATGACATATTAATATAAATGATATATCTCTACTAGATTACCCATTTGGTCATTCTGCCTTTGAACCATTTTTGCAAACAAAGATAACTTAACACAGCTGTAGAGATAAAACCTGAGCTTCAGTGGAAAAAAAAAAAACTGTCCTTAATCCTGTTGTACCAGAGTCTCTTGCCTCATAATGTCAGATGTTAATGATGCATCTCCAAAGCTATTTATTCCTAGTTAAACCATCATTAAAACCAAAACTAAGCGCTCATTTCATTCTAATATTGTTTTGTCCTCCATTACCTATTTCACATTGTGTGTGGGCTAACAGTCTGCCAGATAAAATAATGCATTTTTCTAGTAGATAAATTTATTAATTTTATACCACCTATTAATCAATTTCAGGTTTCACCACTAAACACTACTAGTTTACTGATTAGTTTCAATTTACTTAAATTCACTTCAGTCAAAAGAGCCCAATGGGCTTTTGTTACTTACATTTTGAGGACATTTATTTATTATGTTTTTGTCTTAGTATTTGTTTAACACAATTCAGGTGGAAATGATTAAAACAGCCAAGTAAGATCTGGCTTCTAGCCACAGATGGAGGGCCTATTGGCTCAGGACTTGTGGGGTATTATACTTCACTTGTCACTTCTTATATTTCCATTTCAGCAGATGAGTCTCCACTATGCTGTGACTTAGGCAAAATAATCTAAAGATTGCATTGAAGTCCCAAAACTCTTAATTGTGAAAACTTTACAACTAGTTACTTTTCTCAGATGCCACTATAAAAAGAAAACAAAAAACCTACCTTCTATACTACAATTAATTTAAAGAGTCAGAACTGCCTTCATGTAGCCATAAAATTGTGATATTGAGATATTGCCTGCAAGGTGACAGTTCCCTTTGTCTGGCTATGAGACAAATTACATTGAAGAATCTCACAGAAAAGTTAACAAATGGAAATAAGTCTTCAGCTAGTCAAATTGTCTTTTTTCATGGTGAAGAAGAATGGAGGAAAAAAGTGTTAACCTATACTGTTTGTTATGCTATTACTATTGTCAGCTAATCTGCATCTAAGAAAAGACTACAACATGATATGCATCAGGAAAATAGATACACTTTCTCCTTATTATTAGCATTTCATGATGACATTTGGCTTGGTCAATATTTTTTGTAAGCATTAGATAAATATGGAAAGATTATCAGAGAGGCACAGATTAAAAGGACAATTCAAAGAGTAGTCCGACATAAAATATGTCAAAACACAAGAAAAAATAGAGATCAACAAAAATGTCCTTTACTTTCTGGTGCAAGAAAGTCCAGGCACTACTATAACTGCATAGCTATCTTCTGTAATGTGGCTGTTATGATGTCATGGGTCAGATGGCCTGTGTATCATGTGCACAGCAACTAGGTACCATTGTAGCAATTACACGAACTGGCAACACTCATAAAAACCAGAAACACAAAGTGGTGGTGTCCATAGAGAAGTGGGGTCGTAGAAAAAAACTACCAACAACAACAGACATAAGCTATCCATCCATTGTACAACCCGCTATATCCCAACTACAGGGTCACGGGGGTCTGCTGGAGCCAATCCCAGCCAACATAGGACACAAGGCAGGAAACAAACCTCTGGCAGGGTGCCAGCCTACCGCAGCCCATAAACTATATATATAAAAAAATAATGCAAAATTATTAACACAGTCCTGACACCAGAAGAGGTTTAGACAATAGTAATTTGGTCTGTCGTAACTTCCATCAAAAAAGACAAAGGTTGCCAAATACTCCCACAAATTTAGTTATCATTTTAGTTCAGTCGTTATCATATTATCTTTAGCTACAAAGTAAAATGAAGTTTTCTGTTGCCACCAGAATCAGGTCTGGTTTTAGCACTATGGAATTCCTGTTTGCCAACACTGCAGGCCCAGTACTTTCTATTGAATTAGAGATGAAGCTACCCAAAAGCTAATATATTTAAGGAATATCAAAAGCCTTTACACAACAGAGTGTAAAGGCTCAGAGGAACTTCCATAGCTTGACACATTTATAGAGAAACTGGCCTACCATAGAGGAAGTTCAAGGTACCAAAACTTAAACAGGAAGTACTGTGCATCCAGATGGTAATGGGAATTTTCAGAAATCTGTCTTTTAAATTATTCTCATTAATGCTAGCTACACTTAAAGAATCAACAGAAAACAATATTTTACCCTACAATCTACACCAATCATCAATTGATATATTTGTAAAGAAAAAACAGAACCTCTGGAATTTGTAACTTAACTAATCTTACCACTAGTATTGATGTTAAAATAATCCAGAAAGTGTTCCCAATAATAATAACTACTGTCTTATAATCAGCCAAATCAGCATTTTTTTTTTTTTTTGCAGTTCTTGTCTGTTTGTGGGGGTTGTTGTTTGTTATATCTCTAATTTATTGCGCATCTATGAAACCTAGATTTTACACAAATCTGTAAAATTCTAGATTTTACACATATAATGTACAATTGAATATCTATCATCAATATCAGACTGGATTTGTTAAAGACTGTCAACTACTGTTGAACATTTGTTGACTGTGTAATGCAGCATGCACTAACTCAACAACTAAGTTTTGTAAAGTCTTACTGTTTTACAAAAAACTAATTACAAGAAATAAATCATTTGATGGATTAGAATGGTGAAATCTCTTTATTGTGCAAATGTGAGTCTGCACCAAATATATGTGCTTGAATCAAACTACTTTACTCAAGCTCAGAAGCTTCTGTACGGGTAAAGATATGTATAATTTCTAATTACTTTATATTGAAACATGGAACCTGACAGGGCTGTCCACTATCACCAACACTCTTTGTAGCTGCTAATGAACCACTGGCAATTTGTCTACAGTATCATCAAAGGAAAATAACAAAGGAAATTATAAGAAAAGGAATTAAACAAAATATTCCATTATGTAGGCAATATTTTTCTGCTCATTAATAATAAAAAATTGTTACTGTCAATATTATTAAACTTACAAGATCAATTTTATAAGATCTTTGGGTTTAAATTAATTTAGATTAAAGAATGTTTCTTCTGCCGACTTTCACATAACAGCTCAAGTATTTATAAGTTACAGTTACAACAAAATGCTTGTCTTTTCAAAATCAGTTTTGATGGAAAGTATTAAACAAGTTGCCAATACGTGATGAAGTCTTCAACAGTTTCTAAGATCCTCTGTTTTTAAATAAATACCCTTCACACATTCTTAATTTTGCACTGCTTTTTCCCATACTTTTAACAAATAATTTTTCAAAATGCTTCATTTTCTTGTAAGCCTGTTAATATAGAAGTTAAAAATGCCACTTATTAAAAGGATGGCACTGCAAAGATCAAAAGAAGAATGTAACATGGTACTACACAAAGGAAAATCAATTGAATCTTTTGAAAATGCACCTGCTTGGCTGGTTTTGGAAAGAAAATTGCATACAAATGCATTTATATGTCTTGCTCTGCACCCAGTCCTGAATAATTATTGTCAATTTACTAATAAACAAATTGTGCTTCACTTGCTCAAAATTAAGAACCAATGTAGGAAACAAAATAACACAGAGATTCAGTTATGTACTGTTCAATTGAAGGATAAGTTTGCATTCCAGCCCCCTTAATTACATATGTAATCATAGAAGCTATTAGGTAATTTAATTTGAAATTCATAGATTTTATATTCACAATGTGTTTGCACTTTATGACATATTAAATTTCCTAACAAGTCAGAAACTTGTTTAAAAATAATTTGTCTAACCTTTTAATTCTCCATTAATATCCAACTTAAAAATTATTTAGTAATAATAATGAGAATGCTGGTGGTATTCCCAATTGGATAATTAATGTCACAGTCCCACTCACTGATTTTAGACAATGCTGGGAAGGGACCTCTCATTAAATGCCTCCGGCAATGAATAGATTTGATTATTTACACATACTCTCTTTCCACCAATCCTGTGTATAACAATGTAATTCATCTTACAACTATGCAAGGATACACCTAAATGAATTAAAATGATCTAAAATAGTTAAGGTATTGGAACTAATTGAGAATGATGTTTAGCTCTGGCTTTGTTAGGTCAAATGTTTTGGAAATGTCCTATATTTGCTTTCCTATCAGAATAGCCAATTTTCAATTACCTCAAATGCTCTTACAACAATGTTTGGAGATATTGGACAGGATTAGATAAACTAATAATAAACTTCCTGTTATTTCCTAAAATACATTCTTAGTGCACATCAACTAAGTTGGCTTAAGTGGAAGAATTTGAATGCATTTTCCTTAACTCTTTGGGGAAAATATATCTTGCATCACCTAAAACCAGAAAGAAATCACATTTTCTATCTATGGTTCTACAGACAGCTTCTTTAGAATTTTATTCTAAAATAAATCAATTGAGTATTTACAGCCATTAATAATAATAAGTCCTGTTGTTCATCCATTATCCAGCCCGCTATATCCTAACTACAAGGTCATGGGGTTCTGCTGGAGCCAATCCCAGCCAACAAGCAAGGCAGGAAACAAACCCCCGAGCAGGGTGCCAGGCCACCGCAGTAAGTCCTGTTGTTTCAATCAATATTAGGATGTAAAATATAATGAGTTTTTTAATTAGCTCTTTGCATTGGGCAAGGCTGGAATTTTGTTGTGTTGTATAAGATTAATGTTTCTTAAACCTTTCTGTGGTTTACTATATTGACCTCTTTTTTTAACTGAAATATTTTACTTAGAACACTATGCTTTTGATTACTATATTATTACTCTTCTACTGTAATGCATATATCTGAAAAGAAATAAAAAAAGGGATACTATTCCATGGGGCCCTTGAGCAAGGGCCCTAACTTATAAAGGCTGACCATGTGCTCTGACCCCCAAAGGTCATGTGAAAAGATAATTCTCACAGGGATTAATCTTCTTCTTTCAGCTTCTCCTGTTAGGGGTTACCACAGCGGATCATCTTCTGCCATATCGTCCGGTCTTCTGCATCTTGCTCTGTCACACCCACCACCTGCATGTCCTCTCTCAACACATTCATAAACTTTCTCTTAGGCCTTCCTTTTTTCCTTTTGCCTGGCAGCTCTATCGTTAACATCCTTCTCCCAATATACCCAGCATCTCTCCTCTGCACATGTCCAAATCAACACAATCTCACCTCTCTGACTTTGTATCTCAACCGTCCAACTTGAGCTGACCCTCAAATGTACTCATTTCTAATCTTGTCCATCCTTGTCACATCCAGTGCAAATCTTAGGATCTATAACTCTGCCAGCTCCAGATCTGTCTCCTGCTTTCTGGTCACTGCCACCGTATCCAACCCAAATAAGAAGGCTGGTCTCACTACCGTCCTGTAGACCTTCCCTTTCACTCTTGCCGATACCCGTCTGTCACAAATCACTTCCGATACTCTTCTCCACCCATTCCACCCTGCCTGCACTTCTTTTCACCTCTCTTCTACAATACCTGTTACTCTGAATTGTGGATCCCAAGTATTTAAACTCATCCACCTTCACCAATTCTACCCCCTTCATCCTCACCATTCCTCTGACCTCCCTCCAATTCACACATGTATTCTGTCTTGTTCTTACCGACCTTCATTCATCTTCTCTCTAGAGCAAACCTCCAACTCTCCAGGGTCTCTTCGACCTGCTCCCTGCTCTTGCTACAGATCACAATGTCATCAGCAAACATCATAGTCAATGTGGACTCCTGTCTAATCTCGTCTAACAACCTGTCCATCACCATTACAAATAAATGGCTCAGAGTCAATCCCTAATATAATCCCACCTCAACGTTGAATGCACCCGTCACTTCAACTGTGGTTCTCACCACTGTCACACTTCCCTCGTACATATCCTGTACAACTCTTGCATACTTCTCTGCTATTCCCCGACTTCCTCATACAATACCATAACACCTCTCGAGGCACCCTGACATATGCTTTTTCCAGGTCCACAAAGACACAATGCAGCTCCTTCTGGGCTTCTCTATCAACATCCTCAGAGCAAACATCGCATCTGTGGTGCTCCTTCCTGGCATGAAACCATACTGCTGCTCACTAATCATCACCTCCCTTCTTGACCTTGCTTCACTACTCTTTCCCATAACTTAATGCTGTTATCCTCCTTTAGTTACTACAGCTCCCTCTTATTCTTAAATATCGGTACCAGTGCACTTCTCCACTTTGCTGGCATCCGCTCACTTTCCAAGATTCCATTAAACAATCTGGTTTAAAAACTCCACTGCCATCTCTACTAAACACCTCCATGCTTCTACAGGTATATCATATGGACCAACGGTTTTTCCATTCTTTATCCTTTTCATAGCTGTCCTTGATATTTGCTAATCCGTTGCACTTCCTGATTCACTAGCTCCACATCATCCAACATCTTCTCTCTCTCATTCTCTTCATTCATTAGCCTCTCAAAGTACTCTTTCCATCTGCCCAACACACTCTCCTCGCTTATGAGTACGTTTCCATCTTTATCCTTTATCACCCTAACCTGCTGCACATCTTTCCCAGCTCGGTCCCTCTGTCTAGCCAATCGGTACAGGTCCTTTTCACCCTCTTTAGTGTTCAGCCTCTCATACAATTCATCATATGCCTTTTCTTTAGTCTTTGCCACCTCTGTCTTCACCTTGCGCCTTATGTCCTTGTACACGTGTCTACTTTCTGCATCTTTCCGACTATTCCACTTCTTCCTCGCCATCCTCTTCCTCTGTATACTCTCCTGTACTTTCCCATTCCACCACCAGGTTTCCTTTTCCTCCTTCCTCTGTCCAGAAGTCACATCAAGCATGCACCCTTCTTGCTGTCACTCTTACTGCTTCTGCTGCAGTTGCCCAGCTGTCTGGCAACTCTTCACTGCCACCCAGTGCCTGTCTTACCTTCTCCCTGAACTCAACCTTGCAGTCTTCCTTTTTCAATTTACACCATTTGATCCTTGGCTCTGCCCATCCTCTCTTCCTCTTGTTCTCCAACATCATCCTATGTTGCCTAACTACATTTTCCCCTGCTACCACTTTGCAGTCTTTAATCTCCTTCAGATTGATTCTCCTGCATAGGATATAATCCACCTGTGTGCATCTTCCTCTATTCTTGTACGTCACCCTATGTTCCTCCCGCTTCTTAATATACATATTCACCACAGCCTTGCCTGTCTTTTGCAAAATCCACTATCCTCTGACCTTCTTCATCCCTCTCCTTGACACCATAAAAACTCATCACCTCCTCTGTTCCCTTCAACAACATGTACATTGAAATCTGCTCCAATCACCACTTTCTGTCCCTTGGGTACACTGTTCATTACTTCATCCAACTCCCTCCAGAAATCTTCTCTCATCCATCGAGCACCCAAATTGCAGGACATATGCACTAAAAATATTCATCATCACACCTTCAGTTTCCAGCTTCATAATCATTACTCTGACACTCTTTTCACCTCCAAAACACTCTTGACATACTGCTCCTTTAGAATAATCCCTTCCCCATTTCTCCTCTTATCCCCACCATGAGAGAATAATTTGAATCCACCTCTGACCTGGCCTTACTCTCCCTCCATTTAGTCTCTTGTTTGCACAATATATCAACCTTCCTTCTCTCTATCATATACAACAACATTTATTTATATAGCACATTTTCATACAAACAGTAGCTCAAAGTGCTTTACATATTAAAGAATAGAAAAATGAAAGACAATTATAAAACAAAATAAATCAACATTAACGTCTAATAAGAGTAAGGTTCAATGGCCAGGGGGGACAAAAAAAACTCCAGACGGCTGGAGAAAAATAAAATCTGTAGGGATTCCAGACCATGAGACCGCCCAGTCCCCTCTGGGCATTCTACCTAATATAAATGAAACCGTCCTCTTTGGATTTAGGATTCTCACGGAAGGGCTTGATGATGATGGTCACGTAGACTTCTGCCTTTTAATCCATCCATCATTGTTTGAGCATCATGAAGCTTTCAGTAGGTGGTGGTGGCACAGGCCGCCACCACAAAGAAACCGGAAAAAGAAACAGAAAAGAGAGTAGGGGTCAGTACTGATTTTAGAGCCACCATGAATAGTTATTTTGAGGAGATTAAACATATAGAGTATCAGGGTTAAGTGAAGTTATAAAAAGGCCATGTTAAAAAGTGATGTGTTTTCAGCAGTGTTTTAAAGTGCTCTACTGTATCAGCCTGGCGAATCCCTATTGGCAGGCTATTCCAGATTTTAGGTGCATAGAAGCAGAAGGCCGCCTCACCACTTCAAGTTTTGTTCTTGGAATTCTAAGGAGACACTCATTTGAGGATCTGAGGTTACGATTTGGAATATAAGGTGTCAGACATTCCGATATATAAGATGGGGCGAGATTATTTAAGGCTTTATAAACCATAAGCAGAATTTTAAAGTCAATCCTGAATGACACAGGTAACCAGTGTAGTGACATTAAAACTGGAGAAATGTGTTCGGATTTTCTTTTCCTAGTTAGGATTCTAGCAGCTGCATTCTGCACTAGTTGCAAACGATTTATATCTTTTTTGGGTAGTCCTGAGAGGAGTGCATTACAGTAATCTAGTCGACTGAAAACAAACGCGTGAACTAATTTCTCAGCATCTTTCAGTGATATAAGTGGTCTAACTTTACTTATGTTCCTTAAGTGAAAAAATGCTGTCCTAATGATCTGAATAATATGTGATTTAAAATTCAGATTACAGTCAACAATCACCCCTAAGCTTTTTACCTCCGTCTTGACTTTTAATCCTAATGTATCCAGTTTATTTCTAATAGCCTCATTGTATCCATTATTGCTGATCACTAAAATTTCAGTTTTCTCTTTATTTAACTTGAGAAAATTACTATTCATCCATTCTGAGATACTAGTCAGACATTCTGTTAGTGAATCAATAGAATCAGGGTCATCAGGAGCTATTGATAAGTACAGCTGTGTGTCATCAGCATAGCTATGGTAGCTCACGTTATGTCAGATTATCTCAGGGCACAACGGAAGCATGTAGATTGAGAATAACAGCGGACCCAGGATAGAGCCTTGTGGAACACCATATCGGATATCATGTGTCTTCGAGTTGTAATTCCCACAACTAACAAAAAATTTTCTCCCTGTCAGGTAGGATTCAAACCAATTTAAGACTGTGCCAGAGAGGCCCACCCATTGACTAAGACGATTTCTAAGAATGTTGTGATCAATGGTGTCAAATGCAGCACTCAGATCTAAGAGGATGAGAACAGATAAATGGCCTCTGTCTGCATTTACCCGCAAGTCATTTACTACTTTAACGAGTGCAGTTTCTGTGCTGTGATTTGTTCTAAAACCCGACTGAAATTTATCAAGAATAGCATGTTTATTTAGGTGGTCATTTAACTGCATAATGGCTGCCTTCTCTAGAACTTTACTTAAGAAAGACAGGTTGGAGATGGGTCTAAAATTTTCAAGAGCTAAGGGGTCGAGATTATGTTTCTTAAGCATCGGCTAACTCTCTTCCCTTACCAGTCATACTGCCAACATTCAAAGTTCCTACCGTCAGTTCCCCTCTCTTTACCTTCCTCCAGTCCTTCTGCCTCCAGACACGTGTCCCCCACATCCTTTTTTTGGCCAGCAGTAGCCCTATTGGCTAACAGAACTGGTGGTGGCCGTTGTGAACCCGGGCCTCGACCGATTAGGTATGGAAATGTGGATCGTTGTCCGCATATTGTTGATCTGGCAAAATTTTACACCAGATGTCCTTTCTGATGTAACCCTCCCAATTTATTCAGGCTTGGGACCGACACGAAGAAACACACTGGTTTGTGCATCCCCTGTGGCTGGGTTCTCTCAGGGATTAATAAAGAATTAAAAAAAAAAAAAAAAAAAGTGGATGTGTCTGATGTTGGTGCTGGCACCGTTTTATCACTGAGGTACCAAAATATGCAGAAACCACACTTGTGCATATTTTTCAAGAAGGTTTCTTCCTTAGGGAGCAAATCTACAAATTCAATGATTTAAGCAGCCTGTAAAAAACACATTGCATTAATCATTTCTACTGGAAATAAAGCCATGAATTATTTACTCAGTATCCTGAATACTAAGAAAATGTTTTAATTTGTCTATGTTTTTTAGCTTTAAAGAGCAGGTTTTTAAATAGTTCTGTAATACGTGTTGTAAAGTTGTAAAGGATAGACAGGAGTAAATGGTAATGTCTAAGTTGCATACTGATTCAGTAAAACTAATTTTAAGCCCTTCTGGGTTAAAATGTGATACTACCTTGTCGCTGTGTGTCTCATCCCCAACAGTTAATAACATCTGTAATTTTTAAGTATTAAAAATAAAGTTTTAAATTTTCATTTTGTATGTAACATTAAGTATGTAGCAAAATAAATACTATTTGGTCTGAAGGAAGGTTACAGCTGTGTCACTGCCATAAAATTAAAACTAAATATATTTTAACTTGTCGGAGATGCCTGGGGTGGCGACCCGGCCAGGACGCCTAGGAAGACTGGTAGAGGGCTTACGCTCACCTCAGACCACATGGGGGCAAACACCCTGGTTCCTTTGGGTTCCACAGCTTTGAAACGCTACCCTGTAGTGGCCCGTGGTCACCACCAGGGGGCATCCCTGTGCCTAGAGAGCCCTGGACCTCAGCACTTCCACCACATCTGGAAGTGCTGGTGGGGAAAGAGGATCGGGGACACCCAGAGTGCTTCCGGGTACACAGCCGGTGCTTCAGCCACACAGAGGCATGTTGGCGGAAGGTCACTGGAAGATACCTGAAGCACATCCGAGTGCATATAAAAGGGGCCGCCTCCCTTCAGACAATGGCTGGAGTCAGGAGAGTAGAGGAGACAAGGTCTTAGGAGGAGGCAAAGAGGTGGCCTGAAGAAGGAAAGAGGCACTGTGTAGTAGCCAGGACTTTGGGGACTTTTGGGAGTTGTTGTGCACTTATGTAAATATGGAATGTGTAAACAAACATGTGTTGGGTGACATTAATGTGTCCACCTGTCTGTGTCCGGGCCGGCTTCCACAGTGGCATCCCAGATGGGACTCTGCCTAGTTCAAGGCAGGGACCCAGACAAAATTTTGTGAACGGCCCGGTGCAGCAGATGCGCCCACACATGTGCCGCTGGAGCAGTGCGTACGCAACCCCAGAGGAAAGAGTCACCCTATAGACCGCTCCCGGACTGCGGGGGACTTGTTCTCACCTGGTGCAGAAGGACAACGGGCAGGGCAAGAGAGCAATGGACTCCGACGAGAGTGCTGGCACTAGAGGCTCCCGGGATGGTGGTCGCCCAGTGGCGCAATGTTGAAGATGTTTCCTTGGACAGATGGGATCCAGGAGGTAAGTTCCCTGCTTGTCGGAAACCAGCCCTGGGGGGCTGCGTGTGTTTTGTGTTTGCAACAACAACATTTATTTATATAGCACATTTTCATACAAACAGTAGCTCAAAGTGCTTTACATATTAAAGAATAGAAAAATGAAAGACATAATTATAACAAAATAAATCAACATTAACATCGAATAAGAGTAAGGTTCAATGGCCAGGGGGGACAGAAAAAACAAAAAAACTCCAGACGGCTGGAGAAAAAAATAATTCAATGAGCAAAAAATAATGCAGAGCAGGGGCTGCCCAGATCCGCGTCAGTGGCAGGGGCATGTCAATTTGCGAGGCTCCAGCAGAGCAGCAGCAGCTGTGGGAGCTGCAGGGAAGGAGCTGCTGCAGCTGGAAAAAGCCCAAACACACCGATGCACCAGGAAGATGAGAAGCAAGATGGCCACGGACCGGAAGTCCCTCCCCGAGACAGGCACAGGATTGGACAGTGTGTTTTGTGTGCCTGCCGATGGCTGCAGAGAGGCAGGACCAAGGAATGTCCATCTCGGGCCAGGGAAGGACCTGATTGGGCCGGAGGAAGAGTCCCACAGGAAGTCGCTGGCGTGTGTTGCCGATGGACAGGTAAGCTCACCGTCGGCTAACTTCCTGTCCTTGCCAGCAGCTCTGTGTGAGCTGGAGGCCTGCCTTCAGCCCACAGAGCAGCAGCTTTCAGAGGTGCTGTATGCCCTTCCTTGCGGAGTTGCAGAAGCTGGAGGGGAAGGCAGTCGCGTAGCTACAGACATCGGCAGAATGGTGTGTTGGGTGACAATGGGTAGGTATGGGGTCAATGAGAAGAATGAAGTGTCAGATGATTATGGATTTTGCGAAAAGGATTGACATAGCTGTGGTGAATGTTTTTTAAGATGAGGAAGGAACATAGGGTTATGTACAAGAGTGGAGGAAGATGCACACATGTGGATTATGTCCTATGCAGGAGGATTAATCTGAAAAAGGCTGATGACTGCAAAGTGGTGGTGGGGAAAGTGTAGCTTGGCAGCAAAGGATGGTGGTCTGTAGGATGACATTGGGGACTAAGAAGAAGAGTAGAGCGAGGGCAGAGCCAAGGATCTAAATGGTGGAAGTTGAAAAAGAAAAAGACTGCAAGGTTGAGTTCAGGGAGTACAAGGAGATAAGGCGTAAGGTGAAGAGACAGGTGGTAATCTGATTACATCTCGTATGTCTCGAAAGCTTGCATATTGTAATCTTTTTAGTTAGCCAATAAAAGGTGCAATAAAATGGTATAACACCATAGTACTGCAGTTTTAAGAATAAATTTTTAAAAAGCTGAATGCTGTTTATTTTGAGATATTTATCCAGGTCATCATAGGTTGGTATCCACCAGTTTTGAGAAGTATTACAATGCAGTGAACCAAATTTTAGGTAGTTTACATTCATTCAGCACTGTCAGAGATGAAAGTGTTTCACCTTGCCCCAGAAAGGTGACTAACTTTTCCAAATTGGGGAAACCCCATTAAAGTCAATGCAATATCAGCTTTTTGATATTTGGATTCTTTGAAAGATACTTCCTGCATGCTTATCTAAGACAGATACAAGCTTATCACATACATCAAGATTAATCTTTTAACGAGAGGAGGAGATAAATGGCATTCTTCAAGAGAAAGGTTTAGTGCAGAAAGATAGAAAGAAGTTGGTCACTGTCAGATAAAACCAAAAAGTACAAGGAGAATATTGTGCAGGGCATAAGCCAAAACAAACAACGTCTTCAACTATTTTGAGAACTTTATTATCCTGGACAGTGGCTCTAACACCTCTAAGGAGCTTAAGTTGTGATATAGCTGTGCAATCCTGCGTGTTGTAAAAATACTTCTCATTGATAAGTTTTATGAAGTTAGAACTGCTATGTGGTTTGCAAGAGTGTTTACTTAGTAATTTTGGGCCATCTGAGGCTACATCCAAGGTTCTTTTAGCTGCATCTGTCAGGTGGAGATGAGTGACTCTCAGTTGGAAGTCAGCCAAAAAGGTATGAAAAGAAGCTGTAGAGAAAGAAAGCAATTTTAGACTATAATGCCATTTCAAGTCTGTAAAAAAAGCAAACAGATCAGAGTACTTCTAAAACAAAAAAGGCTGAATAGGGTTTTCTGAACAGTCTGTTGGTAACAGCATAATTCAAAACTAGACAAAGGAAAAAAAAAATCTAGCATCTGAAAAAAAATGAGAACGGTTTTTAAATTCCTCATCTGCAGCAGATGCAAAATATTTGTGATGTCTGCACACTTGTAAAAGCAACATGTAGACTCCTAGACTTTTTGAAGTGTTAAACCAAGATCAAATATATTTTTAATCTTTATTTGAAAAGGTGGCCGGCCCAGTCGTGCAGCTATTAGAGCTTTGACCTCATAGAGCCATGTACAAAAACTGGGTAGACTTTGTCTGTACTTCTTAGGTTAAAGTGCTTTTGTTCAAGAACTACCACATTTTAAAGCAATATTACATTAATTGGAACCTTTAAATTAGTCAGTGCCAGTATCTGCATGTGTGATTGTGACCTACAAAGGTCTACATCCTATCCACAATTGGCTTTTTTCTTGTGGTTGATGCTGCCAAGTCAAGTTGCTTCAGCACCCCATGACAATGTAATGAATTAAGTGGATTATAGAAAATGCATGATTGTCCCAGACAAAAGGTATTCAAGTAGAAAGATGACATGCCTTTGAACATACAGGTATATAAAATAGATATGCAATATTGTATGAACCATAACTTTAAAAAGAAACCATAATTCATGCCAGGAACAACATATTACATCCATTCATTTTATTGATATGTATGGAGTGAGAAGTCAAGCAAAATTTTACCTTTTATTGGCTAACTAAAAAGATTACAATATGCAAGCTTTCGAGGGCCTGAGCTTCCTCAAAAGCTTGCATATTGTAATCTTTTTAGTTAGCCAATAAAAGGCATCATTTTGCTTGACTTCCCACTACATTCATAATGGCTAACACGGTACAACACCCTAGTACTATCGATATGTATGGGGAAAACAAGAGGAGAGAGAGGTTAGGAGCACGTGCTGATACAGCGTATTGCCGTACCCACCACATGACAAATCAACTCAGGACCCCAGATTAGGAACCGAGTGCAGTCATGCGACAAGTGACACCTCAGCACCATACTAGTTCAGATGGAAAAACTATAAATATATATATATTGAAATTTTTTGGATATGTTCAATATAATGACAATAGAAATATATCTTTTACTTTATTTTGTGCTTGTACATTCAATATAAAGAAAGTTAGTTTAAGTACAGTTTTTTTTTTGTTAAGGTTGAAAGGTCAAAAAGGACAGGATGTACAGTAAATGAGTAAATTGCAGAGGATTACATCAGAATGGGGTGATCCAGAGGAAGATCGAGGCAGACAGCCAGGAAGCTGCTGTGGTTTTTATTATTTTTTGTTTGTGGAATGTTTAATTACTTTAGAGATTAGGAATGGATGAAATAAACACGTTCTGTCAAAATGGCCAAGTACAACAGCAACACAGGACTGGTGTTCAGAGTCTGCAGAGACATTTGAAATGTATGAAGACCGATTTTAACAGTTTTTACTGACAAATAATTTTGAAGAGGGTCGAAAAAGGGCAGTCTGTCGATAGCAGGCCCAAAGACAATTTGCTTTGTTAAAAGATTTGGTGATGCTGAGGAAGCCCGGTGAAGTTCCATTCAGTTATTCAAGAATTTACTATGCCAAAGAAAAAATGTATTGACAGAGAGAGATACACCTCAAATAGGAAACAGCAAGGCAATTAATCTATTGCGGAGTACATTGCAGTTCTGAAATGAGTAGCTGCTAATTGTAAATGGAGATATTTTGGAAAAGCAGCTGCGTGATTAATTTATGTGACATTGTTAGTAAAGATTTGCATATGAAACTATTGAACAGCTGTGAAGATGGAAGCCTGACATGAACAAAAATAATCTAGATCACAAAAAAAATTCCAAAGCATACTGACCAGTACACAGAGATACCTCTACTTCAAACAGATCTAATCCACAGAATGATGCCAAAAGGAAGAGTATCGAGTGCAAACCGAGAGCTGAAAACACCAAATCACCCAGCTTCAGGGGAAAATGCCAAGTGTGATTTTTAGGCCTTAGACCTGTACATAGTGGGGAAGGGGAACCATACAGCAGAGTGCCACATTAAGTTACATTTCTACAAAAACAAAGGACATCTGCAAGAGAGCCTTGTGATAAGTCAAGTTCATTGGCGGTTGATAATGCAAATAAAGAGGCTGTCGCTTGGCTTGTCACGGATATTTGGGGGAAAAAAGTAATAACGTTTTCATTTACCTGTTTTAGCACCCCTACATAGATTAACATGGTAGCGGCGTTTTGAGGGCAGGGATGCTTGAAGAGCTGCCTGGAGGCCTACAGGTACTCCAAGAGCAAGTCGTGGGGCTCAAACTTGATAACGGCCGAATGCGGATCGCGCTTCTATAACCGCTGCAGAAGAGAGGGTGAAAGTGCAATACTTAGACACAGAAACAGGTCAGAATGATAGAAAGCTCAATTTTAAAGTAGCCGGCAAAGGGAATTCACACATGTGGCAAAGCATATAGTATTGAAAGAGGGAGAAAGTTAAACAGTACTCACTTAACACAAGCTGAACAGGTAGCCCGCAAGTCACAAAGACAGACAAGTATGCATGCATTTAAATAGAGTGGAATGCAACGGAGTAGCTGAAGACAAATGGTGCACGTCCCAACGTGACTATTTATTGGAAGTCTGCGAGTAACGTAAAGGCGGATAAGATTGTCAGAAGGGTTTGTGATATAAAACCAGGGCCTGAATGCCAGAGGTCGTCTTTTGACCAGGTCTTCAGGCCTTAATGTAGATCTGTGCTATGGATTGGTTTAACTGAGTAGTGGAGATACATATTGTCTTTTGTGCACACAGTAGGTGCTTAGTTTTCCATTTTGTTTTGACTATTTTCCAGCCTGTCATTCATGATCCGTTTTGTAGCTGGACGAAGGAGGTTAGAGTTTGTTTGTTTCGTTCTTTTCTTCACTTTTGATTTGGAAACCATTGTAAACATTAGAATACCTGCACAAATTTTTCTTTTTGCAAGTGTCTTTGCGTTGGACTTTGTAAATATTTTTTGCAAGGCATCGGTTTGTAAAATAGTTTGGACACTTCTGGGATTAAACCGAATTCTGTTTTTGAATAGTCTCTCAGTCTGAGTCTCACTTACTCCATCTCCTGGTTGCTTGGTCTTGTCTACTAACACCCTAAGGTGGGAATTGTGCAACAGTGTCCTTACCTGTGGTGTCACAAGCCTGTAAAAACAAAGATACTGGTATCTCTATGTTAAGGGAACATAAGGGATCCAGTCTGGGCAGAGCACTAGGGAGCTTAACAATGTGAGCAATAGTTAAATGCAGTGGACTCTGAACCCTCTGTGTAGAAGGGTCCTGCACCTTTGTTATGGAACAAAGTGGAATAAGACATAATTATGTAAAATTTATTACAATTGTGTAAAATCAGACTGAGTATGTAAGAGTTTACTGTGTAATGACAAACTGTAATTGCATCAGAATGTTTATAGAAGTAGACACTGGGATGGCAATGTCTCTTATTTCCCAGAGTTTGAATAGTTCAAAATTTAAGAATGTAAAATTACAACTTTGAGATGTTGTTTTGAAAAACATACACAAATTGAGCCATTGGAGGTTTTGGGCCAAATTGATATTGAAGTACAATTAGATGAACATGGTAAATAACCAGCAATTATGGGTAGAAATTGGATAAAGGTTTTAAATTTAGACTGGTCAAAGGTAAATAAACTAAGAGATCCAGTGCAAAGGTTGTGCCAGGAGTACAGTGAAGTGTTTAATGCAAAGCTGGGACATGTAGCTGGGGTTAAGGCAAAGTTATATGTATCCCATGATGCAATTCCAAAATTTTGCAAAGCTAGACAAGTGCCATATGTTTTACAAGAGTCTGTTGAGAAGCAACTGAGTGAAGTAGAGCGGCAAGGCGTCCTCTCACCTGTTCAACACAATGAATGGGAATAACCTATACTTTGCATACCAAAGAAACAAGGGTCAGTCCAGATCTGTGGTGATTATAAAGTGACCATAAATCCTTGGCTAGATGTAGACAAGTACCCACTGTCTAAAACTTGAGAGGAAAGCATTTTACTAAATTAGATTTTAAAATGGGAAATCAGCAACTTGACTTAGTCGAAAAGAGTAAGCCTTACCTCACAATTAACACCCATAATAAGTTGTTTAGAATGAATATTTACCATACGGTATATGCATCCTTCATCTTAAGAACTACAGGGGACGGGAGAGTGAAAAGTGGGTGCCAGGAATGATTGCCAAGGCACTTGGTCTAGTAACAAGTTTCATGGAAGTACAAGGTATAATATGTAAGAGACATGTGGACCAGCTGATCAGAACGCAATTGGAAAAAAACTCTGAACCTTAGTTTAATTTTTGGGATGATTTACCCACAAATAAAAGTTCAGAAGGTTCAAGCAGCCAAATAGAGGTTCCAGCAGTAACCCCAGCTGTAGAGATGACAGACCAAAGTAGTGCTGAACCAGAAGTGGCAGTAAAACTTACACCAAAAAGAAATGTGCATTCCCCGTGAGACTGAATTTGTAAATACGTTCTGAATTTTGGGAGAAAGAGTTCGATTTAGAGTGATATGAATGGAAAAAAATATATATATTGAAATATTTGTGGTTGTGTTAAATATAATAGAAACATCTTTCACTTTGTTGTGTTTGTATATATTGTACAATATAAAGAAAGGTTCCATTTGAGCAACGTTTTTTTCTATAAATGTTGAAAATTCGAGAGAGAGAGAATCAAAACTGACAGCTAGGAAGCTGTGGGTTCCTTTTTTTCCTTTGTGCAATATTCAATTATGGTCCATGTTATACTGAATCAAGGGAACCACCACCAGTTGATATACTCATCTTATATGAACTTGTGCAAAAAGATACAAAATTAACTGACTCAGAACAAAACAGCTAGATAATGCTAAAAGGTATAGCAGCTTACATCATGTAATGACAGACTAGCTATGTATTTGATAGAGCAGGTGAAAACACTCAGTGGTACTTCATACTGTAACATCATAAGAAGTAATGGTACACAAAATGTCAGTCTATCACCATTTTTTAAAACCTGTCATATATTGTAAAGGGTTGCAGAGCAAGAGTCACGATAACACAAAGAACAAACACTGGAGAGGAAACTATTCCATTAGTACAAGTACAATTAGTATCCATCCAAATATTTACCCAAACTGGCATATTCCAAATGTTGAATCAACTAGAACCACAATAACTGCACCAAGCACAGGCTGGAACTGGCAATGGCCAGAAGGCCAGGCTATCACAGAGCAAACTCATGCAACCTCACTCATACTGTGCTAATTTAATCAATTTATCCCTGTTTTTGGGATGTGAAAGGAAAACATGAATACCTGGTGAATGACCAAAGCAGAAGCATGGAGAACGTATGAACTTCCATATGGTTAGTGACAGGATGGGATTTAGGACTGATACAACTCCATATTGCTTGCATCCAAGCACAGTTATAACTAAAAGTTTTTTTTATATTTCTTGTGTATTTTAGAAGTAGTACAGTATTTCACAATTTAGTCACAGACTGTGTGCTTTATTAAAAGTGACCAAAGCAAAAAATGGAAATGAAGATCAGAGGTAGTGGCAAGCCTGATGTGGGAGAAAACTAAAAGAAAATGCTAATAAGCAAATATATGCAAGCTATTTCTAATCTATCCTTTTAACCCTTACAATTGTAAGTGCCAACACAACAATAGGCTTCATGGCAATAACTGGAAATTAAGGTTAAAGCTCTTATGTAAAACTGTATTACTTTAATTCAAGACTACAAAAAGTAAAAAAAAAAAAAAGTGAAATTTGTGAGCTGGAAAGTCAAAGGTCTCAATCGTGAATTAAAGAGAAAGTATTCTCTCACCTAACAGGTCTATAAGTCAAGATATTGTAGTATTTTGTACAGGATACCCACTTATTAAGCAAGGATCTGTTTCAGTTGCAAAGAGATTGGACTGGAATATTCTACTCCAGCTATACAAAAGAAAAGTAGAAGTGTGGGAATTTAAATGCATAGAACAATTTCATTTGTAGTATCTGATTCTGAAGAGCGGTATGTGATCTTCATGGGCAATTTATTTAATTGTAAAGTTGTAGCAACCGCAAGATACGGGCACACGATTCCTACACTTCGCAACCCAAAGGGAAGTGGACAATAATAGAAGGTTAAAGTAGCATTACCATATTAGGTCCTAGGCCCCTATGCACATCCTTATATAACTGGCAAAAAAAAGTCAGGCAAAGGAAAGTGGGACTGAAAAATATATTAACATTTACGTGCCCGGTGCCCGAGTGCTCATTAGTGAATCCCTTTCCCCAGCGCCCAAATCCGAATCCCTGGTTCGACAGACAATAAACAAACAAAAGAAAATAAAAAGAAAAAAAAGTTCTCCGAAAACACCAAAAAAGAAAAAATTACTTAATCCACATAAGGAAAAAAATCCTGCAGTTCAGTTCCTTCCATAGGGCAGGAGGAAAACACAACAGTCCTCCGGTGGAAACGGCTTCTCCGCGGAATATCACGAAGAAATGCGAATTCAGGTATCTGACTCACCAGACGGGAGCACCCGGAGAACACCAGAACCTGGCCTCTTCTCGGGGATTTGTCACCCGATTTCTTCGGGGTGGCCACCCACAAAATAGCAGACGTCCCTGGATGAAGAAAGATCCTGAATGATCCTTTGAGTGTGGATAGCCTTGCCTTCAGCCTTTTCCTTCCTTTTCCCTCCTGCCTTGATCCGCCATTCCCCTTAAATAGAAAGTTTTCCACCGAAACATCCTTGCCCCTCTCGGTTGTTATGGCAACCTCACGCCGGCAACAGGCAGCTGGAATATTTACCGGGCGGGGTCCTTCCAGACTGGAATGTCAAAAGGTGCCTGAAGGGCTATTTACAAACACCCTTCCAGCCAACATAAAGTGACAGACAGTCCAGGAGGCCAACACGACTGTTAAGTTATGTAGCCTTGCTACATGTTTTTTTTTTCCCCCCCTCCACAGGTTGCCCCAAGGGGGGGACCGAAATAGGGTTTAATACTACTTACATTAACTGTATCTATTTTGGACTCTGAGTTAGTCCGTTTCTGTACCCGGTAATTCGGTCCAAGCTGCTTTAAAATAAATAGCTGGTCCTAACCATTTGGGCGCAAGCTTAGAGGTAAATTTACGAGCCGCATCAGACAGGTGAGGAGTTCGAACCCAGACCAAGTCTCCCATCTCGTTGTGCACTTTCCGATGACAGGCATTGTAATACCTGGCTTGTCTTGAGGTTGACCTCACCAACCTAGCCCGTACCTTCTTTCGTAACTCCTCTAGGGTGGCCAGCGTACGATACTGGGGTGCATCTGGCAAAGGGACAGATTCCATTAACCGATCAAGTGGGCCTCTAATTTGACGACCCAGCGCAACCATTGCAGGAGTTTCACCCAAAGCCTCGTGCTCCGCCGTGTTAATGGCAAACCGTAATTCAGGAAGCCATTTGTCCCAGTCTTGATGACAATCTCCAACGTAGGATGCAACCATTGGTTTTAGGGTCCGGTTCACCCTCTCTGTTAGATTCCTCTGGGGATGGGATGCGGTTGTCAACTTTTGCTTTACTCCCCAAGCTAAATATAACCTTTCCATTATTTCACTGGTGAACCGAGGACCACGGTCCAATACAATGAACTTGGGGACCCCCACCAAGTGAAAATCTCATTCTTTAAGAGGGTGCAGATCCGGCGATTCTTCGCATCAGGCAGAGCAAAAAGCTCTACCCATTTTAGAAAAATAAATCTACCACCACCACCACCATCAATATAGTCTTCTTGGTGCTAGAAGATGGCAGTGGCCCCATCAAGTCGACTCCCAACATTTCTCCTGGCTCCAAAGGAATCATGGATTGAAGCTCCCCTGCTGGTTTACCAGGTGGAGATTTATAATTTTGACAGATCTGACACTTTTTAATGTAGTCCCATACATCTCTGCAGACTGACGGCCACCATGCCACCTAGTAACCTTAGTAGGGTTTAACTTCCCCATGTATCCACCAAAAGGGCTATCATGATAATAGTGTAGAAACTCCAGTATATATTTTTCTGGGAGTACCAGTTGGAGCTTGGTGCCCCCGCTCTTAGATGGTACAGACCTATATAGCACCCCTTGTAGCTCCTTGAAATGAATGCGGCCAGGTTGAGTCTTAGCAACACTCTCCTTAAGTGCCAAATAGGCCGGACAGGTGCCTTGAGCTTCTGCTATATCCTGCAAACTTAAAAAGGTAGGGCACACCACTGGCTTTGTGCTATAGCTATACACACCATCCCCGTCATCTCTGGAATTCTTGATAATGCATCTGGAACAATGTTGCTACATCCCTGCCGGTAAAAAACTTTAAATTTAAGTGATTGAAGGCGCAATACCCACCCGTTAAGGCGTGAGGACACTTTGGGTTGATTAAAAATATAGGTCAGGGTATTGTGATCTGTATATACTTCGAATTCCACCCCTTCTAAAAAATGACGCCATTTCTCTATTGCCCAAACCACAGCTAAGCACTCTTTTTCAGAAGTAGAATAGTTGATTTCAGGGCCACGCAGACTCCTCGATGCATAGGCAATCACCTCCATTCCATCCATATTTTGAGTGAGGACCGCCCCGAGCCCTACATTGCTGGCATCAGTGTGTACCTGGAAAGTTAACTGTTGGTCTGGTTGAGCCAGGATGGGTGGACTTTGCAACGCTGCCTTTAATTGGTCCACTGCCTCCTGGCATGCTGTGGTCCAGTTCCAGGAAATGTCCTTTTTCTTCAAGTGGTTGAGTGGGGCAGCTATTAGGGCTGTGCGATATGACCAAAATCTTATATCCCGATATTTCATTTCATATCACGATATAGTACATTTTCTTTGTATTCAGTGAATAGTTTATATAATCACCACTCTTTTTCATTTAAATAAAAAAAATCAAAAATGATAAGTACTCAACTTGTAATTATTTCTGTTCTTTTATTTAGAACATTTGAGCAAATGTTTGACTTAGAATGTAAACATAAAATGTTATGTATCAAATATAAAACACTTTTCAAAAACCAATTACTAAAGGCCCAATATAAAATACTGCTATATAAAATGCCTGACAAACAAAATGTGAACTGTAGCAGCAATAACTCTCACAACATATATTAAATATAAAAGGATCAAAGCACTAACAACTAAACTATATAAGGCCAATAAACCCTTTAAAACAAAATACATACAAGTCTAACATTAACTGTCAAAACCAAATGTAAACATTGTACTTCAAACTGTAGCAGCAATAAGGCTTACGACAAAAATATATTAAATATATAATATTAAATATAATATTTTTAGGCTACATTCTAGTAAAATGTTAATTTGCACATCGTAGTGTGGCAAATCTCCGTTAATGAGTTACAGCTGATCGCCCCGTGCGTGGGACTGGACGGCGCTAACGTGTTGATGCCGTCCAGCCCCAAGCACGGGCGATCCGCGGTAACTTGTTAACGGAGATTTGCCGTGTTAATGCAGTTGTGGCGTAAACGTAATTTTAACAAGATTAACGCTGACAGCAAACGCTGCAGGGAAAATTATGCCTTAAGCAAATTGTTTTGGTAGCAATTAATCTTCCAAGCTTTTAACATGCTCATTTAAATAGTACCTTTACAACTGTAATATCCTACGTGGCCTGCCTCTCAGTTGTAAACTCTCTGCATGCTCGCTCACGTGCTTTTTGCGGAGGGTTAGAAGAGGTTTGTCGTGTTGGAGTCTGTGGTAGCGATCGGTTTGCAGCATAATTTGCACAGTACCATTTTCTGGTCCGTGTCAGACTTTTCAAATCCAAACCATCTCCATACTACAGAGGTAGCCCCTCATTTAGGAACAAGGTCCTTCTGTGTGGAGCTACCTGGTGTTGCCTCGTCTTCATCGGCCATGCTAGTGTGTCTGCATCCACGTGGTGGCCATCAAAACAATGAAAAAAATATTGCCGTAAACAGTTTATTTTGTGACACCACGAAACAAACGATAGCGTAATGTGCAGCGATAGACGTTTTCATATTGTCATCCGATATATATCGTTATATCGAACAGCCCTAGCAGCTATGTCAGCCATCTGTGGGATAAATTTATGATACCAGCCCACAAGACCAAGAAACCTTTGTAAACTTTAGATCTGAGGGTAGTTTTGAATAGCTGAGGTTTTCTTAGGATCAACCTCAAACGCCCTTTCCTGATACCACATGGCCTAAAAAAATTAATCTGCGGTTGTGAGAGGTGACACTTCTTCACATTCAACGTCGGTTGGGCTTGCCCCAGTCAGTGAAAGACAAGGTCCAAATCCCGGACATGTTGGTGAAGGTCAGGGGAGAACACTATCATCATCATCTATATAGACAAAACATACCTTCCCGATCAACCCACGCAAGACCTGCTCCATCAAAAATGCTGGAAACTTGCCCCCGCTTTCTTCAGACCAAAAGGCATGACCCGAAATTGGAACAAACCTTCTGGTGTGGAAACCGCGGTCTTATGTATGCTGCCTTCTGCCATTCACACTTGCCAATAACCACTGCGTAGATCTAATGTACTAAAGATGGCCACTCCATGCATGGATTCCAAAATCTCCTGGACCGGAGGCATGGGGTATGCATCCAAGAGTGTCTTGGCATTAAGTCCCCTGTAGTCCACACAGAATCTGTATGTTCCATCTGCTTTCTTTATCAAAACTACAGGTGCCGCCCATGCTGATGAAGGCTCGATGATCCCTTGTTCCAACATCTTGTCGATATGTTCTTTAATAATCCCTTTCTTTAGGGGTGAGACTCAATAAGTGCGATGACACACTGGAACCTCATTCACCGTGTGTATGTCATGGGTAACCACCCGTGTTGCCCCCAGCTTCTCTGTTCACACATTCGGCCATCGGCGAAGCAGAGGTTTAACTTCATCCAGCTGGTTTGAAACAATATCCGATCTTGGGTCTCACAGACCTCCAACTCTGCGGCATAAAATCCCAAGTATGCCCCATGCAGTTCTTCTCAGACCTTTGCTACAAAGGGATGCTTCCCACTGCCTGCCACCATGTATTTTCTAAGATGGAAATGAATATCACTGCTGTAAAGATGACCAGAGTCGAGACCAAGGAGCAAAGGCAATGACAAGTGTGCATCCTCCAGGATATAGGTATCCATCTTCTAAGCCACATTATGGAGTACATATCTCAGTGAGACCTTACCCAGGGCCCGGTGCTCAGTCCCATCGGCTATGATAAACTTAATGGTCGAGGTAGCCAGGAGTTTTTCCATTCTGTATGGCTATTTTGTTCCACCAGCTTCTCTGCATTAGAGTGAAATGGCTACCTGTATCTACCACTGTGTCCACACACCAGCCTCGAATATGGACTGGGATCACCAAGAGGGTAGCTATAGTGGATACTACTGAGACACCTGCCTCAGTCTGGCTACCTTTTGATTGCTTGCTCGATTGAGGCTTGGGTTTCCTTTTTACTGGCATGAACTCTCTCAGTAGCCTTTGTTAGATGCCCAATCACATTCGACTGCACTCCCAACCTTTACCAAACCATCCACGGTCGTCACAATCCCTCTCAGCCCCCCAGCCAAACGGGGGTTACAGGCATTCAATATTCGGCAGACTACTTCCTTCATCTCAGGTCGCCATCTCAAACAGAGCTCTATAATCATAGGCAAAATTTCGGATGCTCTGTGTTGGCGCTTGAGCCATGGACCGAAGTTTTTCTTCTAATTCAGTGTCATAATCTTCTGGGAGAAACGCCTCCAGGAAATCCTTCTTAAAAGCATCCCAGGTGTGGATGGTCTGTTTGCTCGCCTGCCACCAACTTTTTGCAGGTCCCTTCAAGGAGGCATTAATCACCCCCAAAAATTCATCTTCCCCTATTGGAGCAACAGACAGCAAAGCATCTGCCTGTTCAACGAAATTATGTCCTCTGAGGTATATGACTCTCCCAACTTAGGAAATTCCCCATGCGAAGGGACGGTACGGCTGGTGGAGTACACGAATGCACAGTGCGGACTGCCTCCCGGGGAGTGGAATGCGCGTTCACCGATCCAAATGAACGTAGATTATTCCGCACTTCGCGCCGAAGATGTTCCTTCCATAGCTGATCGCGCCTCTCCAGGCATTGCACAACATCCCGATCCAGCCCAATTATCTGCTCCTCCACATCTTCTCGCATTTTTCCCCATGGAGTCAACTATATAATTTCGCAAAGCGTCTTCGCGAGATAGGGTGCTATCAGCCATGGATGAGATCCGCTCCGTAATCTCAGCAAGCAGGGGCAGAGCGCCATCGTTATCCGCCTCATCAGGGCCAAGCGAATCACTCAGGTACATCGATTGAAGCAGGTCGCTCTCTCTCGGAGGGCCGAATGGGCCCTCACCGTAACGTGGCGGCCACCGGCTACCACTTTTTTCACACAAGGAGTCACTCTTTCGGGCGATCGCCTGCCCCGATTGCCCTAAAGACATCATGGATGATTATTTTATATTATTAATTTTTTAGTGAATGGGCTAAAGGGAACCAAAATATGCAAGATGCTTCTTAAACCTCCTCAGAGAGGGCACCACACTGTAGCAACCTCGCGATTCCTACACTTCACAACCCAAAGGGAAGTGGACGATAATAGAAGGTTAAAGTAGCATTACCATATTCGGTCCTAGGCCCTTCTTGTCCCCTATGCACGTACTTATATAACTGGCAAAAATAATGTCACGCAAAGAAAAGTGGGACTGAAAAATATATTAACATTTACTATTTACATTTACGTGCCCGGTGCCTGAATGCTCATTAGTCAATCCCTTTCCCAGACGCCCTCCCCAGCGCCCAAATCCGAATCCCCGGTTCGACATAGACAAACAAAAGAAAATAATAAAAAAAAAAAAAAGTTCTCCGAAAACGCCAAAAAAGAAAAATTACCTAATCCACATATAAGGAAAAATAAATCCTGCAGTTCAGTTCCTTCCGTAGGGCAGAAGGAAAACACAACAGTCCTCCGGTGGAATCGGCTTCTCCGCGGACTATCACGAAGAAATGCGAATTCAGGTATCTGACTCACCAGAAGAGAGCACCCGGAGAACACCAGAACCTGGCCTCTTCTCGGGGATTCGTCACCCGATTATTTCTCCGGGGTGGCCACCCACAAATAGCAGACGTCCCTGGGTGATGAATGATCCTTTGAGCGTGTATAACCTCTCCTTGCCTTCAGCCTTGCCCCGCCATTTCCCTTAAATAGAAAAAGTTTCCCGCCGAAACATCCTTGCCCCTCTCGGTTGTTATGGCAACCTCACGCCGGCAACAGGCAGCTGGAATATTTACCGGGCGGGGTCCTTCCAGACTGGAACGTCACTAAAGGTGCCTGAAGGGCTATTTACAAACACCCTTCCAGCCAACATAATAAAGCAGGGGTGTCAAACTCCAGACCTGGAGGGCCGCAGTGGCTGCAGGTTTTCATTCTGACCCTTTTCCTAATTATTGACCAGTTTTCACTGCTAATTAACTCCTTTTCCCTTCATTGTAATAGCCCTGTTTTTAAGGATTCAGTCCTCTGAATTGATTTGTTTCTTTATGAAATGGCAGCCAAACAGAAATGAGATGTGAAACGAGCCAACAGATGAGCAGCTAAACTGGGATTTCAAATTCCAACCAATTTCACTCCAACCAATCTATTAATGAGAAGCTGATTCTTGTTGTTAATTAGTTAAGCCCGTTATTTAATTTTGTGGTCTGTTGCTGCTCTCATTCTGCCACAGCAGACATTTCCAAAACTGTTGATTTTCTGTTTGTCAAAATATTTTGGTGACCTGAGAGATCAACCTTACTGAGACCTTCACTTTTCTTTATTTTCATATATTGTGTGACGGGCACAGGTGAGCTGGTCATGTGGCAGCTCGTTTTGTGTCTCATTATTGTTTGGCTACTAATTAAAAAAAGAGACAACTAAGGGGCCTGAGTTAAGTTAATTACAACTAAAGCAAAAGAAGTTAATTAGCAGCAAAAACTGGTCACTAATGAAGAAGATGGTTAGAATGAAAACCTGCAGCCACTGCGGCCCTCCAGGCCTGGAGTTCGACACCTGTGTAATAAAGTGACAGACAGTCCAGGAGGCCAACCCGACTGTCAAGTTATGTTGCCTTGCTACAAGTGATTTTGATAAATATCTATGCACCCAATGGGGATGATAGTGATTTCATCCAAAACATATTTGCATCCATTCCTAATGTGAACAGTCATAAAATTATAATGGCCACAGACTTGATCTAAGGCAGAAGGTGGCATGGCTCTACCTAACTTTCAATTTCATTAATGGGTAGTAAATATATAAACTATAAAAACCTGGACATTGACACTAATAGAAGATCACACACAGTCTTGATCCTAAATAGTAATAAAATCCTGCAGTACTTCTTTATATTCCTTGTTTTGTGCTCCAGTAAACACAAGTTATCGTCAATATACTAACAAGCCAATTGTGCTTCATTCACTCAGAATATGGAATCAATGTGGGAACTACAGTACTTCAAGATAGAGAAACTTTTATCTGTGGCAAATCTGCACAATAACCACCTTTTCCATCCCCTCAAACTTACACAGTTTTTAATGTTTGGAAAATGTACAGGATTAAATCACTTAGAGATTTGTACATTGATAATGTCTTTGCTTCCTATGAACAATTACACTCCAAATGTAGGTTCCTATCAACACAATTTTTCCACTATTTCCAAATTAGAAACTTTGCTAAACAAAATCTGCCCAATTTTCCTCACCTCCCACCTACTTCAATTCCAGAAGAAATATTGATCAGTCTTGAGGACTCAGACAGAATTTCTATAATATATAAAAAAAACATTTTAAAGTCACTTCCTTTCAAAGATCCGATAATACAGGGGGAAAAAGATGTCTTACTCAGAATTTCAGAAAATGACTGGAAGTCAGCTATGCACAGAAATCACTCTAGCTCTCTATCAGGGGTGGGCAAAGTCAATCCTGGAGGGCCGCAGTGGCTGCAGGTTTTTGTTCCAA
The DNA here is from genome assembly GCF_016835505.1 of Polypterus senegalus. Lineage (NCBI taxonomy): Eukaryota > Metazoa > Chordata > Cladistia > Polypteriformes > Polypteridae > Polypterus > Polypterus senegalus. Next base: position 176,904,260 of record NC_053156.1, on the reverse strand, counting down.
TCCAGTTGCTTAATTAGAAAATAATCCTTGCCAATAATTTAATTTAATGACTTGTTAATGCTTTAAATCTGCCATGTCAGGTCATTCTCATATCCTAGATTGTTTTTACTTTCTAAGGATATTGTCCAAATTATTTGAAGTCTAAAATTGGGGAGTAATTCTCAGCCATTTACTATTTTCTCTTCACTTTCTTTCTAAGTATTCAATTAAACCAAATAGTGCACATTAAATACACACAGGTGTAAATGGAAACAAGTTAAATGGAGAAATGCTAGTTTTTTTTTTGTCATTTGCATCTTATTGGAGCAATTAAAAACCAAGAATATAGCTGTTTAAGACTAAAATAGGCAATAAGGGATCAAAATCTTAATGAGCCTGCGGTGGGTTGGCACCCTGCCCAGGATTGGTTCCTGCCTTGTGCCCTGTGTTGGCTGGGATTGGCTCCAGCAGACCCCTGTGACCCTGTGTTCGGATTCAGCAGGTTGGACAATGGATGGATGAATCTTAATGAGCGAGACAACTAAAATGGAGAAGGGTTACTTGAGCAATAAGTGCTTCTGATTAAGTAACTGGGTTGGAATAAAAACCCTGCAGCCACTGCGGCCCTCTAGGAATGACTTTGCCCACCCCTGCTCTATATGCACAAAGCATATAATTATTCAATTTAAAACCTTTTATCGAGCACATCTGTCTATCTCAAAATGTTTTCAGGGCAAGATCCAACCTATGAATGTTGCAATAGAGCTCTGGAGTCATTGGGTCATATGTTTTGGGCCTGCACTAAATTAACATCATTCTGGACCAAAATCTTTAAATGCCTATCAGACAGCCTTGGTGTCACTAATCCATTAACAGCTGTGTTTGGTGTACTCCCAGATGAGGTTAAAGTGGAAAATGACAAACAAACTATAATTGCCTTTACTTCACTATTAACACAAAGACTTATCTGGCTCAACTGGAAGAATCCTAGTCCACCTTTTTTAAGTCAGTGGGCAACTGATGTTATGTACTATTTGAAATTGGAAAAAAATCTAAATCTCACTAAGAGGATCTGTTCAAAACCTTTTTGAAACCTGGCAGGATCTTATTAATAACATTTTAGTATAAGCATTTATGTCGGGGAAAAAGATTCTCTTTCCTTTTTTCTACTCTTATTAAAGTTTTACTCTGGCTGTTGGCCTTCCTTTCTTTCTCTTGGGAATTTAGCATTGTTAAGTTTGATTTGTGCATATGAAATGTTACTCGCTTTTAATAAAATGAATAAAAAAAAAAATAATAATATGCAAACATCTTGTATTGTCCTTGTTCCAAAGAAGCCAGATACCTCTTCAACTAATGACTTCAGGCCAGACGCATTTATATCTCACATCATGAAGACCTTTAAGAGACTGATGCTGAACTATATGAGTCCTGTATTGAAAGACCACCTGGTCTAACTGCAATTTGCCTATCAGAAAAAGATTGGATTGGCATCCACACAGTGTGATGAATAGCACTCCATTCAGTGTTGGGTTTCGCCTAACACCTCAGGCTGCCAGTGTACACATTGTCATAACCTGCACATGAATTAACTCATTCAGAAAATAGGCGAATGGATTGACTTCTAAATGGGTGACCCAGACAGCATTTCAGAATTCCAGTGAAAACGTTAAGGAAAATTAATACATTTGGAATACCATGGAAGATGTGAATGTAAGATGCATTGCAACAGCTATAAAAGAAGCTGAAGGCTACTGTACTCTCTTTATCCAACAGTAGTATCTATAGCATTGGACCTGGAACCCTATATTTGTCCAACAAAGTGTGGTGGCTGCATGCATATCAGTCTTACAGATATTCTTCCTATGAAATATCCTGTGGTCATCAAGAAGTGCTCATAGGTGCAGGGCACTATGATAAAAATGCTGATAAGCATAAAATGGTGTACATGTTGTTGGTGTTAGACTTGGTAACAGAGATTAAACTGAATCCCTGAAGCTATGGATTCCTTAAGTCCTGCAACAATCAAAAAATAAATCATTGCATGAAGTCAATACCAATTATGTTACACATTTCCATTAAATCTAATAGCATTGATTTAACACAAACAAATGGCTTTACATCCACATAAGGTGGATGTAAAAACTGGTGTATGTTTGTTAGCCTAAGCAAAGTAATTATAATTCTAACAACATCAGCTTATTAGTTTGTTATAACAAATCATGTTGTATTGTTTTATATATAATTGACATAACCTATTTGAACTACCCTGTTATTAAACCAATTTATATGCAACCAATGACATTCAGAAAAAATCAGCTTAGTAAATAAATCTTAAAATGTCTTTCCAACTAAAGTTGTGGCATACCTTGGAACACAATGCAATAACAGCAGCGAATCTTTATGCAAATATAGTATAGCCACATACATAAACCTTGTTTACTTTAAGTCAATTTTATAGTTCAACATATGTACAGTGAAAATGGGCACAGCATATTTTAATTATGGTACTTTTGTAGTATTTCTTTCCAAGGAGCCCTGTACAATTGTTCCCAGCTATTCAGTATGGATTTATAATATCGTATACTATTCTCAGACCCAATTAGTCCAGCTCAGGGCAATGGAGGCTACAGCCTATCCCAGTATCTCGATGCCAGACATGAACCACCCCCAGGCAGGATACAAGTCTGTCACATGGTCCATATACAAGCACACCCACACTTACACTCAATTTAAAACCTTTAATTTCAGCTTTCAGTAAATTGTTTTCTCTAAGTCTTATTCCTATCTATTACCTTAGAAGGGTGTTTATACATAACTCAAAAAAGGTCTCTCTTCTTTTATAGTCTACCTAATTCCTATTCTAAATGATCAAAGAAGACATCGCTGCCCCACTTTTAGAATAACTCTTGCCTTTTAGTTGAACTGTACTTTATTATTTACTCAAGACTGGGCCTGTCCAAGTTAAGAATGAGTTGATTGGGCAGCTGCTTAGGTCTACCAGTTGTTAAATGTAAAATTTCCTGCATAAACATTTTGATTAAGATATGCTTGTAAATATTTACAAATCTGTATTCAGTTATTTTGTTGAAAACATAACATATATATATATATATAGTGGCACTGGATAAAAAGTTAATTTCACGGTCTTTTAAACAACAAGTACCAAATGAATTTTACAAATACGTACAAAACACGAAAGTGCTTCACTTCCAATTATCATTGCAGCAAAAGTATGCATAGCATTTTTAAAAAATGCGTGTTTCTGCTAAACGTGGTTGTTTTTGATCGTTTAATTTTTCAGTGTTTTATTTTACAGTGCCTCTAAATCTGATATATCTAATATGATTTCAACTGACGGAAATCTATTATGCTGCGAGCTTACTACTGCATTACCTCGGATGAAAAGCGTTTTAAAAATTTCTCTCACCGTTCGATTGGCATTGTTTGAACCTTGCGAGACACCGTAACACGTTTAATTTAATATCCCACATTGCTTTGCGACGGCTGTGTTTCAGGGTTTATTTTTTATGTTGTAAAGGTAAGTTTGTTCTTATAAATCTCTTTCTATGATGATGATGATAATAATAATAATAATAATAATAATTATTATATTTATACTTTGCCACAAAGAAGGTCGTGTTCGTCTCAGCCTATGCGTAATTTTATGTATTCTGCGTTCAAAGAGTGTATGAAATTGCTTTTTCCTGGTTCTGTTGGTTGTAAATTATTTTGTGCCTTGTTTTGTACTTCGTGAAAACGTTGGAAAAAATACCGCGTAGATAGAAGCCTAGATTGTGTATATGTTTTTATTTTTATTTCAAAGACGAGACATAGCAGGATAGTTTACATTAGTTAAGAATAATTGTCATTTTTAAACTGTTTAATAGTGAAACGCGCCTAGATTATGTTAAGTACTGTTTGATGTTATTTTATTATAAATGCTTCAAAACGGAACATATATGATTTTTTTTGTCTATAAAGGTAAATGAGACCGTAGGTTTTACAAGAATAACATAGCCTATATATACAAAATTAATGCCTTCATGTATTCAAATTTTTTTCTATAATGCGTGAGAGAGAGAGAGAGAGAGTGAGAGTGAGAGTGTGTAAATAAAATGGTCTGATTACATTAGAGTATGCTATGCCACTTCTTATCCTACTTGCATTAATAAAGGTGCCTAATTTTTTGGAAGAGCTGCAGGTTTTCACTGCCGCCTAGGTAAAGACCATTATTTCTTCTCAGGACTACTTATATTCTTATATGCTAAGTGGATTTAAAACGCCTCTGCCTTATGCGATTTGCATTCCTACAAAACGAGTATCTATATTTTGTGACCAGAGTTATAAGGATGTTTTCCATTCAAAACTGGATTACCTTCTTACAAGCTTTTCAAATGTAATTCAGTTTTATTAGTTGCATCTATACTTTTATGGACATTTTGTTGAAACATAATGTTAAATAAGCAGAAATCGTGACAAATTAGTTTTTGTTTCAGATGAAAAAAATATTTTGCAATATATGGCGTTTTCCATTCATTATGCATTTCAATTCTGAGTGCACGTACAGGACATATTCAGCAAAAGCATTCACCTGAAAGAAGAATTAACAGTTTAGAACATCAGAAATTTGACAAACAAGAGGAGACCATTCAGTCCATAGCGTCGTTTCTTTAGCTAGTAGCTAATCTGACCCAATGTCTCATCCAGATTTTTCATAAAGGTTGTCAAGGTTTCTGCTTCAGCTACATGTTTTGGTAGTTTGTTCCAGAGTCCCACAACTCTTTATGTAAAGAAGTGTATCCGGGCTTCAATTTTAAACTACACTTCTCCTTAATTTCCTCTTATGCCCTTGATTACATGATTCAACATTAAGATGAAAGAATGTTGCTGAATCTACTTTATCAATGCCTTTGAGGATTTCAAATACCTGGATTAGGTCACCACACCATCTCCTCTGTTGAAGACTGAACAGGTTTCATTCTCTGTGTCTGTCAGAGTAGGACAGGTCCTTAATTCCTTTGGGATGCAGTTGTTTGCTCTCCTCTGCACAGTTTCAAGTGCTGCTATGTCTTTCTTATACTGTGATGACAAGAACTGCACACAATAGTCCAGATGTGGTGGTCTTGCTGTTGCATTATATTGTTTGAGCATAACAACCCTTGACTTAGGTTATATCATAAAAACTGTTTTAACGTTTTTTTTAGTTGCTTCTGTACATTGCTTAGTCAATGAAAATGTTTTGTATCTCTAGGATTGAGTGTACCATATTTCTGATGTAGTATTTGTTGATTTTTTTTTTTTTTTTAATAGAGTTTTGGGATATTTTCTGAACTGGAGTAGATTACTACATAAAAGTAATTTCTTTCGGTGCATTTCTTTTTAAATCTTACTTTATAATGAGCAATGACCAGAGTAGATGGGACCAAATGCTCTTTTTTTCCCCTTGGCATGTATACCTCATTGTTTCAAAAAAGGAGTCAGAGGGCAGTAAGAATAACAGAAACAAAAGTTGGTGGAATTCAAGAGATGACCCAGGGGGGCCTGGACAGTGCAATGTGTTACTAACATAACAGGGTATTTTTTTTCCTCAATTTTTTTAGGCTACAGTTAATACAGATATGTTAATACTCAACTAATTAGGTGTGTGGTAATGAAGTGACAGTGCTGCTGCATGTCAGTAAGGAGTCCGGGGATCACACCCTGTGGGTGCCCACCTGTATGGGATTTGCATGTGGGTTTGTGTCAGTTTTCTCTGGTTTCTTCCCATAGTCCAAAGACCTGAAGGTAAATCAGTGATGCTGAATCCTCCCCTGTTTTGTTTGTGTGTGTTCACCTTACAATGGTGTGTCATCCTGTCAAGGGGCTCTTAGTGCCTCTGCCCTTGGCTTGCTGGGATAGATTTAAGCTGACCTCTGCACTGGATAAGTAGGTCTGTAAAGTCAGTGAATACTGTAAGTTATCCTGTCCAAAGCCGCTCTCTTTTGCTTGTAGTCTATTTTTAAAACCAATACTCTGTACGGTTTACATTACATATTAGTTAGGTGTTTTGTTGTTTCACCTTCTGTTTTATCTGTAGTATTTTCTTCTTTCATATACTCAATAGCTGCCCCTGTTTGCAAAGTACTGGTACTAAAACAGTTTCTGAAGCAGTTAACTAATAACTCCACAAACATCCATACTCCACCGGCTCACACAATCAGTAGAAGCAAAGCAAGGGTCAGGAATGTCGTGTACCCATGAATTCCTGTTAAGGATTCAATAATGGAACCCTTTCAAGTTTCTAATATTGAGGCCAACTTTTTTCATGTTCCTTATTCAAACTCTGCTTTCTACAGATATTATTGCATTTTAAAGGAATATTTTACACAAAGCTGAATATCAGAATTTTTATTTGAATATGTCTTAATTTGGTTATTTTTTTATATGTTTTCATTTTTACTTTCAAACAATTACTGCATGTAAGGTGACATGCAGTTCCTAAAAGAATACCCTTAAAAATATTGCAAATGTGAATAACAATGTTAAGGCAGAGTAATATAGCAACAAATTAATATCTTTATTTTGAGGCATTTTGTTAAGTAACAATACTCTGTGGATTTGGACTCTTCAGACCTGCTTTCTGCATACTTTGTGTTGTATATTTGAATTTTACATTAGCCATCTTTGCCCATCAGTCTACACTTAGTAGCCCATAATGACAAAGTGAAAACATGTTTTCAGAAAGGCTTGTAAAGTTTTAATCATTTTAAATCATTAATTGTACTACAGCTTTTTGCTGTTAAAATATACATTTACTGTATTTATGCAGATGTTTTTTTTTCTTCAACTAGACATTCGTTATTCTTGAATTGTAATAGTAAAATATGGATTACCATTTTAATTATGTAGTACTTGTTTCTTACCAAAGCTTGTGCTGTTTGACACACAGCAACAAATAATAAACACAGTACAAATCTTAAAAAAAGTCTATTGTTTACTAAGCAGCAATTTCAAATTCGTCCATATTTTCTGCAATTAAGTGTACAGTGTACAGTGTCCCTGGGTTACGTACGAGATAGGGACTGTAGATTTGTACTTAAGGTGAATTTGTATGCAAGTCGGAACAAGGACATTATTTTAATAAATGCTATTGTTGACCGACTATAACCAAGTGCTCTGCCAATGAATGATGGAGTTTCACCTCTTTCTGACCTTTTTATTATTTCTACTTTATTTTCAATGGTGATGTTTTTTCTCTTCTTTACTGTATCACCAGCACTTGCATCAGATTTGTGTTTCAGAGACATTCTTGAAGGGTGAAGACAAAACGTTAAGATGGGCTCTTCTGCACAGCACTGTACACGTTATCACAGCAGGAAGGCACCGGATGTCAACACATCTGATGTATAGGATGGTCCAGATATAATCATGTAATTTTCATTACACTATAACTTGTTCAGTTTATTACTTAGAAAATCACCTGAAAAATCCCGGACCATCGAAGTGTGCAAACTGACTACTTGTATAAGCTACTGCATGTTAAATAAGCATGCTATCCAAACTCAAATGGTGTCCGTTTTAATTTAAAGAACAAACTAAAGGTTGGAATTCCTTAAAGTAGCTTTTCTTGCCATTTGTCTAGTTGCACAGGGTGGCTTCACCGATTATCCTATTTTCAGTTTATTACTACACTTTCTTTAACATGGTTATGTTTATTTTTTATTGTGTCTTCTATTTTTCTATTTATTTTGTAAAGCACTTTGAGCTACATTTTTTGTATGAATATGTGCTATATAAATAAATGTTGATTGATTGATTGAACATAAAGGCTAATGTACCAATCACCTCTCATTCCCTGATAAAACAAGCTTTCCATTTGCTGCTCTTTGTTTACACTGCAGGAAGTATGGTGCAAAGGAAGAAAAAAAAAATTCTAACATGATTGTCATTAGGCTTTGCGACTTAGGAACCAAGTTACCCAATCTATTTTATTTTTAAATAGATCTGTTTTATAACATTTCAATAATTTACTGCTTTGATGCTGATCTTTCTGATCATAAAAATAGGCCATTATGAAAGAAATTGATAAGAAGAATTCATAATTAAATACAGAATTACAGTATTTGAGGGTTCCTCTAGAGTGCCTCTTTCTCTTGCACTAATTGTCTCAAAAACTAATCAGCACATTGTCATCTCATAACAGGCTTAAGTTTTCGAGTTTGGTATTTTTCAGTCCAATAATTTTTGGTCTAGACCCTCCTCAGGAGACTGTGACACACACCCATTATCAAGATATAGGTGTTTTCACTATCAAGGGTCCCTAAAACTTCAAGATATGTCGAAAACCAGAGATCAAAATATTTGTCGAATCTAAAGCTTAGTGAAAATTGGCCAATTTCAATTGCCAGCCGATCAATGGGAGCAACCCTACAATTGGTCAATACAAGTTTAGATAAATATGTACACAGGCAAATTTTTTAATGTATTATGTTTGCAAGTTGTCATCTTTTTCTTCTTCTGGCTGCTCCCGTTAGGAGTTGCCGCAATGGATCATCTAAAATTGTTGTCCGCATATTGATTTGGCAAAAGTTTACACTGGATGCCCTTCCTGATGTTACCCTCCCCATTTATCCGGGCTTGGGACTGGCAGGAAGAACCATACTGGTTTGTGCATCCCCTGTGGTTGTTTATGTTGTTTGCAAGTCTGAATTTCTGCTATTGGAAGGGCTTCCTTCACAAAAACAAATTGCGTCTTAGTAAGTTAGTATCTGTCGTCATCGTAAAAAAGTGTTTTGTAACATGTTCTCTGTGCTGTGCTGACAAATATCATGTCTTTGACTGTATGATAGAAAATAGCAGTGGTTTCTCAATTTAACTGTCTTTGTACCATATTGCATTGCTTGGGTCTTAAACAAATAAATAGAATAGCTTGTGTGGGAAGAGAAGCAGTGTTTATGGCAGTTATATAAGTTTGATGCTGATGCCTTTTACGTAGTGTCTGGGTTACTGTTTGAGGTTGTTTCTGCTACCTGCTTGAATTTGTGACAGTATTTCTTGAGCAGTTTATAAAATATCCCCTTTGTTCTGTATTTGAATGCTAAAAGCCAACCCATTGCCATATCAATGAGTGTGAATTTCTTTCAGCAACTAACGTCTTTTCTTTCTGTGTGCTGTTTTTTTTTTGTTGTTTTTTTTCTCCCTCCTTCTCTACTACTGTATCTTTAGGCATGTTCTCCATGTTACTAGTCAGTTACATTGTTAGGTTATTAGAATCATTTAGTTCTGTTAATTAAAAAAAGGCAACAAGCAGAAAACACTCTTAAAATTGCTTAATTTTATATTGTCTAAAATTGTAATGAATATATTGCATTATTTCATATATCACCAAGCCATACTATAAATTTATTAGCCATGGTGGTTGCTGAAAACGGGTAATAGGAAATAGAATAATTAAAAAATAACTCTACATTAACTTTCAGCACCTTTCCTCTGGATTTGCATGTGTCTCTTCACAGGCTGTTCCTCTCTCAAGCATGTTCCTACTTCTCAGACTCTGTCATTACTTTTTAGGCGCCTTTCTATCCTCCTGTCTGGTTTTACACATGGCATCTTTGAAGGTGATGCTTTCATTGTGTGTCTTTATTTCTTTTCGTGCATCTCACACTTGCACTTCCTCTTTCAATTACATCACCAAAAGCAAAATGACCAATCTGATTGCTCAGAGGGACTGGATACATAGGCCTGTGTGCTTTTCATATAGTAGATATATACAAACAGAAATATTTAACCCCCTAACCTCAAAAGACATCGTGATGCAAATTGAGGTTGAGTTCACAACCAAAAGCCTCATTTAACAACAAATGTATTTATACATATCTGAGTTATTTTGAGAACATAAATTTAATTTGATTTCACTTTAAAAAAAGTTTTTTGTTTTTCCTGCAATGTTCATGTGCACTCTTCTGCAACCCAAAAGCTTCAGTACTTTCAAGTGTTTTCTGTACAGTAAGTGCTGAAAAGCTTCTTGCACCTGTCTATCGGAAACTTTGCCCATTCTTCGTGGGCAAAAACGTCCAGCTCATTGATGTTTTATGGCTTCTGTGCTACTACTGTTGCCTTTAAAACACTCCAAAGATTTTCTATGAGATTTACGTATGGGGACTGAAAAGGACATTACATGGTCCATTTTTAAACTAAGCTTTAGTTGATTTGCAGGTGTGCTTGGATTCTTTGTCTAGCTGGAGTGTCCATTAATCACCAAGGTTCGAATTTTTTTTTTTTTTTCTCCTCCAATGCAAATTGTGCCAGTTGCATATTCAAGATTGCCAGTTCCTGCAGCAGAAAAACCTCCCCACATCATCACTGACCCACCTCTGTGCTTGACAGTAGGAATGATATTGTCGTTCGATTTAACCACGTCTGTGGTGGGTTGGCACCCTGCCCAGGATTGGTTCCTGCCTTGTGCCCTGTGTTGGCTGGGATTGGCTCCAGCAGACCCCCGTGACCCTGTATTCGGATTCAGCGGGTTAGAAAATGGATGGATGGATGGATTTAACCACGTTTGCTGCTCACTGTTAAAACATTCATGGGTGTGATTGGTTTATGCATTACAGCTGAAGCAAATTATCATTACTGAGTTCACAAAGACTTAATTTTGTTTAGTTTAGGCCATATAAACGTAAGTGTTTTAAAAGCAGTATTGTATTGAAATTGAGTAATTATGACATTACTATATTAAAAAATCCTGCTACTCAGAAATACTACATTATAGAGTGCATTTTCTTTGTGATTTATTGTCATTCAGCTGATAAAAGACATCATTCTCAGTAAGATATAATTCTTTGAATACTTTAATTGGTAAATCTTTTTAGGGGTTGATTATTTCCAATTGCGTGTGCATATATAGATGTGTGTATATATACTGAAATTTTTTTTATATATATACACAAACCGGATTCCAAAAAAGTTGGGACACTATACAAATCGTGAATAAAAACTGAATGCAATGATGTGGAGGTGCCAACGTCTTAATATTTTATTCAGAATAGAACATAAATCCATAAATCACGGAACAAAAGTTTAAACTGAGAAAATGTATAATTTTAAGGGAAAAATATGTTGATTCAGAATTTCATGGTGTTGGGACAAGGCCATTTTCACCACTGTGTGGCATCTCCCCTTCTTCTTACAACACTCAACAGACGTCTGGGGACCGAGGAGACCAGTTTCTCAAGTTTAGAAATAGGAATGCTCTCCCATTCTTGTCTAATACAGGCCTCTAACTGTTCAATCGTCTTGGGCTTTCTTTGTCGCACCTTCCTCTTTATGATGAACCAAATGTTCTCTATAGGTGAAAGATCTGGACTGCAGACTGGCCATTTCAGTACCCGGATCCTTTTCCTACGCAGCCATGATGTTGTGATTGATGCAGAATGTTGTCTGGCATTATCTTGTTGAAAAATGCAGGGTCTTCCCTGAAAGAGATGACATCTGGATGGGAGCATATGTTGTTCTAGAACCTGAATATATTTTTCTGCATTGATGGTGCCTTTCCAGACATGCAAGCTGCCCATGCTACACGCACTCTAAGCAACTCTTGCTTAGAAATGGCTTCTTCTTTGCACTGTAGAGTTTCAGCTGGCAACGGCGGATGGCACGGTGGATTGTGTTCACTGACAATGGTTTCTGGAAGTATTCCTGAGCCCATTCTGTGATTTCCTTTACAGTAGCATTCCTGTTTGTGGTGCAGTGTCGTATAAGGGCCCGGAGATCACGGGCATCCAGTATGGTTTTACGGCCTTGACCCTTACGCACAGAGATTGTTCCAGATTCTCTGAATCTTCGGATGATGTTATGCACTGTTGATGATGATAGATGCAAAATCTTTGCAATTTTTCGCTGGGTAACGCCTTTCTAATATTGCTCCACTATCTTTCTGCACAACATTGTGGGAATTGGTGATCCTCTACCCATCTTGGCTTCTGAGAGACACTGCCACTCTGAGAAGCTCTTTTTATACCCAATCAAGTTGCCAATTGACCTAATTAGTGTTTATTGGTCTTCCAGCTCTTCGTTATGCTCAAATTTACTTTTTCCAGCCTCTTATTGCTACTTGTCCCAACTTTTTGGGATTTGTTGACACCGTGAAATTTTGAATCAACATATTTTTCCTTTAAAATGATACATTTACTCGGATTAAATGTTTGTCTGTCATCTACGTTCTATTACAAATAAAATATTAACATTTGCCATCTCCACATCATTGCATTCAGTTTTTATTCAAAATTTGTTTAGTGTCCCAACTTTTTTGGAATCCGGTTTGTATATGTATGTATATTATATAATAAATATATATAATTATAATATAGTGGTCCAGATCTAATTATGCAAATTTTAAAGCAATGCAGGAAAACAATGCAATACAGTTGCTGTTCAACTGACAACTGTCTCCCCGCCATTTTGGAATGCAGAGCAGGTGCTGCCATCTATCAGCAACAAAAAGAATTTTTGTGAATTCTCTGTGTAATAAACTTAAGTTATAGCGTAATGAAAATTGCATAATTAGATCTGGACCCCCTATATATAATACTAGCAGAATACCCGCACTTCGCAGTGGAGAAGTAGTGTGTTAAAGAAGTTATGAAAAAGAAAAGGAAAATGTTTAAAAATAACGTAACATGATTGTTAATGTAATTGTTTTGTCATTGATATGAGTCAAGTCCGCCATTTTTTATCCAACTTATGTTTTTTCAATAGGAAGAGTGTCATGTGACACATCAAACTGATTGGGAATTTCACAAGAAAAACAATGGTGTGCTTGGTTTTAACTTCACTTTATTCTTTCATGAGTTATTTACAAGTTTCCGACCACTTATAAAATGTGTTCAATGTGCTGCCCATTGTGTTGGATTGTCAATGCAACCCTCTTCTCCAAATCTTCACACACTGATAGCAACACCGCAGGAGTAATGCTAGCACAGGCTTCCAGTATCCGTAGTTTCAGGTGCTGCATATCTCGTATCTTCACAGCATAGACAATTGCCTTCAGATGACCCCAAAGATAAAAGTCTAAGGGGGTCAGATCGGGAGACCTTGGGGCCATTCAACTGGCCCACGACGACCAATCCACTTTCCAGGAAACTGTTCATCTAGGAATGCTCGGACCTGACACCCATAATGTGGTGGTGCACCATCTTGCTGGAAAAACTCAGGGAACGTGCCAGCTTCAGTGCATAAAGAGGGAAACACATCATCATGTAGCAATTTTGCATATCCAGTGGCCTTGAGGTTTCCATTGATGAAGAATGGCCCCACTATCTTTGTACCCCATATACCACACCATACCATCAATTTTTTTTGTTCCAACAGTCTTGGAGGGATCTATCCAATGTGGGTTAGTGTCAGACCAATAGCGGTGGTTTTGTTTGTTAACTTCACCATTCACATAAAAGTTTGCCTCATCACTGAACAAAATCTTCTGCGTAAACTGAGGGTCCTGTTCCAATTTTTGTTTTGCCCATTCTGCAAATTCAGTGCGCCGATCTGGGTCATCCTCGTTGAGAGTTGGAGTTTGTAAGGGTGCCATTTGTGAGTAGCTAATATCCGCCGAAGGGATGTTCGACTAATGCCACTCTCCAGTGACATGCGGCGAGTGCTACGCTGTGGGCTCTTGCTGAATGAAGCTAGGACAGCCACTGATGTTTCTTCATTAGTGACAGTTTTCATGTGTCCACATTTTGGCAAATCCAACACTGAACCAGTTTCACGAAACTTAGCAAGCAGTTTGCTAACTGTAGCATGGGAGATGGGTGGTCTCGTAGGGTGTCTTGCATTGAAATCTGCTGCAATGACCCGGTTACTGCGTTCACCAGACATCAACACAATTTCTATCCGCTCCTCACGTGTTAACCTCTGCGACATGTCAATGGCTGTAAACAAAGAGAAACTTGTAAATAACTCATGAAAGAATAAAGTTACGTTAAAACCAAGCACACCATTGTTTTTTTTGTGAAATTCCCAATAAGTTTGATGTGTCGCATGACCCTCGTCCTATTGGAAAAAACAAAAGTTGGATCCAAAATGGCCACCATGGTCACCACCCATCTTGAAAAGTTTCCCCTCTCACATATACTAACTAATGTGCCACAAACAGGAAGTTAATATCACCAACCATTCCCATTTTATTAAGGTGTATCCATAGAAATGGCCCACCCTGTACATTGATTTTCTGAATATATAAAGTCATTCCCGAATATATAAAGTCAAAACTTGAATATATAAAGTCAGCGTCGGTATATATAAAGTCAAAACCTGATTATATAAAGTCAACATCGGAGTATATAAACTCAGTCCTGAATATATAAAGTCAAACTCAAAATATATTGATTGAAATGACTCTAAACTGAACTAAGTTAACAAAAACGTATTCAGAAAAATAATCCTGCCCAGGATTGGTTCCTGCCTTACGCCCAGTGTTGGCTGGGATTGGCTCCAGCAGACCCCCGTGACCCTATGGTCGGATTCAATGGGTTGGGAAATGGATGGATATTCCAGCGCTGACTTTGTATATTCCAACGCTGACTTCAATATATAAAGTTTTGACTTTATATTTTCCAGCGCTGACTTTTTATATTCCGACGCTGACTTTATATACAGTGGCTTGCAAAAGTATTCGGCCCCCTTGAACTTTTCCACATTTTGTCACATTACACCCACAAAAATGAATCAATTTTATTGGAATTCCACGTGAAAGACCAATACAAAGTGGTGTACACGTGAGAAGTGGAACGAAAATCATAAATGATTCCAAACATTTTTTACAAATAAATTACTGCAAAGTGGGGTGTGCGTAATTATTCAGCCCCCCGAGTCAATACTTTGTAGAACCACCTTTTGCTGCAATTACAGCTGCCAGTCTTTTAGGGTATGTCTCTACCAGCTTTGCACATCTAGAGACTGAAATCCTTGCCCATTCTTCTTTGCAAAACACCTCCAGCTCAGTCAGATTAGATGAACAGCGTTTGTGAACAGCAGTTTTCAGATCTTGCCACAGATTCTCGATTGGATTTAGATCTGGACTTTGACTGGGCCATTCTAACACATGGATATGTTTTGTTTTAAACCATTCAATTGTTGCCCTTGCTTTATGTTTAGGGTCGTTGTCCTGCTGGAAGGTGAACCTCCGCCCCAGTCTCAAGTCTTTTGCAGACTCCAAGAGGTTTTCTTCCAAGATTGCCCTGTATTTGACTCCATCCATCTTCCCATCAACTCTGACCAGCTTCCCTGTCCCTGCTGAAGAGAAACACCCCCAGAGCATGATGCTGCCACCACCATGTTTGACAGTGGGGATGGTGTGTTCAGAGTGATGTGCAGTGTTAGTTTTCTGCCACACATAGCGTTTTGCATTTTGGCCAAAGTTCCATTTTGGTCTCATCTGACCAGAGCACCTTCTACCACATGGTTTGTGGCAAACTGCAAACGGGACTTCTTATGGTTTTCTGTTAACAATGGCTTTCTTCTTGCCACTCTTCCATAAAGGCCAACTTTGTGCAGTACACGACTAATAGTTGTCCTATGGACAGATTCCCCCACCTGAGCTGTAGATCTCTGCAGCTCGTCCAGAGTCACCATGGGCCTCTTGGCTGCATTTCTGATCAGCGCTCTCCTTGTTCGACCTGTGAGTTTAGGTGGACAGCCTTGTCTTGGTAGGTTTACAGTTGTGCCATACTCCTTCCATTTCTGAATGATCACTTGAACAGTGCTCCGTGGGATGTTCAAGGCTTTGGAAATCTTTTTGTAGCCTAAGCCTGCTTTAAATTTCTCAATAACTTTATCCCTGACCTGTCTGGCGTGCTCTTTGGACTTCATGGTGTTGTTGCTCCCAATATTCTCTTAGACAACCTTTGAGGCCGTCACAGAGCAGCTGTATTTGTACTGACATTAGATTACACACAGGTGCACTCTATTTAGTCATTAGCACTCATCAGGCAATGTCTATGGGCAAGTGACTGGACTCAGATCAAAGGGGGCTGAATAATTACGCACATCCCATTTTCCCGGTATTTGTAAAAAATGTTTGGAATCATGTATGATTTTCGTTCCACTTCTCAAGTGTACACCACTTTGTATTGGTCTTTCACGTGGAATTCCAATGAAATTGATTCATGTTTGTGGCTGTAATGTGACAAAATGTGGAAAAGTTCAAGGGGGCCGAATACTTTTGCAAGCCACTGTATTTAAGTTTTGACTTTATATATATTCCGAAATATTCCAACGCCGTCTTTATATACTCAGGTTTTGACTTTATATATTTGGGAATGACTTTATATGTACAAGTTTTGACTTTTTATATAGTTAAATTTAGTCATCATTGCATAACTTTTTCTTTACCATAGAAGTTTAAAGACTAAATTCAACTTCCATTCCTATCAAAGATATTTCTGGCGACTAAATATAACCTACTTATATCCAAATTCGAGTTATTGAGCTGTCGCTTGCCTGCCTGAATAAGTCGCCCTCGCTTCGCTCTTACTTTTTTACCATTCATTTAATCATGGCTAGTGGCGGAAAAATTATAAAATGGAAGGAGGATTACACTGAGTATGGCTTTACCAAAACAATTATTGATGGTGAATCGATTATTCATAAAGCTTCAATTGGTGATCTGTTTTTCTGTGTTAACCTCATATTTTTTCATACTTCTGCTCAAACCAAGGGGGTGCGAGGGTAAAATGAATCGGAAAGCGCTGATCAATGTAATCGGTGTACCAGGAAATCATGCATTGACAGAAGTTCCCTTTTTGCTTGTAATGCAAAGTGTGATTAAATGCATTATTTTTTAACGCGTTATGGAGCACATGCATCAAAGCTTCTCAGCTGTGCTTGTGCTAAGAAAAGGAAACATTTTAAAAATAACGTAACACGATTGTCAATGTAACACTTTTGTAAATAGTCATTGTAACACTTTTGTAAATAGTGCCTGGAGGATTCAGTGTGGAGAAACTCTAGAGATAGCGTGTGTATTAACTTGTGGATTTTTCTGTGAGTATTTGGTGGCAGCATCACAAAGTCGCTTCTGTAAGACTGCGTTAGCTGCGGAGCTCAGTTCAGAGCGAAATGAGGTGAATGGGAGGGGAGATGATGATGTCAATCCCTCACAAACACAGTCTCTCGGAATTTGCATAAGCACAGCCCTTCACCTGCAATTTTAACTTGGTTACAAAGTGATCAAAACTCTCGTTTATATCCTGCGTCCTCTCATTAACCGTGGGCATGACAAACTCCAGCGGCAGCCTGTCTATGAACTTAATTTAAACTTTAGGTTTACACCGTGCTTTGTTTCCGAAGTAGCAGCACTCATGAATATGGTTGTATATGTCACTCGCACGGTTCTTATTGTTTCGCTGCCTTCTCAATTATATAATGCATGTTTTCTTCAGTGCTTTTTGGAGCTCTTCCTGGTTTTCTACGTACTGCGTTGACAGTCAGTTCACGTGATTACGTGGGAGGCGTGATGATGTCACACAACTCCGCCCACCACGGCTTTCGAGCTTAACTCCTTACAGTATATGGAGAAAAATCGCTTCTGGTTATGACCATTACGCGTAGAATTTCGAAATGAAACCTGCCCAACTTTTGTAAGGAAGCTGTAAGGAATGAGCCTGCCAAATTTCAGCCTTCCACCCACACGGGAAGTTGGAGAATTAGTGATGAGTGAGTGAGGGCTTTGCCTTTTATTAGTATAGATATATTAAACACAAAAGTCCTTTGTGTGTATGTATGGAGTGCTCTGCTCACACTCAAAAACCAGCCACTAGATGGCACATGCATGCACTTTTACATTTTTTTTGGCGCCTGCATGCACACCAGTTCTCACTACAAAAGATGTGTGTGTGTGGAGCAGTTCGATGTGTTTCTTGATCAACCTCAGCCATGGGAATTGATGTGAATTCTGTTAGAGATGTAGAAGCTTATACGCTTGTGACTTGCACTTGGTGAGAAGGAGCTTGCACTCCTCTCACTTCAAATTCAACTGAAGCAGACATACTCTGATTTGTGGTACATGCACATTGTACATTCGCACAAAGAGCTACCATACAATCTGTGCCATAGCTGCCTTTGACTACACGTCCATCTCAGGCAAAATACAACCTGTCCCAGCCCACTTAGCTGATGCCTCTGCAAGTTCATCAACATAGTTAATCTATAGACCACAGCTTGTGTGTATGTTTGCCCCTATATACATATTCACATAAACATGCATACAGTGTAAAAATTAGAATTGTAGGAGACTATTAAATTATGAAACTAAGGAGGTATTTTTCATGATATGATGAGGCAGTTGCATTCAAAGGGTGTGCAAATCAAATTCCCTCCTTTTGTTCATTTTGTCCTGTCTCTTAACTTGCTATTTGAGGGGAAAAATAAAAAGAATGTGAAACAAAAATGTTTTTAATGATGATCTGTCCGCAGCGACATGTGTAATGAGTTTACTTCTCTCTGTTTCATAATGTAATGATCTGGCTTCAAATTTGGGCCATAGACAGCTTTTGAGGACTAGTATGATATACAAATGAAATGCAGAGCCCAAGAGACAGGATTGAGTATGGAAGCAAAATTGAACACCATTTGCAATGTTCAAGTAGCAAGTGTCTTAGATCTTGGTTCTGTTTATCACAATGATCATGCATGCAGGGAATTTATTGGAGCAATAGCACAAATGTCAAGAGATCAGTTCTTGCAGATGGCAGCATAGACACTTGTATCATAGAACAGGTGCTGGTTCATGTCAGGTATGTAAAAGATAATGGTGTCATATCCACTTACATGATCAAATGTCAGCCAGTCTAGCACACACATGCTTCAGGAGTTTTGGAAGCTATTGATGAGGCAGTGGAAACTTAGGTTTTATCAGCGAAGAAGATGGAGAACGTAGTGTGTGTGCATTTTGATGGGGCTGCAGTGATGATGGGCGAGAAAACAGGAGCAGCTGTTGAGAATGAAACGGCAGATACTACTACACACAAATTAGAACTAGCAGCACTAGTTTGAAAGGCTGTGAGTATCTGGTCAAGTTTAAGGATACACTGTAAACCATCTTCTAGATGTACTTCTATTCCCCCAAAAAAGCAAAAGGAACGGAGTGAAATAAGTGAATTGCTTAATGAGAAAATGACTCCTTTCAGTGGCCTATCAAGCACATGATGGCTGCTAAACAGGCTGAGATGTGTAAAGGCTGTAGAAAAACAATTACACTCCCACCCTTTAGCATATGGAGAATATTGCAGGAGGAAGTGATGTTAAGTCAAAGGATGCTGTCAAAGAAAGTTGTGGTGTAGGAGATGAATAACAAGAAATTTGTTCATTTCCTACATTTTGTGTTGGACTACAGTACCATCTTATCCAAGTGCAGCATTAATTTTCTGTATGACACCCTAAAAAACATCTTGCAAACAAATCTGTTAGTGGAGAGCACCTCATCGTGCTTTCTCAGCCTGAGAACAAAACTAGGAGAATACCATAAAGCCTTGGAGACCAAGTTTACAGTGGGAGATAATTGTAGCATTTGCTGCTGTGGAACTCCGCTTACAAAAAGCCAGCAACCTGCTAGAAGAAGTGAGAGCACAGGCAAAGGCACCCTTGGTGCAGAGTTTCATAAGATCATTGACAATACAGTTAAGTACATGGATGTCAGATTTCAAAATCTGTCTGAAAAACCTCTCTTGTGTCAAATTGTTGTCCCTTTTACTCGTCCCCGCCTTAGAAAAGAGCTGGCAAATTATGGCAAATAAAGAGGTGGATTATCTTGTCACAGAATCTGAAACACTGAATGACCTCACCAAATGCATATTTATGTTGATGGATGTCCATAATTGTTACTTGATTGTTAATTTATGTATGATTATTGCTGTTTGTGTTTTGAAAATGTTTTTGATATTTTTCAACCATATCTATCAACCATAACCTTTTACATTAGGAAATTCTTTTTTATTCAGTCTACTTAAAATTTTTCGAGCTCTGAATTTCATTATATACAATTATAACTTTTTTTAATGTTCTAATCTCTTATTTCCAGTGAAATTCACTGTTTTAAAGATAAAGATATGGGTAATTTTAACAAACTACAAAGAAATTAAAAAGGAAAATTAGACTGTCAGCTTTTATTTGCTGTAAATAAGCAAACAGATACCAAATTTTGTTTCAAGTCATTTTATGATAAACTATTTCATGTTCTGATCTGTTATTTGAATACTTTAATATACCAAAGAATAATAGCAATTGTCTGTTAATTGGTTTTTCTAAATCTGCATATTCCAGGGTTGTAAAAGGCCAGTAAACTTATTCTCCAACCCAGTATTTTAGCCTGCATTTTTCAGTGTTGGTGAAGAAGTAATATAGATCACTAGAGATAAGGAATTTCAGTCATAGTCTAATGTGCACTTGTTTGCTTTTCAGCAGTATCCAGTTTAACCATGACTGACCGTTACACAATCCACAGTCAGTTGGAACATTTGCAGTCCAAGTACATTGGGACAGGCCATGCAGACACCACAAAATGGGAATGGCTTGTGAATCAACATCGGGACTCTTACTGTTCCTACATGGGACACTTTGACCTGCTGAATTACTTTGCTATTGCCGAGAATGAAAGCAAAGCTCGTGTCCGGTTCAACCTAATGGAGAAGATGCTACAACCCTGTGGACCTCCAGCTGATAAGCCTGATGATGTGTAGATGTCTTTGAGGTTTAAATTCTTTTTACTGTTGAATACAGAATAAGGATATAATGATGCCTTTGACTGACACAGACAAGCAGGACATTAATAATTCCATTAATTTTCACTTGTTTTGCTGTTTGTAGTAAAATAACCATTTTAAAAAAAAACCAAAAAAACATTTTTATTCTATGTATTAATTTCTAATCCCTGAGGCCACTACTAGAAATTTCTGTGTTAATGAGGCTGAGGTTATTCCATGGGTGTTCACACTTGACCTTCAGAATCAGACTGGATTTCTCAAATGGTAGAAGCTCATGGCAGAAGCATACAAATATGTATTTGATTAAAGCATTGGTCATTTAACTGCAGTAAAATGAGTATATATTAGTAAAGATTTGGTTTTCTTTACATTATGTTGTCTTCTGTTTGTTCAGTGTTCTTCTAATTAGCCAACAGAGGTGAAAACTAAGTTCTGGAAGATACTAGTAGTTATGGGTTTTAGCATTTACTTTATTAAAGATTTTTTTAGTTCCCTGTTTAATCCCCTGTGACCTTTACAATTAAATTTTCTTAAGTTTGCCAGTAGATAAACAATGTGTTGTTTTTTTTTTTTTAAACAGCAGTGTCATTTACTTATCTAAGTGGGAATTTTTTATTATATGTCCTCGTAAAGGCATAAAGAAGTCCATGGTTGTATCAACAAACCCTTAGTGTCTTTTCCAGGTGACCATGCAACCATAAGTAGAGTATACCCATTATTTATATTATCATATCCTGTTCTAGTCAATCTACTAATATTATGTGAACTACCCAGTTGAAGACTCACTTAAGACAGGTGAGGTTAACAGACGTTGGTTCTTAATCTGGTAGTATTCAGCACAAGCAGGGGATCTTCTTTGGACAGGATGACATTGGAAGCTACACTTGCTTGAATGTAGTAGGTACTGCATTTTATCTTAACACGTGGTGGATTTTAACGTTATCTGTTTAATGCTCAAATGTGGTTCACCCCCTTTTTTTTTTTTTTTTTTGTTTTACATATCAGAACATATCTAACAGTCTGTTAGACCTCACCAGAAACTAAACTGTTAGTGTTGTTCTCTCACAGCTCTAGAGCCCTGTGTTTGAATTTTGGGTTCTAGCATGTTCATCATTTATGTGGAGTTTGCCGTGACCAGAATGGGGTGTCGCAGCACCCTAACCCTCAAACACAATTCCTGGATTCAAATAAGTGATTTATTCACAACACTGCCTGTACAGTGTCTCTTCAAAACATAGACAATTCCTCCTTTTTTTTTTTTTCCTTCTTTCTTTCATCTCTTCCACAACTCCAGGTGGGCTTTGCCCCCTTCCTCCTGACACTGACTCATCTGGATAGGACAGGTCAGTTCCTTTTATCTTTGAACTGGGAGTACCTTTGGTGCCAGAGCATACCTCGATGGAAGGAGTTCCAGCTCAGTCGGAAGTCCCAAAAACCATGGAGCACAGCTCCTTGCAGAACCCTCTGGTTTACCCAGTGAACTCAACAGTACTGCTCTACTGCACTATAACTCCCGGCATGTCCTGTAGGTGTCCTCTAGTGTACCTGACTCCAGGGTTGCTGTCACTTACAGTTCTGGGGAGCATGTAGCTTGAATAATCCCCCAGTCCTTCCGTCAAGCTGAAATCCTTTTTGGGTAACGTTCCTCCATCAAAACCTGATGGGATGCCAGTGTTCCCTTTCTTTGGATGGCATCCAATGCCCAGATCCTTGAGAAGGGCAGGGAACCACCTGCCTCTTTCCATATCAATTTGCCACCCAGGCCTCTCAATCAGGTAATGGATACTTTCCATCACAATGTATTAATGTTTGTGTGGGTGTGTGTGTATATAATACATACATGTAATAATATTTTTACACACAGTACCCTCCACAATGTTTGGAAATAAGACATTTTTTTTTTACCCCTGCTCCACAGTTTAATTACAGAGGTGATTTAAAGTGCATATTGCAGAGTTAAATTGAAGGTATTTGCACACATTTTAATCTCAACCATGTAGAAATGCCAACACATTTTATACATGGAACCCCTATTTCAAGGTATCATACTGTTTGGGACATAGTAGCGATAGGTCTATTAAAGCTGTCATATTTAGTACTTTGTAACAAATTCCTTGGAATGCAGTGACTGCTTCAAGTTTGCAATTCATAACATCACAAGTTGCTATTTTCTCTGGTGATGCTGTGCCAAGGCTCTAATGTAATCATATTCATCTTCTGCTTGTTCCCTCAAGTTTTCTCTTCAGCATATGGAAAGCATGCCCAATTGGATTTAAATTGGGTGACTGGCTTGGCCATTCAAGAACTTTCTGTTTTTAGCTTTGAAAAATTCCTGTGATGCTTTAACAGTATGGATGGGATCATTATCTTGTAGGATGAAGTGCTGTCCAATTCAGAATTAATTGTGCAACTGCTGATAGCAGTTTTATCAGCATTGATGGTAAGTGTGCCAATACCTGTGGCAGCCATACATGCCCAAGCCATAACAACTTCACCACGTTAACAGATGAGGTGGACTGCTTTGGATCTTGGATGGTTCCTTTTCATCTACACACTTTGCTGTTGTCATCATTCATGCAGTTTCATCTTTGTCTCATCCGCCCACAAGACCTTTTTTCCAGAATTCTGTAGACTCTTAAGTATTTTTTTGCAAACTTTAATCTGGCTGTCCTGTTTTTGGTGTGTTTTTTTTATCCTGCAGTGTGCTCTCTGTATTTCTGTTTTCTATGGATTTTCAGTCTCTGACACATAGACATCTGCCTCCTAAAGACTGTTTCTGATCTGTTGGCGTTTTGGGGCTTTTTCTTTACCACAGTGAGGATTCTTCTGTCAGCAGCAGTGGAGGCCTTCCTTGGCCTTTTGTGATTACTGAGCTCACCAGTGTGTTTGTTTTTCTTAATGATATTCCAGACAGTTGATTTAAATAATCCTAAATTTTTACCAATGTCTTAAATGGTTTTAGTCTTGTTATTTAGCCTCATAATGACCTCTTTGACTTTCACTGGCACAGCTCTTGTCCTCATGTTGAGCAATGGCAACTACAGACTCCAAAGGTTAGAAGCAAGCATGTATCTTATGCCTGCAGTAATGAAGCAATGAAATACACCTGAGTAATCGCAAACACGTGACACAAATTGTCCCAAACATTATGGTGTCCTGAAATGGGGGGGCCTATATTAAAAGTGTTGTAATATATTGTGACTGACATGTATACAAAATACTGTACACTTAAAGTCTGCACTTTAATCAAGTCTGAATTATCTATACTACTAAAAGGCAAAGCCCTCACTGACTCACTCACTCACTCATCACGAATTCTCCAACTTCCCGTGTAGGTAGAAGGCTGAAATTTGGCAGGCTTATTCCTTACAGCTTACTTACAAAAGTTAAGCAGGATTCATTTCGAAATTCTACACGTAACAGTCAACAAAGTCCGCCATGTTGAACTTTCTTATTTATGGCCCCATCTTCACGAAATTTGGTAGGTGGCTTCCCTGCGCTAACCGAAACCAATGTACGTACTTATTTCGGTGGTATGAAACCACTGTCAGCCACCATATTGAAGTTTCCAATGTCACTAATTCTCCAACTTCCCGTGTAGGTAGAAGGCTAAAATTTGGCAGGCTCATTCCTTACAGCTTACTTACAAAAGTTAAGCAGGTTTCATTTCGAAATTCTACGTGAAACAGTCCACAACGTCCGCCATGTTGAACTTTCTTATTCATGGCCCCATCTTCACGAAATTTGGCAGGTGGCTTCCCTGCGCTAACCGAAACCAATGTACATACTTATTTCCTATTTACTTACTCAAAATGTGGTATACAAAGAGATCCTTAAATAATTATTGGTATATTTTCCCTCAGTTTAAAAAGGTTTAATTTTCTTCTTGAAACTTTTAGGGCAGTACTTCGCCGCTGCGAAGCGCGGGTATTTTGCTAGTCTATATATATAATTCACTAAGGCAAGACAACCATGGAAAGCACGCCGGAAGGGGCGTGGATTCACTGAGCCACCGACAAGTAAGACACCTATGGCACACGCAGGAAGGAGCCACGCCCACCAACTCCTGGCACCTCCGAGCCACGTTGACTGTTCATAGAGGCATGTTTCTCGCGGAGGTGAATCGCCATATGCAGTGTGTAAAACAGTTTGCGAGGGGTATCCCATGGGATCCTTAAAACAATCCTTTCCAACTGAGGTTAAAACACAATTAAGTAAGCAGTCTTTAAAAAACGAGTTTTCGGTTACGACGCACGACTGCGTGCACCATAGCAAACTGTTTTACATGCTACATAGAGCAATTTACATCCGCGACAAACATGTGTCTTCTTCACTCACGGACAATTATATGTTGCTCTCTCCAGAGTTCCATCTTTTTAATTTACTTTCTGTTGTATTCTCAAATCCTCCCTTTTTAGACAACTGTGTCTGTCCAGAAGTGTTCAACCATCAATAAATAATTATGCGGCGTTTGTTATGCCGCTTCTTCACTATTGTGTTGTATATTGCTCTCTCCAGAGTTCCATCTTTTCATTCACTTACTGTTGTATTCTCACACCAACCCGTTTTAGACAACCGTGTCTTTCCAGAAGTGTTTAGCATTCAATTAATAATTATGCATGAGCGTGTGTCTACCAGGCGCAGACAGGCGTGGGTAAGCCGTTGAACCCCATTCGGGCTGCAAACCGTGGAATTCCCACTAAGTGCGACTCATATGCTCCCACTGGTTGCGTCCCTACTCTTTGTGCACACCCCCCTCCCACCTCGCGATTACCATGGTCAGGTGTCTTGGTGGATTATATATAGAAAAGCAGCCAAAACCGCACAGAGCAATGAAACGTCTATGTGAGTCACAGATGCATCTGGACTGTGTAAATACGACAGTGACTCCAGTGACGAGTTGGAGGTGGGCAAATGAGCGGACAGTGCATACTGAACGAGAAATCAGCAAACTAGCATGACGGAGGGAGCTGAGTGGACGTCCTTCTGCTCTCCTGCTGTTCCACTCTCCACGCCAGAGTGCAGAGTACTCGCATCCCTCTGTCTGGCAGGAGAAGGCACGATGAGGGTTCTCCAGTTTTCAGTCACAGACGATTGTGCGTTGCTTCGTTCCGTGCATTGTTACAATGTTGCTTTTCTTGCTGATTTATTACATTACCAATTTTTCAAATGTTAATTTTCTCCCTGTGCTTAAAAATCATTAAAAAATTGGCCTGATTCTGCGGCGTATGGTACGCCGCGGGTTAGCTAGTATATATATATTACACTGTATATTTGATCCATAGAAGTGAGTGTGCCCTGCATTTGTGGGTTGGTTCCTACCTTGTACTTAATGCAGCCAAAATGGAAAGTACTGTAGTTTGCTATGATTCTGAATAGGATTAAATGGGTTTAAAGATGAATGGACAGTTTTTAATTTGACCATTCATCCTTCCTTTACCTAATTGTAGGTATCTACTATACATTAAGTTGAAACGCCAGACACTATAGTCGCTGCAGTGTGTACTACCTTTGTATTACTCAATCATTTTTAAAAATACTTGCTTCAATATACTTGCTTAATCAAATACTGTATATACATAATATTACAGAACCTTTAGCATTTCTGCACTTTTTGGTTCACTCTTCTAAAAATAAAAACCTTTCATGAGATCCCTAGTATCTAATCCCCATTACAGCATTGTGTAGGGCAAAGGCCCTTAGTATACTGTGAGGTGGTATTTACTGACTTACAGCTGCCCTCCACCAACCTGTAGCCAAGAGAGTACCCATTGACATCATCTTCTGATAAAATTGTGTGCTATTCCTTAACCTTCACAGACTTTCCTAAATTGAAATGCTGTTTGTTTGTTTTCAATTGCTGCTCTGTGCATGAGTAGTTACTGAATATTATCAGCACCTCACCTTTCTCAAATTGGGCACGGTTCTTCTGGGAAACACTACACCACACTGTGACCTTTGGCTGGACTAAGTATGTCTGGTAATTGATGGATTGATATTGAGAAATGGACTATGAGTAAGTACAGTGCATCCGGAAATTATTCACAGTGCATCACTTTTTCCACATTTTGTTATGTTACAGCCTTATTCCAGAATGGATTAAATTCATTTTTTTCCTCAGAATTCTACACACAACACCCCATAATGACAACATGAAAAAGTTTACTTGAGGTTTTGCAAATTTATTAAAAATAAAAAAACTGAGAAAGCACATGTACATAAGTATTCACAGCCTTTGCCATGAAGCTCAAAATTGAGCTCAGGTGCATCCTGTTTCCCCTGATCATCCTTGAGATGTTTCTGCAGCTTAATTGGAGTCCACCTGTAGTAAATTCAGTTGATTGGACATGATTTGAAAAGGCACACACCTGTCTATATAAGGTCCCACATTTGACAGTTCATGTCAGAGCACAAACCAAGCATGAAGTCAAAGGAATTGTCTGTAGACCTCCAAGACAGGATTGTCTCGTGGCACAAATCTGGGGAAGGTTACAGAAGAATTTCTGCTGCTTTGAAGGTCCAAATGAGCACAGTGGTCTCCATCATCCATAAGTGGAAGAAGTTTGAAACCACCAGGACTCTTCCTAGAGCTGGCCGGCCATCTAAACTGAGCAATCGGGGGAGAAGGGCCTTAGTCAGGGAGGTGACCAAGAATCCGATGGTCACTCTGTCAGAGCTCCAGAGGTCCTCTGTGGAGAGAGGAGAACCTTCCAGAAGGACAACCATCTCTGCAGCAATCCACCAATCAGGCCTGTATGGTAGAGTGGCCAGGCGAAGCCACTCCTTAGTAAAGGCACATGGCAGCCTGCCTGGAGTTTGCCAAAGGCACCTGAAGGACTCTCAGACCACGAGAAACAAAATTTTCTGGTCTGATGAGACAAAGATTGAACTCTTTGGTGTGAATGCCAGGCATCATGTTTGCAGGAAACCAGGCACCGCTCATCACCAGGCCAATACCATCTCTACAGTGAAGCATGGTGGTGGCAGCATCATGCTGTGAGGATGTTTTTCAGCGGCAGGAACTGAGAGACTAGTCAGGATAAATGGAAAGATGACTGCAGCAATGTACTGAGACATCCTGGATGAAAACCAGCTCCAGAGCGCTCTTGACCTCAGACTGGGGCGACAGTTCATCTTTCAGCAGGACAACGACCCTAAGCACACAGCCAAGATATCAAAGGAGTGGCTTCAGGACAACTCTGTGAATTTCCTTGAGTGGCCCAGCCAGAGCCCAGACTTGAATCCGATTGAACATCTCTGGAGAGATCTTAAAATGGCTGTGCACCAAAGCTTCCCATCCAATCTGATGGAGCTTGAGAGGTGCTGCAAAGAGTAATGGGCTAAACTGGCCAAGGATAGGTGTGCCAAGCTTTGGCATCATATTCAAAAAGACTTGAGGCTGTAAATACTGCCAAAGGTGCATCGACAAAGTGTTGAGCAAAGGCTGTGAATACTTATGTACATGTGATTTCTGTTTTTTTATTTTAAATAAATTTGCAAAAACCTCAAGCAAACTTTTTTCACATTGTCATTATGGGGTGTTGTGTGTAGAATTCTGAGGAAAAAAATGAATTTAATCCATTTTGGAATAAGGCTGTAACATAACAAAATGTGGAAAAAGTGATACACCGTGAATACTTTCTGGATGCACTGTATACCATACATGCTTAAAGAGAGACTGCGCTCAGCTACTTGGGGGTTGGGGGATTATTTTTTTGTACAGGAAAATCATATCAGAGTATTTATTTCTTATTATATTGAAAGTTATTTTATACAATACCTACCTTATAAATTTTCTTTATTATATACATTTTTTCTAGTGACTAGTGATCTTTATATTTTTTCTCTTGAATAGGTTTTAAAGAAAATATGAAAATGTAGCTGACTTATCAGTTTAACACAAAAGCATGTGATGTATGACCATTATAAAACTAGAGATAGATGGGGAAGTGCTTATCACTATATATTTCTGCGACACAATGCATATTACCTCTGGCATTAGGTGATGAGTCTATTTTTTATTTGCTTTCATTTTATGCAGCTCATATTGAAATAGCCAGCTGTTTTGTGTTTATAATGTTCTTTTCAGTAAAATCAGTAGAACAGTTCCCATAGTAACAGTGGGAGATAACTGTACAACAAACACAGAGCAAATATTTCACTTAGGCACTGATAGATTGTGGAAGATAATGTCCGGTATTTATTATCTACATCCCTAGTGATATTTTTATAATGATGGGATTGGTGATACATTTTAGGCATCATCATTAAAGGTCAACCATGCTTTTATTTTTTAATAATATATCTTTAGTTGCATATGTCAAATTCTCCAGGGGTAACTTTCATTTTAAGTACATCGTTTTACAAGTACTTTCAAGATTTAACACTCGGAGATTGCCTAGCTTTCTCAGCTGCATCACATAAAAAATATACATTTTTATTTTACAAATGCTCTTTGTTTTAGTACTAGGCTTATTGATTGATCCACACCAGTCAGAGGTTTTACCATTGACAACCAAAGATTCTGATAGACCACACCTGTAAGTTTTTAATTTGCAAATCTTTGACACCTAAATCACCTTAGATCTCAACATTTTCACAAGGCAGTGGGTTTTCAGAACCTATTTTGTTTTCCATTAACACTATTCAAACCAGAACATTTATGCAAAAGTAAGAAAGTAGTTCCATGTGTCCATTTTCTGTTTCTTAATGTGGTGACAGTGTGGTGCAATGGTTAGCTGTTGCCTCACAACTTCAAATATCTGGGTTCATATACCTTCCTTGGGAAATATCTGTGTGGATTATGCATGTTCTCCATCTATCTATGGGTTTCTCGCTTGTCTCTCTAACATGTACACATTAGGTGAATTAGTGAGAGTGAGTATAAGACACTGTGAGGATAGGCTCCTGCCCAGATGTCCACATTGGATTAAACAACACATACATTATGAATGACTCTCTTGTCACAACTCTGCTGCACAGCTTATCCCCACAGAAAATAGTTAACTTATTAATCAATATTATGCACTAGTCAATCTCATGTATTCTAGCAAAACACAAAGTTATTTCATACAGAGATTGTACATACAACCATGTCTTTATTGATGTCATGTGCTCTGTGGCTGAGGTAAACTACCATGTAAACTACATTTGGTTTATAGGAGACATATTTACACAATGTCATGTTAAGAAACATGAATCATTTAGTTCAATCACTGTACCCCCTCAACAGTTAAGATCCCTCCAGCGAAGCTGCAAAATACAAGGGAGTCCCAAGGGAAGGGACACAACCAAATTAACCATTTGAAGCCCTGAAAGCTGTAAAATCAAAATTGCTTGGGGGCTTGTCCCTTTGTTATTATAAATAATTAAATGTCCATTACTGGTTTTGTGAGAACGTTTTGTAGCAATCAGCAAACTGCTCTTCACGGTTTCAGGAGGAAGAAAGCTATCATCTGCAAGTGCTTATTGGGCTTTAAGGAATTAGATGTTTAAGTGGTAGGTGGCCATCAGGCAAGGAAGAAGAGCACACCTGTTGACAAGCTTTGAAAATATTTGACAAAGAAAAAGAGTTTTTATGGGAAATTAATACATTGGAGACCCACACATACATTAGTGCCTTACCTCCGTCTCAGGAATGCTGAATTTGATAATGGATAACATATAGCGATGGCGGTTTCTTTTGCTGATGGTGGTTCTGTTGTAGTTTAACAACAGAAAGCTAACCATGGCTTGTTCCCAAATCATACTGTATGTGTTATTTTAGAGTTGTGTCCTGTAGTCAACAGCAAAGTCAGGTAATCAGACTTGTTAGACTCATAGAGTACATTCAAGTTGTTGTTTATTACTGTTCATTAGACAAGCCTATTACAGGTGGAATCCCATTATAACAAAATTCATGGGGCCATAAAAATACTTAGTTGTAATAAAAATTTCGATGTAATGAATATGGGGAAAATATGTATAGTATTGTGACTGCGATTTCGCCATCTCTAATGGCAGCGGTGCAAGTACAGCTCCATAGCTGCTCTGTTGGGTAAACAGTAAACCAAGGGCAAAGTAATTGGTCGTCCTCTGCAGGATCAGGTATACAGTGCAACATGCTTGTCAGATGATGTTTAGAACATTTAACACTGGGCTTTGACCTGTTCTTCCTCACAGTCTCCTGATCTGCCATAGTGGTGATTCTAAGTGTTCTTAGTGTTCTTCTAATCTGAAGATGGGAGCTAAAGCAGAATGATTTCTTGTGTCTTGAGTCTTGAGACTGTACCTGCCTTCTCCATACAGTAATAAAATACCTGGGCTCACCTTCCTGTCTTTGGTGACCCAAGCTTAACAATACCTGTATAAAAAAACAGTGCTTCTTAAACCACAAAAAATATTTTATTTGAAAATGAGACGTTAGATGTAACTTTTTTAAATAGAAATACAGGTATGAATACTGAATGAAAATGAGATGTTAGATATAACTTTTTTTATGGGGTTGCTTCTAGACGTGCTCCTAATTTTGCAGAAATTGGCTCCAGTTTCATTCAACCATGAACTAAATTGAGCTGATCCTTTAATTATTGGATGGAATTTTACAACATTGCTCCCAAATAGGCTGGCTGTTCCATACTCTACTGATCTAGTATTGAAACAAAAATTTCTCCATTTGGTATACCTTCTATCCAAAGTGACAATATTTATAGAGGCATAGGCACTAAAAATACTGCGCAGTTAAAAAATGAGGAAGTATCCTCCAAATTGTACCATAATCTATGGAAAAGAAACCCTTGAATTTATGATTAAACTTACACGAGGATACATTCTGGACTCAAAGCAATCTCTTTAATTTATTGCCATAACAACACTGGTCACATGGAATTCAATTTATTGAAGCTCATACAAGTAAAACATCAAAACAAACAGACAAGATAAAGCCAATGGTAGACATTCATCACCTATTGTAGAAGGCGTTTAAGGTCAAGATGTTATGTTCTTGCATGTCACAGCTTATGATAAATACTTTTATGAAATCTGGAAGTTCAGGTCTAGATTGACCTCAGCTTTTACCAGATGAAAGGAGATTGAACAGAGGGTAGAATGAGACATGTCAGATAAGATCTTAATGGCTCCACATTTCAGTGTGGAAAAATACAGTGAATCTGGGGAAGTGACAAATAATGAAAAATTACAGATTTTGGACAATGCTACTACTCATAATGGATCAATGGCATCTTAAAAGCACATACGGGGCTGGTCTTACCTCCAGCATAGACACTCAATTATGAATTCCAAGGAAATGTATTTTACAGAAATAAGAAATTGCAAAAGCAATCCTTATGTTAAAAATCTATTAGAAACGTTCTTCACACTGACAAAAGAACTGACCCTTAGACCAGTTTGCCTTAGGTAACCCTATCAGGAGCAAATAACTCCAGACAACACAGTTCTAAAGATCATTGAGGCACATATACAACTACCCACCACCTCCTATAACACCATGGCTAGGAATACAGTATCCAAAAGAGGCAGCTGGGAGGACCTAAGGCCAGAAGGTAGTTGGGACTTGTTATAGCAACAATGATAGGACTCATTCATGGACACTAGAATTAAGGGAAGCTGTAAATGTTAAGGAAATGGTATACTAAGCAATGTTAACTTGGGGGTTCTTTAGAGATGACTGGTACTAGTAGCTCAAAGATGGCAGCGGCTACAGAGGTAGCTGAAGCAAAAGAAAAAGCTGAGTGATGGAAAGGAATCCTACAAAGCTGAAATAGAAAACAAACTATCTCAGAATAACATGAAGGATGTCTGGAACGGACTGGGCATTTTTACTTTGCTCAAGCAATTCAAGAGTCGGGTGCTAGAAGGGGATGTCGACAAAGCTAAGGCCCTGAACCAATTTTTAATAGATTTTCCCTCCCCCTGCCACCTTTTCTCGATGACCAGTCTTCCCACACCGTCTCTACTACATGAACAACTGCTACCACATTAACTGGAATGGTCAATGACAAGTCCACCTCTGGCCATTAATGAGGTCTGTCCATAACTAAAGACCAAGAAAGGAGACAAATCTGGAAGCTATACACATGAAAAGCTGTGGGACCAGATGGAGTCACTCCTCAAGTTCTTAAGGTCTGTGCTGACAAACTTTGTGGTGTCCTCTGTCACCTGTTCAGTTTGCCACATCTGTAGAAAGCACCCTGAATTATTCCAATTCCAAAGAAGACAGTTGCCACTTCAGCTAATGACTACAGACCAGTGGCACTTGTGTCTCACATCATGAAAACCTTTCAGAGACTGGTTCTGGACTATATGAATCATCTTGTTGTGGACCATCTGGACCCATTGCTCTTTGCCTATTGGACAAAGACTGGAGTGGAGGATGCAATTATCTATCTGCTCCACAAGGCTTATGCTTACATGGACAAAGCTGACAGTACCGTGAGGATAATATGGTTTGATTTCTCCAGCACCTTCAGTACCATTCAGCCATCCATGTTAAGCGCTGCACTCAGAGATATGCAGGTATGCAGAAGAGCCTATGGTGTCCTGGATCATGGATTATCTGTTGGGCAGACAACAGTTTGTGAGACTCAATGAATGTATTTCTGATACAGATGTGAGCAACACTGGAGCACCACAAAGAACACTCCTGTCTCTTTTTCTCTTCACTGTGTATACCTCAGATTGTAAATATAACACCAGTACATGTCACTTGCAGAAACTCTCAAATGATTATGGGGTGCATTGATAAAGAGAATGAGACAGAGTACAGGGGTCAGGTGGAGAGGTGTGTTTCTGCAAAAAGTATTATCTGCATCTTAACATTAGCAAAAACAAGGAACTGGTTATTGACTTTTGCCACATCAAAGATTCTCTATGCCTGGTCACTAGTCAAGGAGTGGATGTAGAGGTGGTCCACTCCTACAAGTAGTTTAGGATCCACATTAATGACAGGTTGGACTGGTCTCAGAACACAGAGGAACTATATAAAAAAGGCAGAGCAGGCTCTTTTTCCTTAGGAGACTGTGTTCCTTTAATGTGGAAAGTGACATCCTTCACATCTTCTGTAACTCTGTGATGGCCAATGTGATTTTCTACGCTGTGGTGTGCTGCGCTGGTAACATCACTTAAACAGAAGCCCACCGAATCAACAGCCTAATTAAAAGAGCAAGCTCAGTTATAGGATACACTCTGGTAGTAGCAAAGGAAAGAATTTAAACAAGCTAAGTGCCATTTACGAACAAGGATGCACATCCTGTCTCTGAGTACTTTCAGCCAATGAATTATTCATCAGAAGTGTGACAAGAAAACCTATTGAGCCTTCTCTGTTCAGACCATAGTGTGTATATTCATGTATTTATTTATTTATTTTTCTACCTATTTATTATCTTTTTATTTAAAGCACTGCTATAGAAAGCCACATTTCCCCCTGGGGACAAAGAAAGATCTATCTATCTATCTATCTATCTATCTATCTATCTATCTATCTATCTACAGTATCTAAAAGCCCATATGTGTATTGAGTTTGGCAAAAACAAATAAAATGATTTTCTGATGATATCAGAATGGTTCTGGCAAAACATTCAATAATGATTGAGAGGATGTCAGTCAGGCTGAACTGAACAAGGGTGAAGAAAATCTTGACTTCAACAACAACAACAACAACATTTATTTATATAGCACATTTTCATACAAACAGTAGCTCAAAGTGCTTTACATAATAAAGAATAGAAAAATAAAACACACAATAAGAAAACAAAATAAATCAACATTAATTAACATCGAATAAGAGTAAGGTTCAATGGCCAGGGGGGACAGAAAAAACAAAAAAAAAACTCCAGACGGCTGGAGAAAAAATAGACTTCAACTTAAGATGTTGTCAAGGAGGTTGAAGGAGCACTTCTGTATATTTATAAATATGTATAGATCTCTAAATGGGAATGTACTACTCCTTCTTATTCTTCTTTTTCCATAGCTATTCTCATTTTTATACAGGGCCACTGCTTATTTTTGACAAGACTTTTCCAAAAGAGGTTTTCTGCCTGATTATTATGGCCAGAAGCCATTCCTGACACCAACCCTTCCCATTTATCCAAGCTTGGGACCGGCTCCAAAATGGAGGCTGGGTTTAAATGGGAAGCAAACTGTAAAAATAAATTCAATAGATTTTAACTGAAGCTTGTTAATAAGTAACAGTTTTAATTTTTTTCCCACAGTTTGTTGTGCTTTGTTAAAACTGAACTTTCCAAGTGCTTTCTTTTTACTTTCTCTTTCTCAGGATCTGACGGCTTCTTGATTAGTTTTAGTTGATTAGGTGTATCTTTTATGTTAGTGTATTCTTTTTTGATTGTAAACTTTATTTTGTTTTGGTCATGTGATGCAATTATTCATCATAATATTATACATGTGTTCAGTTTGGTTCATCTTCAGCATTCATATAAATGAGAGCATGGGAAAGGTGCATTTTATAAATAAAATGTATTATTATTATTACACTAAATGATTTGCATCACTATAAAATGTTTTCAAAATTTATTTTCCAAGTAACACCACAATTTGGATTGTTGAGGTTTTTAGGAAGTTCAAAGGGTTAATTTAGATGATGTTAGACCCCCATATTCCATTTTTTTTAATAAACAGCCACCTTCTTACTTTTTATGCACTTTAATTGGTGCCTTATGAAATTAAAAAACAAAATCATAAATCTCATATTTATTAAAAAAGATAAGTGTCAATCTTTCATTTGTTGTTGGTCTTTTGAATTTTTGTAGTTCTTGTTTCAGTGCCTTTGAAAATGAAATGGATTTTTGAGATATTTGTAAAGCTCATATGAATAGAGATTTGGCTAAATTCAAAGTGCTTTAGAAAGCATTTTAGAATGACAGCCCAGACAGATTGTCATGTTCAGGCACTGCTGTTGAAATGAGATGCATCTCTGTTATGGGCTCCAGCATCACTGATATTTTATGTTGCACATCTGGCAAAAGATTTAGAAAAGATGTGATTATAAAAGAGAAAATGCAAATGTCTTAGCCATTAATCATATTGCTGAAATTACAGAGAGAACAAAAAGATTGGGTGTTTAAGTGTATTTGTTGGAAATTTACATAACATTTTCTAATTACTATGCACTCAATGTAAAGGTTTCCTTATATGTTATGTTATTAGACTGTCTGACATTCTAACACCACAATAGATCATAATTGTATGGTACAAATCATACTTTATATGGAGTTGGTTTTACAATTTTAAAAGACTTTTTCTCTGTTCTATTGTACTGTAAGACTAAAAGACAAAAACTTAATACAACATTTTCGGTTTTCTGGTAGGAATAGTAGGATGAACCTTTTTCTAGTCTTTTCTGAAAATCACATTAAAAATATTACGATTTTATTTTGCAGCCAGCATTACACATATTATTGCAGAACAGAGAATAAATGAAGAAGTCCTTTAATAAAACTTGCACCTATATCATGCAGTGACCATCCTCAAGTTTGCTGATGACAACACCCTCATCAGTTTGATCAGTGAATACTACAAGACAGCCTACAGAGGGGAGGTCGGACTCCTCGTAGAATGGGACCTTGCCCTCAGCATTAGCAAAACTAAGGAGCTGATCATAGACTTCTGCAAATAGGTGGTAGAATATATCCCTGTTTATATCAGAGGAGATGCTATGCAGCGGGTCAGCAACTTTGGGTCCCTCGGGGTTACCCTTACTGAAGAACTTTGATGAACATATTACACTGTGGTGAAGAAGAAACACCTCTACTTCATCAGGAGTCAGAGGAAGGCCTGGATGTCACCTACAGCCTTGAGCAGCATCTATAGATATGATGTTGAGTCCAATCTTGCAGGATGCATCACATCTTGGTATGGCATTTGCTCAGCTCTGAACCAAAGGGCGAGTGGTGAAAACTGCACATGAGATTATGGCCACACAGATCATTGAGATGCATGACAGCTACACTACTCATCTCAGGAAAGTGAATAACATCAGGCAGGACACCAGCCACACTGCACTGCCACTTTTTATCCTCTTTCCTTCTGGGAAGCACCTGAAGTCCATCCAGACACGGACCTTCAGATTCATGAACAGTTTCTGCCCAACTGTGATAATAATCTTGCCTCAAACATCATATTGTGTCACTTTCATTTGTCACTTATACTTTGTTATTTAATGGGATTTCTGGTTATTGGTGTTTTATGTTTTCTGTCGGTGAGGACATATACAAGTATGCATTTTACTGTACATAGTACTTGTACTTTTACATATGAAAAATTATTGAATTCTTGAATTGAGTGAAGTTGAAGCAGCACAGGCACAAAAGCAACCAATACTCAAAAGTAGTGCAGAAAAATGTAATACACCAGCATCCACAGGATAATCAAAACTAACAAGCAAACCAGCACACACATATCAGAGTTGGAGCAGCTACTCAAAGAATGTAACCCACTGCATGCTTACATTTACTTATGTCAAATTGTAATGGGATTACTTTACTCATTATTTCCTGTAATGAGAAGTCAAGCAAAATGACACCTTTTATTGGCTAACTAAAAAGATCACAATATGCAAGCTTTCAAGGCAGCTAAAGCCCCTTCTTAAGGCAAGATGTAATCAGTAATTCCTTTTACATTATTCTGTAAACCTATGCAAGTATGAACAATTTAGAAAGTACAAAGGTGACACTTACTTGTCCTTTCATTATTTTAATTACAAAGAAATAACTAATAAAAATAACCAATAACACTAAACCATTTGAATTCAGTAGTTTAAAAGTAAATTACATGACTTGCATTAGCACTCTGCCATTTCAAACACCTAACACAATAAGCAGAGGCCTTAACTTCATAACCACGATGCTTAATAAAACAAAATTTAATAATTAAAAATAAAGCTGAATGAACTTCTCAAACACATGTAGACATTAAGTCAGCTAACAATAAAATTATTGCTAGTGCAGTGATCAGCAGACAAGATCAGTTATTGATTATATTGGGGTAGCTGTTATGATTGAGGCCAAAACCTTTTTTTTGCTCAGTATAAATTTTGTTCCAAAGTCATTTTGACATTTTGGAAGACTTTGGACACTAAAGAATCTCTTTGTATTGTGATTTTAATAAGTTATTGTCTCCAAACATATGTTAAATATTATAATTGACGTTGTTTTATCACTGTGCCATTTTATTTATATATGGTTGTTGCCATTTTGAGTAGCCACTGGAAGTTATGCCATGTGACATCATCAACGTGACACTCCAAAAACCATGCCACATGCTCACAGTCATCTGAGACTGGCATTAGTTAATTTTCAGTGCATTCAACTCTTCTTTGTGATTTACAATTAAGAACTACAGCAAGTATTTTGACTATGAATTTGTGCAGTGTTTTAGTTTTTGATGCCTGATTTTCTTGATCCTCTGGTTTTGACTTTCAATTAAGGTTACAGTTCATCTCCTTGTCCCTTTTTACCAGGTTATTTTTGTAGA
This sequence comes from Polypterus senegalus, assembly GCF_016835505.1. NCBI lineage: Eukaryota > Metazoa > Chordata > Cladistia > Polypteriformes > Polypteridae > Polypterus > Polypterus senegalus. The sequence continues at coordinate 176,866,059 of NC_053156.1, read as the reverse complement.
AGAGACATGAGGTTTAAGAATGCAGCTGGGCTTTGCCTATGCTGCGACCCAGTTGAGGTACTAACCTTTATGCCTCTGAAACATCCTTAAAACAGGCAAGGGCTTGAGCTAGCCTATCCAGAAAATGCCTCAGCCAAAGGCAAAATAGTGCCTTCTCCAAGGAGTGTGGCGAATGGAAAAATTTCAACCCCCTCCTGGGAAAATGGTGAAAAACTCAGAAACAACAGCCCTAGCTGATTAGTAGGGGCAAAAACTGATCTGATCTACAGAAATAGCCTCAGAGGGCTCAGTCAATTTCGGACAAAAAACAACTGAAGATAGAAGACCAAAAGACCAAGCAATAGAAATAGAAATAGGAATAGATAGATCATTAATGCGCTATACCAAAAAAAATTGTATTAAGTATATTATTATTATTTAAGTGTATTATTCATTATTAAATGTATTTTTATTATTATTATTATTATTACTATTAGCAATCTTTGTAAAAGCAGGGCCTTGTGAGTACTGATTTCCTATATGTTTGAATTTATTGCACCTGTGGTGACCTTTGATTAAGGCGCAAAAAACCTTGTGCCTTAATGTTTGACAACCTTTGCTATTTTTGATCTTATTGTTTACTTTTAATAAACATTTTCATATATAAATATTTTTATTGGACTGTTTCTTGAGCCAAGATTTATGTGGTTTTCCTTTGCCTTGATAGGGAAATTGACATATTATGGTAAATTTAATGTATTTTAAAGGCAAAAATGTAGATTTTAGGGTTAGGCTGCCCGGGGTGAGGCCTACATTTGGGCCATCTAGCATAGGCCTCGACCTGGTTTATGGGTCTTTTTTGAGGCCTCACACCATTTTGATATTTTGTGCCCTTGATCTTAACAGATTTTTGTTTATTTCTTCCAAGGTGGAAATGTAGAGCTCTTTGCTCTTTTACCGTCTGGAAAATGGTATTGAAGCATCTTCTCAAATTCTACCAGACTGTGCAATAGCTTCATATTGCAAGTTGTCATAATTCTTAATAAATACAATTGTCTAGCCTGATTAGATCAGCTAACATTTTGTATGTCGCTGTATGTTGCACTGCAGATATGTACAAGCATTGTTTTATCGCACTATGTACATGTACACAGATGCAAAATAACAATAAAGTTTAGTTTGACTTAAGATCGGGCAGCATTATAATATGCAATGTACTCTATGTAAATCAGTCATGCTTTAGACTCTAGTACTCAATGTACTGTGCATGTTCAGTGTAAATTAAGCAGGCATTGGGTAGCCACCTTCACCTCCTCCAGCATTATGTAAGTCAGAATGCCTGTTCTTCAAGTAACCTATTATTTGCATATAATCATATGTAATAGAAGTAACAAAATTCTAGCTAAGTCAGTAACTGTATTGACAAAAATTTAATCTGTAACACGTTACACTGCTTTATTATTCCAGTAACTCATTAAATTTGTACCACGTTACCCCCAACACTTCTTATCAGCAGCAAGCAGTTTAATTTAATGTATGAAATGAATCACAATAATAAAACAAAAAAAAACCTATCACATCCTTAATTATCTGTAACTTTCCTTTCCATGGTGCAGCTGGAAGATGCATTTCAGTTTAATTTTTGTATAGCCCTATTCATCAAGTAGTACAAGCTCCTAATGCTTGCAGAAATTTACAATGATAATCCCATAACAGTAAATTGCTAAACCATTTAACATTTACATCAATAAGCACTCAAAAGGACTCTTAACATACAGTTAAGCCGAGCAATTTCAATTTTATTTGTGCCCATTATAATTGAGATATGGCCAGTTTACAACAGAGATGAGGAAAATATAAACTCCACTCAATAACATTTCTGGAGAAAATAAACCTCTGGGGACCCATGCTCGATTATAACAGATAAAATCACAGATCTGATAACATAAACCACCCAGGCCCCCCTAGAATATTCTATGATATCTCTTAGTACATGCTAGCATGCTAGGAAGAAGATGAAATCAAGGCTGCCAATACATCTTCCATGCACTCTTAAAACTAGTGTTATTGCCACAGTGCCACCTTATTTAAAGCCAAAAGTGAACAAGCATGTTGTAAGACAATTAATAAAAAAATCAAAATACAAAAATATAAAGGACAAAAACAATTTAGGCAGTATTTTTCAAGTACTTTGGAATTTGTTTCCTTAATTATATCATAATAATAACAATTAACAAAGAGAAAAGTAGACACGAGGGCAAACAACACAGAAAGCTGAAAGGTTAAAGATACTTCAATTTCAGATGCTAGTAAATAACAGCTAAAGTAACAACATCTAGAAAAGCTGGATGACAATTACAATGGTGGTAATGATGATTGACATGAAAATCTTAAAAACCAAGACAGAAAAAAAATAAATTTATTCCATGCAACATACATAAATGCTTGCCAAAATAAAATATAGCAGATTCAAGTTTATAGTTTCTGGAGTCTATCCATTCATCATTTAGTGTTGGTCACCCCAGTTTCTCCTCTGCTCATTATTTATTGGCAGAATTAGAATGCATTTATGGGAGCAAAGGTGAATAGTAAAATAACAAAACAAAGTTAAGAACTTAAAACTACAGCAAAAATACAAAAAATTCAGACTTTTTTATGAGTGTAAATCTCATATTATTGCTTGTTTCTAAATGAACAATAAGAGATGAAAAAATAAAAACATCAAATGAACAATGATACCAATTAAAAGTAAAATGCTTCAGTGATTGGGAAACTGTGTAAAATTACCTGCATCACATAGGACCCTTAAGATTTAACTTAGAAACCACTGATTTAAGGATTTGTAAAGGTTTGCAAAAGCCCCGATTGAACTAGATGAGGCAATAATAGCAGCTGTCAAAGTGAGAAAACTCAGACTTGTACTGTCTGATGAAAACCAGAAAAGCAGTATCATATAGCTGAGCCTACCTGTGTAAACTCACCACAAGCCTAAACCTCTGTCCTGCATGCTTTTGTTGTGCCACCTATCCAATTGATTCACCATCTCTAAACTGGATTCCGTAAAGAATCTACGCCAATATGGGCCCTGGCTGTTGCTTAAAAGTCAATTATAATTTTAATGATTGTCTTTAAATTTCCTCATGTAGTTTCAAATAAACATGCAGGTAATTCAAAATGTCCAATTGTTACATAAAGGTAGTTTATCAATATATTTTAGACAATTGTAGCATTTCTCCTTTTGTGCAATATGCAAGAGGTTCTTGGATATGTGCAAGAGAGCAAAAAAGGTTCTTAAAAGGATCATTGGTTACACAGTGGCCAAACCCAAGTCTCCATTCTTGGCTGCTTTTCAGTTCCACTGCTCCATCACTTTCAACCTGCTGTGAAACTCCACTCTTGTGTTGCCCAATCTGTCTCAATCTCCTAATCCAGTTCCATCCACCAACCTTACCAATATGAAGTCTTCCATTGCTCACAGTAAGTCTGAGGTAACAGCTCTCTTTTGCTTCCCACCTTTTTCAGCTAATCCATTCCAGGATTGAGACTGTTTAATAACTATGCATCAAGACTGATATGTTTCTTTGATAGAAAGTGTTAATGAGTGTTCTCTTTTTCGCCCCCTCCACCTGCACGAGAAAGCCTGCACAGCATGTCTCTCTCCCTTAGGTCTCATTAAATGCTCTACACATTTGCGGGTATGTTCTGTATGTTCATACACTGTTCATTCACTGTTATTTGATGTATGATCCTAACAACTGTCTTTTCACCTACTGTATGTTACCTTATCACTAGTTACTTTAAACTTTAAAACTGTAAGGATAATGAAATAGAATCTTAGGTATGTGTGATCTGTGGGAATAATCTGACTGAACTGAATCCGAATGGTTAATTATTATTGAGCTCCTGTATTAGGCATGCATTGTCCATAAAAGGTAGCATGTCTGAACACAAGGTCACCTTTTCATGTGCCAACACCACAGGACAATGTCTGTTTTTGTATTTTAGTCATCTTATTTTAGTCAGTATGTTCAGAACAAATGAGAGTGAGAAAAACTACTAAGGTGTCAACTGAACATGCTACAGTATTAGTGGGTTGGATAAGGTGGCAGGGGCAACTGCTAGACAGCTCTGTGATATAGAAACAGGTACTGAAGGTGTCCTAGAAATACACAATAAATTCCTTTGTTCACACAGAATTCACATCTCACCTCCATAAGGCATTCTCCCATAGCTCTCTTCTTCCTCGGTAGGCCTTGTCCAAAGGATTAGTGCTGAAGACAGCTGCTGAAAAGCTGCTGATTGATATAATATTTCAATCCTTTGATTCAGTGGATACCTGTATTAATGAAGCTATCAAGTCAAAGACGGAGCCCTTCTTATCAACAGGTAACATAAGGTCAAGATGAAAGCAGCTGTGGAAACAGAAGTGAAAATAAGGTATGCCAAGAGATTTGTTAAACCCTAGAAAACAACTTTTGAGTAGCCACAAAAAAGTTCAGGCAAACTATTTAACAGAAGTACAGAGGATGTCATGCAGACTGTTCTCAGCAAGGACAGGAAAATTAAGTTATAAATCTATGTTAGCTGAGCATGTGAGTGGTCCCTGTGATAGACTGCTATCTTATCTAGCATCATCTCCTGTCTTGCTTGGAATGATGCAGAAATATAGCAGGCTCCATTTCTCTGTCACTAAGTAATAGAAATTGCACTAAAATTGATGGATAGAAAATTGATTTTGAAAGAATGTCTTAACGCACCTTTGAACTGAATATCGTACATGAAGCCTACTGTTTATAATTATTACAGGGATATGCATGTTTCCTTGTTTCAGAAAGAGAAAGAATAACTTCAAAAATGAATGAAAATCAGTTTTTGTTATATTTGTTTTATACAGGATAGTTATTAGTCATCTACAGGGAGTGAAGTTTTAAAGTCTTATAAAACAAGGAAAATGTATCAGCAGGGTAGATTATTTATGTGCATCATTTATTTCTGTCTTACCTATACTATTTGAACAATAAAATATATTGAAGTGTATTTCATCTGCTTTTTCAATTTTATTATTGCAATTGACAATTTCTGACACATTATCCACCCATGGGTTAACAGTCTACAGCATCAGAGAAATGCATGGTTCCACAGATTAGAACCTATCCAGACAGAATCGAACACAAGGCATGAAAAGGCAACAGTCTAGATACGTTAAGACAGCATTTCTCAACCTTTAAGTATTTGCGACCCGAGTTTTCATAACAGTTTTAATCGCGCCCCCCCTAACATTTTTTGAAATGTAGATGCATATTTTATTATACCTACTTAACTTTTATCGACATTTATCTAATTCTATATTTTTTGTTCTAGTATCAGAATGTAGTTTAAGTTAATTTGTTTTGGTTTCAACAGATGTTTTTTCATATTTTTGATTGTTTTCTTTTTTCACATCTTTGCATCCCCCTTTTTGTTACTTCACGAATTACATGGTATTCATCTGTGGAAATGCCCCTGCCTTCTAAGCACTGTGCCAGCTTGTGTTTTGCATAACTTTCTGGTTAATTCATTTTTTTTCTTAGCCTGCATCAAACAAACTAACATCACTGGGAGCAGAAATCTATTCTGGGCATAAATCGGTGTTGTTATATCAGGGCCAATTTAAATTGACTGTTTTCAGAAGTAAACTTATATAAGTGCATGAGTTATGTTGCTAGTTAGGATAAGACTAAGAAATAAGAGCTAAGAAGTGGTTTCAGTCATTAAGTGTGTCTGTGCTAATGGATTCCTATAGATAGAGAAAGTATAACAAAAAAACACAATTAATTACAAATAATTACATCTTGCCAGAAGAAGAGGTCTGAGTTGCCTCGAAAGATTGCATATTGTAATCTTTTTTAATTAGCCAATAAAAGGTGTCATTTTGCTTGACTTTTCACTACATTCATAATGGCCTACACGGTGCAACACCCTAGTACTAAAGAAAACACAATAAATGCAATGCAAGACTCAACCAAATGAAATCCCAGGTCATGGCAAGACATGCACTCTCACTCTAGCTAATCAGCCTAACTGCATGTGTTTGAATTCTACATGAATACTGAGAGAAAATGCAAAGTATACAAAAGGAAGCCCACAGTGGTTGAAGCACCATTAAGTGGCAACCTATTTTGCTGTATTGCCAGTCTGTCCCACCAATGTTCCTGTATATCCTGTATGTGATTTAAGCCCCATTGTATTTAAACCATTTATTTGTTGGAATAAAGCATACAACTAAAATACATTCTGTTAATCTTAAAAATAAAGTAAAAAATCAATGACAGATTTTAAAAAATTCTCTCATCCATTTTTTAAAATAAATGCATTAACTCATCTTTAAAAATCAATACTGCTATTTAAGCAACACAATTTCTGCTTCAGTACATTTCTGATATCTCCTCTGGCACACTGAAATTAGGAAAGTTTTTCAGTCATGTAATTTTAATTGCTTTCTAACTTCATCATAGTCATTTGTTTCCCGGTTGATTACCGTTTCAGAACTCCATACCATTTTCCTTGTTGTTAGTTCTGCTCTTCAGTGAAAGTTGACAGCTGGTTCCAGATTTTATCAGATAATAAATATAGAGAATTAGATTATATCAGTTTCCTGGTGGTTAATTATTATTTTTTACTGTTGAAACAATCTAATCATCTACAGAGTTAAAGATGATAATTTAAGAAAACATTTTGATAGAGAAGTCAGTAATGTATCATTTTACTTCAATAAAGCTGTTAGCTTCAATATCCCTTCCCCATTCACATTCCACACTTCTCTCTATTTACATTTCCCTAGCGGTACGGCATATAAAACTGGCTTATGCTTGTGTGTTTCCATAGATTACCTATATAAGGTCAAATAAATCTGACATTAATTACTCCAGTCATGAGCCTAAGGGTGAGACTTGCCTTTGAGCATAGACATATGTTTATTTTTCTAGCCAGTTTCAAGGTCATTTATTTAGATCCTGGTGTAGAGAAGTTCAGCCCAAGTGTGGCTAACCAAACCAGATGGCCTTTTTCAGATGTGTGGTGTCTTAGACGTTGTTGCAATCTATTACATTCTATTAATGCACTGTACAACCATTATGAATAACCATTTGTAAACATCCATTGCAAAGCAAATCTTACATTGCTACTATATGGGGTGAAAACAACTAATATACTGTAACATTCTCCCAACTCATTTGTGTGGGACAGTGAGGCTGTCTGGGAAGATTGGACATATTCCAGGGAGCATCTTTGTCAGGGCATCTCATGGCCTATTTACACACATGCCCGCACTCACATCTTTAGTTCTTGAAGGAAAGGTCACACAGGAAATTGGGAAGAGGTGTAAACTCACTAAAGACATGGAATCGAACCAAGGATTCTGGATATTTGAAGCAGTGGTGCCAGCAAGTTGTGCTGCCCAACATGACTAACATCCAGTTAATTTTGTTTTAAAATTATGTTTTTATTTATTTCTTTAGATTTAATATGATTATTTCAGAAATTTTTTATTTTATGTTAATAATGTTGAGCTTTACTTTCAAAGACTAACTAACTTTCATGATTTTTTAATTGTTAAAGTTATATTCTCTGGAAGGGCCAGAACTTCAAACTTGCTATACAGTCACCATACCTTTATTTTAACCCTTTTAAAATTCTATATCCACAATAAAAAACTATCTTAAAATCTTGGGAGCGATCTTGTACATTTTTAGCTGTATAGGGTCATTATTGTCACATGTAAGGATTACAGTTAAATTCATAGTGCTAGTCTACAGACCACCAGGGCCATATTCATTGTTCATGACTGAATTTAGCAACCTTTTATCTGAATTGGTTATAAATTATGATCACATACTAATGATGGGGGATTTTAATGTGGACATTGATGTGGAAACCGACACTTTTAGCAAATATTTTACTTATTTGTTAAATTCAGTAGGATTTCATCAGATTGTCATAGGTCTAACTCATAATCATAACCACACATTTGATTTAATTATAACTTACAAAGTTGAAATTCAAAATTTAAATATTGCTCCATTAAATGAAGTTATTTCCGATCACTACTTAATTACATTTGATTTAGTCCTGCCCTTGCCAACGCACTCACAGATTAAAACAAAGACAGTGCGACATCTAGATTGTAATTCTGCCTCAAAATTTATAGATATTTTGAGTAAGTCGAGTGTAATTGTGGAAAACGATTTAGATCAGTTGACATCAAATGTAAACGTGGAAAACAATTTAGATCAGCTAACATCACATTATAATGTGACCTTGAGAGATGCTCTGGACGCAGTGGCTCCCCTTAAAACAAAAGTGATCAAAGCACATAGAAACTCTCCCTCGTTTAACGAAAATACTCAAACTCTTAAATTAGAGTGTTGAAAACTGGAGAGCAGATGGAGAACAACAAAGCTACATATCTTTCAAACTGCATGGACAGAGAGCGTTAAAAAATATAAAAACGCTCTCTTTAAAGCTCACTCAGAATACTATTCTATAATGATAGATAGCAATAATAAAAATCCTCGGGTACTGTTTAGAACAGTTGCTAAATTAACAAATGGGAATTCAGATCTACAGTACAAAATACCAACAGATATTAGCAGTACAGACTTTATGAACTTCTTCAATGAGAAAATTTAAAATATAAGATCCCAGATCTCAGCATCACAGTACAAACCGCATACTAGCTTAGCAGACCCTGCCTCACATTGCATTCAGCACTTTAGTAATTTTAATCTTGTAACTGAGCAGGAAGTCTTAACTTAACTAAATAATTAAAGGCCTATTTCAAATTTACCCTTTCTCTCTAAAATACTAGAAAAAGTAGTTGCTCATCAGCTTCAGTCACACCTTACGCATTACAATTAATTTGAGAAATTCCAGTCTGGTTTCTGTACTGTTCATAACTTTTATGGACAGAATTTCTAGGCGCAGCCAGGGTGTTGAAGGGGTCCGGTTTGGTGGACTCAGGATTGGGTCACTGCTTTTGCAGATGATGTTGTCCTGTTTGCTTCATCTGGCCGAGATCTTCAGCTCTCTCTGGATCGGTTCGCAGCTGAGTGTGAAGCGGCTGGGATGAGAATCAGCACCTCCAAATCCGAGAGCTTGGTCCTCAGCCGGAAAAGGGTGGAGTGCCCTCTCAGGGTTGGGGGAGAGATCCTGCCCCAAGTGGAGGAGTTCAAGTATCTCGGGGTCTTGTTCACGAGTGAGGGAAGAATGGAGCGTGAGATCGACAGGCGGATCGGTGCGGCATCCGCAGTGATGCGGGCTCTGCATCGGTCTGTCGTGGTAAAAAGGAGCTGAGCCGTAAGGCAAAGCTCTCAATTTACCAGTCGATCTACGCTCCTACCCTCACCTATGGTCATGAGCTATGGGTAGTGACCGAAAGAACGAGATCGCGAATACAAGCGGCTGAAATGAGTTTCCTCCGCAGGGTGTCTGGGCTTTCCCTTAAAGATAGGGTGAGAAGCTCAGTCATCCGGGAGGGGCTCAGAGTAGAGCCGCTGCTTCTCCGCATCGAGAGGAGTCAGATGAGGTGGCTCGGGCATCTTATCAGGATGCCTCCTGGACGCCTCCCTGGTGAGGTGTTCCGGGCACGTCCAACGGGAGGAGGCCCCGGGGAAGACCCAGGACATGCTGGAGGGACTATGTCTCCCGGCTGGCCTGGGAACGCCTTGGGATTCTCCTGGAAGAGCTGGAAGAAGTGGCCGGTGAGAGGGAAGTCTGGGCCTCTCTGCTTAAGCTGCTGCCCCCGCGACCCGACCTCGGATAAGCGGAAGAGGATGGATGGATGGTTTCTGTACTGGTCATACTACAGAAACGGCACTAACGCAGGTTGTAAACGACATTCTGAGATACTCTGATGAAGGAAACTCCACTGTAATTATGTTGTTAGACTCAAGCGCAGCGTTTGACACCATTGACCATTCTTTTTTACTGCACAGACTAGAAAGTGATGTTGGCCTTACAGGCACTGTGCTCGCTTGGTTTAGTTCTTATTTATCAAATCGATTCCAATATGTACAGAAATGTGCTGATAGCACTCCATCATTATACACAGAAGTTCAATGTGGTGTCCCACAGGGCTCAGTACTGGGACCTCTACTGTTTTCACTTTACATGCTTCCACTGGGATATATAATTAGGAAACATAGTGTTAATTTTCACCCATATGCAGATGGCACCCAGTTATACCTTTCATTTAGATCAAATGAAGTTTCTCCAATATTGTCTTTAATTAGTTGTGTTAGTGAATTAAAGGAGTGGATGGATGAGAACTACTTGTCTTTAAATACAGATAAAACAGAGATGTTAATTGTTGGAGGGAATGACGTTGATCAGTTGACCCAGTTGGAATCACTATTAGTTTTACTGAATCAGCCTGCAATCTAGGAGTTATCTTTGACTCTAGCATGTCATTTAAAGCAAATATTACAAAGTTGTCCAAATCAAGCTTCTTCCATCTTAAAAATGTTGGGAAATTAAGGCGCATTCTAAATAAACAAGATTTTGAGAAATTAATTCATGCATTTATTTCTAGTAGGATTGACTACTGCAATGTGGTGTTCACCAGATGTTCAAACTGTTCTTTATACAGCCTCCAGTTAATCCAAAATGCTGCTGCAAGAATTATTACAAGAACAAGAAAATACGAACACATAATTCCAGTTCTTGAATCCTTACACTGGCTCCCGGTTAAGTTTAGGGCAGATTTCAAAATCCTCCTTTTAACATATAAGGCATTAAATGGCCAAGGTCCAGCTTACTTGTCTGAACTTATCATGACTTACAAACCAGAGCGCGCATTAAGATCTCAAGATGCTGGTCTGCTTATGACTCCAAGGATTAATAAAATAACAGTGAGAGATCGAGCTTTTAGTTACAGGACCCCTAAACTGAGGTGGCACGGTGGCACAGTGGTAGTGTTGCTGCCTCGCAGTTAGGAGACCTGGGTTCACTTCCCAGGTCCTCCCTTCGTGGAGTTTGCACGTTCTCCCCGTGTCTGCGTGGGTTTCCTCTGGGTGCTCCGGTTTCCTTCCACAGTCCAAAGGCATGCAGGTTAGGTGGATTGGGGATCCTAAATTGTGCTTGGTGTGTGCCCTGCAGTGGGCTAGCTCCTTGCCTGGGGTTTGTTTTCTGCCTTGCGCTCTGTGTTGGCTGGGATTGGCTCCAGCAGAGCCCTGTGACCCTGTAGTTAGGATATAGCAGGTTGGATAATGGATGGATGGCCCCTAAACTGTGGAATGGTCTGCCTGCTTCTATAAGAAATGCTCCTTCTGTCTCAGCTTTTAAATCCCACCTGAAGGCTCACTACTTCAGTTTAGCATATCCTGACTAGAGCTGCTGATTAACTGTACAGACTGCATCTCTGTTGTTAGTCATTAGCACTAAAACATAAGTAACCCCCACCTATTCTGTTTCTCTTCTCGGTACTCAAATGTGGCACTTGGTGCCACTGCCCACCTGCCATGTTGTTTTTCCTGCCTAAGGTAAAGTCATCCCTGATGGAGGATCGCAGGAATCGTGTAGTAGAGAGGTACTTTCATCGGATTGGCTGGCCCAGCACTGTTTCAGCTGTGGAATGGCCAAATGGGGGAGGCAGCTTGATGACTAAGGTCTCCAGGACTCTAAGCAAATACAAATCATATTATGTGATATCATCTACTGTTAAATTCTACTCCGTACTTGTAAAATTTTTATTTTTATACTGTATTGAGGATTGGTTCTGTTCTGTGTATTGTATTGTATTGACCCTCTTCTTTTTGACACCCACTGCATGCCCAACCTACCTGGAATGGGGTCTCTTTTTGAACTACCTTTCCCAAGGTTTCTTCCATTTTTCCCTACAGGGTATTTTTTGGGAGTTTTTCCTTGTCTTCTTAGAGAGTCAAGGCTGGGGAGCTGTCAAGAGGCAGGGCCTGTTAAAGCCCATTGCGGCACTTCCTGTGCGATTTTGGGCTATACAAAAATAAATTGAATTGTATTGTATTGTATACTTGCATATGGTAGTTAACATGCTGCATGTTGACACAATCCAGCTTCATGACTAGTGTGTATTTATTATGTTGCCTGAAAATTTCTGACTTCAATAACTTGAAATCTCTCAATACACTGTTTGCAACACAGTCTACAATAAGGGGACACAATAACTTTATTTTATGATGTAGGAGAAAGTAGGGTGAAATGACACCATTTATTGGCTAACTAAATAGATTAAAAATGCAAGCTTTCGAGGCAACTAAGGCCCCTTCATCAGGTTATACCTTGCTTGATGAAGGGGCCTTAGCTGCCTCGAAAGCTTGCATTTGTAATCTATTTAGTTAGCCAATAAAAGGTGTCATTTCACCCTACTTTCTCCTGTATCAGTCTATGGCTAACACGGTACAACACTCTACTGCTATTTCATGATGTGTAAAACTGAAACATTTATTTTTTGAAACTTTAACTGTAACTTTTTTTACATTTAAGTTTGGAATGAAAAGATGTTGGGATTATTCCTACTCAATATTTTGAAGTAAACCTGAATGTATTGTAATACTGAGTCACTAATGGGACTGGGAATTACTATAGCTATTATTTTTAATATTTTTTTTTAATTCATATTTTTTATAATTGCCAGAGTCACAATTGGGAATAGGGAGTAGAGTAATTTAATGCGACTGATAAAAGAGAAGGCAGTTTTTAGACATAAATAGCCTGCCTTTTTATTTTATTTGTGTTCTTCTATGTGGAACAGCAATCCACAGGTCTTAGAAATAAATTGCATTGCTAGAATATATCAGTATTTTTGCATATGTCACTTACCAAGTAAACTGATTCAGAGCATGTCCAAATTATAGTGAGCACCAAGATGCAAGGAATGAGGCACACACTGAATAAAAGTTCAGTCAGACAAAAGGCGTGTTTTTTGAGAAATGGTAAATGGCAACAATGCACTACGATACACAACAATACAGCGTAATGAGTCTTGCATCAGTTTTCTGTTGTTACGGGCCATGGGTAACACCTAACAAAACACCAAATATAAAGTGAGGATAAGATGATGCAGGCCTCACATCATTTCTCCACAACATGAACTAAGACAGAACTTTTTTTTTGCCCCTTTGGGGAAATTTGGCTTTTTATAGAAGCCAAATAGATACAGACAGATAATAAATATAAACACATATATACTGTACTATACTCTGAAAACACATTACAATGACTAAAAAGGAAGAAAATTAAAAAGATAAAAATACTTCTGACTTGACAGTTACAGTCACAGTGAGGCAGTATACAGATGTATTGCTGTTTGTATATGTTTGTTGACACTTTTGCGTTGAATAATTTGTTGGCCTAATACCTCTAGAATTAGCAGTCACTTTCTCTCTCACTGTTACCTATCCTTTCCATCACAAACTTGTGAATTTCCCCTTGGGATTAACAAAATTAATCTAAGTTTTATCAAATCTAATCTAATCACCAAGTCACTTAAATACTCCTCTCTCCTTATTAAATTATTATGAGGCATGACAAAGAAAGTGCTGGCCTTCAATGTTGGCTGACTTAAACATATACTGTAGCTCTGCATAGTATGTGAACTATCACTCAACCTAGTCTGTGATAAGCGCTCTGCTAAACTATACACAAAATAATAATTTTAAAATGTTGAAAATATTATATTATTATTTTCATACCTGACACAAATGAAGCGTTAGGACACCAGCTGGTGGTCCTCATTTTATGTCCAAGGTTGGACAACCAAAAAAAAGGCAGGTAAGGTGATGTCAAGCGTGATGCATTTACCTGGTCTCTTCCACAGACTCCTGCCCTCCTCTGTTGGTCTAGACAGAGAAGAATTCCCTAGGTCAGGTGTTCTATAGGCACAGGCAGAAGCAAAAAAGGTGAGGTGATTGTTAAACCAGTGAAGTCATTTGTTATCCAGATAGCGCTCCTCAGTCCTAAAGCAACTGAAATAGTTTTAGTGTTACATTCAAAATCTTACCTGTAGTTCTATGTTATATTCAGCCACACACTCATAAGGCACGTGTATGCGTGTGTGTGTGTGGGTGTGTGTGTGGATGCGTCTGTGTGTGTATTTTAACAGCCTGAAAAAGAAATGACCTCCGAGGCAGTATGTCACAAAAAAAAAAAAAGAAATGCAAATTGCCCAGAGTGTTGTGGAGAGGGGCAGGCAGAGGAGCCACTCTTAAATAAAGCAGACCCTGGGATGTTGGGGGTGGGGGTTGTTAAGGCAGTTCTATGTTTTGGTTTTTTTTTGCAAAGAAAAAAATGTAGTATGGTGGGAGTGTAAAAATGTGTTGTCAAGGTGTTTGATGCAGGGTTGTTCTTTGTCTGTTTTTTTGTACTTGTAGTTTTTTTTCTAAGTTTGCATTATCCAATTTAAGTCAGAAGAGAAGTAAAAACCTTTGTTATTGGAATGCTACAACCACTTGCCTGTGTGGTGTATTTCTCCTGCCTGGAAAGGGACTTTACTATATATATCAAAATAAAAAGTCTTCAGCAGTCTTTGTTTAAAAGGCTGACACCAAACACACGTCTCTTATACTGGCAAGAATATTATCTTCCAAGTGTCTGTAGGGTTCTACAGCAAGGTATGAGATTCAGTGATCTCTGGGGGGGTCCAAGAACACCTACTTAAACCTTTGGGCTCCTTGATAGTTTCAAAATTTTGGGTGGTCTCTGAAAAAATAATTTTAAAAACATGTTAGAGTGTCCCCTCCTCGAACCGCCACCTTATTGTGGTGGAGGGGTTTGTGTGTCCCAACGATCCTAGGAGCTCTGTTGTCCGGGGTTTTATGCCCCTGGTAGGGTCACCCAAAGCAAACTGGTCCTAGGTGAGGGATGAAACAAAGAGCGGTTCAACATAACCTTCTATGAAGAACAAAAAATTTGGATGCCGTTTTCCCTCGCCCGGATGCGGGTCACCGGGGCCCCCCTCTTGAGCCAGGCCTGGAGGTGGGGCTTGATGGTGAACGCCTGGTGGCCGGGACTGCACCCATGGGGCTCGGCTGGGCACAGCCCGAAGAGGTAACATGGGTTCCCCTTCCCATGGGCTCACCAACTATGGGAGGGGCCAAGGAGGTCAGGTGCAGTGTGAGTTGGGAGGTGTGAAGGCGGGGACCTTGGCGGTCCGATCCTCGGCTACAGAAGCTGGCTCTTGGCACGTGGAATGTCACCTCTCTGAAGGGGAAGGAGCCTGAGATGGTGTGCGAGGTCGAGAGGTTCCGGCTATATATAGTAGGCTCCTGGAGGGTGCATGGGAGTTTGCCCAACCAGTCTACATGTGTTTTGTGGACTTGGAAAAGGCGTTCAACCGTGTCCCTCGGGGAAACCTGTGGGGGGTGCTCCGGGAGTATGGGGTACTGGACCCCCTGATAAGGGCTGTTCGGTCTCTGTACAACCAATGTCAGAGCTTTGTCAGCATTGCTAGCAGTAAGTCGGACCCATTTCCAGTGAGAGATGGATTCCGCCAGGGCTGCCCTTTATCACCGATTCTGTTCATAATTTTTATGGACAGAATTTCTAGGCGCAGCCAGGGTGATAAGGGGGTCCGGTTTGGTGGACTCAGGATTGGGTCTCTCTGGATCGGTTCGCAGCTGAGTGTGAAGCGGCTGGGATGGGAATTAGCACCTCCAAATCCGAGACCATGGTCCTCAGCCGGAAAAGGGTGGAGTGCCCTCTCAGGGTTGGGAGCGAGATCCTGCCCCAAGTGGAGGAGTTCAAGTATCGTGGGGTCTTGTTAACAAGTGAGGGAAGAATAGAGTGTGAGATTGACAGGCGGATCAGTGTGGCATCTGCAGTGATGCGGGCTCTGCATCAGCCTGTCGTGGTGAAAAAGGAGCTGAGCCGTGAGGCTCAATTTACCAGTCGATCTATGTTCCTACCCTCTCCTATGGTCATGAGTTATGGGTAGTGACCAAAAGAACAAGATTGCGATTACAATGAAATGAGTTTCCTCCTCAGGGTGTCTCGGCTTTCCCTTAAAGATAGTGTGAGAAGCTCAGTCATCCGGGAGGGGCTCAGAGTAGAGCTGCTGCTCCTCCGCATAGAGAGAGGTGGCTCGGGCATCTGATCAGAATGCCTCCTGGACGCCTAGCTGGTGAGGTGTTCCAGGCATATCTAACCGGGAGGAGGCCCTGGGGGAGACCCAGGACACGCTAAAGGTACTATGTCTCCCAGCTGGCCTGGGAACACCTCGGGGTTCCCCTGGAAGAGCTAGAAGAAGTGGCCAGGGAGAGGGAAGTCTGGGCATCTCTGCTCAAGCTGCTGCCCCCGCGACCCAATCTCGGATAAGCGGAAGAGGATGGATGGATGGATGTATGTTAGAGTGTTATAAATCACTCAGTGCCCATACTGGATTTATGAAAAAATATGCTCAAATGTGAATTTAGGGGAAAGTTATGGTTACTATGTTTTTTATTTTAGTATGTTTTCCCCTAAAAATCCCAGTTTTCTGTGTTCAATGTTCTAACTACTACTACTAGAGTTGCAGTGATGGTCTGTGACCGTGTAGCAGTAGGAAACGTTGACAATACACAATTACTTTGATCTGTATGATGAAATAGCCATTTTAACTAGTAGTATTTTGTTTAGCCTAGCTCTGGCCCATAAACAAAGATGAAAAAAAATCCAAAGTTCTATGGTCATATATTTTGGATTTACTTAAAAAAAAATTAAACAGCAATTAACATATTCTCAAAAAAGAAATTTTAACTGTTTCATTGCTTTTTAAGAGAGCATCAGCACTGCTATGGCGACTGAGTTGGTGACTTCTGCTCTTCTGCTCAGGTCACAAAAGTGGTCATTCTGTGTGATGCTGATCAGAAATACAAGATGTCATCTCTTTTGTGTGCAGATTGTGTATCCATGTATGATATGATTTG
The DNA here is from genome assembly GCF_016835505.1 of Polypterus senegalus. Classification (NCBI taxonomy): domain Eukaryota; kingdom Metazoa; phylum Chordata; class Cladistia; order Polypteriformes; family Polypteridae; genus Polypterus; species Polypterus senegalus. The sequence goes on along the minus strand of NC_053156.1, from coordinate 176,849,167 downwards.
TCTGTTTAAGATATGAATAACCTAAGTTTTAGCATTCTGCATAGCTAAATGTGTATTCCACAGCTCCAGAGTAGGTTTTTAGTTTTCAGGCAACACTGTAGCACTAACAAGACATTTTGTAAATCAATGCCCTGCAACTAAAGATCAGAGGCCTCATGTATAATGCCATACATAGAATTCACACTAAAATATGGCGTACGGACAAAATTAGAAATGTGCATATGGCCACAAAAAATTCAAATACATAAAACTGTTCATAAGCAAAGTTCTACACACTTTCCCTTTATAAATCCCAATCAACATGAATTTCAACACACATGCATGAGCCTACAGCCCCACCCTGATTGCTCCCAGAATTTTAAAAGCATGTGTGAAAAAAAAGAATTTTAGTGAATGAAAAATGGAGGTCCTGCTCAGTGTAGGCAAGGAAAAATATACTATTTGGTGGCTTAACCAGTGGTATAAGCAGCAGAAGGAAACTGATGGAGTGGCACAGCATGGTGGAGGCACTTAGAAGTTCAAGTTCAGAAAGTTGCATAGTGCCGAAATAAAAAAAGAAGTGATCAGATATCAAAGTTGACGTGCAAAAGGTGAGTTGCATTCCACTGTTTGAGTGTAAACACTACTGGAACAGGTAGTGGAATTTAAGAGCTCACAAGTTTTGAGCATCAAGATGCTGCAATTATTGGCTAGACACTTATAACCAGCATTTTAAAATTGCTCAATCAGTGGTTTCATGAGCTGGATGAGAACTCACTCATGATGACTAAGAAATACCCAATTTGTTAGCCAGTTAACATTGGAAAGCTCCTGTGTCTAAAAACCCAAGGGTGGGCAGAGCTTGCAAAGGTACAGGTAGAGCACAATTCCTCAATGTTTTCCTTTGTAAATCCCGCTGCAGTTTAACACACAGCTCCTAGAGGATAGCTCTTGGAAATCTAAATCTACCTACAAGTCATCATAATGGAATAATAAATCAGAAGAAGTCTCTATATATTTGGTCTAAATTACATAGTTGTTTTATTTGTATTCAAAGAAATTTACCAAATTGTGACCCATTTATGTCTTAAGCCATTTGTTGGTGCATATTCACCTTAGATAAAATATTATAAAATTTAGGCATAGGACTACTTGTCTGGGAATCAAGCAGCCGATGATCAATGTACATTTTGTCTGTTGACCCTGCAAATAATAAATGCTACGAGTGGACCATTGCAGGGCTACCAACTATAATAGTGATAGGCTAGTCAGTAGAGAAATAATGTTAACCCGCTGGAAGCTTACCAGTAGTGTTCTAGCCACTACAAGCCACTGAGCAGCCAGCCACTGGCATGCCAACGGTGGACCACCAACTGAAAACTGTCAGCATGCTGCTGCACCCCAGCTGTTGGTCTGCTGACCAACAGAAGCTTGCTTACTGGGACTGTTCTAATTCTTCCATTTACAATGTCTTCTAACAACACTAAAGCAGACATGGTAGTTGGAATAGTTTGGTCGTTCCATGCACCATTATATTGTTCCAGATTCATTACAATCAAGTGCCTTAAATTTACAAATGATATATGCAATTAATTTTGGTGTATTGATAAAGCCTGCATCATGGATGCAAATTTCAATAAGAAAGCACACCGAAATAGCAGGACTGTTTTGACGCTGGGTACCTCCTGTTTACATAACTGAGGAGAAACCTGAATACATGAAAATGTGTGTGGCTTTATGCCAAGTTTAATTTTTATACATCTTGTCATAAGCATGTAAAGAGGTGTACACAACATTTTTGTATGTACACACCATTTATACGTGAGTCCCCAGGTCTCCACAAGTGCTGTTACTTTATCCTGATCATTTTAAGAAAACTTTCACTTTGTGTCCTTCCTGATATACTGACATTATTAAATTCTATGAGGTAAAAGGAATAAAAACAATTAAAACTTTATATATCAAAAGAGGATCTTTATTTTAATATAGCATCATTAACTGCAAGTATGATCACAAACTACTTTACAAAGTAAGCAGGGATATGATTCAGTATCATAAAGAAACTCATAAATTGAATAATTCATTATAACATATTTTTCTCCAACACCACTAATTAATAATCAAAACAAATGTGTTATTTTCATTAATGTTTCTGATACAAGCAGCATTAATCTATACCTTTGTGATACACATCTAATAATAAATTACTACAAACTAATTATCATTCTATCTTATCTTAAACCTGAATTATCCTAGATCAATCAACTGATTAACCAATCAAAGTTTACATAATACAGAAAAAATAGGGAGCTCAAAATAATACAAAATAGACAGTTTTATATTGCTTGTCTTGTAATCTATTGTTCCTCACTTTGCTTTTTTCCTCGATGCATGCTACATTTAATTTTCAGGTGCTGTAAGTCTGTTTACTTTTTAAAGCATATTGTGATTATACTTGAGTTTTCAATTATACCATCTTTACTTTATATTGCAAATTTAATAGTAAAGTCAATCCCATGGAGATTCAACAAGCAAGCTAAATTATAATGCGATACAACTCAAAATGCAATAAATGGAGGAGATGATAAAATATTAAGGATAAAGCTTGAGCTTCAAAAGAACAGAGGAACAGCAGTTCAACAAGAAAGAGAAAGGCATTGAAAGATGTTATATTTCTCTAGACACCTCACTTTCCATGCTAAATGTAAATGTACAGATGTTTCTATTTATCCATTGTAGACAGCTTAAGTGCTTTGGTGATGCAACTTATATACCTGTTCAGATCACTTATTCATATTAAAAAGTCTAGAGGTCCTTGCAAGGATCCTTGAGAGACACCATTCTTAACACCATAAGATTCCTTGCAACATAACCTTATGCTTCATGTGTTTTGGCCCATTTTATACACATTTACTTAATACACCCTAAATTTCCACTTCTTTTACTTTGATGCCCAACCTCTTTTGTGGGATCTTATCAAATGCTTTCTGAAAATCAAGAAAAATAATACCATTTGCACCACTGTTCATTGTATCCTTTTTTGCTTCATCATAAAATTCTAGCCATATTAGCAAAAAATGATGTCCATCATCTGAAACCATGCTGACTATTCAGTAAAACTCCTTGCCTTGTGATTCTCAATCTTCTCCTTAAAAAATTCTTCCATTAATTTGCCTGAGATGCACATTAACCTTACTGGCTTATAACTACTTGGGACTTTACCAATCACCCTTTTAATATAACGTTACAGTTTAATATTTGCCATTTTCCATTTCTTTGGCATTTCCCCAGTGTGCAGTGACTTATTGAAAAATATGCATCAAGAGTTCATATATGTACTTACTAACCTCTTTAAGCACTTTAGGATAAATGTTATCTGGTCCTGGAGTCAGGTTTTTAAAACTAGTGTAGGCACAAAAAGAGGCAGGAGAACATACTGTACATTCACGGTAACTCAGACACATCTTTACACAACATTTCGGTAAACTGGGAAAGGATGACATTCCTGATCAAGTCAGGAAATGCAGCCAAACCATATAGATGACTACTCATAAAAAGTCATATCACCAAGGCATTATTATAATGTGTATTGATGTGACAAACATATTAGACCTCAAAAGGTATGACTATGATGTACAAACCTGATTGTAATTCCCTTTTAAGGGGGCTAATGCTGTGTATTTGTTCTGAAGAACTTTGTTTTTTTGTCAGGTAATATCAGCTACCCATTGTCACATCTTAGGGAACTGGCCAACAGGTCAAGAATATCTCATCCAAGCTTCAGCTTTATCATGCCTCCTTTGCGAGAAGCCACCAACTGACTGATGAGGTGCTATACTTATATTCATATTTATTTTATATATTTTTATATTTATTTATATTTTCATATGGTACATAAAACATAACATAACATTTTTTGCCAACATCTGCAGCCGTGTCCTGTTTCCCTAATATAATCCAAGCACTTCACTGCACACATACAGTATTTCAATAAGGGCACCTTGTGACATTGAAGCTGCTTTTGTTAACCGTAAGTAGTTACATTACATTAACACACTAGTCTTCTGTGCTGCCAAGATAACACTGCCCATGATTCATTTATTTTCCAGCAAAGTAGAGCTGGAAGATGATGTACATGATGGTTGGCTTGTTCATAAAGGTAACTGGCTAAACCCTCAGTGTTTATTCATTATATTACTTATTGTAATAGCAATTATGTCATTGCATCATCTTTCTTATCTAGACATTTTTCTGATTGCTATAATTATATAATACTATTTCAGCTACTCACATCTCCAAATGACTTGTATTATTATTGATATTCCTAGCATTTAGGCGAAAAATTCAATTGTGTTACTTAATTTACTTTTCCATTTTAATTTTGAGTTAAAATTTTAATTACTATATTTGTTTTTACACTACTGTTCATCCCTTCATAAACAATTCTAAACCTTTCTAAGCCTCACATTAAGCCTTCCAGTCTCCTCAGTCTTACCGGGACAGGGGTGTAGCACTGGTAGTACTTCTCAGAGAAGGCTACCTTTTCAGTTCTGCTCTTCAGCTTGGCATTTAACTCTGAATTTGGATTGTAGACCTGGCACCCTGTTTGTATGTGTGTCATATGTTACAACATGGACAATCACAACTGGATTCGCCCATCCAGAAAAAAGCAACAGAAGGTGCAAGACTCTGAATCTTAAAACAAAGCTACGTTTTATTTCCTATAATGATCAAGTACTCAACTATCACAACCCCTCTCTTTCTGAGGACTGGTTTTGAGGTGGCCGGTGTGGGCTGTTTTTTGTGTGCCTGCCACCATCCAGCTCTGTAAACTCCTAAAAATGGTTTGACACTTCAGGTTTTGGGGTTGATGCTACATCTGACTGTGACCCACCTGTCTCCACCTGTCTAGTCTAGGGTCTCCTCCCATGCAACTTTAGGAGTGCACACCATGTCCATAAAGGACATCTGGGCCAGGTCTGCCAATTTTCTACTACAGTGAAAGCCAGCCACCTCCTCTTCCAGTTCAGCAACCCTGAGCTTGAGGTGCTGGATCAGTTGGCATCTCCAGCAGAAATAGCCTTCAAAGACGGATAATTCATCCAAGCCAGTCTCCAAAATAACCAACATCAAACAGGACTTACATTGTACTGGCCTCATTTTTAAATTTTTAATTTGAACTACTAAACTGCTCAAACACCATCCATCCATTATCCAACCCACTATATCCTAACTATAGGGTCATGGGGGTTTGCTGGAGCCAATCCCAGCTAACACAGGGCGCAAGGCAGGAAACAAACTCCGGGCAGGGCGCCAGCCCACAACGGCTGCTCAAACACTTTTAATTAAATTTAAATTATTTAACTTAAACTATAAAATTAATTAATTAATTAATTAATTAATTAATTAATTAAGATTAGCTTATAGAACAACTGAAATACTTTATTCAACTCAGAATTTATCTTAGTCATAAATCAAGCTGTTGTGCAGGGGATGGTAATAGTTCCAAATTTAATGTAAAGTGAATGGGTAGGCCTTACCATTTCAATCATATCACTTCACTTTCTAGTACAGGAAAGGCCGCCTTCACAGAAATGTGAATATTCAAAGTTTATGGTATTGAATAATAGGTATATTTAACTGTGATACTGACGTTTAGAAGAAGAAGTGATGGGTAATGCAGTGCATACAAAGATTACTGGCAGGAATGAGGCACAGGGCAGAACAGAGCTCAGAAAAGCCAGGTGAAACAAAAGGAATCTTGCAATGGCAGGAATAAGGCATGGAAAGCTTAAGGAGGGATAAAACATATTCTGGCCTGTAGATGCAAGCACACTACCTAAGGATGGGACAAGAGACAATGTAGAGCAGATCAAGTGTTAAGAATATGAAGAATGGTTCAGGAGAAACAGGAGCTGCTAAGAAAGCCTTTAATTCTTGTTCCTGTTCCAACAGTAGTGCTATACCTGAATGCTGAAATGATTCCAGGACTTGGTTGAAATAGATAGATAGATAGATAGATAGATAGATAGATAGATAGATAGATAGATAGATAGATAGATAGATAGATAGATAGATAGATAGATACTTTATTAATTTCAAGGGGAAATTCACAAGGGCATGGTTTAAAGCTGCATGTAAATCTTAATGTCAAGGGTGTATGGACGAATGTTAACTTTTTCCCTTCATATCAATGGAGCTAGAAATTAAAAGTGATAAAAAGTGCAGCAAAAACATCCATTAAATGAGTGTCTCTTATCACCTTTAGTCCCAATTGAATGGAATAGGACAATATGACACCCAGGGGGGCCGTAACTTTAAAGAACTAGAAGAGAAACATTCTGCATATGCCCATGTGCAAAACTAAGGAACTCCACAGAGGAACGAACATAAATAGGGAAAGACCTTAGAGATACTTTTCATGGAAGGAAGTCTCACTAAGCTTGTAACACCATCAAAAATATAGGCTCATGGGTATCTCCAGTGCCCTGAGACAATAAGACCATTGATTTTTGTCTATAATTTCCATTATACTACAATGTTACTTGGCTCCTTTTGAGGAAAAAACTGTAGTTTTTACAAGTGCCTTCAACAGGATATATTAGTCATGTCTCAGCCAGGGTTTTTCACCTGGCTGGGGTTTAAATTTTGTTCATTTTTAATTATTTTATTTATGTTGATCATGTGCATTATTCCTTATTTTTGGTTTTGTCTACGTATATAAGCTGCCTTTGTTATGTTCCAACTGCTTTGTGAGTGGTCCCCCAAGAAGCAGGAACACCTGCCAATCACTGCCATGAACTGACCTCCACCCTTTAAATCTGGACAGTCTTGCACAGTTCCTGTTATTTCATTCTGAATGCGCTCTGGAGTCAGTAAGTTAATCGTGTTTTTGCTATGCTTGTGTGTTGTGTATATTTTGGAAATTTGACCTTCATGTTCTGCATTGGATTGCTTTAATGTTTTGGGGCAATTTCTTTATTTCCTTTGCTCCATAAAGCATCATTGTTTTTGAAGAGAATTAACATTTCATTTTGCGAAGATTCTGTGCTTGTCATTATTACTAGAATGGATTTGACAGTGAGATCCCCCTCTAGTAGGCATTTTCGGATGTGCTAATTGGGACTTATGTGCGTAAGGAGTCCTATTCAAAAACAATTTTATGTAAAGGTTTAGTTTATAGCTAAAACCAGTTGTAACAGGAGAATTCTGCAATCATTTACAATTTCTGGAAACTGATTTCATCTCTGGATCAAGTGTGTTCTCTTTTTATTTAACACTTGTTGTTTTTTTGTTTATATATATATATATATATATATATATATATATATATATATATATATATATATTGCTTTTCTTTATGTATTTTGTTTAAATGTTTGTTTTATATTATTATTTGTTCCTTTAGTTATTTGGTCTTTTACACTATGTGTAGTACCCATTTGGGCATAGTCAATAGATGTTGCAGCTGCGGTCTGACCCCAGTGCTAGTTAAAGAGTCCAGCAGACCTAAGATGACTGTGGTAACATTAGTTTCTACTTTTGTCTATCATCTCTGATTTTGGACTATGGATTTTGGATTATGGTTATTTTGTTTTAAGATTTGTTTTTTTTCTGGAACTTGTGCACTAGATTTTGTTTTGTTGTTCTCTTGTATTCATCTCTCCTTTGTTTGTTTTCCTATTTAGTTAATAAATAAACCTTTTTATAATGTATGCTCACATCCTTTGCATTATCCTTACTGAGAGCATTGCTACAATAGTGTCCTCTAAAGCAGTTTACTTTCAGATAAGTAATAAAGGATACATTCTGTATTTTTCAATTTCCTCAAAATCATGATATATATTAATTTGCCACATGAAATTGCATTGTAAAGTGAAGCAAATTTTAAGCATTTTTAAAAATAATTATCCTACTCTTGCATTTTATAATGGAGGTCAAGGGTATCAGAGTCTCATTATTAAGAAAAGCCTTAAAAGTTACTGTATACATCCATTTGTTGAGCCAAAAATGTTATTGAATATTGATCTGTGCCTTGAGGTTACATACATATTGCAAAACAGTGCATCCATGTTGTTTTAAAACAGAAAAAAAGCATAAAGAAAAATATTTTGACATTCAGACATTTTAAAATTCTGCTGGTGAGGTGACCCTAAGAGCTCATTTATACTTCACGCTCAGAACATGTACGCTCATGCATCATGGCTGCCACGCATTCCCAGTTTTCATTTCACGCATCCTCTGAGCAGGTCCTCAGAAATTAATGTGACGCATGTGCGAGTTGCAGTACCAGCAAACAGTCGGGGGGTTTAGTGTTCAAAAGTTGGAATGTGATGTCAGAGTCTCTGTATACTATCTACATGTGACAGAAAGCCGATTTGCGGGTCCTACGGGATCGATGTGCGCACTTCGATGTTTGATGAATGGTTCGATGTGGTGAAGCAAAATGCCGATATACAGATGCATTTGTGGTGCTTTTATATTCAAGCGTCACATATTCCCGATCGCAATGACACGATATATTTTAAAAGTCTCACATACCGTCTTATGTGTCATCTTTTTTTTTTCTGTGGCTTTCTCCAGACCTGAGAGCAGCAGCAAACAACAACAGATTGCCACACAGAACACATTAAATGTTTGATATTCCAACTCTCTGTACATTTAGAATCCTAAGATTTATACTTGATATCACTTTCATGATGAAATTAATTAAAGTATGTATGTTACATTTTACAGATAAACCGTTCATTTTGTTTAAATAATAAACACTGTTAATAATTACACACATGGAGGTGACATGGTGGCAGAGCGGTAGCACTGCTGTTTTGCAGGGAGTCATGTCGCTGGTATTCCCTACCTGGAGTTTACATGTTTTCCTGCTGGGTTTCCACACTGTGCTCCAGTTTCCTTTCAAAGACATGCAGATTTGAGGATTTGGTGCCGCTAAAATGACTCCAGTGTATGTGTGTGCTTGTATTCACCTTGCGATGAGCTGATGCCTCATCCATGGACTGTTTCTGCCTCGTGCCCAATGCTAGCTGGAATGGACACATCCCTGGATTGATGGATTTAATCATTAAATATCCTTTTCAGAGATACTGTGGTAAGGTGTCATCAGAATTTAATGGGTGTTCCAGGCAATTCACAACACAGTGAAGCCGAACCTGTCCTCACCGTGATAATATCTCGCACTGCCACCTGGTGGATAAGTATAAACAGTACAACACTTGCGTAGCAGGCGTGTCCACTGCAGCATGTGTAAAGTCGCGTAAAGTATAAGCGCGGACTAAAAAGGATTTTCTAGTTTCTTCAGCGACCGCTTCCACCACACTTTGATATACACTCCCAACTGCCTCATACTGTTGCCTGCCCATGCATGCTGTCTGACTTCACCTCACTTCACTCACCAGGGGACAGAGGCAACCTGTATGCTACTCTTTCCCCCTACCTCCTTGCTGGTGACTGCATGTGGACTCAGGCAGCAGGTAGATGTGTCCAAAGTGTTCTCTACGTCTTGTGTCTGGGCAAAACATTAAGTTTGCAACAGAGCTCTTTTAATGCTGGGAACTCCAGGCAGCTCATGGCTGTCATTCCTGCCTCACAGCACCAAGGTCTGCATGAGTTTTGCATGTTCACTCTTTGCATTTATATTATAGATTGATTGGTATCAGTGTCATTGTCAGTGATTTTACTCACTCAAACACATAGTCATCAGTTATTTTTTTACCATATCCTCAGCAAGAACAACTCATTATTCATTGGAAAAATTAATAATTGGTTTGTAGAGCTTCAATTTGCTCTATCACACACATTGCCTTTTCCATTTTTTTATTCTGCAAGTGCCGAACACTCCATAGAAGCTGCAACATGTAGATGGCTTGGCTCTTTTTAAAATGTAAGGAGTTTATTAAAAATGCAATGCAGTGTAATCAGTTGCCTTAGTGGCGCTGCAAACCTGTGGTTGCCTTGGCAATGGACAAGCAACAATTGACAGATGCATCAATCACGTTTTGGTGTGCAGTCTCAAAAGTGCTCAAAAATCTCACATCCCCTCTTAGCTTTGTTGTATCCTTCTGTCTGTAGAGCCACTGGAGTAGAGTGTGGTCAGTTGACAGGATGAACCGCTGACCCCATAAGTAGTAGCAAAGGGTTTTCACCACCCACTTAATAGCCAAACATTCTTTCTCACTGGTGGACTAATTACATACTCTGGGGAGCAATTTCCTTTTCAGAAATGTGATGGGGTGTTCCTCACCATTGAAACACTGAGAGAGCACTGCCCCCAAACTGAAAGCACTTGCACCTGTCTGTAGAATGAATTCTTTAGAAAATTATTTTAAGTCATTGAAGGTCCTCTCACAATCATCAGTCCAGACAATGCTGCATTTATTTCTGTCCTTCATCAGGTCCATCAGATGTCCAAAATTTGGAATGAATCATCTGTAATAACCAGCAAGACAGAGGAAAGCTCAAACCTGCTTCTGTGTTTCTAGACATGGATACGCAAGCAGCTCACCCATCTTGTCCATCTGAGGTGTTATCAAACCGTTCCCACAGAGTATCCCAAACAATGCGTTTCCGACATCCCCAATTTACAGTACACTTCTTAGGGATCACTGTCAACCCAGCCAGCCTCAAGCTGTCAAGCACAGCTTGCAGGTGGTCCAGACACGATCTTCAATCATTACTAAAAATGACCACATTTTTGATATTCTGTAGTGGCAGAATATGATCTGTCATTTGCTGAAAAATAAAATGATGCACCATGGAGACCAAAAGGAAGCCTGGTTAATTTGAACAACCTGTCCAGAGTGGTGAATGAAGTCTTGTCATAACTGGACTCCTCTAGGGACACCTGCCAGCATTCCTTTGTGAGATCCAGGGTGGAAACATATGAGGCTTGTCCATGTTTCTCCACCAAGTCAACAAAATGTGGCATCAGGTAGACATCAAACATGGAGATCTTATTCAAATGTCTGAAATCTAAACAAAACAAAACCGAACCCACTGGTTTTGGAACTAGAACAACTGGGCTTTGCTACTCACTTTTACTTTTTCAGATTACATCCAGTGTGAGCATTTGCTTCACCTCCTCACGCATTATCTTCCTCATCACTTCCCGAAAGACGATATCTGTAGTAACCTTTATCAGAGAGATGGTTGATAGCGTGGCCAGCACCTCCTGGGGCTCATGCCACTCTTTCAAAAAACTCACATGTAAGATTTGTACAGATTTTCATTGGCTTTAATCCTGACCTAAATTTACTAGAGATATACTGTATGTTCTTCCACAAATGCCAAACCCAGCAACTTAGCCTGATATTTATAAGGGTCAAATGGGATCAAAACCAGAACCTGATTGCTCTTTTTATTTCTTTAAGCTTGCTTTTGTTGTCATAATTAAGTTTTTGTGCCTCCTGTTCAAAACAGCTCAAAAATCTCATTATACAACAATAAATCTCTTATGTGCTCTTTTCACTACATTGCTACTCAGTGTGAATCTCGCTCTGTAGTTTGTGTAAAATACAGATGCAGAATGTAATGTGTGAGAAGTAAGCAACATTTAGGAAAATAATTAAAAAATAAAAAACATTCCTATGATGTCAGCCACATCTGTCTGTTCTTACATGCAATGGCAGAACCCAGCTGTTGAAAAAATAGAATTGTAGCGGCAAAAGTAGAATTGTAAACAGAATATAGCTTGGCACTGGGGGCTTGTTAGGGTTGTCATAAGTCAAGCCATGACAGCAGCTGTAAGCAGGCAAATAAACAGGAAATGTATTCTTATCTCAAGAAAATGGTTCTAAAAATCTATACAAATAAAAGGCAAAGCCCTCACTGACTCACTCACTGACTGACTGACTAACTCACTGACTCATCACTAATTCTCCAACTTCCCGTGTAGGTAGAAGGCTGCAATTTGGCAGGCTCATTCCTTACAGCTTACTTACAAAAGTTGGGCAGGTTTCATTTAGAAATTCTATGCATAATGGTCATAACTGGAACCTATTTTTTCGTCCATATACTATAATAGACTTCTGCTCGATGCCCGCCTCCCACGTAATTTAGTGCCTGCCCATATAAGGCCTTCCGTCAGCGGCAATCCAATAGAAACACTGCCGCTAAATATTTACGGGTGAAGGACTGTGCTTATGCAGAGGAAGATGAGATGGTCAGGGTGGTGTTTGGCACAAACTCAGCGAAACTGCGAGAGAAACTTTTAAGTGCCGGGTCTTAGCTAACATTAAATACAGCCATGGACATCACACGAGATGGCACCAGCACAGCTGGGAAACTTCGATGCATGTACACCAAGCAGCTCATGTGAACTGACGCAGTGCACAGACAAAAAGCAACAGTTCCAAAGAGTGCTGAACAAAAACCGAATTACACAATTGAGAAGGCAGCAAAAAAATATGAAGTGTGTGATACATACAAACATATTCATAAGTGCAGCTACTGCGGAAACAAAGCACACAGTGGAAAAAGTGAATGTCCCACTAAAGGAAGACAGTGTAAAAAAAAAAACGTGCTTGCAGTGTGTCACGTCTCAGATAAAGAGGAAGATGAGCTGTTTATTGATGCAGTAAGAAACGAATCGATGAATGAAACCTGTCATCTTTACGATTGACAAACACGGAATGTAACTTGAACACAACACATCCTACAAATACGAACCTGATTGAAAGAAATAATGATAATCAAATCCTTGATGACAGCAACACTCATAGCACTTACAAAACAATCACTGTATATTGACAATCATGTTACGTTATTTTTAAAATGTTCCCTTTTCTTTTTCATAACTTCTTTAACACACTACTTCTCCGCTGCGAAATGCGGGTATATATATACCGGATCTACATACTCTCAAATAGACAAGCCACACGCCGTGGCGCAATCCCCTCTGGCGCCGACATCTGAGGTTCGATTCCCGAGAGGGGATGCACTGAGTATGTACGCGCGCTACTGATTCATTTTACCTTCGCATCCCCTTGGTTTGAGACGTATGAAAAAATATGCGGTTAACGCAAATTCATGTTACGTTATTTTTAAAATGTTTCCTTTTCGTAGCACAAGCACAGCTGAGAAGCTTCGATGCATGTACACCATAACAAAAAATAACGCATTTAATCACACTTTCAATTCCAAGCAAAGGGGAACTTTTGTCAATGCATGATTTCCTGGTACATCGATTACACTGATGCACACATCAGAGCTACAAAAATGTTAGAGTCGGAATAAAGCACGTTCCTACGACTGATCGGAGGAAAATTTAATTTCAAAACACTACCTGATGGAAGCCTTGATAAAAGCATGGTTTTGTGCACACTGAAAAGCAAGCAAAATTAGATGCATTACAGAAAGCGGACTTTGTGGCTCTTACTGGGGATCATTGGACTTCCGTGACTGTTAGTAATTCTAATTACATCTACTTACAAAATGTTCAATGATCACACTGTTTTAGCCTAATGTACAAAATAATTTTGGCTAAGGTTACTCTGAGTTTAAAGATGAAGCTGGTCAAATTACCTTTTATGTTTCTGACTTATTTTTTTAAAAAGAAAAACTGCACTTTATGTTGAAATTTTGGTTATTATTATTTAAAGACAATACCATTCTGAAAATGTACTTAAAGTACTTAAAATACCACTTTATGTTTAAGTCTGCCCAATTTTACCCAGGGATGATATTTTTGTTTCTGTTTTGAATTGAAATGCAGTTTAAAAGCATTTTTTTTTTCAGAAATTAAAAGAGCTTCAGTTTACAATATTCATGTCCATGTCTATTATTTGATTCTGTCACCCACTAAAACCCTTTTAAATTAAAAAAAAAACATTGGTGATTTGGGACAAATTTTCATGTGTGATTACATTCGATTAATCAAGATTAATTATTACACAGCCTCTAATTAATTAGATTAATTTTTTTCGAGTCCCACCCCTAATATATATATATATAGATATATATGTAGATTTGTATATATATATGTGTATATACAGTATATATGTAGATATGTATATGTATATATATATATGTATGTGTGTGTATATATATGTGTATATATGTATATATATGTTGTGGTCCCCGGCTGGGGCTGGAGCCCGGCCGGGACGCCCAGGAGGACGAGAGGAGGGCTTGTGCCTCCTCCAGACTGAAAGGGGGTGCCCATCCTGGTTATACTGGAGGCCTCAGGTAGAGGGCTTGGAAGCCCAGCCCTGTAGGGGCCCGTGGCCACCGCCAGGCGGCGCCCCAGTGCCTTTAACCCGGGAGCCCAGCACTTCCGCCACACCAGGAAGTGCCGGGGGGAAGATGACAGGGGACACCCGGACGGTTTCCGGGTGCGCAGCCGGCACTTCCGCCACACGGGGGTGTGTCTGCGGGAGATTGCCGGGAAGCAGCTGGAGCCCATCCGGGTTCCTATAAAAGGGGCTGCCTCCCTCCGGTCATTAGTGGAAGTCGGGTGGAAGAGGACGGAGCTGGAGTGAGGACTGGAGGCGGCCAGGAGGAAAAGAGGCACAGGACTGTGTGGCCTGGACATTGGGGGAATCGGTGCTGGAGGCACTGGGGTTGTGAGTGCACGTACTTATTGTAAATAAGTTGTAAATAAACAGTGTGTTGGGTGGAACTATGTTGTCCGTCTGTCTGTGTCCGGGTCCAAGTTCACAATGTCTATATTTGTATATGTGTATATATATGTATATATGTATGTATATGTATATCTATACAGTAATCCCTCGCTATATCGCGCTTTGACTTTCGCGGTTTCGCTCTATCGCGGATTTTATATGAAAGCATAACTAAATATATAAAATGCGGATTTTTCGCTGCTTCGCAGGTTCTGCGGACAATGTCTCTTTTTACTTCCTGTACATGCTTCCTCAGTTGGTTTGCCCAGTTGATTTCATACAAGGGACGCTATTGGCGGATGACTGAGAAGTTAACCAATCAGAGCACGCAGTTAAGTTCCTGCATGCTGAATGCAGTGTTAACCAGGAAGTCTCGTCTCGCTTTTCGCTGTGTAAAGAGTTGTGCTCTTTTGTGTTTATCTTTGTGCATAGTCAAGCCCTTCATTATGGCTCCAAAACGATCTGCTACTGCTTCAGGGGCCGTGCCCAAGCGCAAACGGAAGATGTTAATGATTGCCGAAAAGGTAAACGTTTTGGATTTGTTGAAGGCTACGATTCTTTTTATTTAAAAAGTAGGAAAGGAATATAAGATCTACGGCCGCAGTGTCCTTTTAACCAGGGTGCAAAACAAGTTGTAAGTGGATGTAATAAGGCAGTAGTCCGGATGGAATCTGCTTTAGGGATTTGCATTGAAGACTGCCAGAAGAAGAACAACGGCAGTGCTACACAATCGCCTGAAGTGGCTCCTTTAAGGGCTGTAACGCTCTCCTTTGTTGTGCAGTAAAATAAAACTCATTGTTATCGGACAAGTCATCGTGTCATTGTTGGTGAGTAACCATAATTAATTTTCTACTTACAGTACTTAGTACATGTACGTGCGTTTAGTGTCACTGTACACACATTTAGTGTATACTATTTTTGTTGCATTGTACATATTTATTGCTGGTGGCCTGTCTATTGTAATGGCTGTAACATGTGATATCGGAGACACTCTATCTTTAAAAAATAATTAGGTTTTACTGTATATAAACAGTGTGTTTATATACATAATTTCAATGAATCTTACCTAATATCTAAGAGAATACAAATGGATTATGCTGTATAACTCTGCGGGGAATATTTATAAACAGTGTGGGAAAGTTTATAAGGGCTTAAAATATATAAAAATAACCATACAAACATATGGTTTCTACTTCGCGGATTTTCACCTATCGCGGGGGGGTCTGGAACGCAACCCCCGCGATCGAGGAGGGATTACTGTACTAATAAAAGGCAAAGCCCTCACTGACTCACTGACTGACTCACTCACTCACTCACTGACTCACTTATCACTAATTCTCCAAGTTCCCGTGTAGGTAGAAGGCTGAAATTTGGCAGGCCCATTCCTTACAGCTTACTTACAAAAGTTAAGCAGGTTTCATTTCGAAATTCTACGTGTAATGTTCATAACGGTCAACAACATCTGCCATATTGAACTTTCTTATTCATGGCCCCATCTTCACGAAATTTAGTAGGCGGCTTCCCTGCGCTAACCAAAACCGATGTACGTACTTATTTCGGTGGTATGACGCCATTGTCGGCCGCCATATTGAATTTTCCAACGTCACTAATTCTCCAACTTCCCGTGTAGGTAGAAGGCTGAAATTTGGCAGGCCCATTCCTTACAGCTTACTTAAAAAAGTTAAGCAGGTTTCATTACGAAATTCTACGTGTAACGGTCATAACGGTCAACAACGTCCGCCATATTGAACTTTCTTATTTATGGCCCCATCTTCTCGAAATTTGGTAGGCGGCTTCCCTCCACTAACTGAAACCAATGTACGTACTTATTTCGGTAGTATGATGCCACTGTCGGCCGCCATATTGAACTTTTCAACAGTCTTTGTTACTTATGGGCCCATCTTCAAGAAATTCTATCGATCAAAGAACTGTCACTTACCGAGTGGTTTCCATGCCCGGAGATACCACCTACCTTTTCCATTCTCTTTGTTACATATTGCACGGCCATATCAGGCTCACTCTTGATATCGGAGGAACATTCTGTCTTATGTATTGAATGACTGGGACAGGTTCAAGGTGTGGACCGATGACGGTACAGGAGATAATTATACTACACAGGAGCACTAGAAGAGTGAAATGCTTAAGCCCTTCACCTATAGTTCTGCATGTGAGTTGATGGCTGCCGCTGAATTGTTCGGTTGTTGCTTTCAAGTGTACCGAAATGGCCAAATATTTTACACCTTTCGACAACCGCCAATGCCTCTTAAACATCTTAGATTCACAGGTGACGATTTCAGTAGTGGACACTTTGATGTTTATGAATGTTTAAACTCTCAAAAGCTGGATGTGATTTTATCGATGAAACCGGTTGTGTGCTTACAACGCTTGACAGATGCCAAATGTCACTTCAACACAACAAATCCTGCAAATACTGTCGTAATTGAAACAAACCATGAAACTCAAACCGATTATGACAGCAGCAATCCAAGCTGTGAGATTTGAGACAAGATTACTGTTCACATGGCCAACTGTAAGTTACATGCTCAAGAGTAAGCTCAGCGCACAGCTTGGTCATGTTACAACCGGAGGGCCGAACTGACAACATGGTATACAAAGAGATCCTTAACAAATAATTATTGGCATATTGTCCCACAGTTTAAAAGGTTTAATTTTCTTCTTAATAAAATTTGAATGCAGTACTTCACCGCTGCGAAGCGCGGGTATTTTGCTAGTATATATATATATGATGTGTATATATATATGTTTATATGTGTGTGTGTATATATATATATATATATATTGTAACAACCCGGCAGCAAGCGCTGGCGGAGTGACGCCTCATGGTAATTTATGTAAATAGTTTGTGGGGAATTTATGGGTAATTTATAAAAAGCTTATTGTATGTCGACATTTACGTATTGTCATTTGTGTTGTAAATAATGGTGTGTTTGTATTTAATTGGTTGGGTGGGTTTGGGACATCGCCGTCCGGGGGTTATTTATTTTGTAAAAAGTACCAATTTATTGAAATGTGTCTCTGTGCGTGACCTTGGCAATGGCGAGCAATAATGTTGAGCTTTTGTTTCTGACTATCTTCTGTAATAAAAGATACAACAGGACAGAGCTGTTTTATTGCTAAGATTTTATCTAAGCAAACTACCGAGACACTCGGAGTCGTGCGGTGTATGGGGCACGAGTGTTCTCTTTCTTAAAGAGCTGGGTGCAGTTGCGTGCATGACGCTGGCAAGCCGCTAGCCGACAGCTTCGAGAGGTGCACGGCAGAGTTCGCTCGAAATCTTAAAGACTCCTCCACGGGTCGCTACATTGGTGTCAGAAGTGGGAGACCAGGCTGTTTAGAAGACGCCGTCATGGAACAGAGTCTTGAAGAAATAGAGCGTGCCATCTCGGAAAATAGCGTTATGTTGGAGCGCCTGATCAGCAGAACTGCACGGAGAAAAAGGACAAACTGGCCTGAGGGTGCCAGTATTCCCCGGACAGTGTTGCGATCTTCTAGGCACGGCCGGAATGAACCTGTAGCTGCCGCAACGACACCCCAAATCACCAGTCGGCCGGTCCTCCCCACACGGTCACCCGCTAAGCTGCCACGATACAGCGGGTTGCCGCCCTGGAGCCATACCTTGCACAAGTGGATCTGGCTGCTCTTCACAATGGTTGGAGCTGCGAGGAAGCTGCAACACACTTGGCCCTTGCCTTGGAGGGTCCCGCACTTCAGGTACTCATCGACCTGCCGCCTGAGGAGTGTCGTGATCTTCAGGCCCTCACCGATGCTCTCACCCGTCGTTTTGGACAGAGAACCTCAGCGGAACACAGCAGGGAGGAGCTGACAAACCGACATCGGCGTGAAGGTGAGAGTGTGGGAGCATTTGCAGCTGACATCAGGGTCTATGTACGGAAAGGTTACCCTACTTTCTCGACAGCAGCAAGGGAAGAACTCAGTCTTCATGCTTTCCTGCGGGCCTTGCACCAGAGCGTCTTCGTCAGCATGTCTGTCTGTCGCCCAGACATTTGAGCGAGGCACTACGGGAGGCTGAACGGGCTGAAGAGGTACTACAGTTTGGGTCTCCGCACGTCAATCATCACGCCCAAGCCGCTATCGAGAGCAGTTGAGCGAGTGGTAGAAAGGGGACCAGCCTGAGGGTGTGGAGGTCAGTCGCGCCCAGCCATCATCAATTCCCCGACAGAGACAAAGATCGGACCGCTGTTTCCGATCGGAGAACCAGGGCATTTTGCCAGGGACTGCCCTGCTCCAAGTCCCCTGCCTCGTACAACATCACCTTGGGAAACGACTTGAGTGAGGCCGTGAGGGACCCTCGCTCCAATTTTCAGCATCCCTCCGCAATGACTGCCCTAAAGTGGGGCTGTGGGTTTTCAGGTGGACTATACCTAGACTGCATTATAGACGGACGGCCATGCAGTGCCTTAGTGGACACGGGTCCACTATTTGTCTATTACAGAGAGGAGTGTTGCCCAAACAGCTGGTCCTCTTCCAAAAGACTGGACTCCTTCTAACATCGAACTGCGCGCGTTACGGGTGAGCGGACAAAAATGCCGGAAAGAAACTATTGACTGTAGTAGTAGGGACGAGCCAGACCAGCCACGAATTCTGGCTCGGGACATTAAAGACAAATGCATAATTGGGTTAGACTTGCTGGCCCACTGGGGAGCATGTGTTGATGTGTCCAGGGCCATCCTCTGCGTAGGTAATGAGACTGTGTCGCTCCAATCGGGCTGGAATCATCCTGGAAGGGCTGTTAGCTTGGATTTGCCTGGACACCACGGCTCACCGGCTCCCGACCGTTGTTCGGAAGATGCAGGGACTGAAGAGGACCCCAGGAGAGTATTGCAGCTCAGACCAGTGCTCCCCAACGGTTTTCCTCACACGACCACCCATCCACTGAGACGGTTGCTGCTGTGGAGGAATTGGGCCATCGAAGTGGTGAACAGCTGAGCACGCCACAGCAGGAGCAACTCCAGAAAGTATTGAACGACTTTGTGGACATTTTGCGGCTCGAGAAGAGGACTGCACCAGAACCTCGTTAGTCAAACACCACATTGACACTGGCCACGCCGCCCCCATTCTGTTGCGCCCCCCCAGATTGCCTCTTGCAAAACGCCACGCTGCGAAGAATTGATTCGCGAGATGGTAACCAACGACATCATTGAGCCTTCGGACAGTCCTGGGCGCACCCATGGTCATGGTGCGGAAGAAAACGGGGTTGGCGCCTTGTGTGGACTTTCGTAAATTAAATGCAGTCACTCGAAAAGACTCTTACCCATTGCCTCGCATCGATGATGCATTGGACTATGTGGCTGGATCCCGTTGGTTCAGCACTTTGGACTTGCGCAGTGGATATTGGCAGGTAGAACTGGCAGCAGAGGACCGACCCAAAACTGCATTCACCATCGGACAAGGGCTGTGGCAGTTTAAGGTAATGCCGTTTGGACTTTGTAATGCGCCGCCACGCTTTGAAAGACTAATGGAGCGGGTCCTAAAAGACATTCCCCGAACCCGTTGTGTGGTCTATTTAGATGACCTGCTGATTCATGCCAGAGACTTTGACCAGGCGGGCACAATTTAAGGGAGGTCCTGACCGCCATTCAGAGCGCCGGGTTGCGGTTAAACCCTGAGAAATGCAATCTTCTCCCGACAGACTCAGTTTCTAGGGCACGTAATCAGCGAGAGTGGGGTGGCTACAGACCCCGCGAAGGTGACTGCCGTGAGCAACTGGCCCCACCAGCCAATATCACTGAACTGCGGAGCTTTTTGGGTTTAGCCTCCTACTACCGAAGATTCGTAAAAAACTTTGCGACCATTGCCAGCCCTTTGCACCGACTAACGAGTAAGGGCCAACAGTTTGGGTGGACGGAGGACTGCACAGCCGCCTTCCAACAGTTAAAGGCTGCCCTCGTCAGCGCGCCTGTCCTGGCGTACCCTGACCCCAACCAACCTTTTGTGGTGGACACTGGCGCTAGCAATGTGGGGATTGGGGCCGTGCTCTCACAGAAGGGGGAGGCTGGAGAAAGAGTGATAGCTTATTACAGCTGCAGCCTCAGTCGACCGGAGAGGAATTACTGTGTCACTCGGCGGGAACTGTTGGCAGTGATCCTAGCGGTACGGCACTTTCGGCCCTACCTATTGGGCACTAGGTTCACACTGCGGACTGACCATGCTAGCCTCACCTGGATGTTGAATTTCAGGCAACCAGAGGGCCAGGTGGCAAGGTGGATGGAGATTCTACAAGAATATGACTTTGAGATACAGCACCGACCGGGACGGCAGCATGCCAACGCTGATGCCCTCTCCAGGCGTCCATGCCTCAGCAATGAATGTCGATATTGCCGCCGACAGGAAGAAAGGGGCTGGGGCCATCGTCGCATCCGCAAGGATAGATGACACTGTTGGAGTAGGGGAGCCGTACACTATTGACCAATTGAGGCAGTTACAGGCGAACGATCAAGCACTAGAAAAGGTAAAGGGCTGGTTGGAGACACAAGAACGTCCCGACTGGCAAACCGTGTCGTCACAGGGGCCTGAACTCAAAATACTCCACTCTCAGTTGGGCAACTTGGAGTTGCACGATGGCGTAATCTACAGGCGGTGGCACGCACCCGGGGGAGGAATTGACCGGCTACAACTACTGGTTCCCCAGGCTTTGCGCGCCGAGGTCCTCCGATGGGTCCACGGAGCGGCTGGATCCGGACATTACGGGAACGCTAAGACAGTGCGTCGACTACGGCAGCGGTTTTATTGGCCCGGGTGTCGGCAAGACGCAGAGCTACACGTCCACTGCTGTGACGTCTGCACTGCACAAAAAGGACCTGGTCAACGTTCTCACGCGCCATTGCAACGATACCTGGTCGGGGCACCCATGGAGAGAATTGGCGTGGACATACTGGGTCCTTTTCCTGTAACGGAAGCCGGAAATCGCTACGTTTTGGTAGCAATGGACTACTTTACCAAATGGCCAGAGGCGTATGCAGTTCCGGATCAGAGTGCCCCCACAGCTGCCCAAAAACTCGTGGATGAAATGTTCACTCGATTTGGAGTTCGGACGAGCTCCACAGCGATCAGGGCGGAACTTTGAGAGCCGTTTGTTCAGGAGGTGTGTCAGCGACTGGGGTGAAAAGACCGGACCACCCCTTCACCCACAAAGTGATGGATTGGTCGGCGATTTAATCGCACCCTGGCCACTCAACTGGCAATTCTGACCAGTCAACACCAGCGGGACTGGGACCAACATTTGCCTTTGGTCCTATGGGCATATCGGACAGCAGTGCAGGAGTCGAGCCAATGTACGCCAGCGGGGCTGATGTTTGGAAGGGAACTACGCACGCCGGTGGAATTAGTGTTTGGCTCACCCCCTGAGCCTGAGATTATTGGTGGGCCCGAAATGGATTATTTTAGACGGCTAAAAGAGCGGCTGGACACCGTTCATCGACTGGCCAGGGAGGCCCTGGAGGGAGCTGGAGCGCGCCAAAAACGGGCTTACGACTCACGGGCTCATGGCCCGACGCTGAAGCCAGGGGACAAAGTGTGGGTATTTTGCCCGCACGGAAACGGGATTGTCCCCAAAACTAGCCCACCATTGGCAAGGACCGGGAAAATATTGGACAAAATATCGGAGGTAGTTTTCCGAGTCCGAATGCCTGGGCGAGGCAGGCGGGTGGTGCTGCACAAGGACCGTTTAGCACCATACCACCCACTGGCCCCAGAACAACAACAACTCGAAAATACAAGCGGTTCTCCAACCTCCACCCCCGGCACCGAGTCAGACATTGACAGGACTGAGCCCGACACAGTGATGGCACCTCCGGCAGGACAAAGCGTATCCGTCGGCGGCCAGGACATTTACGTGATTTTATCTGTGATGAGTAGGGTTGTGGGGACACTAACCCTCTTAGGAGGGGGCTGTGTAACAACCCGGCAGCAAGCGCTGGCGGAGTGACGCCTCATGGGTAATTTATGTAAATAGTTTGTGGGGAATTTATGGGTAATTTATAAAAAGCTTATTGTATGTCGGAATTTACGTATTGTCATTTGTGTTGTAAATAATGGTGTGTTTGTATTTAATTGGTTGGGTGGGTTTGGGACATCGCCGTCCGGGGTTATTTATTTTGTAAAAGTACCAATTTATTGAAATGTGTCTCTGTGTGACCTTGGCAATGGCGAGCAATAATGTTGAGCTTTTGTTTCTGACTATCTTCTGTAATAAAAGATACAACAGGACAGAGCTGTTTTATTGCTAAGATTTTATCTAAGCAAACTACCGAGACACTCGAGTCGTGCGGTGTATGGGGCACGAGTGTTCTCTTTCTTAAAGAGCTGGGTGCAGTTGCGTGCATGACGCTGGCAAGCCGCTAGCCGACAGCTTCGGAGAGGTGCACGGCAGAGTTCGCTCGAAATCTTAAAGACTCCTCCACGGTCGCTACAATATATATATATATATATATATATATATATATATATATATATATATATATATATATATAACACTCATGACAATGACAACACAATTACATTGTCAATCATGTTACGTTATTATTAAAATGTTTACTTTTCTTTTTCATTACTTCTTTAACACACTACTTCTCCGCTGCGAAGCATGGGTATTTTGCTAGTCTATGATAAAACTATTATTTCTAGTTTCCATTTTTATCACAAGGATGCCTAATACACATGAAAGGAATGTTTTCTTAAATTGAAACTTTTTGTGTGTATGTGTATACTGTTAACCATTGTGTGTAGTTTTTGGGTAATACAACAAGTAATAAAAAGAAAAATATGGAAGCGGTATGTGTATATTTCTCAATTTTATATAAGGTTGAATGTTGTAAGACACAACAACTGGTGACAAGGTTTACATGCACCTTTGTATCACAAAATACTATCAAACCTTTTGTACGGAGCTATTTGAGAGCTATTTCAAGAAAACAACGGGTTGAAACGAACATCGAAAAGCGAGTGCATCGTAGGAGTCTTTTTACCCAGGATACGCAGCGCAGAGAAGGGCTGTGAGTAAAACAAATTAAATAAACGAAAAAAAAGTGAACAGAGTAGAAAGGAAAATGTCTGGTTGTGTGGGGAAAATGGACAGTTTTGATAGTTTGGTGGAGGACTGGACCACGTATGTTGAAAGACTAGAACAGTACTGCCTGGCGAACGAGATTAATGATGGAAAGAAAGTTGCCATGTTACTTAGCTTAATGGGAGCTTTAACCTATAACTTGCTTTGCAGTTTAGTGGCACCAGCGAAACCAGCCAAGAAAACATTCAACCAGATAGTGGAAGTCCTGCAAAATCATTTGAACCCTACACCGTTTGTAATTGCAGAGCGTGTTTGCTTTCATAAACGTAACCAAACAAAGACAGAGAATGTAACGGAGTACGTAGCAGAACTGAGAAGGCTCGCAGAGCACTGTGAATTTGGAGAAAACTTGTCAGATTCTTTAAGAGACAGGCTTGTGTGTGGATTGCACAATGAAATATACAAAAACGACTCTTGACTGAGCGTACATTAACCCTGCCTCGTGCTGTAGAAATTGCAGTTTCAATGGAGACAGCCGCTAAAGATACTCTCAAGCTGCAGCAGAAGATCACGACAGAGTGTAACACGCATAAATTGGAAGCGACACACATGAGAAATGCGCCCTGCTACAGATGTGGGAAAAGGTCACACAGTGCTTCAGAGTAATGGTTTAAAGATAAAGTGTGTCGTCAATGTCACAAACCAGGGCAAATTCAGAAAATGTGTAAAACCCGCCCACGTGACAAAAAGTTCGCAAAGAATAAACAGAAACAAAAAAACGTGCAAGAAATGAATATTACCACATCAGACTAATCTGAACACGAGCTGGCTTGCTTTGATATCTATGCACTTAAAGAGGCCGACAGAGGAATCTTGTGGGTATCCCTTGAAGTGGAAGATGTGCCTTTTAAGATGGCGCTGGACACAGGATCAGCCCTGTCAGTGATATGCTATAAGGATTATAAGGAACATTTTGCACATTGCATCCTGGAGACAGTCCCTGTAATGTTGAAAACATATACCGGTGAGAAAATAACACCCTTGGGAACAATTAATGTAAATGTGAAATATACAGGGAAAACACATACATTGCCACTTTATGTAATTAAAAAAGGGAGTGTACCACTGTTGGGACGTGAGTTGCCGAAGAAAATATAGTTGGATTGACAGTCAATCAAAGCCATGCAAACCTTAGAAAAATAAAGCAACCAGTCCATAAATAACAGTTTTAAAGAGCTACTTTCACAGTATGCACAGGTTTTTCGGGATGGCATTGGCACATTAAAACATATGAAAGCCCAGATTGTATTAGAAGATAATGCAGTGCCAAGGTTTCACAAGACAAGGCCAGTGCCATATGCCCTACTCCCCAAAGTAGAAGCAGAATTGCAAAGACTAGAAAAGGAAGGCATACTGACAAAAGTGGAATGATCTGAATGGGCGACACCAATTGTGCCAGTCGTAAAGGGTGATGGCTCTGTGCGCATATGTGGTTACTTTAAGGTGACAGTGAACCCAGTGTTAAAAACTGAACAATACCTGTTACCCCGTATAGATGATATATTTGCATCTCTGGGCAGAGGAGAAAAGTTTTCAAAAATTGACCTTGCACAAGCATACCTACAAATGGATGTAGAGGACTCATCCGAAAAGTATTTGACTATTAACACTACTAAAGGCCTGTACCAGTATAACCATTTTGTTTTTGGAGTTGCTTCAGCACCAGCCATATGGCAGAGGGCCATAGAACAAGTCTTACATGGCATTCCTGACACTCAGTGCTACCTTGATGACATTCTTGTTACAGGGGCTGATGACAGGGAGCATCTAGAGAATCTAGAAAAAGTCCTGAGCAGATTAGCAGACTTTGGCTTGAGAGAAAACAAAAATAAGTGTGAAAAAGGCTTACATAAATGTAAAAACAAAATTGAAGCCGTTTTGAAAGCACCGAAACCCCAAAATGTATTTTAATTGCGGTCATTTTTGGGACTGGTTAATTATTATCACAAGTTTCTTCCAAATCTTTCAACTGTTTTCCATCCTTTAAACAGTTTGCTGCGCAGTGAAACAGCATGGTACTGGACTAAAGACTGTGAGCGTGCGTACAAAGAGGCAAAATCTCTTGTAACATCTGACAATGTGCTAACTCATTATGACCCCAACTTGCCACTCCTGCTTGCATGTGATGCCTCTCCTTATGGTATTGGTGCTGTATTGTCACATACGTTCACTGATGGGACGGAACAGCCAATTGCCTTTGCCTCAAGATCCTTAACTCCAGAAGAGCGTAATTATGCCCAAATTGATAGAGAAGCCCTTAGTTTGGTTTGGGGAGTTAAGAAGTTTAACCAGTATTTATATGAGAGACATTTTACCTTGCTGAATGATCATCGGCCATTGTTGTCCATCTGTAAGGGTGTCCCAGGTATGGCTGCTGTACGACTTCAACGATGGGCATTATTTCTTGAGACCCACACTTACACTATTGCATTCAAAGGTACAGCGCATCATGGTAATGCTGATGGACTGTCACGACTTACATTGGAGTTATCACAACCCAGGAATTTAGTGGAACCAGTAGACATGTTCCAAATGGCTCAGGACTGGACTGGACTGGACTCATTGCCAGTCATGTGTTATAATTCCACCAAAACTTCGTACCAAGGTCCTTGAGGTGCTACATGAAGGGCACTTACGGGTGGTAAAGATGAAGAACTTGGCTCGCGGCTATGTCTGGTGGCCTGGCATTGATCACCAGCTGGAAGACCTCACAAAGATATGTAATGGGTGCCAGCAGACTCAAAGGTCAGCAGCGTCTGCACCACTTCACTCCTGGGAATGGCCCAATACCCCATGGCAGCGCATACACATTGATTATGCAGGCCCATTCTTTGATAAGATGTTTCTTATTGTTGTAGATGCCCAATCTAAGTGGCCAGAGGTTTTCTGTACCACTAAAGCAACTTCCATAAAGACTGTGGAACTCCTACGTAACTTGTTTTCATGTACAGGAGTACCAGAACAAATAGTAAGTGATAATGGTAGCCAGTTCTTATCTGAAGACTTTTAAACCTTCCTCAGGAAAAATGAAATACAACACATCACCACAGCACCATACCACCCTGCAACATATGGTCTTGCTGAGCGTTTTGTGTAGTCCTTCAAACAGTCCATTAAGACAATGTCTTCTGAAGGAATATAACTACAACACAAAGTGTCCAAATTTTTATTGGCTTATTGTAACAGCACCCATTTGACTACCGGAAAAACACCAGCAATGCTTTTTCTAGGCCGTTCCCTGAGATCCTGTCTGGACTTGATGAAACCTGACCTACGTAGGCATGTCCAACAGAAGCAGGCCACCTGCAATCAGAGTCAAAAGTGACAAACCCTGCGTACCTTTTGTGTGGGTCAGAGAGTTTTGGCTCGCAATTATCATAACAGTGGCTGGTCATGGCAGCAAGGTGTCATTGCCTCACAGACAGGACCACTGTCTTATATTGTAGACATTGGTGATGATGTTGTCTGGCGTCGACATGCAGATCAATTGTTAGACACTACTCCTTCTGATAACCACCAATAGGAAGAAATTGCACAGCCAACTTCATCGCAGGACAAGGCTGTACCAGAGTGTGATGGTCAGGAGTCTACCATCACCACAGACAACCAGGAAACAACGCAACTTGAGAGTCAGGACTCAGTTGGTAGTTCTAGCTCAATATGCACTAGACGTTACCCTGACAGAGTTAGGAAACCTCCTAAAAGATTTGAATGTTAAATTTTATATGCTGTTATAGTTAAAAATATTTGTGAGAATATATATATATTTTTTATATAGCTTCAGCGCTGCGTGGGAGAAGTTGTTATATATATTGTGTTAGTGGATCTACTTTTTGTGTGTATGTATACTGTTAACCATTATATGTGCGTATGCGCATGGATATAAGTTTTCTGGGCAATACAAGAAGTAATAAAAAGAAAAACATGGAAAGCGGTTATCGTACTGCGTTTCTCAATTTTATATAAGGTTGAATGTTGTAAGACATAACTGAAACCTTTGCTGCTTCAAAGTGAACATATTTGTTAAGTTGTGAGGCTTTTTCATTCACCTATGCATGAGAAAGCAACCTTCTTGTAAGCTGCAAGAACAGACAAGATATTTTTAAAATGTATAAAGAACTCTTCCCTTTAGAACACAATTTTAAGTGATAAACTAATATATACAATGATTCTAAAGAAATAAATTTGACTTGAAAAATACTAAACATGTCCTTTAAAACACATTGTTAAAGGTTAAGCCTTCTTTAAGTTTCAAGTGAGCCAAGCAGGTCATAACAAATAGAGTTAAATCTCAGGGAATCTGGATACAAAAATGAAAAGCAGAAGTTACCAAATCACACTCAATGTACAGTAAGCACTACATGTATGATGGATTTCCTTTATTTATTTTCACTGTGATGACAAGTGTCAAAGATCAAGCAGTTAAAAAACTGAAAGAACAGGTGAATCCCAATGTAAATCATTTTTACTGTCAGACCACAGCAAGCTAACTCCACCCAGCAACATACCCTTAGCTCCAATAAACAGTCACATTTAATCAGTCAATAAACTCTAGTCTGTTCATGGAATTGGACAATGTGGCACATTTGTAATGTAATGTTTTTTGTTGTGTCCTCCGAGTTTGGGACTGCTTTTCTGAAAGGTAAAAGACAACTTTATGGTATCCTCAAGTGTTTGGTTATTACGCCATCATGTACCTTTAAGTATACAGCTGGGATATAAGTTAACTGAAGGTGCACTGAGGGAAGTTAGAGGGGGGAATGTAAGGAAATTAAAACTGACGAGGAAAGGAGAAGGTAATTCCAACTGTCAGAATGGGGCAAAAATATTTAATTTAATCTCACTGGGACAGCATAATTTTCTCTGACCTCTTTTTGCCACTTTTTTAAGGTTGGAACAACCCCTAGTGGCACTCCTACTGACTGGTACATCCAAACTTTTGGATATTCCCCTTAAGTCCTCTTTATTTGTTATTCAAACTTATCCTAAAGTTCATGGTATACTGTACATCTTTTGTATGTAGTTATGCTATCTGTGTATAGCATTATTTAGTATGCTTGTGGATTTAACAAACACCACCTGATGGTTGTTTAGAGAACTTTGCTGTTAAAAAAGAAAACACAAACACAACAGTTATTATCAGGAAAGAGTCTTTGTCAATGCAGTTGGTGTTTTGATTCTTGAAATATGCTGTTATAATAAGAAAATGAAGATCACTATAGCATATTTTGTGTTGTAACTATAAGAAAATTGGAAGTATCCATCATTGTCCCAATTGCAGTAAGAATTTCAAAATAAATTAATGTGTTCAGAAAAGTCACAATACCCACACAACTATCGGAATATCATCTAGGAATAAATAATGAAGGTTAAAATCTTGCACTAAGCAGCGTATAGTCTGGCTATGGCAATACGTTAATGAAATTCTACTGCTTGCCCTTGTAAAAGACTAGGCTTCATTTCAACATAAAAAACTGGAAAAGTCAAAGAGTGATGTTTGGAGAGCCTAATTAGTGTGTGCCACATGTATGATTCTCTCAAGAGAGCAGGACACCATAGTAATTCAGTAATTGCTTCTTAAGGAGAGTTTCAGTACATTAGCAGCTATTTAATTCTGCAGTGAAGAGGAATCCGCTTTGTAGTGTGGAGACTTAGCAAACCAGAATACAGCACTTGGTAGGTGGTGGGGAGAAGAGTGAGGTGCTAATAATTTCTTAGAAGTGTGTTCTGAGTAATGGCCTTGTTTCATGGTGCTAAAATTGATCTTAAACCAACTTAATATTGAACTGAATTATTACTATCCTTCTTCCAGTTACTTTAGATTATAAATACACTTTTAAAGCATACACATTAATTTTGTATATGTTAGAAAAATAAAATAATCAATTGATTAAAGCAGGGGTCCTTAATCACGGTCCTGGAGAGCCACAGTGGCTGCAGGTTTTTGCTCCAACCCAGTTGCTTAATAAGAAGCTCTTATTGCTCAAGTAACACTTCTGCTTTACTTCAGTTGTCTTGCTTGTTAAGATTTTGAACCCTTATTGCGTATTTTATTTTTAAACAGCTGCATTCTTGGTTTTTAATTGCTCCTAATTAGCAATAACATGCAAATGACAAAAGAGGCCAGCATTTATCCATTTAGCTTGTTACCATTTACACCTGTGTGTATTTATCATGCACTATTGGCTTTAATTAAATACTTGGAAGGAAAGTGATGGACTGAGAATTGCTCGTCCATTTTAGCCTTCAAAACATTTGGATGATATCCTTAGAAAGGGGAAGAAAATCGAGGATATGAGAATGACCTGACATGGCAGCGTTAAAGCAGTAACAAGCCATGAAATTAAATTATTGGCAAGAATTGCTTTCTAATTAAGCAACCGGGCAAGAATAAAAACCTGCAGCCACTGCAGCCCTCCAGGACTGTGATTGAGGACCCCTGGATTAAAGCACTAGTAGATGTGTGTAATTAAAGTTTCACCCTCACAAATTCATTAGTTTCATAAGTCAAGAATAAAAAAAACTATAAAATGTTTTGTTATTTTAATGTTGCATATGATTCATTTATTCAAATTTAACTTATGCTATGAGTCAATGACCAAATATTAGTTCAATTATGTCTGACTGGATAAAATTGATGTTATTTAGTCCCTCTGCATGAACAATATTTTTAAAGTCTAAAACATCCTAAGAAAAACAAAATTCTAACAATCTAAATTAAAAAAATATTATCTATGCTTTTGAAATATTAAATTCTACCATAAATTGCACTTTGTGATAGATGAATTTGCTTATCTCATACTGCCCAGCAACTTCCCACTGTAGCAATCCTAAGATTCTCAGGTTTACAATGCCACAGAGCTTTTTACACTTTCTGCTTAAACTAAATATCAAAATATTCTGGCAATTTGTAAGCATTCACAAAAAACAGTAACAGAAAGAGTACAATCTGCACTAGCTATTTAAAATAAGAAAGTGTTCTAGCATAGAAAAGGAATAAAGAGTCTTTACAAAGTACAGTACACTTCTTAAACATTCCAAGAAAAGTTCAATTATACACAGTCAGTAACCAAACCAGGAACCAAACCCCATTCCCCTTATCTGTGAGACAGCAACATTTATGTAAATCCACCCATCTATCTTTTAAAGCTGATTTTTGTATTACATGCCAGTGCTCAAAGCATGTCACTAAGCAAGGTCCAACACTAGAAGGAATGTCACTCCTTCAGGATATATTCATGCAGACACTCTCGCTCATACTGGAGCAATGCAGAGATCTTGATTACCATAAAGGCATTTCATTTCAATCAGTTCCAACATTAGATGAGTGATTAATTTTCATCCATCCATTATCCAACCCACTATATCCTAACTACAGGGTCACGGGGGTCTGCTGGAGCCAATCCCAGCCAACAAAAGGCGCAAGGCAGGAGTGATTCATTTTATTAAAGTAATTTTGTTGTTATACCTTGTTGGGTTAAGCTAGAAATCCTAAAAAAGGGCTTCTTTAACTTGCCTTTGCCGTGAAATCAATTATTCCTCTTTCATTTCTTTAGACATATTTTCATTAAACAATTTAAAGCACAATTTCCTTTATAATCCAGTTTCTTAGTGGGCTAAAGAATGATGAGATTGGAGGGACAGAGGAAGAGAAAGCTAGGGAGACCAAAGCAGAGGTGAATGGATAAAGTAAAAGAAGATCTGAAGAAATTCTGAAGATCTGAAGAAAAAGGGCCTTACTGGTGAGAAGATGCAGGACCAAGCTGTTTGGAGAAGGTTGATCATCGACCCCACATAGAAGTAGGAAAAGATGAAGAGGAAATGACTTTAAGTTGGTACTGACTTTTACCTCAAAAAGTGCTACTATTTTCTGAAAGTGTTAACAATTATGTGTTGGGCTGTAGAATAGCATCAATCATTTTTATGTGATCATTTAATAACTCTCCATAAAATGAAGATGGCTGTCTCTTTCCAAAGTGCTTCTTGCACATACAGTGGGATGCAAAAGTTTGGGCAACCTAGTTAATAGTCATTATTTTCCTGTATAAATCGTTGGTTGTTACGATAAAAAATGTCAGTTAAATATATCATATAGGAGACACGCACAGTGATATTTGAGAAGTGAAATGAAGTTTATTGGATTTACAGAAAGTGTGCAATAATTGTTCAAACAAAATCAGGCAGGTGCATAAATTTGGACACCACAAAAAAGAAATGAAATCAATATTTAGTAGATCCGCCTTTTGCAGAAATTACAGCCTCTAAACGCTTCCTGTAGATTCCAATGAGAATCTGGATTGTGGTTGAAGGTATTTTGGACCATTCCTCTTTACAAAACATCTCTAGTTCATTCAGGTTTGATGGCTTCTGAGCATGGACAGCTCTCTTTAACTCACACCACAGATTTTCAATTATATTCAGGTCTGGGGACTGAGATGGCCATTCCAGAATGATGTACTTGTTCCTCTGCATGAATGCCTTAGTGGATTTTGAGCAGTGTTTCGGGTCGTTGTCTTGTTGAAAGATCCAGCCCCGGCGCAGCTTCAGCTTTGTCACTGATTCCTGGACATTGGTCTTCAGAATCTGCTGATACTGAGTGGAATCCATGTGTCCCTCAACTTTGACAAGATTCCCAGTCACTGCACTGGCCACACAGCCCCACAGCATGATGGAACTACCACCATATTTTACTGTAGGTAGCAGGTGTCTTTCTTGGAATGCTGTGTTTTTTTTCCTCCATGCATAATGCCTCTTGTTATGCCCAAATAACTCAATTTTAGTTTCATCAGTCCACAGCACCTTATTCCAAAATGAAGCTGGCTTGTCCAAATGTGCTTGAGCATACCGCAAGCGGCTCTGTTTGTGCTGTGGGCGGAGAACAGGCTTCCTCTGCATCACTCTCGCATACAGCATCTCCTTGTGTAAAGTGCTCTGAATAGTTGAACGATGCACAGTGACTCCATCTGCTGCAAGATGATGTTGTAGGTCTTTGGTGCTGGTCTGCGGGTTGACTCTGACTGTTCTCACCATTCATCGCTTCTGTCTATCCGAAATCTTTCTTGGTCTGCCACTTCGAGCCTTAACTTGAACTGAGCCTGTGGTCTTCCATTTCCTCAATATGTTCCTAACTGTGGAAACAGACAGCTTAAATCTCTGGGACAGCTTTCTGTATTATTCCCCTAAACCATGATGGTGAACAATCTTTGTCTTCAGAAAATTAAAGGAGGAGGGAAACTTACAATTGACCCCCTTAAATACTCTTTCTCATTATAGGATTTACCTGTGTATGTAGGTCAGGGGTCACTGAGCTTACCAAGCTAATTTGAGTTCCAATAATTAGCTCTAAAAGTTTTGGAATCAATAAAATGACAACGGTGCCCAAATTTATGCACCTGCCTGATTTTGTTTGAACAATTATTGCACACTTTCTGTAAAGCCAATAAACTTCATTTCACTTCTCAAATATCACTGTGTGTGTCTCCTATATGATATATTTAACTGACATTTTTTATCGTAACAACCAATGATTTATACAGGAAAATAATGACTGTTAACAAGGTTGCCCAAACTTTTGCATCCCACTGTAATTAGGGCTGCTGATTAATCACCATTAATGCGTGTGATTAATACATTAAAAATTTCTGTGGCCAAATATTTTAACACAACACCTAAATGCGCTCATTAAATCTGGTTCATTTGACCATACTTCACACATTGATAATGAAGCAGTGCCAAACAAATCCAAGTCTGTTAATAGTAGTAGTGGTCTGGCACTGCCATATAAATATATTATACAAACATCTGTCTAATGTGTGCTGTTGGTCACTGCCTGGGCTTCTACAAATTTAACATGTGGGAGTTTTCTTCATTCCAGGACTGACAGTAGGAAGGCAGTGACTGACAGCATTGGCCTTTGAGGGTGGGATTTCCAGGCTGCTGTCAGTAACTGTTCTGATCAGTAACCACTTGGTAGTCAGGACACTAAATACAAAAAGAGAAGGAAAAAAACCCTTTATCAGACATTCAATTCAAGTGTTGAGGCTACATTTGAACAAAAGCAATTAATAAAAAAGATTTTCCCTTGACCCGACCATAAATCCATCTATCCTTGAATTTTCTGTCAGTTATCCATGTCTGGATCGCGGGGTGGGGGGCACCAGCCTAAGCAAAGATGCCCAAATATCCCTTTTCCCTGACACTTCTTACAACATCTCCAGGGGGGATACCAGGAAGTTACCACACCAGCTGAGAGACATAATCTCTCCAGTTTGTCCTGGGTCTTCCCTGAGGTCTCTTCTCTGTTGGATATAGGAGACTTCCAGGAGGCATCCAAATCAGAAGCTCAAACCACCTAAACTTTCTATTTATGATGCAGAAGAGTAATGCCTCCACATTGAGTCCATCCTGAATGTCTTCACTCCTCACCCGGGCTCTAAGCTCTGCTAAGGGAATCTCATTTCTGCTCCTTACATTTGCAATCTATTTCTTTCGGTCCACTACCTAAAGCTTGTGACCACAGAATACAAGGACATAGATTGACTGGTAAACTGAGAGTTTTGCCTTTCACCTTAGTACTTTCTTTACCACGACTGATTGATACATGACACCAGAAGCTGGACCAATCCACTTGTTAACCTCCAACTCCCTTCTTTCCTCACTTGTGAACAAAACCCCGAGATACTTAAAAGCCTCTGCTTGGGGCAGCACCTCATTCCCAGCCTAGAGAAGAGGTGTAAATAAACTTGTATTCTTAAGAAAATGGTTAATAGTCAGAAAATTCAATATAGTCAATTCTGGTTAATTGGACCACCGGTTAATCGGATCAGCCGCTTATTCACACCGAATCCTAAAGAACCGAAACAGATCATATTACATTAGCCTAATATTGTTCGCTTATTTGGACCAAAATTCTGTTTAATTGGACCAAAGAACGTGACAGAGAATAAGAAAAAGAAGCCACAAGTGGCCCGTGGTAAGCGGATGTAACGTGGGTCAGCAACATCGGGAGGATCCCTGGGTTCCCCGGGAGAATTTATGCTTTTATCAAAGGTCAGGAAGTCGGAAAATTTGTACCAAGTGCAAACCAGTGGGGGTGAACATGCCTGCCGTTTCTTTCCTAAAACGGACCCCCTAGTAGCCGGCGACATGAAGTCGAGCGTAAACAAGCGCAGTGCGTAAACAGAATGCGTCAGATCACACTAGACAAGTTCTTCAAACGTTGACTGGAATTTGATAATGTAACCTTTTTTATTGTGCTTCGCACGCTGAGTGTCGTGTAGATCGTTTCGAAGAATTTGTAGATTTCTTTTTCAATAAACAAAGTTGTAAGCAACCGTACATGTACATGTACGTAGTTCTTGTTTGTACGTTCGCCATACGCATGTGCAGCACAGTAAAAGTCATAATGACATTTTAATATGTTACTTATAGCACGTCCCGTCTTGGTTGCACATGTATAGGGCATATTTGTGTAATCGGACCAGCCGGTTATTAGGATCAAAATGATTGCGTCCCAATGTGGTCCGATTAACAGGAATCGACTGTAATGTCTTATTTTTCATCTTTGTGTCATTTTAAATATAGTATTATTGACAGAACCAATTGAAGTGCTGGAATTATGTGCATTGCAATTTGGCTCAAAATAACTTTTTGACTGATAAGTGTTTCACTGTTCATTCAATTGTTCATGTCACACAAAACTTTTTAATAAACTAACGGGAAAAATGTAATATGTCTGGGTAATTGGTTATTAAAACTATTTTGTAATTGAAGTTCTGCTTTATAGAAACATATCTATACTAATAAAAGGCAAAGCCCTCACTGACTCACTCACTCACTCACTGACTGACTGACTCTGACTCACTCATCACTAATTCTCCAACTTTCCATGTAGGTGGCAGGCTGAAATTTGGCAGGCTCATTCCTGACAGCTTACTTACAAAAGTTTTGGGCAGGTTTCATTTCGATATTCTACCGTTAATGGTCATAACTGGAACCTATTTTTTCTCCATATACTGTAATAGACTTCAGCGTGATGGCCGTGGGAGGCGGAGTTGTGTGTCGCGTCATCACGCCTCCCACATAATCACGTGAACTGACTGTGAAGGCGGTACGTAGAAAACAAGGAGGAGCTTCAAAAAGCGCTGAAGAAAACATGCATTATACAATTGAGAAGGCAGCGAAACACTAAGAAGCGAGCGAGTGACGCATACAAGCATATGCAGCTACTGCGGAAACAAAGCACAGCGTAAACCGTACGGTTAAATTAAGTTTATACCACATAAAGGAAATACAAAAATTTCTATTGATATGCAGTTAATTTTGATGAAAACTTTTAATTGCGTGATTAATTGTGATCTAATTTTTTAATCGAACTGCAGCACTACTAATAATTACTTGGGTTAAAATACAGTATGATGTATGCTACGATAAGGGCAAAATCCATGTGTATATTTGCACATAGCTGAAGCTGAAGTATATTTCTGCAGACAGAATAAAAGTCAGTCATGCACAGGCACAAGTCTTCTATGACAAAATTCTTTCATCCTGTGTGGTTCACACTGTTTGACTGTGAAGGAAACTATGATGAGAATGAAACATTACTTATATTAGTTACAGTTATATATAACAGTTATGCTAGCAAATCAGCAGTAATACATAAAATGTTTAGAATTCTAGACACTGAATGCATAGCTCAGTATCATAGTTTCACATGCCCACAACATTTTTTTAACTGATAGACTGGAGGTAAGTTTAGGACATAATAAAGGATATCAAAAAATGCATATTAAATAGCTTATAAAAAAACATATTAGAATATTCTCTGGGATGCCACTTTGAGCTTTTATCCTGTAAGTAATAAAAAGCATGTCAAAGTCAAGTGCTAATTGTGTTAATCAGCTAGCTTTAGAATAATTCTCTCTTGGCACAGTAATGAAGTAGGACACAATAGTATGATCCATGTAAATAGAACAAAGACTTGTCCTCTGATTACAAACTCATTTGAACAAAGATTTGAAATAATATGTGGACCACTCACATTAGCAGCATAATACATACCATTGAACATTTTAAATTATAAATTTATTGTCTCTGTTTTGTTCTTATAGTATATATGTATCTGTTTTGCCATACTATCTCATATATAAGTAAACTAGCAAAATACCCGCAATTCGCAGCGGAGAAGTAGTGTGTTAAAGAAGTTATGAAAAAGAAAAGGAAACATTTTAAAAATAACGTAACATGATTGTCAATGGAATTGTTTTGTGACTGTTATGAGTATTGCTGTCATCAAGGATTTGATTATCATTATTTGTTTCAATCAGGTTCATATTTGGAGGATGTGTTGTGTTCAAGTTACATTCCGTGTTTGTCTAGTCTATCTCTGACCATCTCATCTTCGTTGTCAACCTTTGTAAAGATAACAGGTTTCATTCACTGAAGTGATCACTACTCAGATCGGTACTCGTGTATCTGTGCTTTCTTTCCGCAGTAGCTGCACTTATGAATATGCTTGTATCCGTCACTCGCTTCATATTCTTTTGCTGTCGTCTCAATTCCGTAATGCGTTTTTTGTTCAGCACTTTTTGGAGCTCTTGCCTGTTGTCTGCGTACTGCGCTCACAGTCAGTTCACATGAGCCGCTCGGAGTACATGCATCGAAGGTTCTCAGCTGTGCTTGTGGTATCTCGTGCGATCTTGCGATGTCCATGGCTTTATTTAATGTTAGCTCAGACCCAGCACTTAAAAGTTTCTCTTGCACTTTTGCTGAGTTTGTCCCAAACATTATTCTATCCCTGACCATCTCATCTTCATTTGCATAAGCACAGTCCTTCACCAGCAATTTTAACTCTGTTACAAAGTGATCAAAAGTCTCGTTTATACCCTGTGTCTTCTCATTAAACTTGTATCTCGTGAATATCGTATTCGTCTTAGGCATGACAAACGCCAGCAGCAGCGTGTCTATGAACTTAATTTAAACTTAAGGTTTACACCGTGCTTTGTTTCAGCAGTAGCTGCACTTATGAATATGCTTGTATGCGTTACTTACTTCATATTATTTTGCTGTCTTCTCAATTGTGTACAGTAATCCCTCGCTATATCGCGCTTAGACTTTCGCGGCTTCACTCTATCGTGGATTTTAAATGCAAGCATATCTAAATATATATCACGGATTTTTCGCTGGTTCATGGATTTCTGCGGACAATGGGTCTTTTAATTTATGGTACTTGCTTCCTCAGTTTGTTTGCCCAGTTGATTTCATACAAGGGATGCTATTGGCGGATGGCTTAGAAGCTACCCAATCAGAGCATGTATTACATATTAACTAAAATTTCTCAATGCTGTAAGATATGCTTCCCGTGCAGTGCTCGATTGATTGCTTGTCTCTGCCTCTATCTCACCCTCTCTGACATTCTCTGTGCCTGACGGAGGGGCTGTGAGCAGAGCTGCTGTTTGCACAGAAGCTGTTTGCCTAGTGGATACAGACGC
Source organism: Polypterus senegalus (assembly GCF_016835505.1). NCBI lineage: Eukaryota > Metazoa > Chordata > Cladistia > Polypteriformes > Polypteridae > Polypterus > Polypterus senegalus. The sequence continues at coordinate 176,810,963 of NC_053156.1, read as the reverse complement.
ACCTCTAAGAAATGCCGCTTTATCGCGGTGCTTACAGAAGCATACTTATTGATTTTTTGATGGTTTGCTTTAATCTCGCTCTCTCTCTCTCTCTCTCTGACGTTCTCTGCACCTGACGGAGGAGATGTGAGCAGAGGGGCTGTTTGCTTAGAAGATACTGACGCTCCTCTAAAAAATGCAGCGGCAAACTTAAAAGCACACGTATTGATTGTTTGCTTTTCTTTGCGAGCGCTCTCTGTCTCTCTGAAATTCTCTGCTCCTGAAGAGAAGAAGATAGATTTGCATTCTTTTAAATGTGAGAAAGAACTGTCATCTCTGTCTTGTCATGGAGCACAGTTTAAACTTTTGACTAAAAGGTGTTATTTCATGTCTAGAGGGCTCTAATAATGTTAACAGTGTGGGAGAGTTTCTAAGGGCTTAAAATATATAAAAATAACTATACAAACATATGGTTTCTACTTCGCGGATTTTCATCTATTGTGGGGGGTTCTGGAACGCAACCCCCGCGATCGAGGAGGGATTACTGTAATGCGTTTTTTGTTCAGCGCACTTTGGAGCTCTTGCTTGTTCTCTGCGTACTGCGTTCACAGTCAGTTCACGTGAGCCGGTCGGAGTACATGCATCAAAGGTTCTCAGCTGTGCTTGTGCTATCTCGTGCGATCTAGTGATGTCCACGGCTTTATTTAATGTTAGCTAAGACCTGGCACTTAAAAATTTCTCTCGCACTTTCGATGAGTTTGTGCCAAACACTAGTCTATCCCTGACCATCTCATCTTCATTTGCATAAGCACAGTCCTTCACCCGTGAATATTTAGCGGCAGCGTGTCTATTGGATTGCTGCTGACGGACTTTATATGGGCAGGCACTCAATTACGTGGGAGGCGTCATGATGGGAGACGCAACTCCGCCTCACATGGCGACCGAGCTGCAGGCTATGGCCGTATATATGTCCAACTGCATACCCTGGACATTGTTTCAGCAATGATAACCTTCTCAGTATTTGAGAGAGAGAGAGAGAGGAGAGGAGAGAGAGGCTCAGCGTGACTGACTCACACTGCATCTTCTGTGCACATCTCCAATCATGTGTGAGATACAGATGAAAGGAGAGATTGAGAAAATGTGTTTAAAAACTCTATATTAGGCTAAAAAAATAAGAGGAAATACTGTATATCAAACTGTTAATTTGTCCAGTACTTTAATTTCAGAGTATATTTAGAATGGAGTTGGCTCCTTTTCCCAGGCAAGTGTCTTTTTGTTATTTTGCAGTTTTAACAATGGCTTTCTTACTGTTATTCAGTCTATCAAACATGCTGCTAGAAGTCTTCCCTTCACTGTTGAAAGTGACACTTGCTTTCTTTGACCAAGGTCGTGTGAGGGGCCTTTCATGCAAGCTATTGACTCAGAAACTTGACTTCTGATTCTGTTGTGGCTTTGGGTCTGCTTTAAGTTCCTCCAGTTTTCAAATCCCTTTTGATGGTGTAGGAAACTATGTTCACTGATAACTGGGTTTCTTTGCATTTTCTTTCAATAAAGACCTATACCTTTAAGAGTTATTATAGTCTCTCTGTCTTCCTTTTTTTCCATTATGATAGCCATATACAGTGCAACGTTGTCTAAATAAAGCTTCTTAGGGTGTAAAAACAGTTTGTTCCAACACTGCTTTTATACAGACAGAGGGCTTTTAAGTAATCAAAAAGGTTTGGAAACCTGTAGGAGTCTGCATCAATTTTCAAGGCTTAATTAAGTTCTGTTTCTTTAGGAAAACATTAAATTATTAACCTATTACTTGTTCCCAGAAATAAAATGCCTTTTTTATAACTCTGAAAATTACATTTTTCTCAGTTTTTGGTGACCTGAATGTTTTTAACCTCTGTCACTTTAACATTTACTTTTGTACTATTTCAAGCTATTTACTGAGATTGAGCTAGTTAAATTTCAATAAAACAAGTTAAATTTCAAAACTGAAAGAATGGGGTTGTTGTAAAACATTTGACTAGTATTTTATTTCCTTAAATTTGATTAAGCAAGTGTTTTAAGGTTTTATGTTTTGTTTTACAAGGAATACAACCATTAAGCAAATGTGCAGTGGAGTTAGCATCAAGTAATGAATAGAAGTTTAGTTAGGGCTAAAATCTGACGTTTTTGTGTGTTAGGCACTGACTTATTTTTTTGCTAAGGTTCAGCAAACTGCAGCATCTGTAGAGCACAGCTTATGAGCAGCTGGAGAATAACGCAGACTTCAGGGTATCAGAGAGAGAGAATTGGAGTGATAGTGCAGTGTCTGCACAGCCTATGCCTTGTTGTCAGTGAGTACACTGCACTTCATTACTTACAGATCAATAGGGAATGTTATGTGTACACGCTCTGAAATGGGGCTTGGGATTTTGAAAGGATTGTTCGTGTCTGATCAGTTTGATTCTAGTCCAGCCCTGCCTAAGGCACTTAAACATAATCTCAGTTTCTCTCTGGGTGCCTTCCATGTACAATTTGCAGAGTGCTATGAAAAAGTATTTGCCTTCATCTAAATATTTTTCTGACTCAATTTGGCAAGATCATTTTATGAGCTGTAATAATAAAGGACACATTTTGTGGTTCTTTTATTTGTTTGGGGTGAGAAGTAATCAGACACCTAATTTTATATGAGAAATGGTTAAAAAGCCCTAATAAATTCAACTCAGTCATAGAGATAATTAGGTCTGATGTCTGAAAAGGTCAGGCCTGCACAATTAAAACTGGAATAACTTGCTATGAAATAAACACATACATTACTTAGGCAGATACTGGCAAAATCAGATCTGATTAATGAAAAAAATATTAGAAAAAGTTGTCTAAAATAGTTATAAAGTCACTTATAAAGCTTCAGGGTGACACAGAGCATGTTAAAACCCCTCCAACTGCAAGTTATAAGACTATACCATAATAATAATAATAATAATAATGATAATAATAATAATAATAATAACAATTGTCTAGACATGCAGTGTTCTGACATTTTGGTTAAGATCACCACCGTAACAAAGTTATTGGGTAATTTGTCAAAATGTGGCTGATGATGGTTGTGACCTATAGAGAGCATCTCAAAGCACAGACACAAGTCCCAGGTCCCAAATTTACAATTCACAATAAAAATTCTTTCTTTCTTTCTTTCTTTCTTTCTTTCTTTCTTTCTTTCTTTCTTGTCAGGTAGAAACACTTTAAGCAGCTAACCTCTCAATAGCTTTCCTGGTGGCCCATGCAGAGCCCAAAAGGAAAGTCCTACAAAATCACAACTCCCATGCTGCCTGGTGGGTATCCAAAAATGGAATCACAAGAAAGAATACTTCTCCTTAGTGTACGGAGGAATGACGTGAGCACAGAGGGCAGCTATCCAGTGCGCTTTACTCTCCCTAAGTTCCTAACTTGAAAAGCCAACCTTCCTGGTTGGATTGTCTATTATGAATCTGAGGAAATTGCATTCCAGAAGCACCTTCAGACTTACCTGAACAACCTGGAGGAAATCTGGAACATCAAAAGACTTAAAACTGTTATTGCTGCAAAAGGTGGTTCTACAAAATACTATAGCAAGAGGATTGAACACTTATGTATTTAGCATATTTGCTTTTTTGCTTCTTAATTTTTTTTGTAACCTTAGACAATATATTTAAAGGATTAATTTTAGGTTTGAGTGCTTTGAAATAAAAATATCTCAGAGAACTAAAGTCCAGTGTAAGGTTTGTTATTCTATCATTTGGGTCTACTAATTGTTGTGTCTTTATTGACAAAGAAATGCTTTGATAGTGTAGTTTGAGTCAATCTTCCTTTACTACAGATCATAAAAAAATGTCATAGCAACTGGTAGGCATTGACCAACACTGCTCTACATAAACTGTTTAGCTGTTTCAGTTCCACCTTAACCTCATACATTACTGGAAACACATAAACTCCAGAATTATTTGAAGGTCAGGCGATTAGATCCTGGTTGATATTTGGCACGTGTTGCTTCCCTTGGGTGTAGCCTTTTGAGTGTAAGATTTATGTTTTACTGGCCCTGTTTCTGGAAGTTTCTAATTTCTCCTACAACTGTAGGAAATTGAAGCTTGTCTCCCGGGGAATCCAGAGTTCATGTAAACCTAATTATTACAGTGTTGTATTCCACTGACATGCTAGCATCTGCATTCCAGTGTGGAATCTCATACCAGCAATCAAACATGATGGTAGTGCCATGTTTGGGGATGCATTGTTTACCACTGAAAGAATGACAAATTTTGATTTTTCTCCAAGGATTCATCAAGAAAATGTTAGATTGCCCAATAGTGAACTGATCGGGTAGCAAGAAAATCACCTGAAGCATGCAAGGAAGCTAGCAACAGAATAGCAAAGATAAAATTATTTCAAAATTTGGACAGTCTAGATTTAACCTTCATTGAGATTCTATGGTAAGAACAGATACATTCACTTTACACTCAAATATCTACAGTTATCGCTACTCTGAAGCAGTTCTGTATATATCAGTGGGTCAGCATTCTTCCATTTCATGATTAGAAAATGAACAATGACCACAGGAAATGTGTGTTTGTAAATATTTCTACTGAAATAATTATTATTAAATCCAAAGTGTCAATTACTTACTCACAGAAGGAACTTAGTAATACATTACTAATGTACATATACAATATTTTCCTGTGATACATTATGGAAAAGTGCTGTAATATGGAAAACTGAAAAAGAGAAACTACTGTCTCAAGGTATTGTATATTCTACATACATCTAATGGTACATATGGTCAATATTGTCACATGTACAGTCTACAGTATCACACACGTACGATTGGGAGATATCTGAAAGGCCTTAAGAATAGTACCAGACCAGGGGGTGGTGAGATGCACTAACTCTCTTTTTCAATCTTCTGCAGACCATTCATGGGAATTTTCACCAGGTTCTGGCACCATTGATGATGTCACATCTGTTTCCGATGCCAGTGGTTACGTCACTTCTGGTTCCCAGCGCCAGTGATGGCGTCACTTCCAATCCAGAAGATATAATTTCTAGTTCCGGTCCCAATGATATTACTTCCGGTCCCGGTCTTTTAAGCCACCATCTTTTTCTGTTATATTCAGTTCTGATTTGGACTCGAACCTGTGATCATCTCGATCAATTTAAACCTGTTTGCAGCCAAGGCACAATATACGGGTGGCTGCCCCAAACCTTTTGTGACAACAGCCGTATTCTTACAAATCTTATTTACATTTGTCAATCAATATGTTAAATGATCACTAAGTATTAATTTCTTAAATCGAAAATTAAACTTAAACTTCTGTCTTCCTTATCTTGAATTCATCTGGGTTTCCTGTTTAATTATAAAATTCAGTTAAGATGCTTTGTGATTCTAATTGGTCTATTGTGAGAAAGTCATTGTGTAAGATGCTTTTGCACATTGTTTGCTAGTTCTGATCCTAAGAAGTAGAAAATAGTATATAAGATAAACTTAAAAGTTTGAAGTAACGTTTACCCTATCTTCTGCTCAGTCCACAGTGGCTTTATGTTTTTGCTTTAACGAAATTTCCAACTGGAACCCATTTATTTACTACTGAAGCAATATGTGTTTATGGGCTTAGTTAGAACCCTTAATTGCCTATTCAAGTTTTAAGAAGCTGCATTGAGATTTTAATTCTTGACTGTTTACTTAACCAGCTATCAATTAATAAAGAGGTGCTTCCATTTACACATGTGTATATACATTATGAAATATTTGCATTAATACAATGTTCTGAAATAAATGAGAGAGAAGTGGAGGACCATAAGGGTGTATATTGTTCTAGACCACAAAACATATGGATAATGTTCTCAAAACATATAACATCTAAAATGTGATAAAGATTTGTCTTCGAAAAATGAAGTACCAAGTTTCATTATCTGCTAGGCCTGGTTTCTACATAATTACTAAACTGGTTGGAATGAGAACCTGTACCCACTGCACACTTCCACGACTGGAGTTGAGCAGCCCTGACCTAGACTAAATATTCAACAGCATGTACATAGATATTTGGCAATTTTGGGAATGAATAGCTATCGGTCTTGATTTTCTCAGTCTGCTGTTTTCACTGTAGGATGATGGTGGAGCAAAATCTAAAACTGACACTACTGAGCTCCAGAGAAGATCTAACTCCAAATGCGATGCCAGTACATAACAGTACACACTGACAAACATGTTCACACTCACTCATACTGGGCAAATATTGAGTCTCCAATCAACCTAATCTGCAAATTGTGTTGTGGAAGGAATCCTCATTAGCCAAGAAATCCACATACTAATGAGTAAGCAAGGAATTTAACTCATATCTCTGGGAATGGAGAGAAAGCCGCTTTACCATGATGCAATTTTTTCACCTACTGCTTGCATATCCATAAATCCATCTATGTTGGAACTTGCTTAATCCAGTTTGGGATTCTGGAAGTAAAAGTCTGCCTCAGCAACATCTAGTGTTCAGTTACTCAGTTCAATCCCTTGGCTCTGAAGAGCAATCCCTGAGATATACAGCATCAGCCGTTCCATTCCATCACTAAACATGGAGATTGCAGAGCTTTCTTTGTTAACTTAGAAATCACATACTTTTTCATCATTTTCAGGTTTTTCTTATATTCCCAGAGGATTAATTGTTTCTAGCCACAGAATATTCTATTTATTATCTTTGTTTGTACCTTATTATTGTTTGGATATTTCTAATCCTTTTGTGATATTGTACTGTTTCTACATAGAAGTTCTGGTGTTCTGCTGAAAGTTAACTTTTATGTACACTGTTTGCTTTATTTGATAGTCACCAGGGAACAACTCTGGACAGGGTTCCATCCCATCACCAAGCTCACATATGGACACATCTACATGTGGCCAACTGAGTGGTCAGCAACCAAACTAAGTGCATGTCTGAGATGTGTAAGGACAAATATAACCAGGAATAATGTAGAGAGAACATAAAAACCCCATTCAAACAAACATTAAAATTCATATGCCATCTCTTGGAGCTGTAATACAGCATCATTTATCTTGACTCAACCCAATACCTGCAATTTCTTACACCATAACAATAAGAATCTGGGGCATAAAGTGTGAGTTTGGTAAATTGCTGAAAGTTTATTTTAAAGATTTTACAGTATGAACATTACCTGATAAAACTGTTATCACAAAACAACGTGCAGTATCTGTAACATTGATAAATTAAAAAATATTTAATTTATATTAATATTTATGTTTATTCCTAATATAATCAAGGTTTTAGTAACAGTTTATTAAGAGTTCTCAAAATATGCATGTATTTGTGTTGGAATTCTTTACATTACTTAAAGTACAAATAAGAAAATAATACTGTTGTTGAACCTGTTAAGAGTATGCTGACCTTTACAAGTCTCTTTCTGACCTTTAAATATGCTTGCCAAATTTGAACATTATACACACTTGACTACCACTTACTCTCTCTCTCACGCACACACACACACACAAGTCTTGACTCCTAACTATGCAATCAATAGTACCTTTAATATTAACGAGTTCATTGTCATATGTATTCTCATTCCTTTCAAGAAATTTGTGCTGTCTGAATTTACAGTATTACATTAATCTTAAAGGCTCTGTATAAAGCAGATACTAAAATCATTAGCCTCAGTCCCCTTGTTTTGCAGAAATTATTTAAATTAAAATAAAGAAGCACTACAAAATGTTACAAAACCTTTGTGAGCTGATGAACAAAAAAAAGTGATCTGTGTTAGGAAGAATGTAATTAGTGCTAATTGAAGAATACGAAATTAGCTATTGATCTGCTAATGAGAAGTTGAAACCAAGTCTGCAACTCTTTGGGAAAATCTTTAATTTAAAACTAATTAAGTTGTTTTGAAAGTAGGTTACAATTTTTAATCATTAGAATATTTCACCAAGGTAATTTATTTTGGACCAATGTTCCATTTAGTGCAAAAAGGAAGTCATTGCTTCCATGAATAGAGAAGCATAGAACTTGCCAATGAATCCATTTATCATTTACAAAGTGGCTTATAAAAGAAAGTCATTTGCAGAGTGTGCCAGGGTTCTGGCAAAGGTGATTGTGCTTTGTAAAGAAATAATAAAATGATATTATTCAGCGCATCTTATTTTTTTCGTTGTAAAATCTATATTACACTCATTTCTACTGTATATCATAGCACATTTCACAGTCTTCTAAAAGTCTGGTGGAGGAAGTATGGCTGAGGTGCTTCATGTTATCATAATCAGGACATTAAATAGTTCAGTATGTCCCAGTTTTAGAGCAGTCAACATAAAATTTATGTTATCAATAATTACTACAAAATGCAGTGACAATGAACATAACAAAAGGCAAACATTCTAATTGAATTAGTCCTGTTAATTATCTTCATTGGGCTTCAGTCACCAGGATTAAGAGGTGAAAAGTAAGTAAGTGAGATAATGTCTCTACAGGGGAGCAGTATGGAGATCAGGGTTCATGTCCTGCACCTTCCCTATGTGGGTTTGCTCCTATTACTTCCCACAGTCCAAAGACAGGCAGGTTATTCGGATTGGCATTGCTCATTTGGCCCTAGTGTAACAGTGTGCTCACCCTGCAATGGACTGACACCCTGCCCAGGGGTTGTTCCTGCCTTGTGCCCTATGCCTGCTGGCTTAGGCTCCAAAACAACCCTGCTCAGGATTAAGTGGGTTAGAAAATTACAAGACATGTTTTTATATTAAAAAGAGAAGTGCAAAAGTAAAATGGACAAACCCAGAAGGAACACAGATTTTTGGAGAAGACCACGTGCCTGCATTTTTGTTTTGAGTTTTTTATTATAATCGTAACCTTCCAAAGTATACAAGAAACACATGAATTAACAGGTATGAGTGCTGTATGTGGATGTGGCATTTGATGAGTGTATGGCTCCAAGTTATTGGAGTTATAGTTTGGACACGTGATTGTTAGCGGGTGACATCATCCATTCCACAGTTGCTAAGTTACAAACGCAGCACCCTGAGGCACTTGTGCTAATCTCTGGAGATTTTAACCATTTAACGCTGGATAAAACATTACCTGCCTTCTTCCAGTATGTGGACTGTAACAACCAGGGAAACGTTAAAGACGCTTACAGTGCCACCTGCGCTTGGGATAGCAGATCATAACCTGGTTCTGCTTCAGCCTCACTACAAACCAAGAGTGAAGGCATTACCTATAACCACACGATCATTCAGGAAGTGGTCCACTGAGTCAGAGCAGGCTCTGAGAGACTGCTTTGGAACTACAGACTGGGATATCCTGCTGGGGTCACATAGTGAGAACATTGAAGAGGCTGTTGACTGCACAACTGATTACATCAACTTCTGTATGGACATTGTAGTTCCAGTAAGAACAGTATGCTGCTATGCTAACAACAAGCCATGGATTACAAGTGACATCAAAGGCCTTTTAAACCAGAAGAAAAGGGCTTTTAAAGACGGTGATCAGCATGAGCTGAAGCGTGCAGAAGGAACTCGAGTCCAGCTCAGGGCGGCGAAAGAGCAGTACAGGAGAAAGCTGGAGCAGAAGTTGTAGAATAACAGCATGAAGGAAGTGTGGGATGGGATGAAGATTATCACTGGCTGCAGCTCGAAGTGGGGTGCCGTCATCGAGACAGACGTGGAGAAAGCAAACCAAATGAACAACTTCTTTAATAGGCTTGATCACCCTAACCACTCTCACCTCGGAGTACTGCATCCTCCAACCATCCTTTTGCTGATACCAGCATAGGTGAGACATCCCCACCCACAATTACAGCAGCCCATGTGAGCAGAGAGCTGAGAAGACTTCGTGCCAGCAAAGCAGCGGCTCCAGATGGTGTATCGCCACAACTGCTGAAGGCCTGTGCGTTGGAACTGGGAAGTCCTCTACAGCACATCTTCAACCTCAGCCTGGAACAGGGGAGAGTCCCGAGGCTTTGGAAAACATCTTGTATCACCCCAGTCCCAAAGGTATCACGTCCTAGTGAGCTGAATGACTTCTGGCCTGTTGTTCTGACGTCACATGTGATGAAGACCATGGAGCAGCTGCTGCTTCACCACCTGAGGCCTCGACCCTCTGCAGTTCGCATACCAGGAGAAGGTGGGAGCGGAGGATGCCATCATCTATATGCTTCAACGATCCCTCTCCCACCTGGACAGAGGCAGTGGTGCTGTAAGAATTATGTTTTTGGACTTCTCTAGCGCCTTCAACACCATCCAACCTCTGCTCCTTAGGGACAAGCTGACTGAGATGGGAGTAGACTTACACCTGGTGGCATGGATCGTGGACTATCTTACAGACAGACCTCAATATGTGTGTTTTGGGAACTGCAGGTCTGACATTTTGGTCAGCAACACAGGAGCGCCGCAGGGACTATACTTTCTCCGGTCCTGTTCAGTCTATATACATCAGACTTCCAATATGACTCGGAGTCCTGCCACATGCAAAAGTTCACTGATGACACTGCTATTGTGGGCTGCATCAGGAGTGGGCAGGAGGAGGAGTACAGGAAGCTAATCAAAGACTTTGTTAAATGGTGCGACTCAAACCACTTACACCTGAACACCAGCAAGACCAAGAAGCTGGTGGTGGATTTTAGGAGGCACAGGCCCCTCATGGATCATCAGAGGAGACTGTGTGCAGAAGGTGCAGACCTATAAATACATGGGAGTACAGCTGGATGACAAATTGGACTGGACTGCCAATACTGATGCTCTGTGTAAGAAAGGTCAGAGCCGACTATACTTTCTTAGAAGGTTGGCATCCTTCAACATCTGCAATAAGATGCTACAGATGTTCTACCAGACAGTTGTGGTGAGTGCCCTCTTCTACGCGGTGGTGTGCTGGGGAGGCAGCATAAAGATGAAGGACGCCTCATGCCTGGATAAACTTGTTAAGAAGGCAGGCTTTATTGTAGGAGTAAAGTTGGACAGTTTAACATCTGTAGCAGAGCAACGGGCATTAAGCAAACTCCTGTCAATCATGAAGAATCCGCTGCATCCACTAAACAGTGTCATCTCCAGGCAGAGGAGTAGCTTCAGTAACAGACTTTTGTCACTGTCTTGCTCCACTGACAGACTGAGGAGATCGTTCCTCCCCCACACTATGCGACTTTTCAATTCCACCCGGGGGAGTAAATTACTCAAAGTTATTGTCTGCTTTTACATGCATTTTTATTACTATTTAATTTAATATTGTTTTTTGTATCAGTATACTGCTGCTGGATTATGTGAATTTCCCCTTGGGATTAATAAAGTATCTATCTATCTATCTATCTATCTATCTATCTATCTATCTATCTATCTATCTATCTATCTATCTATCTATCTATCTATCTATCTATCTATCTATCTATCTATCTATCTATCTATTGAAGGCTGTGAACACAAACATTTTTATGATGTATTGCCTTTCCACTTTAACATTTCCATTGAATGCTGTGTACAAGTTAGTAGTTGGGTGTACAGTTTCAGTTACTGTCAAAATGAGGCAAGCAGAGAAAGCACCAACAAGTAATTTCCTTCAGTGATGGTGCTTTGAGTCATCCATCAGTGTACAATGAATTTCTGGCTGCCTACAATCAAATAAGATCAAGCCTCCAGGTGTACCTAAGAGAATTGTTGCTGTGTGCTCACAGTAAACATTGATTGAATGTAGTTTTTTGCTTATTGTTCTTTCTGGTACGTTTATTGATTAATAAAAATTATTCATGTCATTTTTTGCAAGCATCCTTGCTTAACAGCATTTAACCACAAGTGCCTAACACTTTTGCATAGTACTGTTGGACATTGACATTAAAGTGTCACTGCCAAACAGGCTTTTGACAGATAGAGCTGGGGCATTGTTGGCCCAAAATAAAAATGACAAACACATTTTATTTTATGGTTTATTGGATTTGGGCTACAATAGGCCCAGAATACAAATACCATTAAAACTCCTGAATGTTTCTGGTTGCTACAATGCCAAACATACTATGCTTTTGGTTAATTGCATTTTGGCAGTGTATGGTATAGAACCTAAATACCATGCAGCTCTCATCTATGGCTGAATATAGCTGGGCCACTTCTGGCCCATAATTAAATTGCCAAAAAAATTGTACATGGGCTTCGTTGGCATGCATGAGGAGCACTTTTGCAGATACTTTCTGAAGTGCCGTACACCCAAATAACCCAACAGGATCTCACCCCTTTTGTCCCCTCGCCCCTTATTGACATTCCCTTTGAGAGGATTGGCATGGACATTGTGGGGCCCCTCAAACCTTTGGCAAGGGGACACAAATATATCCTTGCCCTGGCTGATTACACTGGTCTGGTATCCAGAGGACCCTCACCTCCAGATGGCTACATCCAAGGTAACTGCCTGGGGGACTGATTGAGGTCTTCTCGTGAGTGGGCATCCCGTAGGAGATCCTCATGGATCAGGGGACACGGGAGTTGGGGCCATTATAGCCTTGGTTAAGGGAGTTGTTAATCCTGGGCCAGGCCGCAAAATCGCTGATCACCTATGACATTATCACGGATCCAGGGCTGGTTATCCAAGAGCAGTCTTTCCGGCTGAAGCAGTCCTACTGAGGTGAAGAAAGCAAAGGTGGTGCCAGAAATACTGTGGATGCTGGACCTGGGTGTGATTGAAGCCAATCACAGCCTCTGGTGTAATCTGATTGTGTTGGTTCCAAAGCAGAATTGGAGTTGGCAACAACTTCCACTGGCTCAACCAGGTTTCTTAATTTGACACCTCTTCCATGCTATGGGTGGACAACTTCCTGGAGAATCTTGGTAATGCCCAGTACCTTTCCAAAGTTGACATGACGAAAGGCTATTGGCAAATTCCTTTAACAGACGTAGCAGAAGCAAAAACCATAGACTTTCCAGCTTCTGTTGGACAGACTACTCCAAGATGCTTATAGTGCTGCCTATATTGACTATATTGTCATCTATTCCGGCACCTGGGAAGAACACATTTGAAACATCCTCTGTGTCATCCACAATGCCGGACTCCGGATCAACCCCCACAAGTGCTATGTGTTATGTGTTAGGCGGAGTGGTTGCTCTGAGGCAAGGGATCTGCAGTGGCAATCGGAAAGTTGCTGGTTCAAATCCCATAAATGCCAAAAGGGATCTGCTCTGTTGGGCCCTTGAGCAAGGCCCTTAACCTGCAATTGCTGAGTGCTTTGAGTAGTGAGAAAAGCTCTATATAAATGCAAAGAATTATTATTAATTATTATGTCGGGATGATGAATCTAAATATTTGGGCTATGTGGTGAGCAATGGATGGGTCAAACTACAGGGGTCAAAGATCACAACCATTATGGATTGGCTTAATCCATAAACAAAGAGGCAGGTCCAGGCTTCCCTAGGACTAGCAGGGTACTACTACAGATTTGTACCCTAATTCTCTGATCAAGCCACGCCTCTCACCGAGATGACAAAGAAGAGGGCAGCCAATACAGTGCTATGGAATCTAAATACTGAAGCCATATTCCATAACTCAAAAGGGGCCCTAATGTCTGCTCCATTATTACTGTCCCTTGATTTCTCTATTCCTTTCCTTCTCCAGACAGACCCCTTGGACAGACACCTCAGTGCTATGTCAAGCCAAGTCATTTACAGAAGAGATCACCCTGTCATGTACCACAGCAGGAAACTGGGAGATGAGATACGTGGCAACTGAACAAGAGGCCCTGGCCATCAAATGGGCAGTTACCCAAGTGCAGTATTACCTATTGGGATGCAAGCCCACGTCCTGCTGCAGTGGCACTGCTCGTGATGAGACTCAAACCTGCGGACTGCCTGATTTTTGACCCTCCAACTCTACAAATTTAAGGTACCACACTGCGGCAGGGTGCTTCACACCAACACTGATGCTCTCTCCTGCATCCACAACTTCTTTGTTAGATCCGCTGGCATTTATCTCCTCTTTCTTCTTCCTTCACAGTACAGAAAAGCCACCCAGTGAGGGAAACTAACCTCACCCCATTCCAGTCCAAATGCCATAGAGTGCTTTTATTCAATAATACAAACTAAATAAAAGACAGATAAAAAAAACTGTGCATAAAAGCACATTTGTTTCGTTATACCACATCTTTATTTGAAAACTAACAGTATCAGATCAGGGGGAGCATGAACATGATTGAGAGAATAACACTGAATAAAAAATGCTAACTTTTACAGGTACCATAACTTTACAAAGGCTGTTGAGATTCTAACTTATGTGCAGAGTTTCTTTTATTCCGTTTTATTCTTGCATAAAAGCACACTTGTTTTTTGATTTTTAGAGACATATATCAAATGTATGTTTTTATTATATACAGTAATAATGGGGCGGCACAGTGGTGCAGTGTTGGCGCTGCTGCCTCGCATTTAGGAGACCTGGGTTCGCTTCCTGGGTCCTCCCTGCGTGGAGTTTGCATGTTCTCCCCGTGTCTGCGTGGGTTTCCTCTGGGCACTCCGTTTTCCTCCCACAGTCCAAAGACATGCAGGTTAGGTGGATTGGTGATTCTAAATTGGCCCTAGTGTGTGCTTGGTGTGTGGGTGTGTTTGTGTGTGTCCTGCGGTGGGTTGGCACCCTGTCCAGATTGGTTTCTGCCTTGTGTTGGCTGGGATTGGCTCCAGCAGACTCCCGTGACCCTGTGTTCGGATTCAGCGGGTTGGAAAATGGATGGATGGATGGACAGTAATAATGACAGTAATAGCAGTCCACCATTTAGAGTGCTAAATGCCAGTAGAACCCTGTATTGAACAGCCAATGTCTTGATTATGGAGCAACAGTTCTTACCTCTGCACCTCTGCTGCATTTCCACTATGAAAGACACAAAGTCACACATTCATGCAAACCTCATTGGGACTTTTAACACTTCCAATGTCCTTGAGTAAAATTTGACCAAATTTGTGATGGAGATGTTTTGAGGATGAAACTTAATGGCTTCTCCTACATTTCCCACAATTGGCAAACAGTTAAAAAAATAAATATCCCATAATTTTTACAGCTACAAAAATATTTTTGGCTTGTCTTCTTTTTTGGTCAGATTTGATCCACCAGTGATTTTAATAGATTTTCCACCACAGATTATTTATTCACAACCCATAAAAACATTGCATCATCTTTTCAGCTCAGAAATGTGAATGTTTTAGTAAAGTGACTTAACTTTACAAAACGAAAAAGTTTCCAAATGTCACATTTCCGGGGAGATGCAACACATTTTTAACGCTGCCACATCCTTTGAGTCAATTTTGACACACCATACATGAGTTGGTTCTCTATTCAGGGTAACTTTTTTGATCACAATGCACAAAGACCTAAATATCATCTGTTCAAAAGTGTAGTGAAAAAGTATTTTTCCTCCTTATAATATCCTCTGTTTACCCAAAGAATGGCCTCAGACCTTTATAATAAAATTCAATATTAGAGAAAGGGCACCTGAGTGAAAACACAGTACCTTTTTTTAAATAATTACTTTCTTTATTCAAGAAATAAAGTTTTGAAAACACCCCTATTACCCCTTGTAAAAAAGTAATTGCCTCACTTTCAACACTTGGTTGCAGCACCTTTAGCAGCAAGAATTGTAGCTAAATATTTCACGTCACTGTTGAGGAATTTTAGCCCACTCTTTTTTGTAGATCTGCTTTAATTCAGATATATTGGTAGGTATGCAAACGTGAAGTGCTAATTTCAGGTTCTGCCTCAGCATCTTTATTATGGCGCTTTTCCACTGCATAGTACGGCACGACACGGTTCAGTTCAGCTGACTTTTGGGGGGTTTTCCACTGGGAACAGTACCTGGTCCTTTTTTTAGTACCACCTCAGCCGAGGTTCCAAGCGCCGAACCGTTACCAAAAGCGTGGCGTGTAAACTCTGCTGGTCACTGATTGGCCGGAGAAAATCGTCATTACTGCGTCACTGAACTTGCGACACGAGACACAACAGACCCGCTAGATTTTTAACACAGCCAGCAAAGGTTCGGACGCACCATTTTGTTTAAACCAAAAATGGCTGTTTCGTGGTCTATTGAGGAAGGACAGGCGTTCCTCGTTGGTAGCCGAGGAGCGGATCCAGCGAGAGCTGGATGGGGCGACGCGGAATGAAAAAGTTTTTCAGGAGGTCGCTAAGCTCTTGGGCGCACACGGCTACCATCGGATTTACAAACAGTGTAGGGACAAGTTAAAAAAAATGAAGAGCGACTACAGGAGTATAAAGGACCACAACAGCCGGAGTGGTTCAAACAGGCGCTTGTGGAAGTGGTTCGACCAAATGGACGCAATCTATGGAGCTAGACCAGCGAATACGGCTGTAGAGGCGGCGCAACTATAACGCCACGTGAATAATCCCGCCCACTCTAAAGCGGTACTAAACTGCAGCCGAAACGCAAACCGAGCCGAACTGAGCCGAACCAAGGTGAGCTGTACTGAACCGTGCTGTGCCGTACTATGCAGTGGAAAAGCGCCATTAGGTTCAAGTCAGGACATTGATGAGACTATTCCAAAAGTTTAATTTTATTTGTTCTGAGTCTTTTGTTTCAGTCAGGGCTTATTTCTGGCTTAAGTACATTTTCATCTTTTTTGTTGTTTTTCAATTATTATTTGTTATGCATTTTTTATTTTAATGTAATTTTTGCTATAATTGATATATGTAGCTATTATTAAATTGTTATATATTATGTATATGGGCCTTAAAAATACATTAATTGTGCTTTGTGGGTGGGTGGAGCCTTAAGAGGCATTGCCACTATGATGTAACTGCTGTGGGACTGCCCTTTGTCTCTAAATTGAGGTGGAGTTGATGAGTCCCATATAGGTTCCTTGATTGTTGGAGAGGTAGCATCATCATTTGTGAGTGTTACATTGTATTCTTCTGGTTAGTCTGGATTATTGGTAGTTATTGAATTCTGATTTTCAGGATAGTGGTTTGGACTAGTTTGCTTTAGTTTACATTTTAGGGAAACATTTCTTGTCTGCCCATTTTTTGTGCTTCATTTGATTATGTAAATACATTCTTAATTTATACAGATTATTGATAGGCCTTGTCTTTTCAAGCAAGAGGAGTTATAGTTGATCCTCTCCATTAAAGGGCATTTTTGATTATTTTGAGCAATTTGAACTAAAAGCCTGAGCCAAATTTTGGGCCTATGCAGCGTTTTGAAGACTGCCTTTTAAGGGTCAGACTGTCTGTAGTGAGGCCTGTTCCTGAGACTGAGGCGCTGTTTAGATTTTTGTATATTTAGAGATCTGGTCACCCTTTTCACCATCTTTTGTTTAGCTAATCACAACACTGAGCTCTTCAGTAGTAGACTGGCATGTGTGTTTTTTGCAGTTGCCCAGGTGCATAACTCAATTACACTTAAACTTCAGGTAACGAACACATGACTGGACATTCTGATTATGGATATTCTGATAAAGTGCATAGTTCATGGTTCCTTCTACAATGGTAAGTCTTCCCAGCTTTGCCACATTGTCACAATACCATCCCCATTTAATTGTAGGCATGATGTACTTACTGTTGAAAAGCAGACATGGGGGGACCTGTGTCATCCAAACAGTTCTACTTTTGAATCCACGGTTCATATAACATTATTCCAAAAGCCATACAGATCAGCATGGCTTTTCTTTGAAAATGCAAAACAAGCACTGATAGTAGAGGTTTTACCATTAATCACAGTTTTACTCTGTCTCATTCTTATGAGGGAGTTGTGAACTGACCTTTGAATGTTCTTCTAGAATCCCATTTGACTTTTTTAATGAACATTCTCTGTGTCCTTGTGGTAATTTTGGTAGGCCGGACTATGTTGGGATAATACCCATCTGTTTCAGTTGAAGATAACAGCTCTCCATTGAGGAGCGGTGGAGTCCTAGAGACTTTTCTTTGTAACTGTTTTCTGAGTGGTAAGTTTCAACAGATTTTTCCAAAACTCTTCTGGAATTTCCTTTGTGTTCATCAAGAGGCTTTGTGGTAATGTCTTCACTGTCATTGTGATGGTCAACCTATACACAGTCTCAACAGGGTTGGGTACAATCATATCTGGATGTGCTTAGTCAGCTAAATCTACATAATTGTCCATTAAAATTGATCAACTGTTTGAGTGACGAGCAAAGAGGGAAATAAGTTTTTCAAATGCGCAATATAAGTGTTGGATAACTTAATTACTTAGAAATATCATTTAGAAATTTTAAAACAGTGTTATATGCTTACTCTGCTCCACGTGGTTCCCCAAGTTATTTGTTGTGACAAATAAGTAAAATATGCAAAAATGCAAATTATACAAACATTCAATATACAGATATGTAACAAATAGAAGATACCTTTTTGCAGCACTGTTCTACAGGTTAAGAATGTCAATCAATATAAAATAGGTTTGAGGTGAAAAATCTAATATCCAGAGCACCTAAAAAATGTGCTTGGGTTTATCTAAAATCTATAAGGCACAGCTTTGAGCCAGCACTTGAAGACATTGTAAGGGTTAATTATTATTATGCATCTTTGGTGTTGCATTGAAAAAGGGAATCATCTGTATGAAAATGTGATTGGTGTAGGACGTCATACCTTTTGGCAGATTGACATTATGTTAGTATGCCTCTTCTGACATTTTAATTAAACATATTGATTTCTGCATTCTGAATTCATTTATCTTAATATGAGTGCTTGAAGAGTTATGTATTTAACTACTCCTATATTATACTTTAAAATATAATAGGTAAGCTCTCAGATCCTATACTTAGTAAAGAATACTATTGAAGAAAAAAGAAAATGAACAGAAAGAAAATTAATTTATCATGAACACCGGGACATAGTTGGAAACTTATTAAGGGTAATTTTTGCACAACCATTAGGGTGTTTTTCTTTACACAGAGTACCATAGACACCTGGAATAAGTTACCAAGTAGTGTAGTAGATAGTAGGACTTAAGGGACCATCAAAACTATGCTTGATGTTATTTTAGAAGAATTAAGTGGATTTATCCGGCGAGCTCTGTTGGGCTGAATGGCCTGTTTTTGTCTACATTGTTCTAATATTCTAATAATAAGTACCTTATGTTAAAGTGGACAAGTCAGGCCAATATACATATAATAATAATACAATATTTAGCAATCAAGCCATGAGATCTAATTTTTTCTCAGTAACTGTGGTGTTTGGTAAGAAAATTCTGGTTTGGACACACAGAACTGGGAGAGACACTATAAAGGGAGACAAAGATATCCTGAAAAGCCATACAGAATGAGTGTGTGTGTGCACAAGTAATTGAAAAAAATAACTAAGCTGAGTTTGCTATAACCATTTTAAAAATATATATTTAGGCAAGTTTATATTTATTCACAACAGTACCACCTGCTGGGAGATTGGAGGCAGTGACCACACGTGCCCTTAAAGCCCAGACAACACTACTTTACCATTATTATTCAGAAAGCCTCTCTTGCCTTCACCCACACATTTGTTTGGTTTTTTTTACTGCTGTTGTTTCTTTTATTCCTGTCAGATAATAAAAAAGAATCTTCAAGGAATGTCAAGGTCATATTTCCCTTTTTGTAGTGTTTTATAATTAACCTATTTTGCTGCAACTCAGTATTTCTACTGCCATTAAGCATTTATTTAATAAACGTATCTGTACATGAATCAAGTGGTCTTTGTGAGCCACACATGAATTTAAATGAAGTCCTGCCACAACCACACCACTGTCTTCTCCAAAGCTGGCACAAAGACATAACCTTCTTAATAATGCTTAAGCTCTATTCTGTTAAAGTGCTCTTCACTAAAGAATAGTCACTGAAGAGCTTTTGACATAGAAATATAATACAGCTACAAAAAAGAGCATATCAATTTATATACAGTAGATGATCTCACATATCTATTTAAATTCATTGTAATTGAAAGATGTCCATAAACATGGGCTAAAATGTAATAGAACAGAATTAATTGACAATGGGGTATGGCAAATAACTCACCACCATTCCCTAGAAAAACACTTTACTATGTGGGGGTCCACAACCTTTCAGAACAATCAAAGTCAAAGTTAGGCTCACCTAGTTCCTATCCTGCACCCTAATCCGATGATAAAGTTATTGTCTCCCTTGAATTTATAAAGAAATGAATAAGTAAATGAAACTCTTATATTCACTAACACCATAAAAGAAATGAGATGGAGAGCCCAGTTCTGAAAAAAATAAATGTAGAACAGTGCAGCAGTTAAATACAATTTCTGCTCAAATGAATTGTCTAGCAATTTATTTAAGCTGAAATTTCATTACCTTTTTTTCATCTGTTTATACATGAAAAAATTTTTTTTCGTAGTATAAAATTTATTCTATGTAGTATAAAAAATGTGCTTTTTACTCATTCACTGTGAAGAATCCTAAGCTACCCATCACAACCAAAAAAAGAGGCTTTATTTAAAATGAGAAGAAAGGTTCTCTACAAAGAAAAGTACTAAGGTTGAACATTTAGGCAAGAATGTAAAATATTGCTACAAAATAAGCAAACTGATAAAAATCTGTTCACATTTGCAAAGCATCGGTATCCATGAGGAAATACTTCATATTAGATATTTTTGACCATCCAACTGTCCAAAGCGTGTGAATTTTGCACTGTAAAGCAACTTTCAAAAATCAATAAAAAAGACATGTTCAATAGGCTCATTCATAGCTCAGAGCAGGCCTATACACTCAAAACTGGACTGCATTACATCCACGGTTGAGCCTGGGCTTGTGCCTGACTTTGGGGCTCACCGTGATATTAAAACTGGATTGTTCTGATTGTAAGGATGAATGGGTGAAATTATAATACTAAGGAAGTGCCAAACAGAAAGACATTTAAAGTTGTTTCTCTCAGATAATTTTCCTCCAAATTAACTAGCTGTCTTTCAGGTAAATGTGCTTTAGTTTTATAAAACCACTGACTGTGACAGTAATATATGAAATGAGGTAGAAATGTTATTTATTTTTGCCCTGAATGTAATTCCCTATGACTGTGTAATGAAAACTGGATTTTTTATTTAAAAATTTAAGCACTTTAAAAATGCTAATTATATATTTCAGATTTAAATTTTGTTTTATTATTTGGTTTCATCTTCTGAATTAAGCAAAGAATATCTTCTTCTTATTCTTTCGGCTGCTCCCATTAGGGGTTGCCACAGCGGATCATCCAAAACTGTTGTCCGCATATTAATTTGGCAAAATTTTACATTGGATACCCTTCCTGACGTAAACTTCCCATTTATCCGGGCTTGGAACCGGCATGAAGAAACACAAATATAACAGTGACAAACTGCCCATTTAACCTATAGATGTATGGAAATGTGCACCTAAAAGCAATTAACAGGTCACAATAGAAGCTGAAGATTACACACAAGTATGATGTGAAAGTAAGTAACCAGCAGAATAAGCTCAGCAAAGACAATGAAGTGCAATCCCATCAAGAGAGACCAAACTGTTTCTTCTTTTGTGACTAAAGCCGATGTCACATTATGTGAATTTTTGTTTTGGTACATGTCAGATTTGCTTATCTCAGTCGCTTTATCTAGTCACTGTACCATGTGAAATTACACGATTGGAAAGCCCATGTCAAATTTATTGACTTATCGTCGACCTTCCAGCGCAGTTGCCCCTTTTTTGACAGCCAATAGCATGTTGCAGCGCTTTCAGAAATGTGTACTGTCTCCCTTTAAATCTTTTTTTACATTCTGTTATGTTATGTAAAATACAAGACATGGACAGACTAGATTCTCTTATATTTGTGAGGTTCAAAACACACAAGTTTTTTATTCTTCGTCACTACATTCTATGCATCATACTTCTGGAGCACCATTCATCAGTTCATTTGGTTGTCAGCTTCCCTGCTTAAACTGTATGCGCCTCTGAGTAACGAGATAATCAAACATGTTTGACTTTATCCTAGCCATCGGCAGACTAGTTGGTCTCAGTTGTTAGGGACAGTATGTCATGTTAGGCAAATGTCATCACGAGAGTATGCTGCCGACTGCTTCCATCTGGATAAGATTACCAAAAGTAAATTAAAGCTACAACTGAAAATCATTGGAAAGATCCTTTAATGTGACATAGGTTTTAGCTTTTCTTGAGGATTAGCTATGGTTAAAATCTAAGTAATCAGTGTAGACCTCAGCGTTAACATTTCCTGTGCTGTATGTCCATCCAGTTGCTATGTCTCTGTTACATACCATTTAGTACAAGCAGTGTATCTGTTGGATAGCAGAAATATAGCAACAAGACGGATGCACAGACTGTCACACAGACACTTGTTCTTTTATTAAGGTGAGTACTACGTGCAAGCACACAACAGCTAGGACTGCATGTACAGGACCAAATTCCGAAGCATGAACTTTAAAGATCAAAATTGAGGCAACTTTAATTTATGCAGGCAGATGGTGTTGCCTAGTGGCTAACACTGAAAACCTCAAGGATTTCAGTTTCTGATGCGTTGTGAGAATCTGAGCAAGTAGTTTAACCTGCCAGTTCTGAAATGTCAATGAAGAATACAAAAGAAAACCAATCCTAACATATTCTATACTTGAATATCCTACCCCAAGGCATTTTACGCTACACAAAAGGTGCTATATAAAGATTATTTGAAGTGTCAGTAGAGGCAGCACAGATCTCAGGTAGTGTAGTACTCAGTCTCTATACTCCATCTTGTCCTTTTTCAAAAAACCTCTGCTCACCAAAGGGATTACAGGTCCCCATTAGGAATAATAATGAGTCCTGGATCTTTTCTGATTCAATTCACGACTATCTACCAGTGATGTCTTTCTGAAGATGAGAGCAATTTGGCTAAAATAGGGATCAATAAAAAATAATAGCAGCACTGTAAAAGATAGTATTTCTTTATCTTCTGGCAGTTACATTAAGATAAAGCTAGAGGGTTGATTTAATTCCAGTACATAGAGTGGAATTAATTATTTTTTACTGCTTGCCACTGAACAGGTTTAGGCAATTTAATTTTTTTCTCTGCTCTATGTGTTGCCCAGCTCAGATGTAGTTCACTGGGATAGGATTAACACTTACATGGCACACAACTAGAAGAGCCTGACTTGGGACTAATAAAGACTGAAAGAAGAATCCACATTCATGAATGGAGAGCAATGTGCCAGTACGTATGAATTAAGAAGGTCTACCAGAGTTCTGTAATCCATGAGGACTGCCCTAGAACTGAGTGTTCCAAGAACAGAAAACAAGACAATGTGGGTTAATTAGTAATCAGACCCTAACCCTAACCCTAACCCTAACCCATATAACCAGAAGTTGGCAGTCCCATCAGGACAAATGGGAACCTAAAAGATCCAAATCCAAATGGTCCAAAACATAAGGCAGTATTCCTTGTGGCATAGGCACTCAGTATGGGCTTTACTGATTCTTGAGGTGATTACAGAGATGACATGTGAAGTAAGCACATAGTAATGTTTAAAAGGCTGCTCCACTTTGCTCCACTCCACTCTGCTCCAAATTGACAGAATGGTCAAATGTTTAGAAAGAGAGTGAAAATAGAGCATTGTGCAGTTTTCACTGTTTTTCAGAAATAGAAAACTGATCTAACACACTTCATAGTTATAAACAAATAATAACATGTGCCAGACAGAATGTAATTAAACCATGTACATCTTTTCATTTGCTTATCACAACCTTAAAATTTGGATTTGAAAAACTTTATTTTCAATATTAAAAGGTGCATCAATATTTTGTACATTTCTGTATGCTTCTATACCTGATCATTGTCTTGCTTCACCCTTGCTGCCATTATGAGTTAAACAGGCTAAAGTTAATTAAAAAGTTTTGGCAAGTTCTTTTCCTTTCTTCATATTGGCCATTTCAAACTGTGAGCTACAGCCCTGTCCAAGGTTGGTCCCTCCCTGCCTTGTGCATTTTATTGGTTTGAGAATGTTACTTTTACATTGTGATTAATTTTTAATTCCTCTTTTTTTATTCTTAGTGTTGGTTGTCATGTGACATTAATATTAAAATTAAAATAAATTATTTTCTTCACATAAAATTATTGAAAGTCAAAAATGTAGTCAACATTTCCCATGGAGAGCCAACGTAATATTAAAATACCTTGCAAACAAACTATAATGTTAGAATAAAAATTTTAAAAATAAACAATAAAAATCAAAAGTGGACTTGGACAGCACTAGCTGTAAGGCAATTTGATTATGTTTGGTATTTGTCAAGCATAATGGAATATGAATCATTAGCTGTCATATTAAAACTGTACTACACATTAATGGAATCACACACTTGGGGCAATTTTCAGCTGTGGTC
Organism: Polypterus senegalus; assembly: GCF_016835505.1. Taxonomy (NCBI): domain Eukaryota; kingdom Metazoa; phylum Chordata; class Cladistia; order Polypteriformes; family Polypteridae; genus Polypterus; species Polypterus senegalus. The sequence goes on along the minus strand of NC_053156.1, from coordinate 176,786,722 downwards.
ATGAATCCATGAAAGTAATTGTCCCATTATAAGCTGTTCTCAAAAGCGATAGCCAGCTTGACAAGGGATGTTTTGGCATTTATGTTTTTACAGTCTAAACTACATTATATATCCATCCATTATCCAACCCGCTATGTCCTAACTACAGGGTCACAGGGGTCTGCTGGAGCCAATCCCAGTCAACACAGAGCGCAAGGCAGGAAACAAACTCCAGGCAGGGCGCCAGTACGTTATATATGTATATAACCACAGTACGTTATACATGTATATATAAAAGTGTATTATGGATTGAAGTAGCAGGTCATAAAATTCCACTTTGCTGAAGAAAATGTTCAATATCATTTCTTCAGTCTATAGCCAAAAAGTGAATGTGGCGCAACAGTCTACTAATAAAGTTAATGCCATTACCATTCATTTCCAGGAAAGAAACTCTTAAAATGCTATAGGCGTAAAGTCTGTACATTCTGGGTCCTTTATTGTGCATTTTCACAAATCTGCTTTTGTTTCATATTTATTTCATGACTAACATGTTTCCACACTTTACAGTTTATCAGTTGTAAAAAAGGGCCTGAATGGCAAGAAGTTTCCAGGACAAGGGCACCCAATCAGGGTGGCACAGAGCATTCAAACACAGAATATATAGAGAAAAGGGACCTCTATTGGTTGGGGGAAAGGAACTAAACATGCCAGAGTGGGAAGGCAGGAGCTAGCAGACTCTAGCATGCATGATTACCTAACTGACACAAAAACATGCAACATTTCTTCAGGACTCTGTAATAATTAGGGTAGATTTGAAGGAGTAAAGGGGATTGAACCATTAGGATCTATCTCCTATACTAATAAAAGGCAAAGCCCTCACTGACTCACTCACTCACTCACTCACTCACTCACTCATCACTAATTCTCCAACTTCCCGTGTAGGTAGCAGGCTCATTCCTTACAGCTTACTTACAAAAGTTAAGCAGGTTTCATTTTGAAATTCTACACGTAATGGTCATAACGGTCGATAACGGTCAACAACGTCCGCCATGTTGAACTTTCTTATTTATGGCCCCATCTTCACGAAATTTGGTAGGTGGTTTCCCTGCGCTAACTGAAACCGATGTACATACTTATTTCGATGGTATGACGCCACTGTTGGCCGCCATATTGAACTTTCCAACGTCACTAATTCTCCAACTTCCCGTGAAGGTAGAAGGCTGACCCCATCTTCACGAAATTTGGTAGGTGGCTTCCCTGCGCTAACCAAAATCGATGTACGTACTTATTTTGATGGTATGACGCCACTGTCGGCCGCCATATTTAACTTTCCAATGTCACTAATTCTCCAACTTCCCATGTAGGTAGAAGGCTGAAATTTGGAAGGCTCATTCCTTACAGCTTACTTACAAAAGTTAAGCAGGTTTCATTTCGAAATTCTACGCGTAACGGTCATAACGGTCAACAACGTCCGCCATGTTGAACTTTCTTATTTATGGCCCCATCTTCACGAAATTTGGTAGGCGGCTTCCCTGCGCTAACCGAAACCGATGTACATACTTATTTCGATGGTATGACGCCACTGTCGGCCGCCATATTGAACTTTCCAACGTCACTAATTCTCCAACTTCCCGTGTAGGTAGAAGGCTGACCCCATCTTCACGAAATTTAGTAGGTGGCTTCCCTGCGCTAACCAAAACCAATGTACGTACTTATTTCAGTGGTGTGATGCCACTGTCGGCCGCCATATTGAAGTTTCCAATGTCACTAATTCTCCAACTTCTTGTGCAGGTAGAAGGCTGAAATTTGGCAGGCTCATTCCTTACAGCTTACTTACAAAAGTTAAGCAGGTTTCATTTCGAAATTCTACGTGTAACGGTCATAACGGTCAACAACGTCCGCCATGTTGAACTTTCTTATTTATGGCCCCATCTTCACGAAATTTGGTAGGTGGCTTCCCTGCACTAACCGAAACCGATGTACGTACTTATTTCAGTGGTATGATGCCACTGTTGGCCGCCATATTGAACTTTTCAATGGTCTTTGTTACTTATGGGCCCTTCTTCAAGAAATCTGGTACGCGAGTTAGCAACGCTAACTGAATCCTACTTACGTACATATATACGTCCATAGCCTGCAGCTCGGTCACCGTGTGAGGCGGTGTTGGGTCCCCCATCCCAACGCCTCCCACGTTGTTGGCTGCCTGCCTATATAAGGCCGTCCGTTGCTTCAGTCTCTACATTCCCTTCCTTGCTTCACCACGGGATTCACGTCTCCCTGCTGATAACTATAGCCTTTTTATTTAATCCACGGCTTCTCCGCTGTTTTATTGTTTGTTTATTACGATTATAGTTATTGTGTAGGTATTTTAGACTTACTTTACATTGTTCAGGTACCCATTTCCTTTATCGTTCCAACCGTACCCCCATGTCTATCAAGGTGATCACCATGGATCAATGAACTGTCACTTACCAAGGGGTTTCTATGCCCGGAGATGGCACCTACCTTTTCCATGCTCTTTGTTACATATTGCACGGCCATATCAGCCTCACTCTTGATATCCAGAGGAACATTCTGTCTTATGTATTGAATGACTGGGACAGGTTCAAGGTGTGGACTGATGACAGTACAGGAGATAATTATACTACACAGAAGCACTATAAGAGTGAAATGCTTAAGCCCTTCACCTATGCATCTGCATGTGAGTTGATGGCTGCCGCTGAATTTTTCGGTTGTCGTTTTCAAGTGTACCGAAATGGCCAAATATTTTACACCTTTCGACAACCGCCAATGCCTCTTAAACATCTTAGATTGACAGGTGACAATTTCAGTAGTGGACACTTTGATGTTTATGAATGTTTAAACTCTCAAAAGCTGGATGTGAAGTTATCGATGAAACCGGTTGTATGCTTACAACGCTTGACAGATGCAGAATGTCACTTCAACACAAGTCCTACAAATACTGTCGTAATTGAAACAAACCATGAAACTCAAACTGATTATGACAGCAGCAATCCAAGCTGTGAGATTTGAAACAAGATTACTGTTCACATAGCCAACTGTATGTTGCATGCTTAAGAATAAGTTCAGCGCACAGCTTGGTCATATTACAACCGGAGGGCCGAACTCATAATGTGGTATACAAAGAGATCCTTAACAAATAATTATTGGTATATTTTCCCTCAGTTTAAAAAGGTTTAATTTTCTTCTTAATAAAAATTTTAGGCAGTACTTTGCCGCTGCGAAGCTCGGGGATTTTGCTAGTGGACCATAAAATAATCAATTTCACAACGTTTTGGCAGAGTACATAATCTGAAAACTAAAACAGTTCAATTTAAATTTTAGTAGGACAAGCTTTGGGCAGATACGGCAAAACCTAAGTAAGCCAAATAGGTATTAACTTTTAAATACAGAGACTTTTGTGGAGCATGTTGGTCAGATTTAAAGGCGTTTTACATATAATGCAGGGCAAGTTAATTCAAAATTTAGAAGGTGTAAGAAATTAAATAAATTACCTCTGTCATGGAGCTAAGGAGCTAAAAAGTAAGTTACAAAAGGAAAAAAACAGATGTATATGGCCTATAAGACTAGTAAATCCATTTCTAACTGTAAAGCATATGAGAGTGTGAAATCAATGGTTATAAAGGATACTAGGAAGGCTTAAAGACAGTTGGAGAGAAATACTGTAAAAAAGGTGAAAGATGGCCCAAAGAGATTCTATCAGTATATCATAGTAGTATACGAACAACAACAACAACATTTATTTATATAGCACATTTTCATACAAAAAAATGTAGCTCAAAGTGCTTTACATAATGAAGAATAGAAAAATAAAAGACACAGTAAGAAAATAAAATAAGTCAACATTAATTATATATATATACATAATATAAATGGTGTTCTGTACCCACTTCTACTGTATATGCAGCCTCCTTGGCCTAAAAAAGTTTTACTGTGAACCATGGTTTGTTGTTAAATTTTAACCAGGTCTTGGCGGAGATTCACATGTCCTCACAGAAGCTAATATAGGATGTGATGGTGTCTGTCAGCTCATGCAAGTCATCTGTTGCAATTTCATAAACAATCCAGTCAGAACAAATGAAAAATTACCTGCATCTTCAACTTTGCCTCATTAGCCCACCTTCTCAAAGTGTTAATCAAAGGCTTAGCTGACTGTAACTTATTCCTATAGGATGGTGCTCAAAAGTGATCGGACAGTGCCAAAACTATATGGGGCACAGTGCGATATGCATACTTTAGCGCTGTAATACAATGGTCCAGTGTGTTTCTGTCTCTGGTAGGGCAGGTAAGGTGCTGTATAACTGTAGGCAGTTGATGGGTGAGATTTTCTCGATTTAGGCTCATAATCAGTTCTTCTCACTGAGCAGGTAGAGCAAAGAGAAGAGCATTTAAAATTAGTATATATTAACAACAACAACTTACTTACGATTTATATATATTGTCTGGGAGGAATTAATCTGTGTTTGTGGGTGCTGACTTTTTCTAAAGGTCTTTGTGTATAACTTTTTAGTGTTTGTGACCCGTCTGTGGAAGAAGAAGATGAAGGAAGAAGAAAAGGATTTCTGTTTACTTTGGTTGTATTTTTTTCATCACGTTTTGCTTTTTAGTCACTGTTATTGGCACATCTGGAAGAAACCAGAATTCTATTTTTGGTACAATCATCATTGTCTGTGTCTCTATTCTCCCATCCCCTGGTTATTCAGTTACCTCACCAGGTGCCCAGAGTCAGAAACTGTGCAACTGTACTATTGCATTGGGCTCCACATTACTGGTGACAGCAGTGGGATGAGCCTGAGGCAGTGCAAAATAGCAAGTGGGTGTAGTGCCAGGCTGTTTTATGAACCCAGGCCTGAATAGGACTTTTTCTACAACTGGGAACATTTAATGTACTGTTTATTTAATACAGATTTTCTTGTCCTTTAAGGTTCTTATTCTTTTTATGTCCTTGTTTTAGAAGGGGGCTTGGGATTTGTTTTAATGAGGGATTTGTTTTAGTGCTTTTATAATTTTAGTGCAGTTCTTGGGCCATGCCATGGACCTGTGCCACCAGTTGCACTAGGCTGGGAGAAGAATGGAGCCTTCCCATGCAACTGACAGCTTAAGGAGGGAAGTGTGTGATAAGAGTTCCTTGGCAAAGCACGATTTTAAATAAATCGAGTCCCGGGGTAAGCAGGCTCCAATCAGGTATAGGTGTGCGCTTGCTAGTCCTCGCTCCGGAGTTAATTGGAGTACTTGGCTGATCACGTATTCATATGCAATTGCAAGTGGGTCAGTCAGGTGGCTTATTTACAACCCAGAGTTGGTGATGGGTCACACATGCACCCAGTCAGCCAGGATATAAGGCAATCCAGGGAGAGAACCGTGAAAGCAGTATCAGGTGCTGAAGCAGATCTTGCCAGCATGCCAGCCAGAAGGCGACTGAGAAACAGTGTGGTCATTTACCCCGAAAGATCAGAGCTCTAGGGGTAGATCGTCCCTGCAGATGTTTTAGAGAAGTGGATGCAATGGTAGTGGTGTCCCTTTTCAGGGATCCAAGAAAGAAGAAGAAAAATGGACAGAGGCAGCCAAAACAGGGGTCGGTGTAGTGGTTCATGTATTCTGTAGCTGAACAAGCTATGGGTGAGACAGGGAGACAGTGAGGGAGCTGTGCTTGACACATACAGTAATAGAGAAGGAATATTAAGCACCCAATAACTTTTTGTTTTATTTTAGGTTTATTCTTGGATTATTTAATTAGCTTTAATTCATGGACTGCCTTTGATATCATTTATTTATTATGGAAGATTTTTATTACACTGCACTTATTTTTGAACACTTTTCTCTTAAGTTTTAATAAAAGCACTGAACACTTTTGCACCAACCCCTTGCTGAATGCTTGTGTCCTCATTTGCCTGGCTCATCTCAGTCCATGCCTATTGACATTTACATGTTGAAGAGGCTCCTGGAAGCATCAGGGAGTGTGCTGCTAACCTGGACCTTCACACTGTGGTCCTCTTGTTTTATCTCAAACAAGAATGATTTGCAACTTCAGACTGACCTACTAGGGGAGATTGTTTCTGTGTCTTTTTTGCACAAATACAGACAGGCCACAGATTAATAACAGGTATTGTCTTATTTTATTCAGTATAACAAAAACAATAATTGTACTTTTCCACAAAAAAAAAAGAACCACACATAAATTGAAACACAATAGCTTCCTGGCTGTTGGTCTTGTTTCTTCTCCGCATCACCCCATTACTGCTCCATTTCACACATTTTTTCCCATCCTTTGACCTTTTAACCCTTATAAAATTTAACTTAAACCAAATTTTTCTTTATACTGTACTGTATACACAAACACAGACAGACAGTTAAAGATACATTTCGATTGTCATTATATTTAACATAATCTTAAATATTTTAATATTTATGTTATAGTTGTTTTTTTCGTATATACTCCTAAATCAGAAACTCAGTTTCTCCCAAAATTCAGAACAAATTTACAAGTTCAGTCTCTCAGAGGAATGTACATTTCTTTTTGGGCACTATTTTATTTTCATTGTTCTCTGTGCACCTGGGGACACTACTTAGACCTTTCTTTGACTAAATAGACAGTCTGAACTTTTCTGTGTTGTTGGATCATCCCAGAAATTAAACTGAGATTCAAATTTTTTTTCTGCAACTCTGTGCTAATCAGCTGTCTCAAGTCTCCTACATATTATACCCTGTACTTCCAGTAAATGTGTTTCTTGACCAAGTGCCTTCACAATTGTTCTTGACACCCACTTTTCACTATTCCCTCTCCTGTAGGTCTTTAGAAGTACTGCTTATTGTGGTTCAAAAAACCTCAAAAACGTCCACTCCCCACCTTTTTTACACTCAGAGTTAAGTGCACTTTTCACAGCAGCTGAAAAATTAGATTTAATTAAAGGCAACCAGGTTCTCACTTCTGTTTTCAGAAATAGCACAGGTTTTTGGAAGTGGACCTTTGGGGAGAAGCAGTGTTTTAAAGTCAGGTGCTGATGTTTCACCATTTTTTGTGCCTTTTTAAAGCTTTATACTAAACACTCATTGGTTATCTTAGAAAATGGATGATAAGGAGATGAGTGAATATGTTTTACTCCACTATTCTCTAGAAAAACCTGGAATATTTCTGACTGAAAAGGTAGACCATTGTTAGTAACAAGTACTTTTGGCAACCTGTATGCGGCAAAGAATCCTCAGATGACTCCCACTGTTTTCTGTGGTACTTGTCACACACTCAATCTCTGGCCAACTGTCAGTGAAGACAAGAAATGTCTACTTTCTACTTTCCGCAAAATCTACATGAATACAATCCCATTGCCTGCCTAATAGTTCCAAGGGTGAACTGGCGTAGTTGAGGGTAGGTTCCTATTTATTTAACATGTATGACACTCTCAAATCATTGCTTCACTGTATTTGCCAAGGCCAACCCACCAGAAGTACTGTAATTATGAGTTTTGGCTTTATTTTGTATCACCCTTAAGTGATATTCATGTACTTCCTTTAATATTGGCCTTCTGATGGATGCTGATATTACTACTCTAAATCCTCACATTACAGTAGACTGACAGTTCAGTGTTTCCTACCTAGTATGGCTTTAAATCATCTTCAATTACCCATTTTGGCCACCCATGAAGCATATAATATTTTACCTTTTGCAACAATGAGTCTATTTTTGTCAGAGCAGCAATATCTATGGCTGAAACAGGCACATTATCATTGGGTCATGATGGGATAATATGGGCACAGAAACTGACATTCTTTTATGTTCTCAAAGCCCAACTGACACTTTTTTGTCTAATCCCATTTCTTATCTTTTTGTAAAAGCTCCACTATCAGCTTAGTTTCACTTGACAGGTCTGGAAGAAACTTGCCATAGTATTTTAAGTACAACCTGTTACATTTTAATTTCATTTCTTTTCCACTGCTTTGGTTTCCTCTGTTTGTGTACGCTGTCCTTCAGAGTCAATCACATGATTCATGTAGCACACCTGCTTCTGAAAAAAAATAAATTTTTTTTGTTAATCTGCAGACCATACTGTTTAAACCTTCTCAAAACTGTCTATCTATAAGTTTAGTAAGTGCTCCTCTGTGTCTTTTCTAGTGATTAACATGACATCTAAAACCACACAACATTATCAAGGCAATGCAAAACCTGATCCATAGTGTGTTGAAAGATTGATGGTGCACTAGCTATACCATAAGGTAATCAATTCATTCTAAACTATCCCTTATGAGTGTTAATTGTGATTTAAGACTTGCTTTTTCCAATTAAGTCAATTTGCAGGTATGCCTTATTAAATCTAATTTAGTGAAGTGCCTTCCTCTTGACAGCACTGAAAATAGATCTCAAGTTTTAGACAGTAGGTACTGGTTCACATCTAGCCACTTTATTAGCCAGTGATTTATGGTCACTTTATAATCACCACAGTACCTATACTGGCCCTTCTTTCTTTGGTGTGCAAACTATAGGTGAAGCCCATTCAGTGTTGTACAGTTATGAGAAATCTTTACCACTCTAGCACACTCAGCTTCTTCTATGACACTGGTCCAGCTTTACAAAACTTTGGAATTGCATCAGGAGATACATATAACTTTGCCTTAACCCCAGCTACATGTCCACTGTCTACTTCCATAAACATTTTGATGCTATTATAATTTATTGTCACACTGTAAAGTCTTATGTACTCACAGTCTGTTTTTACACAATTAAGGTCCATTATCTTTTGCCCCACTTCATTCCATAATAAGTTACAGGACCCTTTGGCATAGAGGGATCAAGTCCACCACATTTAACTCTTACTGACATTGTTGAGCTCCCTCACACTCCCTGCTCTGACTGGGTCCTTTATTTTACCTTAACATACCAGTAAACTTGTTCTTACAGGCTCTCTCCAGGTGTCTCTTTGTCTTGCAGAAACAATGTTGGAAGCCCTTGAAACAGCACTGCGGCTGTATGACCTCTCCCATTGCACCAATGACACTCCAAGGCCTGCAAATGACGTTTGGTATTTTATAACAATGCAATGCATGTCGGCATTTTGAGCTCTTAGTTTGCCCTCAATACTCCTCCTTTAGACATCATTTCACACAGCAGGTCTGTCCAAATTAGAGGTGGCTAATTGAATCTCTGCCTACTGGTCAGGTCATTTTGCTTTTGAAGTTTTTTGTGAACTCGATCATTTTTGCCCATGTCAGTGTTCCATCCTCGCAGGTGTTCAATAGTTTCACACACAATTCTTTACTAACAATGCTTTTCCAAAAAAACTTCTAAATTTACAATTAGCAGCCAGTCCTTTCATAACCACTATGTACTCAGCAAAGGATTTATTCTTAGAAATCACCTTAGTCAATGGATGGGCCTCTCTGGCAGGGTCCTAAATTGGTTTGAATCCTACCTGGCAGGGAGAAAGTTCTTTGTTAGTTGTGGTAATTACAACTCAAAGACGCATAATATTCTATATGGTGTTCCACAAGGCTCTATCCTGGGTCCGCTGCTCTTCTCAATCTATATGCTTCCGTTAGGTCAGATTATCTCAGGTTACAACGTGAGTTACCATAGCTATGCTGATGACACACAGCTGTACTTATCAATAGCACCTGATGACCCCAACTCTGTTGTTTCACTAACACAAAGTCTTGCTTGTGTTTCTAAATGGATGAATAGTAATTTTCTCAAGCTAAATAAAAAGAAAATTGAAATTTTAGTGATTGGCATTAATGGATTCATTGATGTAATCAGAAATAAACTTGATGCATTAGGATTAAAAGTCAAGACGGAAGTAAAAAAACTTAGGGGTAACTGTTGACTGTAGTCTGAATTTTAAATCACATATTCATCGGACCACTAGGACAGCATTTGCTCACTTAAGAAACATAGCAAAAGTTAGACCTCTTATATCATTGAAAGATGGTGAGAAATTAATTCACTCTTTTGTTTTCATTCGACTAGATAACTCTAACGCACTCCTCTCAGGACTACCCAAAAAAGACATAAATCACTTGCAACGAGTTCAGAATGCAGCTGCTAGAATCCTAACTAGGAAAAGAAAATCCGAACACATTTCTCCAGTTTTGATGTCACTACACTGGTTGCCTGTGTCATTCAGGATTGACTTTAAAATTCTGCTTATGGTTTATAAAGCCTTAAATAATCTCGCTCCATCTTATATATCGGAATGTCTGATACCCTATATTCCAAATCGTAACCTTAAATTCTCAAATGAATATCTCCTTAGGATTCCAAAAACAAAACTTAAAAGGAGTGGTGATGCGGCCTTCTGCTGTTATGCACCCAAAATCTGGAATATCCTGCCAATAGGAATTCGCCAGGCTGATACAGTAGAGCACTTTAAAACACTGCTGAAAACACATTACTTTAACATGGCCTTCTCATAACCTCACTTTAACTTAATCCTGATACTCTGTATGTTCAATTCATTATAATAACTATTCATGGTGGTTCTAAAATCCGTACTAACCCCTACTCTCTCTTCTGTTTCTTTTTCCGGTTTCTTTGTGGTGGTGGCCTGCACCACCACCATCTACTCAAAGCATCATGATGCTCCAACATTGATGGAATAAAAGCTAGAAGTCTACATGACCACAATCATCAAAGTCCTTCTGTGAGAACCAAAATACAAAGAAGACTGCTTCATTTATGTGAGGTAGAATGCCCAGAGGGGACTGGGCGGTCTCATGGTCTGGAATCCCTGCGGATTTTATTTTTTTCTCCAGCCATCCACATCATGTTGTTACACTGTGGACCCTGAGCTTCACAATTTCGTCTATCTGTATACTTGCATATGGTTGAGATGACAATAAAGTTTGCTTTGACTTTGACTTGACTATGGAAAGCCAAGTTGTTTTAAGCGGACAGACAAACAGGCATGTCTATTGAAGTAGGTGCCTCTCACATTATATGCAAACACTCATAAAAAGTGAACTCTGTGTATACAGTTGGTAATTGAAAAGAGAAATACATTCTCACTATATTTGCAAAACAAAAAGTGCACTTTTGAAGCTACTGAAGTGAATTTCTTTTATGCTTAATGTAATATTCATGGTATCAGACCTACAGATAAAAGGGTGAGAGCAATTCAAAAGACTCCTGTTCATTGAAGCAAAACAGTTAGACGTTTTCTTCAGGTTGCTGAACTTTTATAATTGTTTAACAGTGCTACAATATTTGAGCTCCTGAACCATCTGCTATATAAAACTGCCACATTGAAGAGGACAACAAAATATAATGCATCATATTCACAGGCAAAGAATCTTCTTCTGAAACAAAGGGCATTATCATATTATGGTGACAAAGCACCTCTGTACCTTTTTTAATAAATCACCTTATTAGATTGAATCGTTGCCAATTTATGTGGTCTAGTTAAGTTGAAGCCAAGATCAAATGAACATGAATGCTCCGCTGGGGGCTTGCACCACTGTAAAACAATGTGCCATAGTGAGATTTCTTTGGGCAGAGGAAGTGAAATCTGCTGATATTTAAAGAAAGGATGTTAGCTTGTGCTGATCAGTAAAGTGTCTGGGTATCCATCTTGTGCAAACTATATGGTAACCAAAGTCATGATGCACTATGGCATTTTTAGATCCAAAGTTGATATTCAACTGTGCAACAACAGTGAAAAACATCATCCATCAGTCTTCTATGATGAAGGCATTTGCCACAGTGATGTGGGCTTCTGTGTGCGATGTTGATGGTCAAACAGATCAAGCTTCATCAGTTACACCTGTTCTTCCCACTTTAAATGTTTCTGCTCATTCATAACTTCATTGAGTCATGCTATTTTCAATTCTGTACTGAGCCAACATATTTCCTTGATTTTCAGCAGGGTTCACTCCCTCTGCCCAAAGAAGTCTCACTATGACTTGTTGCTGAAAAATGGTGCAATCCCACAGCTGAGCATCCATGTTTAATTAACTTTGGCTTCAGCTAGACTAACAGCAGAGTGTTGTGCTGTGTATGTTCAAACTAGCCATAAGCCATGAAGGTGTTGTATAGTGTCAGCTTCTATTCATTGCAGTTACTGTTTAATTTTTCTAATTGTCTTTACTCTTTTGCTTAAACTTCTCTATATCAAATTTATTTTTTCTTTTATTTTAATTTGTAGAATTTGATATGACTGAAATAAAGTTTGGATATATTCTCACTGAATCTGCCTTGGTGTTTTTCTTGCACTAGCAATCTAACTAGTTGATGAGGGCTCAGGTTAAAACACCGTAGCTTCCTTGCTGTCTGTCTTATTCCTTCTCTGTATCACTCCTTACTGCTGCATAAACACAGATTAACAGTAAAAGATACATTTCTATAGTAATCATATTTAACATAGCCTAAAATATTTTAATATGTACATTATAGTTGTTTTATCCATAGATATCAATTGTGTATGCTTATTCCCTAAGATTTACTAGTGCTTTGGTTGGTTCCTCTTTCTCTTATTACAGTTACAGGTTTCTTCCTCTGTAGCCCTGTACTAGAAGTGTATTCATAAAATGCATAGATGGAAAAAGCCGATATTCAGAATACAAAACCAGTTCATTCACCCTATTATCCTTGTCAGTTTTAATTCCCATTCTCTACTGTGTGTTATCTTCAGCATTGTTTTTTTAAATATATCTTAGAGCTCCAAAGAAACATTGTTTTATATTGTTATGCTTTAGGCTAGGGGTTTAATTATAAAATGTGTGATCTTTGGAAACCACTAGGTCAGTGTTGTGTGTCATTAAAACATTCTTTATATTAAGTTCTTCATTTCTAATGGCTAAGCAAGCATTGAATATGCAATGTTAAATCATCACTGTATAAAGTGATACAGTTCATGACTGATAAACTGAAATGTAAGCACTTGTATTATGTCTATTGTGGCATCCGGCCGGGACGCCCAGGAGGACCGGAGGAGGGCTTGTACCTCCTCCAGACCGCGAGAGGGCAACCGCCCTGGTTATGTTGGGGGCCACTGCCAGGCGGCACCCCGGTGCCTGAACAACCCTGGAGCCCAGGGACACCTGGAGGGCTTCCGGGTGCGCAGCCGGCACTTCCGCCACACTGGGGATATGCTAATGCATTTATACTTTGGAATTGCCTGAACTGCCATCAGGTTTTAAGTATGGTTAGAATGTATTATACAGTATCTCATAAAAGTGAGTACACCCCTGACATTTTTGTAAATATTTGATTATATTTTTTCATGGGACAACACTGAAGCACATATATATATATATATATATATATATATATATATATATATATATATATATATATATATATATATATATATATATATATATATAAATACAATACAATAAATACAATGTAAAGTAGTCAGTGTACAGCTTGTATAGCAGTGTAAATTTGCTGTCCCCTCAAAATAACTCAACACACAGCCATTAATGTCTAAACCGCTGGCAACAAAAGTGAGTAAACCCCTAAGTGAAAAATGTCCAAATTGTGCTCCTCGGTGTCATGTGACTCATTAGTGTTACAAGGTTTCAGGTGTGAATGGGGAGCAGGTGTGTTAAATTTGGTGTTATCGCTCTCACACTCTCTCATACTGGTCACTGGAAGTTCAACATGGCACCTCATGGCAAAGAACTCGATGAGGATCTGTAAAAATGAATTGTTGCTCTACATAAAGATGGCCTAGGCTATAAGAAGATTGTCAACACCCAATTGGGCTGCAGCACGGTGGCCAAGACAATACAGCGGTTTAACAGGACAGGTTCCACTCAAAACAGGCCTGGCCATGGTCAACCAAAGAAGTTGAGTGTACGTGTTCAGCGTCATGTCCAGAGGTTGTCTTTTGAAAATGGATGTATGAGTGCTGCCATCATTGCTGCAGAGGTTGAAAGGGTGGGGGGTCAACCTGTCAGTGCTCAGACCATACGCCGCCACACACTGCATCAAATTGGTTTACATTGCTGTCATCCCAGAAGGAAGCCTCTTTTAAAGATGATGCACAAGAAAGCCTGCAAACAGTTTGCTGAAGACAAGCAGACTAAGGACATGGATTACTGGAACCATGTCCTGTACTCTGATGAGACCAAGAGAAACTTATTTGGTTCAGATGGTGTGAAGCGTGTGTGGCGGCAACCAGGTGAGGAGTACAAAGACAAGTGTGTCTTGCCTACAGTCAAGCATGGTGGTGGGAGCGTCATGGTTTGGGGTTGCATGAGTGCTACCGGCACTGGGGAGCTACAGTTCATTAAGGGAACCATGGATGCCAACATGTACTGTGACATACTGAAGAAGAGCATGATCCCCTCCCTTCGGAAACTGGGCCGCAGGGCAGTATTCCAACGTAACGACTCCAAACACACCTCCAAGATGACCACTAAAGAAATTCAGGGTAAAGGTCCTGGACTGGCTAAGCATGTCTTCTGACGTAAACCCTATGGAGTGCAAGGGATTTAACATCCACCAGCTCTGTGATGTTGTCATGGAGGAGTGGAAGAGGATTTCAGTGGCAACCTGTGAAGCTCTAGTGAACTCCATGCCCATGAGAGTTAAGGCAGTGCTGAAACATAATGGTGGCTACACAAAATATTGATACTTTAGGCATTATTTGGACATTTTTTCACTTAGGCTTGTACTCACTTTTGTTGCCAGCGGTCTAGACATTAATGGCTGGCTGTTGAGTTATTTTGAGGGGACAGCAAATTTTCACTGTTATACAAGCTGTACACTGACTACGTTACATTGTATCAAAGTGTCATATCTTCAGTGTTGTCCCATGAAAACATATAATAAAATATGTACAAAAATGTGAGGGGTGTACTCACTTTTGTGAGATACTGTAAATTTAAAAAAGAAACAATGTTGTTTGTGACAGATTGATATACATACTGTAAGTATTATCACAAAGATCTTTTTATTCCATTAAAAATATTCTGCTCTGTGGAGTGTAGAGAAAAGTTGCATTTGAATGATAATTGGGAGAAGAACAAAAGTCAGAAACTATCAATTCAAGTATTTCTATAGATGTATTAAAATTATTCTGTGGGGTTCATTTTATATAAGTGTCATAAATAAGGAGCAGTGAATGGAGTATTGCTGATGGATTTTTCTGCAAGGTATGTTGTGCTTTGCATGTTGGGTCAATATAGAGATATGGTATCTTGCAGTCATGATAGTTTATGCTATCTGTTACTTATAAACAACTCTTTTTTGTGAAATTATTTATTGATGCTGCTTCACTTCCTTTGAATGTGTACTGGGAAAGAGCAATTTCAGAAAATGGATGCAGGAATAAAATTGATAATACAGTGTCATGTACTTAACACACTAGCTGAAATTACTCAGCAACAAACTGCAGATCAAAAATACACTTCTGACATTTCATAGCCATCTGTTAATTTTGTCAGTATAGATTTAAATAAAGCAGGTTTCCTTTTAGCATTAAACACAATGGTTTCTAATTAACTGCTTAATTTACTTTCATATGATTTTTTAAATAACTGAGTTACAAGTAATACACATGTTTATTATTTTTAAATATGCATATAATATTATTACATGCATATAAGTTAAGTGTAGTTTTTTTGTCTGTTGCATACCAGCACTTCCATACTAAAAATCATTGTAACATGAGTGGAAATGTTGCTAATATGTGCAGATTTTTAATTTGGAATTGGAATTGTACATTTCTGCCTACTTATTAATTTACTGTAGTACACAGTACTTAATTTGCAGTAATTTGCTTAATTTTATGTTCACTGAAGCAATGTTATATACATAAAGAAAATTCAATTGGAGATGTGGCAGCTTTAATGACTAAAGAAGACAACAGGCATCTAAC
Organism: Polypterus senegalus; assembly: GCF_016835505.1. Classification (NCBI taxonomy): domain Eukaryota; kingdom Metazoa; phylum Chordata; class Cladistia; order Polypteriformes; family Polypteridae; genus Polypterus; species Polypterus senegalus. The sequence goes on along the minus strand of NC_053156.1, from coordinate 176,770,910 downwards.
AGACAGAGTGACAAAAACGTTTCAATTAGAAAATGTTTTCCTGTTGGCATGATTGCTAGCATGGAGAATTAGGATGGTAAAATGATTAACTTTGTATTTTGGCTACACTCACAATTGCTATTACAGGGCCATAAGTCAAGTCACTTCAAAAAATGTGATAACTGGACAGTAGTTGGTCAAGGCAAGTTGCAGATGCTTGAAATGCCACTACAACACATCAAGGATGGTTCAATTCTGCAAATAAATGAGTGAGCAAGTCCATTCATCTTCATGAGGCTAGATGGTCTGCACAATGTATTACTGTGCAAGTTGACTATGCAAATGTTAAAGTGGAAGAAGCTAGTGATGTGGGCTGAAGGAGGTATCTATCACCCATCAGAGAAGATCAAACTGAAAAAGAGAGGATTGGTGGCCATTACAGCCTTGACCGTGATACTTTCCACCTTCTAAAGACATCTCACCAACTCAGTGATTGCAGGATATTTCTTCAAACAATCGGACAACTACTCACAAAATAAAGTTTTCTTTTACATGTTTCATAGTGATGTCTGCTATAGACTGCCCATTCATTAAAACTGTCTCAAGCCTAAGCATCCTAAAATATTTTGAGTCACTCTTACTTAATCAATGTCTACTGGCCTTCTCTACATTCCACTCTCAAAAGATGGGGTGTAGAATTCTTTTGTGGCAGTAATTCTATTGAAAGTGGTCCACTGTTTGGATGGCTTTCAACACTGATGATCAAAGAAAATGTTCCATTGTGGAGTGAAATGCATTAGAGAATCAAAGAATGATACAGTGTAAGATCCTTAAAGTATCTGCTATGATCAATTGAATCCAGTGTTCGTAAAGAATTAAATATGAGCAAGATCTGTGTACATTGGATGTCTAGATGGTTAACTCTTGAAATGCAACACTACCACATGTTGAGAATCCTGAACTAATGAATTTGTACAGGGAGAAACTCAATGAGCATTTTATAACTAGGCATACAACCCAGATAATTCACTACAATTTACAGTACAAAAAACAATTGAAACAATGGAAGATAATGACTCTCCAACGCCAAAAAAATTCAAGGTCAAACCAATGTAAGCAATATCATGTATAGTGCTGACAGCATTGTCCATATTGATTGAATGCCTCAAAAGGCATACACTTCTGGTCAATATTATATTGATTTGTGCAGTTGCTGCAGTCAGTCAGGAAAAAGAGCTGAGGACAGCTGTCAAGATCCCCTTCTGCTTCATGACAATACCCTGCTCAGACTGCAAAGACTGCAAAGACTGCTCGGTGAATCTCTGCATTCAAAATGACGCCATGCCTGTGTTATTCCCTTGATTGGGTTGCATGTCACTACCAACTTTTTTTCCAATCTGAAGAGCTACTTCTGTAGGAAGCATGATGCCAAACACATCAGCTACACAAACATGATAAGACATTTTATTTTAGAGGCACAGAACAGAATATTTATCTTGAATTCTGCTTGTAAATTTTAAATACATCTGCAGTATTGTATTGCTTTCTAGCTTATAAGATTAAGTTAAATGTACTGTATGATACACTGTAGGGGGCAAACTACAATCTCCTCTGCATCTTCTATTAATTTTTTCATATTTTTCTTACAGGAAGATGAAGTCTATTTTGGCAAAAAATAATGATTAACAGAAGCATGAAAGATTATTAAGTCAAGAATTTCCGAATTTAAATTCAGGGTAAAAACAGTGGCAATTACAGTATAAAAGTAAATCTAAGTCAAAAGAATACAATATTTAAAAAACACACACACTTTGACTAGTTTAGGAAAAAAAGGAAAGATCATGAAATTACAAACGGTGTAGAATAGTCTCACAGGGCCAGTCGTGATTCTCAAATGACAATACACGTCTGGGGACAACCCATTAAAAGGTTTGTAGTGAATAGCATTGAAATCCTGTGCGGCAAAAGTTACACTCACAGGGCTTCTTTCTAAAAAACCTGCCCACAATTTCTGCAGTCCATGAATTAATCTGCGTATTGCAATGATCATCTGTGCACAACCTGGTGTTGTTAGGCAAATTTGTTAATTCGGGTGTTTTGAGTACTGTTTCAGCTCTCTTTACGGCAGTCCTTTTGACAGAGTGTGACGCACCGTTTACTTAAAATGCATATTTTAATGCGTCTTTAAACGCCAGAATGCTAGAGAAAGGTTTTTTCCTTTCTTTATATTATGTTTATTTATAGTTTTTTAAATGTGCAATGTGCTCTCTGTACACACAACACACATTTGTATGTCTAGTAGGGTTTTTTTAGTAGACTTTACAAATCAAAAACCAAAGCTTGCTCCATATTGGCCCATGCTAACAAAAGCAGCTCTAATCTTAGAAGTTAAAAGTAATCACCTCTACTGTGCCCTCATGAGGTATAGGACTGGTTTAGAAATGTGACACTCCCTGAGCAATCTAATTGTTCCCACCCAGTTTTAAGCAAAATCTGCTACTGGTCGTCCCCAGATGTACTGTATATGCTTCAGCAAGACTAGGTGTGTGACAAATTAAGATACTGAGTACAGTAGAAAAGTATGTACTGTATATGTCAAAAATTAAACAGCTGAATAAGCCCTATTGGGAGTTACTGAGCTAAGGTACCTAAAAATGTGAATGTCTACCTACAGTGATATATCAAGACTTTGGAATAGTATGAGTGAGGCTGTTCTTAAAGACCCTTCAATGAAATGCATGAGAGGTTTATTACAATCAGAGTTTGGGTTTTCAATGTGTAATATATGGTTTTAAAAAATCAACCAAACCTTGACTTCTTGCACAATCAACAGGATTTACCAAACTAATCAATGACATGGTCAATGCCCATCACGTGATAGGCTATATGGTAGGGTAATATAAAACCAGTTGTTGTATGAGAAATGAATTCAGTTAATTAGATCATGACTTATTTTCTTAACAAAAGTTAAGATATTTTAGCTATACAGTAGGTTGCTGCCTAGTATAGTTTTGCTATTATTTTTAAAAGTAGAAAGGTGGCATAAACTAAGCTGACATTTTTACGTACATCCTTTCATACTCTAAACTTCTTGATTTATCTCAGGGTCACAGTCAGCCATAGTCTGTCCTGACTGTAATGAGTGAAAGCTGAAATGAACACTGTAAAGGGCAGCAGCTCATCTTGACACAAACAAATTCACTGACAAATACTTACTCATACCAGATCTGGTTAAATTCACCAGCTCCATATTTAATGAATCCATCGCTTATTAGGGATCTTTTCTTGGCACTTTTATCTCAGCTAAATCAAAGACTAGGAAGCTCTCTTCCGGCAGTCATTAAAATGTTAACTTTGCAGTTCTTGTCGAATAGTAATTGCATCAGAACAAAAACTGTTTCAAATGTCATAACCATTAAAATTACTTTCACAGACCTGAGAACTAAAGATGTAGTTCACACTTGTGTTAATTTCTCTTCATTTCTGCTTCATTTAAATATCAAGGTCCATACTTTTCTCATTAGCAATGAAATGACACTTGTGCAGATAACATCTGGAGTACAGAAGCACAGATTATTTTATTTCATTTCAGTTTTATTTGTGTAGGCAATGAAGAACGTTTTAAAAAGATACAAAAATGAGCAGAAATAATGTAATTTGAAGAAAACAGTAATCTAAAATAGGATCCTAAAAGAGCTGTAGTAATACAGTAATAATAATAATAATAATACAGTACTAGTTGATCTGCCATAATGAATGAAATTCTTATGCCTGTGTGGGTTCTGAGAAAATTGTTTAACCAGTATGCTAGAAATTAGTGGACAATTTGCAAACATAATATAATAATGTAATGTAAATCTATGCCTGGAAAAGCATTTTCCATTGGGTGCAGAAGGTGTTATGATCAGCATCTTTTGTTATTTTTTTGTGGGTTCCTAGGAGCTGTACACCTGTTTAGAGGTTTTGAAACCCAAGGATTATGAAAATAACATTTAAATATTCCTACAAGACATTTTAAGAAAGTTAACAATTGTTAGTGTTACACTGTCACACCATCATGTTTTATACATGGGTGCCACCATTTTGTGAGTTTCATTGCCAAGACAAAAGTTCTGGTTGCTGAGAGTGTTGTTAAGGAGGTTTCAACATCTGACATTGTTAATATGGCATGTTTAAAGGTCAACACTGGTGGCCATGTTCACATCCAAGTTTGCATATAATGCATGAGTTATTCTGGGATTCTTTTGGTGATAATTATCTTCCTTCCTTTAAGATTCTGCTATTGTTTCCGGTATCTCAATTTTTGATTAGTGATTTAAACTCGACTTTGTCTGATCAGCTGTAATTTGTTTTCTGATTCTGGCTTGTTACTTGAATATGTTTCATGTCCTGATCCATTTCATTAAAAACCTTTACTGTCTCAGTCTGAGTCAATGCAGATAGATCCCATCAAGCTATGGGGCTTCGAAATTGATCATAATGTATAAAACATTTGGTGTTTGTTTTTCAAATAAATATCACTGCCTCTTGTCTGACATATTAAGTCATTTTTAAACCCTTTACAATTTTCCCTGAGATAACTTAGAAGCTGTTGTAATCATGTTTTCATAGGAGAGTCTACATGAAGAAAAAAGTAACATGTTAAAATAGTGACATTTCTCTGAAAATAGATAGCAACGGCATCATAGCATCTATTTCTATTAATATTGAAGCCTGCTGAGGTGTTGATTTTCCACAAATAGTAACTCTGATGCCATTTCTAAATGTGTATGGTGTAACAAGAGTGCTGGGAAACTTTCAAAGCTGCTGTTCAGTGATCTCCATGGTGCAAGACAGATATATCATCTCGTGGTGACCTTTATTAAAGGGGGTGTTGATTGTTTAAATTGGTAATCCCTTTTAATAGTTTTATTGATTACAGCACAACCCATTGTAACTCAGGTTGGGGCAGGGTGCACATGTTCAAGGAAGCACTAAAATTAATTGGTGATTGCCAATTGACGGTCATGAACCAATCAGGAGGCACCAGGCGAGAGTGAACTTAGAGTAAAAGGGTACAGGGTTAGTACAGAGAGATTGTTTCTGTTGGTGTGGAGCAGAAGAGAAAGCCATCGCTGGTTCAGAGAGGTAAATTAAAGGAAGTCTAGCTGGGCAGCATGTATCATGCTGATTAGTTTGTGGAGAGCAGTTCAAAGGGCTGGGTGAGAGCTCCACTAGGTAGATGTGGGAGAGGAAGGGAGGAAACTGGAGCTGGTGGAAGGAGGGAGTTTTGGTACCCTGGGAGTGACTGGAGGACGTGGCAGCTCCGTGAAAAGTGGATACCGACAGAGGTGGCAGATCAGATCAGCAGTGACTGACTGAGGTGGAGGATCAGCTGAATGAGACAGGCTGCATGAGGGGGCTCTCAGTGTCCTGATGAGGACAGGGAAAGAGTAGGAAGGCGTGACATTGATTTTACTTGTCCACTTTGGATTTTAACAAATTTATTGGATTATTCAAATGCTCGCCCTGAGACAATGATTTTATTTTGAGGCATGGTTTTATGGAGGATTTATTGAACTATTCATTATTGGACTTGTTTAAATATGAACTGCTTGCACCTTGATACTAACTTTATTTCTCTATATTTTAAATAAATCTTGATATTCTTTTGTCAATTAAGTCTCACCTATTGAATCCCTCTGCCTCGTTCATCCTCCAGTGCCCTGGAAGATGATGTTGGCTGTGGGTGTGGGGCATCATATATCACTAGATGATTTCTTAATGGCATGTTAGATGTGAATGAGTCCAGCATATGTGCAAAGATGCTGATCCAGCAGCACACACTGAAACCAGCTTACAGGTGCACGTGTGGTCTGATGTTAGGTGTGACAAGAGGCTGGCTTTCCAAGCACTTGCTATATACGGTATAATTCAAAAGTCTAAAATTGGAATGTGCTGAACAACAACTTTAATTTCATATGCCCTATGGATAGCAGGTCACAATTAAAAAAAGTTTTTAGCTAACTTATCAGGCATTTGAATTTTTTTACTGTGACTTCATGCAGTAGTGAAAATTCCTTTTAGAAAATAAAATCATTCTTTGTAGTACTGATAGAAATTGTCTCTACAATTTACATACTTGAACAGAACATTGTTGACAAATCACTTACAGTTTGGAAAGATTATTAAAAATGAAGTGATACAGTAAGTACCTCCTACAGCAGGGGTTCTCAAACTCAGTCCTGGGGACCCTCTGTGGCTGCAGGCTTTTGTTCCAACCAGATTCACAATCAGTGATAATAATTGATCTCATTTAATTAGCTGGTCTTTTTTCTCTTCTCTTATTCTACATTCAGTAATGCACAATAGTATCATTTTTACATTTATAACATATTTTGAAGTATTTATTTTTTCAGTATCTTATTTTTTCTATTATTTTGAACTTTTTCTGTGTATTTTGCTTCTTTCGTTGTATCCTAATAATAACAATTAAAAAGAAGCAGGGCAGACACTTGGGAAAACAATTCTGAATGATGTAAAGCTGGAACTAGTTCAGTGTCAGACCTACTAATTAGTAGATAATTGTTTAAATAACAAGAAAACCTGGAAAAGAACAATGAAACTAAGGATGAAAATATTGTAAAAAAGTTCTCATATAGCTGCTTAGTACATTTTTATAAAAAAAATTACCAAACTTAATTTCGTAATTTTTACATTGACTGCAAAACACAAACTGGATAATAACAGATGGCTTGATTAGGCTGGCAGTCAATTTAAAAACAGAAATTGGTTGGAACAAAAACCTGTAGCCACAAGCGGTCCCCAGGACTGAGCTTGAGAACCACTTCCCTATAGTTATTGAGCTGGCAGTATGTCTGCTGAACAATCCATAATATTACATTAATTGGTAGCTTACAATGGTTACTAGACAGTTAAAGTAGTGAGCAAACCTGATGTTTTTTCTTCATTTTGTTTCTTAGTTTTATTTTAACAGCTGAAAATATCTGATATTGTGAAAATAATTTCATGCTAGAATAATTTTTTTAAAATAATTTTCCGCTCTCTCAAAATAGAAAGGGGATAAGGCTCTCTTTGTTTTAATATTTGAAATGGCATACTTTTGTTATGATGGCACTCAGTCCCCTCCTTCTCTCCATATCACTTATAATCTCAGATGCTGTTTCTGTGGTTTTTGCTGCTATTCATACTTCTTGTGCATACTCTCACACTCTTGCTGCTCTTATTTAGGGTGTATTCATATCTAGGTGACTCCTAAGCATTTACATTAGATATTCATTTTTCTGTGGTTTCTTCAAAACAACTGGGTGAGACCCAAACAATCAAGTCTACCCCTGCTTGCATATAGTATCTTTGTGTATGAATTTCCATGTGAACGGTGAGCCTACATCTTTAAGAGTATTATCCAGAGTGTTGTATGGCTTAGCTTTATTGGTGAGTCAATGCAGAAAGCTGTGAATGCTTGGTGGTGATGGAGGTGATAGGAGCAGTGTGAACAAACCAAGTGAGAAAGAACCTTTACTTTTATTGGTCTGAGAGAGGTGAATGTCACTAATTTTCAAACTTCCTGTGTAGGTAGAAGGCTGAAATTTGGCATGCTCATTCCTTACAGCTTACTTCCAAAAGTTAAGCAGGTTTCATTTTGAAATTCTACATGTAACGGTCATAACGGTCAACAACGTCCGCCATGTCGATCACCATCGATCAAAGAACTGTCACTTACCGAGTGGTTTCCATGCCCAGAGATGGCACCTACCTTTTCCATTCTCTTTGTTACATATTGCACGGCCATATCAGGTTCACTCTTGATATCCGGAGGAACATTGTGTCTTATGACAGGTTCAAGGTGTGGACTGATGACGGTTCAGGAGATAATTATACTACACAGAAGCACTAGAAGAGTGAAATGCTTAAGCCCTTCACCTATGCATCTGCATGTGAGTTGATGGCTGCCACTGAATTGTTCGGTTGTTGCTTTCAAGAGTACTGAAATGGCCAAATATTTTACACCTTTGGACAACCACCAATGCCTCTTAAACATCTTAGATTAACAGGTGACGATTTCAGTAGTTGACACTTTGATGTTTATGAATGTTTAAACTCTCAAAAGCTGGATGTGAAGTTATCGATGAAATTGGTTGTATACTTACAACGCTTGACAGATGCAGAATGTCACTTCAACACAAGTCCCACAAATACTGTCGTAATTGAAACAAACCATGAAACTCAAACTGATTATGACAGCACCAATCCAAGCTGTGAGATTTGAAACAAGATTACTGTTCACATGGCCAAGTGTACATTGCATGCTCAAGAGTAAGCTCAGCGCACAGCTTGGTCATATTACAACCGGAGGGCCGAACTGACAACATGGTATACAAAGAGATCCTTAACAAATAATTATTGGTATATTTTCCCTCAGTTTAAAAAGGTTTAATTTTCTTCTTAATAAAAATTTTTAGGCAGTACTTCGCCGCTGCGAAGCGCGGGTATTTTGCTAGTTTGTTAATAAATTAAATCTGAAAAGTATATACAAATACATTATGTAATTATTTTCTAAAACCATCAGAATTTTTAATTGTACTATGATATGGATACCCCTGGGATTCTGTGTCTAATACATTCATTCATTTTCTCAGACCCACTTTTTCTATTACAGATATTAAGGTGAGATCCAGGGCACCATTCCTAAATAAGGCACCAGATCACGTGTACAGGACAATTTTGAAATTACATGTCAAGCTTACCATATGCTTAAGATATTGGAAGTACGTTTGAGCCATTTCTTAGTTCTGGTCCTAATTTGGGATCCTGAGGTGGTTCAATATGTGGTGGGTATGGCGACATGCTGTATCAGTGCATGCTTCCAACCTCTCTATCTCTCTGTCTGTCTCTCTCTTTTTCTCAGGCTGCGATTTGAATATAGTTTCCTTAAGGCAGAAGAATAAGTCACTGTCTTCAGTATCACCTCAGATATACAGTATATTAAAGCAGTGGTTTAATATTGCTGAATTAAGTGATTATGACCAAAGACTAATCAATTACTCATAGGGTGCGTACAACATATCTGATAAGTGATACAGTAACAATGAGCAAACTCTGAAGTTTACCACGATAAAGAATAAGCATAGCCAGATATAGTTTCCTCAAGTTACAAATGACAGCCCAAGTTAAACCTCTGGCATTTGGGAATGCTGGAATAAGTACATGTGGAGCACTACTTGGAAGCCTAAACTTACCATTGCACCACAGAACTGCAGCATCACCTTGTGGAATGGGTGTGTATGTTCACATAAATAAGTGGCTATTTGAAGGGTTAAGGTCTGCACACTATTTTTTTTAAACACTGCCAATTTAAAGCCTAAGCCATAATAAAGGACTCAAAAAGTCAGAACAACAGCTGTTCTCATCTTTGCAGTCTGGCAGATGGTATGCAAGTCCAGTCCAGCAAGTTCAGGTTTTTATAGAAGCATATGGCTGCTCATAACAGCTATGCTTTTACAACAGACAAAGTCAAGTATCACTACACTGCTCTGTTTAGATATGTGTATATTGCACTTATTCTTGCTTAATTTTATTATTTTGGGAACTGAATGAAACCATAAATTACAAAGTAAAAGTTAAATCAAATAAATGACAGATTGGAAGCCATAATTCAAGTTTAAAATGGATGTAGTAGGTAGATCACTATGAGGTTTGTGAAAAAAAAGATACAACTGAAATAAAAAGGTAAAGAAATTGAAGATATTGGATTTGACTTAAATAAAATAGCACTGCAAGTCTTAGGTTGTAATTCACTCACTGTAATTTATAAAAACAATTTTAAGTAAAGAATTCTAAAGGGGCAAAGGAGGAATCTAGAACAAACTAACAAGTCATGGAGTTGAAGTAGAATCCCTGACACATTTCAGAAAGCATCCTAAATATGAAATGTGAATCATATAAGCTATTAGCTAACCAAATTAATGATGGACTAAATGTACTCCATTCATTGGTCAAATGTGTGTTCCAAGTCTTACAGTACTGCTCTACTGGATTTGCATAAATTACGATATTCAGGTGGCACCAAAGATTACTGTGGCCTAACGAAGATAACTTGATATATTTACAGCTTCACTGGCAGTGAATAGTGTATAGTGGGTAGCTTTGAAACTGAATGTCTTACCTTGAATACACATAGCTTTTGAAGAGTCATAAAATACAATAATTATGTTTTATTTCTATAAAATCCTTTTCAGATTCAAAACTTTTACATATAGTTTTAATAGGGAAACAAAACACAATAAATAAGAAAATCAAGACAGCGAAGAACATAAGAAAAAACAACTGTCCACTAAGAGTTTAGACAAGAAAATTACTGGAATAAAAGAATAAATATAATTTCAATTTTGAAGAAAGACACAGATAAACAATTTAAAATGTATCGAGGAAAAGAATTCCACAGTTTGGGGGCCATGGCACTGATTGACTTTCCGCTTCACATACTGTAAATAGTCTTGTCTGAGAAAGGGGTCCTGTTCTGCATGTAAGGGTCCTATTGAGTCCCTATGTATTGTCAACCTCACAACTTATTGGTCATTTATTAAACCTTTTATTAACAGAACATTACAAAGACATATTATGTAGCATTTCAACTTAAATACAAAGCTTTACCATTGCATTTTTTTGTTTTTAAATGCAAATGCAAATCAGCACATATTTTGTAATACTACAAGCTAAATGTAACAAAATGTCCTGTTAACTTAATGTAAGTATGGCAAATAATAGGTCCTGTCTTACTGCAGAAACTTCCACAGAGTTCGCCTCCAAGCCTTTGCAGTTGTGAAGTCATTAATGGCATCCACAAAATTCACTTGACGCTCAAGCCCACATTAAAAGGGCCAAGATCGCAAGATCATTCAGCTTTCTTTCTACACTGTTAAGGGGAAGTATTGTTAACAAATATCAATTTACTAAAACAACACACTGCCCTGGACACAGTGTAACTTGCAAAAAATATGCAGTGCATTGCACACACACAGTTAGATAAATTCTATGCAGCCTCATTTCATCCATTTTTCATGGCCTCCCCAACCAGCCCAAGGCCTTGGACAAATGTTCCCATTTTTTCCTCCATCAGCACCTCAAGTCTAAGAGACCACAAGCAGTCTAGAGCCAAAGGACCTGAATTACACATGGAGGGGTGAAAGGGTGAAGGAGCTCAGCTAACTAAATAAGGCTAAACTTTGTAAAAACGTTCTGGGTGGTAAGCAAAAGTTTTATTTTATAGACAAAGAAATTGGTGTCCAATGTAAGTGATGACCAGAAGTAACATGCGCTGTACCCTTAGCATAAGTAAGACCTCTTGCAGATAAATTTTCTATGAATGATCTATTGAGTTTTTAGCTGGGAGACCAGTGAAAAGGGATTTACAGTGATCTATCCAGGAAGTGATTAAAGCATTAGTGAGTGTTTCCTTATTAAGTAAGGGGCCACTGTGAGCAATATTGATGAGATGAAAAAATGCAATTTTATGATGTGAATTTATATAGGGATCATAGGTGTGTGATGAGTCCTTATAATGAACCAAGATTATAAACAGTTTATGAAGAATTAACCATGGATTTTGGAGCTTTCAGTGTTATCATTAAATACTATGATTTGAGAAAATTAGCTCTCAACCACTTGCTTAAAAGAGTGATGCATTCTGTCATAGAATAGGATGGCAAATCAATAGTATTATTAATGCTGAAATAAATCTGGATGTCACCAGCATTAACAGTGAAAACTCAGACCATGAATGATTGGGCAAGGGAAGAGCATATATTAAAAAAATGAAAGGAGACCAAGAACTGATCTCTTGGACACATCCTGAGTAACACAATAGAGGAAGATTTATGCTTTCCAAGTGAGATGAAGGACTGAGATACTGAGATAAGACTTGAACCAGGAAAACACTGTGCCATTAATTTCAATTCAAGAAAGAAGTTATTAAAGCAAGTCATGATTTAAAGTAGCACTAAGGTCACTTAGAAAAAGAATGCTGAGTGTACCAGTAGCAGCAGACAAAAGGAGGTCATTAATGACTCTCAGTACTGTATACAGTATAGTTCAATACAGTACAGTATACAGCGGCTATAACAAGAGAGATACTGACAGAATCAGGTTTTGAGGAGGAGGAATTGGATTTTGCAGTTAGTTTAGAGACCAACAAATAATTAGTAGTAAGATGAATAGATCATCCCTATGCTTGAGCATGTGCTCAATGTAAGCTAGAGAGCGGACAGTGAGTCAATTTTTATTATAAAGATGCCAACCAATTGTTTTCATTTCTAGGAGTTCTAAAGAAAACCTTTCAAAGGAGGGAGAAACTATGAAGAGCTTGGTTTTTAGATGGGCAAAACTATTGAGTGAAGTCATGTCAAGTGGCCTTATACCATCCATACAGAGTACTGCAGCATGCATGAGGAAGAAGTAACATTCCCCAGGACCATGGTCCAACATATGCATAAACAGAGGAGAAGAGCAACACAAATAAAAAATAATGCTACACTAGACAATAAAAGATACATTAATAATAGGTAATGATTAGATAGCAATAAATGGAAATAAATAGTAATAAAGACATAAATGACAACAACTAATGATAAAAACAAAAGGTGTAGTAGCAAATGTACTGCATACAAATCAACTACTAGGACCAGATCTGAGGGGAGATATGTATAAGTCACATGACATGACATGTCAAGACTGAAAAACTCCGAAAGAGTCAACTGACTAAATATTATAAGAAAACAGTAGGGATGGGGTGTTTAACACTGAAGCACTGAAGCTCATATCACTTTTGTGAAGCACAGAGTCTAAACAGTGCTTCAAAGGTTGTATTGAAGTCCCATTACCTTGTGACTGATGACATTTAAAATTTCAAAAATTTCACCGAAACACCAGGAATGCTGTCACTGTTCAAAGTTTAGTGTTATCCTGCACCCCACAAGCTATAATAAGTTACCAGGAAATTTAAAAATAAATATGGAGTCGAGAAGTGGACAAGAGCAAACTACAGCGTGCGAATATTTCAACCTGGTATCTTACAATAAGGTAAATACTACTGTACGCTACTGTAGACAGTGTAGTGTACAGCCAGGGTCCTAGCCTGGCCGGGATGACTCTACACTGGAAGGACCAGGGGATTGAACATATCCAGAGTATTACGTCCCACTGAGCACTAGGTGGCAGCCCCCCTGGGTAACAGCAGTGCCTCACACTCCTGCAGAGTTCTATGAGAGCTGGAGTTGGCACAGCCCTACTGGGTTCCATGAGCACTGCCAGGGGGTGCTGCAGCTACTGCTAAGCCATTTGTTACAGCACTTGTGCCACACCCTGAAGTGCTGCTGGAAGAAGGTCACCTGGAGCACCTGGAGCACTTCCGGATGCCCTATAAAAGGAGCCAGCAACCACTATTCCGAGGACCAGAATCAGGTGGAAGAGGATGAAGCTTGCTGGGGGTGGGGGGGGGCCATTGGAGTGGAGGCAGACAGAGAAAGAAAGAAAAAGACAAGAATTTTGCGCTTGACTGTGTTTGCTGTGCTTGACCTGTGCTGTACAGGTGAGGAACGGGGGAAGGCATCACCCATGAGAAAAAAGGGGAAAAATAAAAGTGTGTGTATTGTGTCCTGTGTCTGTCTGTGTCAGGTTTTGGTGGCAGGTGCATCTCTCTGTTGGCCACAACACATTCCCTAAAACCTATTGCATGTCCTACAAGTACATTACCTAAACTCCCCTTGGGCTATTATTCCACAAACACTGAGGAAAAAACATTTATCATTCTCATTGCCTCACTGGAAAAATGCCCTCACATGAAAAAGCTGTCACATAATTATAAATCAGTGGTGGCTTAAAATGCGTTCATAATGGTTGCTGTCATGGCAACAAATTACATCTTTAGAACGACACATAAAAATTATCATCATATATACTAACATGTAGCACCATAAATGATAACTAGATTAATAGAATGATCTGGAATAAACCCAAAATAAATACACAGAGCATTATTTTGCTGTTAGTCCACTTGTCTGATTGAAACTATGCAATCAACAAGGGCCTTGTATGTGTGCTTCATTGTCGATCACAAGCCCATGATGACCACTATGATTTCTGTAAACCCCCAGATGCCACTATTTTCCAAGCTCCAAAACTTCAGATATTTTTCCAACACAATCAAGGAGAAGGCTCAAAAGCTTCATGGGGTTTTGTCTCCTCATCTCTAAATAGTAGTTTTCACTTTAAGATTTTAGGAAATTTGATGGAAAACTTATATTGAATGACTGTGTGATCAGAAATGCCAACTAGAGAATCAGAGATGGTGACATCATCAAGACAAAAGATACATATTAAATCGAATGTGTAACATTGACTATTAGTAGAAAAATTAATATGCTGAGTTAAATTTATCAGTAAATCAGTGGTTAATGTCCATGTGTATATTTTGATTAATTAGAACATATTTTAGATATCCAGAGTATCATTTGCACTATTCAGAATGAGAACCAGTTTTGTTTGGATATCAAAAAATGCGAATCTTAATGTCTTAAATATAAAGACAATGAATACAGTATATTGGTGATAGTGTTGTTGACAGTTTAAAAAGTAATTCCTGGTCTCTGTTGTGTGAATTGGGCAGCATAGTGACGGAGTGGTAGTGCTGCTGCCTCATAGTAACGAGACCGGGGTGCATGTTCTCCCCGTGGCTAGTTGGGTTCCTCCCACTATCCAAACATATGCAGGTTAGGTTGATTGGAGACATAAATTTGGCCTTAGTGTGTGTTTGGTGAGTGTGTGTATGTGTCCTGCGATGTACTGCTACCTTGTCCAGGGTTTGTTCCTGCCTGATGCCCTATGCTGGCGGGGATAGGCTTGAGCACTCCCTACAACCTAGGTCTGGATTAAGCAGGTTAGAAAATTACATGTCATTCAAATTTTGACTGGTCAAATGTAATTCCTGATATCAATAACTGTATGGTAATGAAAAAACAAGCCACATAAAGAATCAAACTTATAATAATGAGTTATGAATTTACTTCAAAAGAAGTATTACTCCATCTCAGAATGAAAAGTCCAGGATGGGACTAAAATTGATTTAGAGTAGGAGGGTCCAAAGAAACTGGAGCAGAAATTTCAGATATAAACAGAATGACATTTGAAAGATTAAACTGATCATCTTGAAGACAGAGAGGAATCTGAAGCTGTGTAATTGTTGCCATATTATTGTAAGCATTGTCACAGACAAGTGCATGGGAGGCAGTCGATGAGTTTGACTAGATGTGGTGCGCCAGATCAGGGGTTGACTAAGTGCACTAACGTCTTTTCTCCCTCCTCTGCAGATCGTCTGAAGAATAGTCTGCTTTAAACCAGCACTAATATAGGTTCAATTTTTGGTGCCAGTCCCCACTCTACTCCTGAACTCACTTCAGCCTACAACCAGTTGGACTCGCCTCTTCTGTCAGTCCCATCGTGGACTCAGTGCTTTGAGACTACTCTGTTGGTTATTCATATTGAATATCACAGTGGCGCAGTCGGCAGGATCATGCTTCAGCATGTCAGAGGAGCAGGACCTGAATATCAGTCTAACAAACATGGCCACAGAACTCCAGCAGCTCAAAGTTGTAAATAGTCTTTTGATTTACTCTTCCTCTCTAAATAATTTTTGCGCTCCAAGGAGCTAAGGGAAGGACAATTATCTTTTTGTTTTTTGTGTATAGCATTTATACATTTTATTTGTACAGTTATATGTCCCGAACCACCACCTGATTTTGTTACTAAGAAAAAGGGAGAAAAGACCGTTTATTTATTTTTTATATATATTTATTTTCTGCCATTTTGGTATTTTCGTTTTTCTTTATGAGATTGTTATAGTTGACTAATTTTGAATTAGTGACACTCTATTGATTTGGATTTTGGAGTTTCGTTTTTGTACCTTTTTATATTTCTGTGGGAACATCTATAAATAAAGAACTGCTTGTTTTTTTCATCACTTATATTTAGATGTCTGTGTCCCTCTTACCATTAATCTGGTCAGATCATGAACTAAAGGGGCCCAAAGTGTAGCATGGTGCCAACCCCTGCTACACGAGGTCTCGCACCACACTTCTTAAAGTCTTAATATCAGCTACTAGGACTAGACATCTGGAACTGCAGGGTGAACCTTAAGGACCCTATGGTCATTATTGTCTCCACACATCTCTCACGATTTAGTCTATGGTTCCAGATAGGGGCCAAACTGCCAACTCAGAACTGAGAACCTATATATATATATATATATATACAAGGGGGCTTCAATCGCCAACCCCCGTGTTTGGTTTTCCGGATATTTTTTCAGTACCAATCACCCCTTTAAGTCCAGGCCTTCACAGAATGCCTTTTTCTTCTCCGGTCCACCTCCACTCCTCTCCTCCAAGACTTTGTTCTTCTTCCACCTGACTCCAACCATCGAATGGAGGGAAGCAGCCCCTTATATCCACGCCCGGACGAGCTCCAGGTGCTTCCCGGCACTCCTCTAACGACACTCCCCTGTGTGGTGGAAGTACCAGCTGCGCACCAGGAAGCACTCCGGGTGTCCCCGTTCTTCTTCCCCCCAGCACTTCCGGGTGTGGCAGAAGTGCTGAGGTCCATGGCTCCGAAGGCAGCCGGGCGCCCCCTGGCAGTGACCACGGGCCTCTACAGGGTTGAGTTTCCAAGCTCCCTACCCGTGGTCCCCAAAGCACCCAGGGTGGTCGCCCCCACATGGTCTGGAGAAGTCGCAAGCCCTCCTCCAATCCTCCTGGGCATCCCAGCCGGGTCGCCTCCCCAGCCGTCTCTGACAATATATATATTTACATAATTACATTTACACAATAATTACATTTTGTATTGTCAGTCTAACAGGAAAGAAAAGCAAAAGTTTTAAAATTTAAGCTGAAACATAGCATGAAACCAGAAAATCCAAGGCAACTATATGAAGTTCAAGTTAATTGCCATGTGTGTGCAGTAAAACGAAATTCCTACCTACGTAACCGAATGTGCATGCACAGTTCAAATTGTTAGTGATGGTCACTGCAAGAAATTTAAAACATCTGCCACTCTTCACAGCAACCTTTCTGATGAAGATGAGAGTATTATCTGCCTCCTGCTTCCTGAGGTTTATGACATGGGAATGCCACATCCTCAATGACAACACACAAATAAGAGATGGAACAAACTGTATAAACTTGACAAGTCCTTGAAACACTTATTTAATTTTCCAAACTTGTAGCATGAAGTTTTGAAAAACTGCAATTGCCAGTTCAAAGGCAAAGATTTGTGCATGTCTGAGTACAGTAGTGCCACATTTTTCTAATCAATATTAGCGTCAGTGCAGAGTGCTGATCTGATGTGGCTTGCAAGAATCTCTGAAGAGGGACCAGTACAACCTTTAAAAGTTCAAGCAGCTATCACGATCTTTTTAAATAGCAATAACTCAGAAAATACAGATGTTCAGGTATTACTCATGTTAATTGTAGCATTCAATACTTAAAAGAGTATAGTAGAAGCAAACAAATTATAGTACAGTACTAGCAAATTATCATTCCAAACCGTCAATGTAATTTCAGTGTAGAGACGGTAATCAGACTAAATTCACATATGTAGGTAGTCCTTTAATGCTTTTTATAATAGATTGAAAGATAGATTACACATCTTTTAACTAAACAAGATGATTGTTTTTGGAAGCAAAGTTTAAGTGATCACTCACCTAAAATACAGTGTCATAAACTAAAATATGGTAATACCCACAGATCCCATAGAGTGCTGAGTTCAAATCCTGATGCAGGCATTGTCTGTGCAGAGTTTGTTTGTTTCCCCTTTTGTCTGTGAGTATTTATTTACATGTGCCTCTTCTTTTCATTTTCTGTCACTTGAAGGTTGGTCCCAGAGTTATATGGACATGATTAATGTGTGTAATGTTTGGCACATGATTAATGTACATAATGCCCAAGTGGAATTCTGTAACACACTCCTGTTTGATTGAACATTTGATGGTGCTACACATTCCTTTTATGTCAGAAGCACACCTCCTTAAACATCTTTCAATATTTTTGGTATGACTGAAAGAATTATGACATTTTAAAATGTATTCAAACAACAGCATGTATTTTTGTTGTAACTAATAAAAAATAATGAATGATTCTATTAAGGCATGGATCTCCAGTATATAAGACCAAATATCATCAATGAAGTGTTAGTTCCAATCAAAATCAACAGGAAAAGTTACAGAGCTTCAGTGATCCATGTATCTGATGCCATGATGGATATTCTGTGTTTTTGATTTGCACAAGATTAATAATCTGAATTCTTTATAACTTTGTTATGGAAGCAACAGTGATAACTGGAAAAGCTTTGTTTTTGTTCTTGAATACAACATGGCTACAGTTCCAGTTAATATTTACAAAACTTTAAATTCAGCAGAAATAGACTCAAAAAATTAATATTTATCTCAAAGACAGCTTACCTCAAAGTGGCAAATAAATATAATTACAATATTCTATCTGTACAGACACATAATGAAAAGTGTTTCCACCAACATTGTGCACCTTAATTTGATAGACATCACTGAGAAATGTGCTACATCTCTCCTGAAATATTAAAATGTGCATTGCACCTAGGCAACACCAGGTATTAATACAAGTACGTTATGACAATAAAGTTTGAGCTTAAAAAAATAAAGTATGAGCAATAATAAAGAAAGTGGCGGGGACTGCTGTCTTAAGGAGTGCTTTTGCTATAAGACAGTGCCTGCCCACACACTACTAAAAACACCAAGGCTTGTCTGGAAAAACTGAAGTTTAAGGTATTGCAATATTTTCCTTATTCACCAGATTTAGCACTGTGTGGTTTACACCTTTTTGGACTGCTAAGCAAAAATCTGGTTAGTCACTGATTTAAGACAGATGACGATGTGAAGAAAGCAGTGCACGAGTGGTTGTAAGGACAAGACAAAACCTTTTATTTTGCTGGAATCCAGGCACTTCCAGGCAGGTGGCGCAAGTGCATTGAGAAGGGTGGAGACTACATCGAGAAATAACATTATCAGTTTTCTTAAGATTCATTCCATTTTATAATAAATCCCATTTTCTAACTTTAGCTTATATATATATCTATACTAATAAAAGGCAAAGCCCTCACTCACTCACTCACTCACTCATCACTAATTCTCCAACTTCCCGTGTAGGTAGAAGGCTGAAATTTGGCAGGCTCATTCCTTACAGCTTACTTACAAAAGTTGGGCAGGTTTCATTTCAAAATTCTACACGTAATGGTCATAACTGGAAGGTATTTTTCTCCATTAACTATAATGGAGTTGAGCTGCAATGACGTGGGGCGGAGTTTCGTGTGACATCATCACGCCTCCCACGTAATCACGTGAACTGACTGTCAACGCAGTGCGTAGAAAACTAGGAAGACCTCCAAAAAGCGCTTAAGAAAACATGCATTATATAATTGAGAAGGCAGCGAAACAATAAGAAGCGAGCGAGTGACATATAATACCATATTCATGAGTGCTGCTACCTCGGAAAGAAAGCAAGGTGTAAACCTAAACTTTAAATTAAGTTCATAGACAGGCTACCTGGCGTTTCACATGCCCACAGGTAATGCGGGATACAAGTTTAATGAGAGGACGCAGGATATAAGCGAGAGTTTTGATCACTTTGTAACTAAGTTAAAATTGTAGGTGAAGGGTGTGCTTATGCAAATTCGAGACTGTGTTTGTGGGGGATTGACAGTTAAGGCGGGTGGGGGAGTTACGTCATCATCTCCCCGCCCATTCATCTCATTTTACTCTGAGCTGAGCTCAGCTAACGCCGTCTTCCGAAGCAACTTCGTCAGACTGCCACCAAATACTCACAGAAAAATCCACAAGTTAATACACACGCTCTCTCTAGAGTTTCTCCACACTGAATCCTCCAGGCACTACTTACAAAAGGTTACATTGACAATCGTGTTACGTTATTTTTAAAATCTTTCCTTTTCTTAGCACAAGCACAGCTGAGAAGCTTCGATGCATGTGCTCCATAACGCGTTAAAAATAATGCATTTAATCACACTTTGCATTACAAGCAAAGGGGAGCTTTTGTCAATGCATGATTTCCTGGTACAACGATTACACTGATCAGCACATCCCGATTCATTTTACCCTCGCACCACCTTAGTTTGAGAAGAAGTATGAAAAATATGAGGTTAACACAGAAAAACAGATCACCAATTCAAGCTTTATGAATAATCGATTCGCCATCAATAATTGTTTTGGTAAAGCCATCCTCCTTCCATTTTATAATTTTTCCGCCATTAGCCATGATTAAATGAGCGGTAAAAAGTAAGAGCAAGCAGGGTGACTTATTTAGGCAGGCATATATATGACAGCAACACTCATGACAATGTCAATCATGTTACGTTATTATTAAAATGTTTCCTTTTCTTTTCATTACTTCTTTAACACACTACTTCTCGCTCGAGCGGGTATTTTGCAATATATATAATATATGAATTACCTCCAAAGAGCGCTGAGACTTTTGATATCATGAACGTGTGTACAAAAGGGGTCTCCTGCCCAGCAAAAGTCAAGCAGCCAGCGCGCGTGCATAGCTGTGCCGGCCTTTGAGACGCTGACTGCGCTTCTGCCTTAAGTCAAAGTGAGCACTTTTAATTTTTTTCATCCTCCCCCTGCGCTATAGCCCAGACAAGTGCAAACACGGGACCCCTTTTCTACACCACGGCAAAATAATATTAAGGCGATTCACACTTTCTTTTGCACGATATCGATTATCAGGTCCTCACCTCGAATTATGAAGACACGCACACGAGTGCAGGACTGACAGTGCCATCACAGCCGATTAATGGCAGGGATGACTCACCAGTCTACACAAGACCCACCGCGACTGTCCCCAAAAGGCACTCATATCGTCAGCGAACACATCTCTCTATACTATATAAAAGAAAAAGGCAACTTTCCTTTCTTTACACCTTTTTTCCTTTTATCCCAAACCAAAGCCTTTCTCTCTTAACACTGCAGAGGACACAAAACTAATTTTCTTTAATTGCCGGTAAGGCACATTACCAGAGGCACAAATTTGAGCGTTCACATAGAAAATGTAATTTCTATACCACAGCCGTCGTGTAGCGCCTTTCAAAAGGGATCTACTACCGAGAGATGATCCATATACATTTTAGCTGCTGTTAGTTACTTACCTGTTGTGTTACACAGTCTTTAAAATGTAGTTTACCTGCAACCACTCCAGTAGTGATCAGTGTACCTGTACTTCTTGAAACGTTAATGTTTTACTGTTTAATAACTTATAGACTATATTTTATTATTTTTCCCTTGCACTCAGTGACCAAAGCTATACACACACATATAGACACATCCAAACATACACACAAGTATATGTATGTGTATATATATGTATGTGTATATATATATACACACACACACACATACACACACACACATATAATTTGTGTGTGTGTATGTATGTGTGTGTATATATGATGTAGATAGGTATGTATATAGATATGTAGATGTGAAGATATGTATGTGTATATATATATATATATATATATATGTATGTATGTATGTATGTATGTATGTGTGTATGTATGTATGTGTGTGTGTGTGTATATATGACAGCAGCAATCCAAGCTGTGAGAAAACAGTAAAAAGGAGGCGTGTCAGACTTTGTGGTACATTTTCTGATGCAGCTAGACGAAAACAACTTTGTGACGCTGCCACCAAATACACAAAACAATTACTTTGACAATCATGTTACGTTATATTTAAAATGTTTCCTTTTCTTTTTCATAACTTCTTTAACACATGACATCGCTGCGAAGCGCGGGTATTTTGCTATATATATGACAGCAACACTCATCACTCACAACAGTGACAAAACAATTACATTGACAATCATGTTACGTTATTTTCAAAATGTTTCCTTTTCTTTTTCATTACTTCTTTAACACACTACTTCTCCGCTGTGAAGCGCGGGTATTTTGCTAGTAGTATATATAAGCTAAAGTTAGAAAATATATATATATATATATATATATACAGTATAACTAGTATTGTGCGTGGCGGCCGGGATGCCCAAAGGATGGAAGGATGGGGTAAGGCAGCTTTTCCAAGACACTGCCTCCCTCAAAACGCTACATGGCAGCTTCCCTGAAGTGTAACAGTGCCCCGAATTCCCACAGGGCAGCCTCAGCCATGTTGGGTGACATTGGTGCCACTAGGGGGAGCTGTGACAGGACCTGGGGAGCCATGCTTCCCTTTCAGGGCTGAAGAAAAAGTAAAATTCTCCATCTGTAGCACTTCCAGGTCAAGGACTATATAAAGGACTGGTGGAGAACCAGTAAGCGAGCCGGAGTCGGGAGGAGTGTGAATGAGCTTGCTGGGAGATGGAGGAGAGAGTTATTGTGTTTATTATAATTATTATTGTCTGTTTATTGTGGCTGGGGTGCTTTAGAGGCACTACAAAGAACAAAGAAGAATTAAAAAGATTTCATTGCTTTTACCCTATGTCTACCTCTGTCTGTTGGGTTTAACCCCCAAGCTTTTGACAATATTTAACCCCCAAGCGTTTGAATATATATATATATATATATATATATATATATATATATATATATATATATATATATAGCAGCTAAAGGGCTTGAGTAAGGGCAATTCTGAATCCAACAGGGATATGACAGAGTGCACTGTCTTTTTCTCGCTTTCCTACAGACCATTCATGGGAAGTCCCACCTAGCCCTGTTGACGTCACTTCTGGGTCCGGACCTATAGAGGAAGGCCTTGCTGGCACCAGACCCCTTAATGTCACATCCGGGCTCGAGCCTATGGCTGAAGACCCTTCCGATCCCAGCCTACTTGACATCACATCCTATCCTGACCTTTAAAAGCATTCTCCTTTCCCCTATTCCCTAAGTTCTGTTTTGCACTCCAGTTTGTGCACATCAGTGCTGTCATTTATTTTTGCAACTTTTGCAACAAGGAAATTAATATATAGGTGGTTTCCCCAAACCTGCTATGCTATATATAATTATATATATATATGTTATACTATATACTGTATATATAGTATAACATTATAACATATCTATGATCTGCTTCTCGCAACTGAGAAAATGTGGTGAATGCTTGCCAAATGGCCGACCAACCGTAAGCGTTATAATTAGATTGAGACTAAGACCTAAAAATGTAATTCTCTGATCTTCTACCCTGTCAAATAAGTGAACCAGCTGCTGTGGTGCAACATCAGAGGCTTTGCCTCAGGTGCTGACGTCCAAAGTTTTATGCCTGTAAGGGGATGCTAAAATGCGTACATCCGACGAGCCCCAATAAGGACAAAACATGTATTGTGTACTTTTTGTATTATCTGGCAGATGCTGTATAATATACAGTATATATATATATATATATGTTTTTTGGGGTTTTTTTTTTGCCTTTTTATTATACCGATTATCAGTTTCAGAAGGTTGGTGGTCCTCTTTCATTTAAGTTTCTCTGTAATGGTGTGTACTGTTAATGTTGCTGGATAAAGTAAAGACTGAATGACATTTGTTTGAAAAGTAATGTAAGTAAAGATACACCCCAACAAATAACCAGAGTGTAAATGTAAACCATACACACAAAAGAGCTCACTAAGATATTCTGTCAGGTAGCTTAGTTAACAAGAATCTGCAATGAACAGAAAAAGACAGAGTAATAAAACTGTCATTTGCTTGCAGGAAAAGAATAAAAGAAAAGCAGTTAATGACTCTAATGCCATAGAGACGACCTCTGACATGAAATTAATGTGGCCAGTTGAAAACAACACTGAGCAATAGCTTATTTACTGATGGACCTCACAATTTGGATGGAAGGAAAATATTACAATTTAAAAAAAATAAAATTCTCCTAAATATTAGTCTTATTCCTTTCATGACAGACCTTGTATGTTGTGATGGACCTGCCAGCTAGTGAGATCCAGCTGGTGTAAGGACACTACACAGGTGCCAGAAAGCATGTGACAGTCTTGGCAATAACCCCCATTGAAGACAGAGCAGTGAGAGTGGGAAGACATGAACTGCTAGAAGATAGTCGACTTTGCACCTGGACTGGTACCCAACAAGTGGTCTGCATTGGCACCAAAGATACTGTGAAGAGCCCAGAGACTCTAAAAAATTCTCTTGGTATACCACAATGGTGCATTATATGCTTGAGGTGAATGATCCTCAACCTGAGAAGAATGGGGTATGGAGAGTTGATAAAGTACCAAAGTTCCTCCAAGCTCAATTGTAAACGACCATGGTCATTTGCAGAGAAGACTTGGGTCACATTGCTCCATAAAGGTTAAGATCAAGAAGAACTTCCAAGAGGCCATTACTTTTCCAGTAAGACAATTTTGTTCTATCTCAGATTGAAGATAGCCCAACAGCTAATTGTCGCGATTTTTCATGTACCCATAAAAACATCCCACCTATTTTACCTTTAAGGAAGGCAGATTGGTTACTTCTCCATCCCATCTTTATTGTTTTCTACAAGTCTGTTCATAGTTGTGGTTAAATGAAGAAAAGTATTTGATACTTATTTAATCACTGTTCAATTAAATTAACCATTGAAGACTGTTTCTTTTTCTCTTTTTTCTTCATATTATGAATTATTTATACAGCACTTTTAATGAAGGCACAAGGTGTCCTGAAATGCGTAGACATTTGTATGAACAATTAAGCTCAATTACTATTGAGTGCTTTCTTTTATTCTGAAGACATTTATTTGATACATTAAACCCAAATTAAGTTTCTTGTTCTCATCTTCTATTTAAGAAGTTGCCACAAAGTTACACCACTAAATGAATCCTTTTCAGCATTAACACAAATTAACCATTTCCTTTTACCTTGATGAACAATACATGCAGGACTATTGCTAGGCTATTCAGTAAACAATGTTTTATGCATTTCTAAAATAACTTCATGGTTTGTTTCTTTTTCTAAAGACATATTATGTGAAATTTGTTGTCTCATCTTTTCATTGGAATTCTTTTTTTCTGGAATATTTATCTAAACTTCTTACAATTACTTTTTAAGGTGATACAATATATTGTAGTAATAAAAAACATGTATTTAGTAGTAATATTAATAGTCAGTCTTAATACTGAATATTACTATTAACATTAATATTAATATCAGTTGTTATTGTTATTATAACTGTGGATTTATTTTTCTTTCCCTTTACTTTAACATGGCCTTTTTATAACTTCACTTTAACTTAATACTGATACTCTGTATGTTCAATTCTTCATAATAATTATTCACAGTGGCTCCAAAATCCATACTGACCCCTACTCTCTCTTCTGTTTCTTTTTCCGGTTTCTTTGTGGTGGCGGCCTGCGCCACCACCACCTAACTCAAAGCATCATGTCAGTCACAGGTTGAAACCACACACATTTGGTTCACACATGCGCACACACACAACAAACTGGAGCCCATTTATTGTTGCCAGTCCACCTAACCTGCAAGTCTTTGGACTGTGGGAAAACATCAGAACAGCCAGATGAAACCCACACAAACACAAGGAGAGCATGTAAACTCCACACAGGGAGGACCAAAGACGTGAACCCTGGTCTCCTTACTTTGAGGTGGAAGCAGTACTACAGTGCCAACCTGTTGCTAATTATATCATTAATTTCAAGTACTTCATTCTTGACTATTAAGTTAATCTTCACTGTTCTTTATAGCATACTTCCTATTTGCAATTTTAGAGTAGTGTAGACCTTTACATATGTCTATATGTTGTTCCTTTTTCTAAACCTACATCTTCCATTTCAGTGTAATTGAGAACCAGAGCATATCCTGCCAATATCAGCTAGAGGCAGGAGTTGGGTTTGCACAGTGGGGGCTTGGGTTTGATTGATTTTAATGGAATTTTGCATGCATAATAAAGCTGAAACAACTCTAAAGCCAGGATACATGGCATTTCTAAAATGAGAAGAAGTTGTTGTAATTGGGCAAATAATGCATCAATCCAAGCTGATGAAATCTTCATGCATATTGCTCTTGGTACAGCTTAAAATCTAAACTTTAAGGCATTTTTTAATGTTTACATCGAGAAATGGAGTTAATGAAGTAGGGGTGGGAGTTGGTGTTTGCAAAGGCAAAACTGCACTATCGGGACAAAAAGTTTGGCCAAGTGTACTGAATTTGGTTAAAGGTACAAACATCAGTGATTCAATGGAAAAGACGCCAGGTTGTGGTGGGGTGTGTGATGGGGCACTAACCCAAAAATCATGCATCACTTAAAAATGTCTATGTCTGCTTTCATAATAATTATTATTTACATTGTTGTTCATGCAAAAATACAAGCTTCATGGAGATTTAAGAATTTCAATGATGGGCCGTAATGTGAGGGTTAATACCACAAAAAACATATATTACTGCAGAACAGCTGAGTGGAAATTCATGATTTTTGTATGAATATCACAGTTAAGGCAACTTAACATAGGCAGTTTATGAAGTTTCAAAAGTTTAGGAGTTCAATAGAGGAAACCAGGAACAGCACAAACATCTGTAGATTTTCCCTGCTTACATGGTATATCCATGATTCAGTTATTTGTCAAGCCATCCAGTTTAGTAATGTGGGATTAAAAATCTATTCGTGAAACTACATTAAACCAGGAAATACCAAAAAGTATCCATGTTTCCAACGCACCAAAAAGTTTCCAAAATTATGGCATACAATCGTACACAAAAAAGAACAAATTCTCAATTCAGGTGGGCAGGTTGAGTAGGTGATGGATGGAACACCTGCATTCCATTTAGAAATAATAATAATAAAACATCCGTTTTCTTAAATTAACTATTCAAATATACCCAGGCAACACCAGTCATTTGCCTAGTTTAAAACACAAACAGACTTGCACAATGGCTCCATTTATGAAGATTCTTTCAGTCCTGCCATTGTCTTTGGATTGTGTGGACAAATCATTACATCTATAAAATGGGGATAGAAATCATAGATTGATTATTGTAAAATACTGTTGTCCCGATGTGCCAAATCTTAAATTTTTTAAATAATATATACTTATATTTTTATTATATTTTTTTCTCAAGCAAATAAGATGAACTTAATTGACAGGAAACTTACAGTACAGGGGCAATTAACATCAAAGCATCTTCTATTCGGAGAGATGCAACTGCAAGATTGAGATTGCACAAAAGTCTGCAAGCTTCTCAATTGAAGCACGTTGTTGATACTAAATGCGGCTCGCCATCCCAGGCTCAAAAGTCAAGAAAGATGTAAAGAATTTAGGGGTAATTATTGACCGTGACCTTAATTTTAAATCACATATTAATCAGATCACTAGAACAGCATTTTTTCACTTAAGAAATAAAGCAAAAATTAGATCCCTTATAAATTTAGTTCAAGCTTTTGTTTTTTGTCGACTAGATTGCTATAATGCACTCCTTTCAGGACTACCCGAAAAATACATAAATTGACTGCAACTATTGTAAAATGCAATTGACTTAAAAATACTGTTTGTTGTTTACAAAGCCTTAAATAATCTCGCTCCATCCTATATTTTGGAATGCCTCTCACCTTACACTCCAAATTATAACCTTAGATCTTTAAATAAGTATTTGCTTATAATCTCAAGAGCTAAACTTAAAAGAAGTGGTGAGGCAGCCTTCTGCTGTTATGCACCTATAATCTGGAATAGTTTACCGACAGAAATTCACCGGGCTAATGCAGTGGAGTACTTTAAAAAACTGCTAAAAAAACATTATTTTACCATGACTTTATTATAGCTTATTTTAGTATAACTCTGATATTCTATAAATGCATTTAATTTTCATTTTTATCATAACTCATACTTTCTCTGCTGTTATTTTTCTGTTTTTCTGTGGTGACGATCTACGCCACAAAAGACAACCAGCCAATCAAAGGTATCAAATCAAAGGTGTAACATCACATATCATGAAGTCCCATATCACATGTCACAAAACGCCACTTGGAATTTTAAAATAAATATAGCTTGTCCAAGGGACTAAGAAGAAGAGAGTGAAGGCAATGTCAGAAGTGGAGACAAGACATCTGTGACTGTTTCATCTGAACATCAGCAAAAGCATCTTATGAATAACACAGATCGCTACATCAAAAGCCATCATTGGACAACCTTCAATCTTTGACATTTTATGTGATGAAAATAATAAATTAAAATTACAACACCTGTGTGAGTAGTTCACTCAGTTACTTGCTCATAAAGTTATTGAGGTTAAGAAGTTGCTCCTCAAAAGAAAGACAATTTTGGTGAAAGCAGTAGAGACTCCTATAGAATATTCTGTGATGCATTTAGGCATTACCATTGTCTAAATTAGGATAGTTATGTATAGATGTGAAGGGGTTCTAAGTAGGATATTTTGGGATGACTGACAATTAGGCTTTCACCTGGGACTATGTCTACAGGATCCCTATGTGTGTTAATCTTAAAGTGCAAGAATAGAGCTAGGGATTATAGAGTAGACCTACTACTACTACTACTTAGAGAGTAGACCTAGAGATTAGAGTAGAGAGTAGTAACAGACATGACAAGTCCCACAGAACCCACAATAACACAATTGTTAAAAAAGAATTCTGCCTTCTTTATTCAAACTTTTAATGTCAATTGTGTACTTCTAGTGTATTTTATGTCCTGTGATAATGCCAAAATATTTGTGTGATCCACACTTATTGTCTCTAGCTACCTTTGAGGGTTCTTCCATTGCACTAAATTAATAACTTGTTTATCATCAATTATTTTACCAACCAATATTGTAATCTAAATTATAAGTTTATATGATTTATAAGAAACCTTATAATGGTGCTAGGTGTGAAACAGCCGTATTATCAAAGTGTGAGTGAAACTCACCATGTTTGTTACCACACACACACACAAACACACACAGATCCTATTCACACAACTATGCATGAGTGATGCTTGACTGCCAGTCATTTTGTAGCATCACATCCACATAAGCGCATTATGAGTGACGCATTCACTGTTAATCATTCTCTAGTACTCCACATAGGGTATCATTATCTTTGACAAAAGCAATGTACAAGTGTCCCCAAAACACAGAAAGACATGCACGTTAATCAACCAATCAACCATGTCTTACTTATACTGTACTGTTCCTTCAATTGGAAAAACTGCAGTAACAGCAAAGAATAGTGAAATGCCCCTCTCAGATTGATAACCCTGCAGGTCGGAGCAAATGGCAATCTTCCCTACACCAGGGGCCTCATGTATAAATGGTGCGTACACACAGAAATGTTGCGTAAGAACATGTGTTGTATAAAACCTACACTTGGCGTAAAGCCACGCACATTTCCACGGTACCTCATACCTTGTTGTACTCAAGTTCTCTACTTGGTTTTGCAGACTGGCAGCACCAAGCGTCAAAGCAGTGCTACTGTTCCTATGTGGTTATCCTTTCCTTTCCTGACGCGGCTTTATAAATACACTGAAATTAATCACATACCGTTTATTAGAGTAATTAATCTGATTGTAATTAACCTGTAACAATATAATGGTCCAGGGAATAGCCATAGTATTCCAAATACCATAACTGCTTTAGCGTTGTTACTCTCATTGCACCTTCTTTTTCTTCTTCTTCTTCTTCTTCTTCTTTCAGCTGCTCCCATTTGGAGTTGCCACAGCGGGTCATCTTTTTCCATATTACTCTCACTGCGCCACTAGGAGTATTTATATCACTTTATCTGAGTGTGAATCACAGCAGCAGCTAATCAGAAAGAGAATTATTGGTATACAGCATCAAGCAGACGCTGTCTCAGCCACGTAAAAATGTTTCAAAGTCTTTTCTGTATGGACCTCGCGGTTCAGAAACAGTTTCATCCCAAGAACTATAAACGCACTCAATCAATTGCTCCTTGTAGAACAATCTGTACTTATAAGTAGAACTACATCACAGTAGACTTGCACTACAGTTATAATATTGCACAACCTGAGCCACTTTATAAAGCGCGTATTTACATATGATGACTATCATTTTTAAGATGAAAATATGTTTATTATACAGATAAAACTTTAACTTCATTTAAATAATCTATATTCTTCACTGGGACTGGCGTGAAGGATAGAATAATTAAACATGTACTATGAAGATATTTCAATGTTCCTTAAATGTTTTGAAGAATTGGCACTCTAAGCTTACAGATGGCTTAGCGTCTGTTACAGAGCTGATTGTGTGGCAATCGGTTACTTGGAGAAAGAAAAGCAAGGACTGCAGGGCCGGCTACACCAATATATATTGAATATAAAACAGAAAGAGAAAATAACGACACAGCTAAAAACGCAGCGGCAAATTTCGACAAAAGTTAAATGCTTGTGTTATGAGCACGAGGTGGCTATGCAGTGTCCGCAACGGACGTGGCCATCCACCGTGCATAAGATACCATATTGACATAGACAGGTGAAGGGCCACCGATTCTTTCTCTGCCCAGGCCCACCACGAGCCTAGAGCCGCCCATGAGTACTGTTGCAATAAATAATTTAACGTGCTTTAACTCTTATCATCATGAAAATGATAACACGCATACATCTCAGCATTTTAGTTATTCAGAGAGCTGTAATATCACGAATGTAATGGATTCTGTGTCCAGTCGGAGGAAAAGAGCCGGTTTAGGAAGCAAGTAGTGATTCACACACATAAAGCACATAGAAGATCACATACAAAACAAAGCATTTAATGTGCTAATTTAATTACGATGTGATTTGAGAAACTGGTTAATTAAACAATTTTAAGATGAAGTTTATGATGTTCGACTTTAATGACAATATAAACTACATAATTAAAGTGGAAATTTCGAGATTGAAGTTGACATTTCGTGCTTTTTCCCCACTGTGTGCCGTTTTTTTCTCTGTACCCTAATAAGCTTTCATATGACCCTCAGAAGGTGGACTAAGATTCAGCTTTTCACGGCGACTTTGATATCTGACAACTTCTTTTTTATTTCCGGAACTGTGCGACTTTGTGAACATGAGCTTTCAAGTTTTTCCAACATGCTATGTCACTCGATCAACTTCCTTTTGCTGATTATACCACGGTTTAAATCAACAAATAGTATGCTTTTCCTTTGCCTCCACTTGGTATTCGCTGAAATTCTTATATTTTCCCCCATGCCTTTCCCATTGTCTTTTCACAGAAGGTTGAGCTTAAGGGCTATTTATATTGATTTGCATATTCAAAGAGGCGTAATTCTGGGAGGAGTTGGGGGCGGACCAGAAGGCACGTGCACGAGCGTTATTTTTCACGCTGACCGGGATTTATGTAGCGGAAGAACGCGGAAGATGGAGTACGCACAGATTCCTGCATCTGGATTTTTCTGTGCGTAAGCATATTTCGGCTTTTGTGCTTACGTCATGTTGTACACACGGAGTTATGCATGAGGCCCCAGGTGTCCTAAAATTTACATTATTACTTCAATATTTTTAAATATAATGTGTAGAAATTGAAAGGAAATGCGGTATTTATTAAAATATTATAATTCCAGTAGAAGAAAGTTTAATAGAAAAATTAAATAGATAGCAAGATCTGTATCTATTGGGCATACTCAATATCAACAATGTCAAAGGTGAAAGTTGTCCTGGGCAGCTTTTTGATTCAGCGTGTTGCATGAGTTATGTTCTCCAACATTCAGATGAAATGTTCTCTCTGTCTCTCACTCTTTCTGACATGTCTCAGTCTTAGATGTTGCTACTTCTTGTTCTTGCTCTCTGATCCCTTGGATGGG
Organism: Polypterus senegalus; assembly: GCF_016835505.1. Taxonomy (NCBI): domain Eukaryota; kingdom Metazoa; phylum Chordata; class Cladistia; order Polypteriformes; family Polypteridae; genus Polypterus; species Polypterus senegalus. The sequence continues at coordinate 176,739,115 of NC_053156.1, read as the reverse complement.
CTGTTTTTTATGTAAGAAATACACTTGAAATCCTAAACCATGCGACATTACAAACATATGATTAGCTAGCTGCCCAGACTAGCTATCCTGGTGTCTCTGCCCAAAAGCTTTGAACCCCATGCTTATTGATGCCATCTCTTACTTCCTCCAGGTTTTTTTACTATTAAGTTGTAAATTGTTTGACCATTTCAACTAAAAGTACCATAAACTACTTGGATAACAAGACATATGAATTAAAGTTAAAAACTATAGGTACAAAACAGAACAAAATGTACAAATGTATCTGGGTAAAAAGAAAGAATGTAGATGTAGTTAGTCCAATATAATTTGCCTTTCTGCATTAGTTAGGAAAATTGCTTCAACAGTTCTGTAAATTATTTTTTAAATGACCTAGGTTCTTTATAGTTCATTATAGTTAGCTTGAGCAAAATTAACTTAATAAGAGCAGTATATCCATCCATCCATTTTCCAACCCGCTGAATCCGAACACAGCGGTCTGCTGGAGCCAATCCCAGCCAACACAGGGCACAAGGCAGGAACCAATCCTGGGCAGGGTGCCAACCCACCACAGGACACACACAAACACAGCAAGCACACACTAGGGCCAATTTAGAATCGCCAATCCACCTAACCAGCATGTCTTTGGGAGGAAACCGGAGCACCCGGAGGAAACCCACGCAGACACGGGGAGAACATGCAAACTCCACACAGGGAGGACCCGGGAAGCAAACCCGGGTCTCCTAACTGCGAGGCAGCAGCACTAACACTGCGCCACCGTGCCACCCAAGAGCTGTACAGTTATAAAAAAAAATAATGATTTTGTCCTCCAAGACACAAGCAAAGATTCATGACCTAGAAGGCCAGACAAGATTTTGCTGCCACTTGAATATTTATTCCTCCTTGTGACTGAATTAGTTTTCATATTTAACTCATAATGTGTAACTTAGTTGACTTATAAATAAATGCTTTCTGACACATTCATTCATTTGCTAGCATGTTAACATACACATTTTACTGCAGCATTATTTCCCCTGAAAGGATCCTTAGTAGTGCCACAGAAAAATGGTTTAATGTAGACAATGATTAGTGACCTTTCATATTATGAAAGCCAACAAGGATTCATCAAAAATACTATTTCAATGATATGCTCACAACATTTACTATCACCATGACCCTCACCTGGAGGAGTAGAGAAGCAAATGAAAAGATTTATAATCTGTGTACATGTGTGTTAAAAAAATGTTTTATATTTCATAACTTGCTACAAGTTGAAGGTGATATGGGTCAGATCTACTGAAACCTAAACTGCTTGATAATTAATCCTATAATGATGAAAACATTTTTATGCATTAAGGTTAAAGATTTTATTTTAATTGGCATCTGTGGTTACAACTCCACAGGGAAGGTGTCATTATTTTTTCTGGTCATTCAACTCTCCTATAGACCTCTTGTTTCTGCTGTGCTTTACTGCATTGATTATAAAGTCACCTTATCTTCAAAGATAGATATTGCATGAGCAGAGCTTACATTATTCATGTCCTATGTACCCTGGAGACTTTCAGCATTAAAGTACAGTAGACTCCTCAGATAAAGTAAAATAACTGAAGACATGGGTTCTCATTTACTCAGTTTAAGCAATTTAACATATTTTACTAATTTCTTTAAAATGCATTCTAGTTTCTTCAGTGTGCTTCTTGTAATTAGAGGTTGTTACTGTATGATTTTTGATAATATCATGCTTCAAATTGTAAACATTGATTTGCTGTAAAATTATGTGTTCATTCATTTTCTAAACTATTTTATTTAGTGTCAAAGGGGTCAGAATCTATCCCAGTAGTATCTTGACCAATTCATACTAGATGCCATTTTTATGTTTTAGTTAAGCATTAATCCATTAATCCATTCTGAACACACTTAATCCAATTCAAAACTAAGGAAAACCTTTTAAGAAGTATTCACTATAAAATAATCCAAAAATGCATTCTTAGGTTTAGTTCTGTGCTTTATACACAAACCACTAATCTGAAGATCTGAGCCAAAAGCAAAAGTGCACATTTCTATTCAGTTCACTGATGATGCACAACAAATAAAATGAAAATTAAAAAGTGTGATGCTTATTGCTCATTACCGATTCAGTTCTGCCTTTCGCTCTATATTAATACTAAGACTTTTTTGGTTTTTCAAGTGTTTATAATCAATCAATCAATCAATCAACATTTATTTATATAGCACAGATGCATACAAAAAATGTAGCTCAAAGTGCTTTACAAAATGAATAGAAAAATAGAAGACACAATAAAAAATAAACATAAGTCAACATTAATTAACATAGAATAAGAGTAAGGTCCGATGGCCAGGGTGGACAGAAAAACCAAAAAAAAACTCCAAAGGCTGGAGAAAAAATAAAATCTGTAGGGTTCCAGACCAAGAGACCCCAGTCCCCTCTGGGCAATCTACCTAACATAAATCAAACAGTCCTCTTTGTATTTAGCGTTTTCATCGAAGGACCTGATGATGATGGTCACGTAGACTTCTGGCTTTCAGTCCATCAATTTTGGAGCATCATGATGCTTTGAGTAGGTGGTGGTGGCGCAGGCCGCCACCACAAAGAAACCGGAAAAAGAAACAGAAGAGAGAGTAGGGGTCAGTACGGATTTTAGAGCCACCATGAATAGTTATTATGAAGAATTGAACATACAGAGTATCAGTATTAAGTTAAAGTGAAGTTATAAAAGGCCATGTTAAAGTAATGTGTTTTCAGCAGTGTTTTAAAGTGCTCTACTGTATTTGCCTGGCGAATTCCTATTGGCAGGCTATTCCAGATTTTAGGTGCATAACAGCAGAAGGCCGCCTCACCACTTCTTTTAAGTTTAGCTTTTGGAATTATAAGGAGACACTCATTTGAAGATCGATTTGGAATATAACGTGTCAGGCATTCCGATATATAAGATGGGCGAGATTATTTAAGGCTTTATAAACCATAAGCAGTATTTTAAAGTCAATCCTGAATGACACAGGCAACCAGTGTAGTGACATCAAAACTGGAGAAATGTGTTCGGATTTTCTTTTCCCAGTTAGGATTCTAGCAGCTGCATTCTGCACTCGTTGCAAATGATTTATGTCTTTTTGGGTAGTCCTGAGAGGAGTGCGTTACAGTAATCTAGTCTACTGAAAACAAAAGCGTGAATTAATTTCTCAGCATCTTTCAATGATATAAGAGGTCTAACTTTAGCTATGTTTCTTAAGTGAAAAAATGCTGTCCTAGTGGTCTGATGAATATGCGATTTAAAATTCAGATTACAGTCAACAGTTACCCTAAGTTTTTTACTTCCGTCTTAACTTTTAATCCTAATGCATCAAGTTTATTTCTGATAACCTCATTGAATCCATTATTGCCAATTACTAAAATTTCAGTTTTCTCTTTATTTAGTTTGAGAAAATTACTATTCATCCATTCAGAAATACCAGTAAGACATTGTGTTAGTGAATCGAGAGAGTCGGAGTCATCAGGTGCTATTGATAAGTACAGCTGTGTGTCATCAGCATAGCTGTGGTAGCTCACGTTGTAACCTGAGATAATCTGACCTAACGGAAGCATGTAGATTGAGAAGAGCAGCGGACCCAGGATAGAGCCTTGTGGAACACCATATCGGATATCATGTGTCTTTGAGATTTGATTACCACAACTCACAAAGAATTTTCTCCTGCCAGGTAGGATTCAAACCAATTTAAGACACTGCCAGAGAGGCCCACCCATTGACTAAGGCGATTTCTAAGAATATTGTGATCAATGGTGTCAAATGCAGCACTCAGATCTAAGAGGATGAGAACAGATAAATGGCCTCTGTCTGCATTTACCGCAAGTCATTTACTACTTTAACGAGTGCAGTTTCTGTACTGTGATTTGTTCTGAAGCCTGACTGAAATTTATCAAGAATAGATGTTTATTGAGGTGGTCATTTAACTGCATAATGACTGCCTTCTCTAGAATTTTACTTAAGAAGGGCAGGTTAGAGATGGGTCTAAAATTTTCAAAGGCAGAGGGGTCAAGATTATTTTCTTGAGCAGGGGTTTAACTACAGCAGTCTTAAGACAGTCTGGAAAGACCCCGTATCTAATGACAATTTACTATGTCCAGAATATTGTCAATTAGACGCCTGATATTTCTTTGAAAAACCTGGTTGGTATTGGGTCAAGGACGCAGGTGGAGGTTTCAGTTGAGAGATTATACTATGTAATTCAGGTAAATCTATCCTGGTGAAAGCATTTAATTTGTTTATAATGGAGTACCGGGGCTTTGGAGGTTCTGCAGTGTTGGGGAGATATACTATGTTATCTCTAATATCATTAATTTTTTGATTGAAAAATACAGCAATGTTCTCACAGGTTTCACTGGAAGTATTCTGGGGGCATTCCTTTGTGTTACCTGGGTTTAACAGACGATCAATTGTAGAAAATAAGACTCTGGGATTACTAGCATTGTTATTTATAATATTAGAGAAATAGCAGCGCCTCTCAAGACGGACTGTGTTATTGTATTCTGTTATTTTAACCTTCAATATCTCATAATGGATAGTTTTTAGTTTTCCTCCCTTTACGCTCAGCTCTCGACATGTTCTTTTAAATCAGACACTCTTTGGGTCTTCCATGGTATAACAATGCTAGAAGATTTTTTAACTGTCTTTTCAGGTGCAACTATGTCAACAGCAGTTCTTACTTTAGTATTAAATCTTTCCACCGTACTATTTACATTATCCTCGCTATTATAGTTGGCATTATAAACGGACTGATTGCTTAGAATGTTTGTAAGCTTTAAAGCTGCTGATGAGTCAAAGAAGCGTTTTTTAGCAAAATGCTTCTCATGAGTGTTTTCTATCTTTATTTCTATATTAAATAGTAGAAGGAAATGGTCTGATAGACCGATATCAGTGACCTGCTTTATATCAACTTTAAGTCCTTTAGTAATCACTAAGTCTAACGTATGACCTGCTTTATGTGTAGGCTGATTAACGAGCTGTCTCAAATCAAAAGAGTCCAGGAGGTTCATGAATTCTTTTATTTTACTTATACTAATACTCGCCGACTATTAAGAGTGCGTCATAGTTTGTAACTAAAATTGACATTAAGTCAGAGAATTCCTCAAGGAAAAACGCGTTATATTTAGGAGTTCTATACACGTATAATACTAGAACGTGAGAATCTCCATGAATAACAACGGCGAGATACTCAAAGGACTTAAATTTACCAAAACTAACATCTTTACATTTTAATCGGCTCGAGTAAATGTTTGCCAAGCCGCCCCCCTTTTTCCCCTGGCGGTCTGCACGAGTAAAACTGTAATCCAGAGGCACATTCGATTAAAACAGCCGTGCCATTTGAGTTAAGCCATATTTCATTTAGTGCAATAAATTAAAATTGATATTTAAAATAAATTGAAATTAAATGTTATGCATTGGAGAATAAAATAATTTAGACATTTGACTACCATTAATTTGGCATTTGGGAGACGGTCAACTGGTGATGTGCATTGCTGTTGTCTTCCTTTCAACAATTTCATACCGAAAACAGCTCTAAGCTGGGATGAGGGTTGGTAGTCCTCAATATTTTTCTGTTAAAGTTCTATTTATGGTATAATGAAGAGTGCCAGCCTATTAAAATTCAGTGCTTTTGCCTGGCACTCAGTAAAGATCATAATCTGATTTGCAATCTCAGAAGCAAAAGCGAAAGGAAGCTTTAGCTTAATCTTTATGACACTAAATATTTTATTATTTCAACTTCATTAAAATCAGCAAGCATGAACAAATGTGCAACAGTATGCTAGAAGAAATGAAGCATGGAGTGCTCAGAATGAATGAAGCAAAGGAAAAACTCTGCTTCATCATCTCCAACTGACTTGTTTAAATTATTCTCAGTCAACTGCATAGGCTCACTCCTGCACTCTTTGCACATTCACTTCTTATTATGCTAACTTTGTTTTCTCATGTTAACATTGCCTTTTGCTACCTTACTCCATTTTATTCAGTTATTTCTTGCATGGTTCAGTCTTAAATAATCAATGGAGTTTAACTACAAATGCAAAAATTGCAATTATGGGTAAATTACAATTTAAGGTCCATCAATTTTATGACACCCTTCTTAGCAGAAGAGTTTAAGAGTAGTGATATTTCAAGGAGCTGTTCTGTCCACAAGCCTGTTTTAGTGAATCCAAATATTAGAATACTAGCCAACCTGGGGCGTACTATACGCCGCATAATCAGGCCGGATTTTTAATGATTTTTAAGTACAGGGAGAAAATTAACATTTAAAAAATCGGTAACATAATAAATCAGCAAGAAAAGCAACATTGTAATAATGCACGGAACGAACCAACACACAATCGTCCGTGACTGAAAACTGGCGGACCGCCATCGCTCATGTGCCCACCTCCAACTCGTCACTTGAGTCATTGTCGTCTTTGCACAGTCCAGATGCACATGTGACTCACGTAGACTTTCCGTGTTCCTGCAGGAGCATCTAAGAAGACGCTTTTTTGTCGCGGATGCGAATTGCTGTATGTAGCGTGTCAAACAGTTTGCTGTGGTGCACACGGTCGTGTGTCGTAACCGAAAACTAGTTTTTTAAAGACTGCTTACTTCATTGTGCTTTAACCTCAGTTGTAAAGGATTGTTTTAAGGATCCCATGGGATACCCCTCACAAACCATTTCACACGCTGCATATGGCGATTCACCTCCGCCGTGGCTCCTTCCTGCGTGCGCCATAGGTGTCTTACTTGTTGGCGGCTTAGTGAATCCACGCCCCTTCCAGCGTACTTTCCATGGGTGTCTTCCCTTAGTGAATTATATATATAGATTATCTAGGCACAGGCAACATTGTGATAAAAAACTGGTGAGAGGTCACATAATAAAAAGAAAATAAGTCTGTAGGAAGAAAAAAAAATCAGAAAGATCAGAAAGAAATAAAATGGACATATTTTCTTTTCTCTCATGCCTCTCAGTTTTTTCTCCTGAAAAAAAATACCCTGCTATTGTTACAAGTGTCTCTTTATTGAGTTTCAGCAGAGATATCAGCAAAGTCACTCAGTCGGTTCCAATTTTCCAAGTCTTGATATTTTTTTTTCCAGTTTCAAAGTATTTGCATTATGGGCTCAGTAATATATGGTGAAATGTATGGACAGGTGTTTGTGGTAATAAAGCACTTTTACTATGATTGCAAAACTGTGTGGTGTTGGCCAAGGTTTGAGAGGCTGTAGTATCCTCCAAGCCTTTTTCATGCCAAGGTCTCCCTAAGAGATTTACCTTAGGCTGAGGACCCCCTTCCTGTTATCATCCAAAAATGGCATATTCCCACATGCCCTGTTAACCTTTATTAATGACTCCACTACACTTGCCTGTCATGGCAGCAGCGCCATCTGTACAGATGTTCAAGCAATAAGACCAGTCAATTAAAACTGCCTGCATGAACGCATCCAAATTTTGAACAACTCCCTGACCTGTTGTCTTCCCCTGAATTTCTTTGCAGAATAAAAATCCCTCAACAAATTTTCCATCTCCAATACAACTGACATAGACAATAAGGAGTGCTCTGTTAGCTACATCTGTGTTTTTGCCCAACTGCAATGCAAACCAAGGGCTGTTTTTTACCTGATCCTTTAATTGGTGTGTTACATCCTCACCCATGTCAGAGATCCGTCTACACACAGCTTTGTCTGACAAAGGGACAGTGTCAATTTCATGACCAAGCAATTCCCAAACTTTGTCTTTGGTCACCAGTAATATCACCTCCTCTCCAACTTATGTGAGCTTTCTTCATATTGGCAATGTGATATGATGACAAAAAAGATGCTCTCAGTGCCCTTTCTGAAACCGTTGCTTGCTATGTGAAAGATCTCACTTGTTTCACAAGCAGTGCTGCTTTCCTTTTGAAAACATCAGCTGGATGCTTTTGTTCTAGATGTCTTTTCAATTTTGACATCTTTAGACATTCGTTTGACAGAATTTCCTGACAAAGAATGCATTTGGGGTAATCAAGTATGTCTTTTTGCTTAGCCAGAACAAACCCAAACTTTCATACTATCTAGATTTAGATTTTGCTTTAGAATATGACTCATTTGATTTATTTAAAGCACAACTACAGGATGGGTTTTCTTCAGAATGTTTCCTTTTGAAAATATGGTGCATCATTACATATGTTTTAGCATTCAACTGACTATGTCTAGCTTGCTGTGAATTATTTTAATACCACAATGCAATGTGTGTATATCTACAGTAGACTTCAAGTGGCATTTGAAAAACACATTTATTAATAGGCAAGATTGGCAAGTGCACTAATGAAGTGATGATGATATTATTAGAATACAAGGTCAACTAGAAAAAAGCTTTATTATTTACCACTTTTTAAACAATAAGATGTATACTTTTATTTTTATTTTGTTGCGGTCCCAAGTTTGAGAATCAACTCCATCAGATCCATAGAGCAGAAGGGATTGACTGAAAATGGAAGGCAATCCACAGTGAAAAAAGTCAAAATACAGAATCCAGAATCATAGTCAAAAACAGAGCACAGGTTCAAAAAATTCAGAAATCACAAAAGGCAATATCAAAAGCACAGGAACACAAGAAAACTCTCCATTCCCTAGCAAGTTCAAAATGAACCGCCAGGAACTATGGAAGGCCCTCCTATAAATAGAGTGGAGGGCTATTCCTGGTGGTGATTGACAGGTGGGCCTGCCCTTCAGGGAACCACCCACAAAGCACATGGGACATAAAATAAGCCTTTCTCACATAACAATAAACACATGCTGAAACATGACAATCTCCTAGACAGTGTAGCCTATCGCATGGCAATGAAGCACGGTTGAGCCAATCTAGCTAGGAACATCTTAAATCCCAAATCTCGGACAATGGTCACATGTGCAAAATCGAGAATTCTTGAGAAAATTACAATGGCAACCAGAACACCAATTTCCACTTCCACAATACCTCTCCAGAAAACCACAAAGAGAAAGAATTCAGATGAGTGGATCTTCTTCTCATTTCAGTGGTAGGAGTAAGTTTCAGTAATTATGGCTGGAATCTATACTAATAAAAGGCAAAGCCCTCGCTGACTGACTGACTGACTGACTGACTCATCACTAATTCTCTGACTTCCCATGTTGATAGAAGGCTGAGATTTGGCAGGCTCATTCCTTACATCTTACTTACAAAAGTTAAGCAGGTTTCATTTTGAAATTCTACGCGTGATGATCATAACTGAATCCTACTTACGTACATATATACAGCTATAGCCTGCAGCTCGGTCACCGTGTGAGGCGGAGTTGCGTCACCCATCACCGCACCTCCCACGTAATTAAGTGCCTGCCCATATAAGGCCGTCCATCAGCAGCAATCCAATAGATGTGCTGCCGGGAGTTAAAATTGCTGGTGAAGGACTGTGCTTATGCAAACGAAGATGAGATGGTCAGGGATAAAATAGTGTTTGGCACAAACTCAGCAAAAGTGCAAGAGAAACTTTTAAGTGCTGGGTCTGAGCTAACATTAAATAAAGCCCTGGACATCACAAGATCGCACGAGATAGCACAAGCACAGCTGAGCATGTGAATTGACTTTGAATGCAGTACGTAGACAACAAGCAAGAGCTCCAAAGAGCACTGAACAAAAAACGCATTACACAATTGAGACGGCAGCAAAAGAATATGAAGCGAGTGACACATACAAGCATATTCATAAGTGCAGCTACTACAGAAACAAAGCACATGGTGGAAAAAGTCAATGTCCAGCTAAAGGAAGACAGTGTAAAAAATGTGGTAAATTGAACCACTTCGCTATAGTTTGCAGGACTGGGAAAGGTAAACCCGTGCATGACAGTGTGTGATGTCTCAGATAAAGAGGAAGACGAGCTGTTTATTGATGCAGTAGGAAAGGAACAACCCTCTGAAGCTGAACAAGTCTTTGTAGACATATCAATAGGAAAGCAAGGTGTAAAGCTTAAGTTTAAATTAAATTCATAGACACGCTGCCGCTAAATATTCGCAGGCAAATCCACAATTTAATACCGGGAATTCCTGTTAAACATCTTAGATTCACAAGTACCGATTTGGGTAGTGAACACTTCGATGAATGAAACCTGTTATCTTTATAACGGTTGACAACGAAGATGAGATGGTCATGGATAGACTAGACAAATACGGAATGTAACTCGAACACAACATATCCTCCAAATACGAACCTGATTGAAAGAAATGATGATAATCAAATCCTTGATGACAGCAACACTCATAACAGTCACAAAACAATTACATTGACAATCATGTTACATTATTTTTAAAATGTTTACTTTTCTTTTTCATAACTTTTTTAACACACTACTTCTCCGCTGCGAAGCGCGGGTATTTTGCTAAGACATTAATAATTTGCAAAAGATGGAGCAGACAAAGACCTCCCCCCGGACTACATCTCCCACAATGCCTCCGGAAAACTGACTGCAGTCAGGGTTTGCCTCCTGTTTCCAGACTCCTAGGTCGAAGCACCCAAGAGTGGAGTTCAGACCCTTTACCTGTTATGAACTCGGACACGGTTGGAGACTTTGCCCTTATTTGCCATGGCCCTGGTGCTATTGTAGCTGGGGTCTGGACAATTATACTAACAATGTCTCTTTTGTTCCATGCAGACAGCAGGAACATCCTTGCCCCTCTGGAACCTTTAATAGGAGTATATCCCTCGTGGAACTGGCCGCCTCACTCTATATGGCTTAGCTCGGAGAGGGGTATTGTGATGAATGGCATGCAGGGACTGGCATCCCTGCAAGAATGGACTCCCTTCCAGTGCCTGGCCAGGAGGCCCAGGTGGCAGACAGACATAGAAAAAAGTAAGAGGCCCCCTGCCTACACAGGGATCTGGACATTGAATACCATCTGAAGAGTGGGTGTGCTAGCATCCCAACAGGTTTAGATGGAGAAACATCCAGAAGGAAGAACAGGGGATTAATCATGCTACATGCTCCCCAAAACTGCTAGGTGGCAGCAGCACAAGGCACATGTACACCAAAGGACACCCACAGGGCATGCTGGGAACTGTAGCACCGTAGAGTAGCCCTGTCACTGGGTACCACGAGAAGGGTGCTGCTAGGAGCTGTGCTCCTTGGTTTTTGGAACTTCCAAATGATCCAATAGTACTTCTATCGAGGGTATGCCCTGGCATTGGAAGTACTCCGGGTCCAAAAAAAGTAACTGACATGCTCCATTCAGGCAAGTCAGAAGGAAGGAGGACAAAGCTTGCCTGGAGTTGTGGAGGAGTGGAAAGAGAGAAATAATAAAGGAATTATGTGTATTAAAGAGCTATTGTGTAGGTATTGTTAAGGTATTGTGAAGGTATTGTTAATCATAAATCATTTACTTGAACCTGGGACTTGTGTGTGTGCGGTGGTGTCTGAGGTTTGGGAGGCTGCAGCCCCCTACTGATCAGGCATACTTTTTAAATTAAATTCTCAATATTTACTGCTTTTACCTCAGTTAAATCTTATGTCTCTTTTTTGTGTAGATCTACAGTATTTTTTCTAAGAGATTTTTGGAGATATATCTCTGACAAAGTTGATTTTTAAGTGTAACATAAATGATAACCTCTTTTAAGTCTTATGAGCCATCAAAGATCAACCTTTGAGCAGTAAAATTTCTTATAGGAATCTTATTATAAGCAGGAGATCATTTTAGATGAAAAACAGTACAGAATGCAGCAACCATACTAACCAAAATGTATTACATTTATTAAATGTATTTATGTATTAAACACACATGAGGTCACGCAATGCAGGTTTATTTTTACAAACCCAAAGCTAGAATGCATGCAGTCAATGATGCCATCGTAAATAATCGATGTGTAATGACACCATAGCTGCCTGAACACAATATGGCTCCAGTCATCTGAAAATAGCACAAAAAAATGGTGTGACCAGAAAAAAGCCGCACAAAATGGTGGGGGAATGACAACATTGTCGTAGTAACAAAAATAAATCATATAAAAACCCAATTACTGTACAAAATAATACATAAAACCAACACAAAACATTAAAATAATCAGAGGATAAGAGAAAAGGCTGTATATGTACCTGTATATATCCATGTAGTCAGTCACTGTCATAAACTCCTGCAGATCCTTGATGAGTTTCCTTCTGTATTCATTGCTCTAGCTCTGCCATCACATGGCTGCAGTCTATTTAATGTTGCTCAGTAACAGACAGAAATATAAGTGAAGGGTTCAAGGGCAACCTGACCCAAGAAAATAGTTATCATTGCACTGTGCAATGAAGAAACCTTCAGAGAAATCATCAGAAACAACTGAATAATTCAGAACTAATAAGAAAATCTTCAATTGATGTCAAGTGAAGACACATAACCTTTGTACGTGACTGGCTAAATCTCAAAGCAGTAATAACCCCCATTATACTATATATGGTGTGAACACAAAGGAAAATGCATATTTTTTTTTAATTTTAACCATTTACTCTTAAAATTATCAATTTTTCTTTTCACTTACAGTATGTATTCTATGTTAAAAAATTTTATTGAAGGCAAAAAAGATGTGTCAATTTGCAATACAGTATTTATATTAACAAAAGCTGAAATTTTGTTATCTACTGGGTAGAGTTCAAAATTTAGGTAATTATATTTTACTCATTTACTCTAACTTTTAGTTATTTCATAAAGCATGGACAAGAAGTTTTAAATTACTGTGTTCGCTTAATGATGGCTTATGGCTCTGAACAGAGTGCTGTTAGTCGATTTGTTTGTTAAGGGAACTGATGTATATTAAGGGGTTGGGACAGGGGTGGGGTCCTCGCCCCTACGTCTGATATTTTTACAACACTGAGCTTGGATATAAGACACCGCATCCATCTAATCATGGTTTATCATCAGATACTATCAGCATTCACACAGGAAAGATGAAGAACGGAAAAAAATGAATGTCCAGTTCTATGTTTAAGACTATAGATAATGAGATAATGCCCTAAGCCAATAGGAAGCCTGACATTTGCAAAGCCAGGATTTGAGAACCAATCAGAAGTAGGTTAACATGCATACCTACCATAGCTTCCTTGGAAAGTGCAAAGAGGGAGGAAACAGTGTACTGAGAGAAAGACTGCAAGCCAATAGTATTAGTTACAAATCTCTTCATTGTATTGCAACAGTTACTTATAACAATAACACTAGAAACATGGCCAGTACAATAAGATGAAGGTCCAGACACATGTCAATGATATGGATAATGAGTTAATACCCTTAGCCAATAGGAAGCCTGGCAGTTGCCAAACCAAAGCTTGAGAACTAATCAGCAGAGGATCAGTTGCATAGCTGTTTGTGCTAACTTGGACAGTGCAAAACATAAAGGTGGTGCCGAACAGGGAGCAATTCATCGAATCAAAAGTCTTTGGGACCCAGTTAATCACTATTTATGATCAGATACTTTCAGCATTTACACAGTAAAGATGAAGAATGGAAGAAAATGAAGGTCCAGTTGTATGTTTAACACTACAGATAATGAGATAATGCCTTCAGCCAATAGGAAGCCTGACATTTGCAAAGCCAGGGTTTGAGAACCAATCAGAAGAGGCTAAGATACATTGCTGCCCATGCTTCCTTTAACAGTCCAAAACATAAAGATAGTACTCAACAGAGAGCAAGTCATTGAATCAAAAGTCTTTGGGACCAATCTAGTCACTAATTATGATCAGATACTTTCAGCATTCACACAGGATAGATGAAGAATTGAAGAAAATAAAGGTCTAGTTGTATATTTAAGACTATAGGTAATGAGATAATACCCTAAGCCAATAGGAAGCCTGACATTTGTAAAGCCAGGGTTTGAAGAAGAGGATAAGAAGCATACCTATCAAAGCTTCCTTGAAAAATGCAAAGAGGACAGGAAACAATGCATTGAGAGATTGCCTTCAAACCAATAGTATTAGGGGCACATCTCCTCATTGCTGGATTCTGTTTGCAGTGTGCACTGAATGCTGATATGTGCCTTTGTGTCATTTTACTTATTTTATCTCAGTAGAAGCTCCTTTGTTAACATGCAGTGTCATTAGTTGGGACAATTTTACTAGAGTCAGGATTTTATATGTTCAGACTTTAATGTTGCTTTTCCATTTAAGAAGCTAAAAACGAAACTATTTTTTTGTATAAAGCATTTTTGTTTCAGGGAATTATTATAAAATACAAACGAGCAAGCCAGATATTATTAAATATTTACTGCTAAATCAAATAGTCATATTCACATCCTCTTTCCACACCAAATGAGAGATAGCAAAAATAACATTATATTTAGAAAGAGATCGTCAGTCAGAAAGAGAAGAGCAGTTTTATGAGTGTGACAGTTAAGTGGGCTCTGGATAACCAGATGTCTGTCATTTGCTTGTTTAAATGGGGTGTAACTGTTAATATTCAAAAATGATTCAATATTCTGATGAGTGGTACAGAGAACCATCCATCGATCCATTATCCAACCCGCTATATCCTAACTACAGGGTCACAGGGGTCTGCTGGAGCCAAACCCAGCCAGCACCGGGTGCTGGGGCCGTTGCTAGGGCCGTTGCTATTTTTAATATATATAAATGATTTAGATAGGAATATAAGTAACAAGCTGGTTAAGTTTGCAGATGATACCAAGATGGGTGGATTAGCAGAAACTTTGGAATCCATTATATCATTACAGAAGGACTTGGATAGCATACAGGCTTGGGCAGATTTGTGGCAGATAAAATTTTATATCAGGAAATGTAAAGTATTACACATAGGAAGTAAAAATATTAGGTTTGAATACACAATTGGCGGTCAGAAAATCGAGAGTACACCTTATGAGAAGGATTTAGGAGTCATAGTGGACTCTAAGCTATCGACTTCCTGACAGTGTTCAGAAGCCATTAAGAAGGCTAACAGAATGTTAGGTTATATAGCACGATCTGTGGAGTACAAGTCCAAGGAGGTTATGCTCAACCTTTATAATGCACTGGTGAGGCCTCATCTGAGTACTGTGTGCAGTTTTGGTCTCCAGGCTACAAAAAGGACATAGCAGCACTAGAAAAGGTCCAGAGAAGAGCGACTAGGCTGATTCCAGGTCTACAGGGGTTGAATTATGAGGAAAGATTAAAAGAGCTGAGCCTTTACAGTTTAAGCAAAAGAAGATTAAGAGGTGACATGATTGAAGTGTTTAAAAATTATGAAGGGAATTAGTACAGTGGATCGAGACTTGTATTTTAAAATGAGTTCATCAAGAACACGGGGACACAGTTGGAAACTTGTTAAGGGTACATTTCGCACAAACATTAGGAAGTTTTTCTTTACACAAAGAACGATAGACACTTGGAATAAGCTACCAAGTAGTGTGGTAGACAGTAAGACGTTAGGGACTTTCAAAACTCGACTTGATGGTTACTTGGAGGAAACAAGTGGATAGGACTGGCGAGCTTTGTTGGGCTGAATGGCCTGTTCTTGTCTAGAGTGTTCTAATGTTCTAATGTTCTAAGCAGGAAACAAACCCTGGGCAGGCGCATCAGCCACCGCAGATTTATTATGCAACTAAAGGAAAAATGACAGAGAGTCTTTTAGTAAAAAAAAAAAATTCTAATATAAAGCAAAACAGTGACAAGTTTGTGCTATTGAGAAGAGACTGTGTTTCATGGTCCAAAACTCTTAAGATAAAAGACAAAATAAGTAAGTACTGGAAGAAATTGTACAAGAAAAAGAGACCGATAGATAAAGAAAAACTTAAAGCTACAATACAGTGGCATAAAACAAAAAGTGAAGGCAATGATCATACTGGCATCCAGAGTTTGGGGGTTTTCAGTGTGTTGTGTTGTTTCCTTTGGACTTTTGCTGCTCTTTTTTGTGAGTGTTGCTGATATCATCAAGACATGCCAACAATGTGCATTGTAAAACTAAAAGCATGCATGATGTAACAGTTTCCATTGTTGGAAATCTTTGATGAATCTGAACCAATTGCTTTCATTTAGAGATATTTTTGCAGCATTTTATGAATTATTATTTTTATTGTTCTGTTGGTGACATCACAAATTCTTCTTTAAAAAATGAAAACTATGATATGATCTAGAAGGAATTAAAAGAAGTGAAAACATTTTAGTGGCAGGACTTTGCTATATTTATTTTGACATTGGCTCTGGCTTATTGTATTGGTTTTGAAATACACTCACTTCTGTTGCATTGATTCTTTGGTATATGTTTAAGTTATTTTAATAATTGTTGTATTTAGAAATATTTTTTGATTTACTATTTTTATTTACTTTCCTTCCATTTTGACTTCTTATGAGCACCGCTAAGTTGCTATGGCTGTTGCTATACGTGTGGCACATGGGTAATGTGACTTTTGATGTGATGGTAGCTATGATTTATAAAAAATTCTCTTTTGCTTTTTCAGTTTAGATTAAAAGTTAGGGGTAGAATTTCCTTTTGACTAAGATTTTTGGCTCTTTTTCTTTTAATTCGGGTTTCTCAGTATTCTGATATCCTAAAAAGGTATTTTGCGTACTCTGTAATTTTTTTTTTTTTTTTGGCCTTATCTCTTTTGGCACTTTTACCTCCTGGTCCTTCTACATTTGTCTTTTTCGGGACAAGCCTTTTTTCATTAAGGCACAACAAGAGGGTCCGCTTCATAAACAAAATAAAGAAAGAAATGTTTTTTGTATTTGGAATGAATAACTAAGTATCACTTTAGTTTTGACTTTTTTTTGTTTCAAAATAATGTTACTTTTTTTAGTTATTACCAGGGTCCTGGCTGTTATGAACTAGAGAGTCCCAAAGCATAAAGCCCCGAGCAATGACTTGAAATGCCCGTTAGAGAGGGAAGTACCGTCAAACACTGGCTAGTCACATAAAATGGCAGCAAAGAATCTTTATAAATAAGATTCATTTTAACAAAGCTCTGAAGAGCTAAAATAAGCTATGAGGAGCATAAATGCACAGAAGGTGATGCCTTTAAAAGGCAATCCCAAAAGTGAACAAAGTTCCAATTTGATATCCAACAGATGTAGTCAAAAACAGAGCACAGGTTCAAAAATCCAGTAATCCACAAATACTCAAAACCAATTAACACAGGAGAACTCATCACCGCCATGAGCGCATTCAATGAACCGCAAGGAACTGTGGGTTTTCCTCAATCTTTATATACAGTCCCTTGGCCCCGCCTCTTGGGGAACCACCCTCAAAACACATGAACATAGCAGATCAGTCAGTCAGTCATTATCCAACCCGCTATACCCTAACACAGGGTAACTCAGGGATCTGCTGGAACCAATCCCAGCTAACATAGGGTGCAAGGCAGGAACAAATCCCGGCCAGGGGCCACCCCATCACAGGGCACACGCACACACATACACACACCAAGCATACACTAGGGACAATTTAGGATCGCCAATGTCCCTAACCTGCATGTCTTTGGACTGTGGGAGGAAACCGGAGCACCCGGAGGAAACCCATACAGACACGGGGAGAACATGCAAACTCCACGCAGGGAGGATCCGGGAAGCAAACCCAGGTCTCCTTACTGCGAGGCAGCAGCGCTATCACTGCGCCACCATGCCGGCGCCATAGCAGACTAGAGAAAAACTAAATAATTAATAATGATAACATAAAGCATGAGCACAACAGACAAAATATGAGACATTTAAACCCCTGCAGGGGGGGTCCCTGGCTGAAACAAATCATTGACATTCTTGCTTAAGAAGGAGTCCAGTAAAAACTCCCCATAAGGGTGTTTTTGTTTTGTTTGAGTTGTTTCTATGCATTTGAACTGATTCAGAATCAGTTTTTTCCCTTTGGTTTTAGAGGCCCTTACTTTGTATATGATTTAATTTCCATAACCTTTTATTTTCTTTCTGAACATGACTGCTTTGGCTGTTTTTTTATTTCAAAAATTTTAATCAGAACCCAATGCAATGTTTTAACACAGAAACACCAACACAAAGTTTAAAATTAATAAGAAGTATATTGCATGTTGCCATTTTGCATGGATATTACTAATTACTGAAATATTTTTATTTTCCTGAGCTTGATGGTTTTCATTTTGTTCAATTGTGATTCATAAGCTCATTATAAAAGCTTCTCAAAGATAGCTACCCATGAACCAGAACAGTTACTGTGCACTGATTTGTCCTTTGTGATTCCTGCTTAACCCAGTGAGAGTGAGGATATTATCTGCTGCCTGAATAACTCTCAACATTTTTAATTTCATCAAAATGTAATCAAACAATGAGAATATAGAATTTACACATAACCAATTATTAATAAGTATTAATAATTTATTATTCACAAATAGGTGCAGTAAGAAATTGCTTAAAAAAGGTTATTGACATAAGCTTATTACCAGGTTATGCATAATACTGCATGTTATTTTTTATTTACTTTACAAGATTTACAAATGTCTACAGTGCAGCAAACTGGTAAATGAAATTGAGATCTATAAGAAAGAACTGAATCCACATGAAGTGCAAAGTATAATCTGAAGTAGTTTTGGCCAAATTCTTGTCTTTGCTCCTAAAATAAAAGTCAAGAGTGAACTGTCTCTTTTATATAATTGTTCTCTTTCATGCTGCTGATTTTTCAAGTAGTCATTCTCAGGAAATGCATGATGTTCTGAAGACGTTATTGCAGCATGAAACTTGTTAGAGCCTGGAATCCTCAGCTGGCTTCCCAAGTGTACAAGTGACACCAAGCAATGCCTCTTTCTCTGCAAGATTCTTTGAGTTTATGTGATTTTTTTGTATGTGGATAGCTAGAATGAAATTCTTTTGCTTTTTTCTATTTATTTTGTGCAGCAGCTTCCTTTTTCTAAATCATAGAATTTTACTGCCATCCAGAGGATCTGAGTGGTTCTCATCTGCTTTTATCCTCAAACTATGACATTAGCTTATTAGCTTATTAATACTGTAAAACAGCCATATGAGAATTTAGTATAATGTAGTATATTAGTTTTTCCTACAGTTAAATAGCCATGCAAGGAGTCTGAGTAAGATAATTCAGGATTTTGAAATGTATACATCTTTACCATTTAAAGAACAAGAATTCTTGCCACGAACTTGCTGTGGCTGATCAAACCATAACTGGTGTTTTAAATGGCATTACTGTGTGCTGCAGATCCCCAAAGACATTCCCTGTTTAGGGCCAACTTGATAGATTATCTGCTGCCTCCATGATGTTACTCCTGTGATACCCAGTTATTTGAGGACTTTGTAGAAAAACTGGCCTGCAGATCCTCTGTAAGGAATGGGCAGTAGCTTAACCCAGCTGGGTTGCCCAGAGACTGGAAGGATGGGGGAAGGCAACTACTTTGGGACGCTGCCTCCCCTAAGAAGCTAGATTGCAGCTTCCCTGGACAGTAGCGGTGCCCTGGATTCCCACAGGGCACCATTGGAAAAAGGAGTTTGGTATCACAGCCCATCTGGGTATCATGGGTTCCATCAAAGGACACTGCAGAAGGACGTTGGGTGACACCTAGCCTGGAAGTACTAGCAGGTCATGGGAATGGAAGCCCAGAAGTACTACCGAGCTGATTAAAAACTTAAGTTCTCCATCTGACTCAGAAGCACTTCCAGGTCAGACACTATGTAAAGGACTGCTTCATATCCAGCAGGCGAGCCAGAGTCGGTAGGTGGTGGACAACACTTGCTAGTAGGTACGGAGGAGGAGAAGAGACAGAAAAGCATTGTGTAATGTGATTATTTGCCTGTTTACTATGGCTATGGTGCTAAGAGAGTACTGTGTTTCCCAAAATGAAGCTATACTACTAAGACCCTTGGAATATCCAGCCTTTTTTTGCAGAAAGCCACTGATCCTGGAGAATGAGGCTTCATGGACCAGTAGTAGCCAGAGTATCCTCATAAGGATGCCATATTGGTAAACCCATTCTTTGAATTTACCCAATAGCCCTGACCTGGTCGACCACACTCAGTCATGGCTTTTCAGTGGCTTTTTGACCTTTACTCTTCTCAGCACTAGTAACTTTGATTTTACTGGATCATACTCGCCCATTCAATAAGCCTCTTCAACCCCTGTAGGATCCACCAGCATCCTGCTCATGACTCTGTCATTATTTTAATATCATCTATTAAAAACATTGGTGGCTTCTTCACCTTTGTCTTGGTTTTAAGGCTGGATAGGGGGGTTCGGCAGACTTAACAATCATGTTCATTGTTAGGGCTAAAAGGGTCATGGAAGTGGTAGAGCCTGAGAGGACTCCAACCTCCAGTCTGTTCCACTCAGATGTTATGGAGTCTGATTAAACTGTCAAGCTGAACTGGTCACTTTAGTCAAGGATAAGATCTACTAGTTTCTCTGGTATATGGTTGTCTGTGGTATGGTTCTCTAGGCATTAGTTGGGTCATTCTGGAGCACCACCAGGATGTTCTTACTTTCCTGTGTTTATTTGATGAGCTGGGTTACATCTTATGTGTGCTCCAGACAGTTGGGTCCTTCTGGGCTACCTTCCTTTTGCACTGTACAATGTACTCATTTTTGATGACAGTTTGATAGTCTCCTCAACACAATACTAAAAATATCTTCCTGTTGACATTCAGTAATGAAATTACTCTTAAATGGTGGAGTCTCTCCTTCTTAGGGCTTAATACTAATTCAGAAAATTTACATTGTTGAGCTACCTTCATTCTTTTTCCAGATGGCCTTTAGGATCTACCAAACCATTTGGAGGACCAAAGGACAGTATCTGTAGCCTTTGTACGAGATTCCACTTGGACAAGGGATTGAATTTACCCTTGCATTCTTCATTAAATCCATTACCTCCTTCTATAGTGACTCATTGATGTCAAATTCAACACTTGGGGCCGCTGAATCTAACAAGGTGTTGCACTGACCCAAATCCTACCATCTCTTAGGGTCTCTGTAGGAACTCTGCATGTACCAGTTGAGTTTCACCTTGGAGTACTTCATAGCATGCCCAATCTTTGCAAAATCATGTAATCCAATTCAGGTTTACAGGGTTCGGGAGCCTATACTGGCAGCACTGGACATGAAGCAGGGACCAACTGTGGATGGTACAGCAGGGTCCCAGAAGCCTCACTCAGGCACACACTCATACTGACATAGGGCCAATTTAGAATGGTCAATTAACCTAATGCAAACTTCTATGAAAAGTGGGAAGAAAACTACAGTACATTGAGAAGATCCACATAGGCCATTCAGTATAAAAAATTCATAAGGGACATCTAAACATTTATTTAGTTTTACATAACTATTAAATACCAACTCAGTAAGCCATTTTGAATACTACGTCATGTATTCACTGTAATGGTAATTGGTGGCAGGACCTATTTTAACAGGTACTGGAACACATCACGGACAGGAGACCAATTGTAATCTGCCCTGAGAGGGATGCCAGAGAGTCCCTTGATTTATTCAAGAAAGGTGAATGTAACAAAAGGACTGCAGGAAATACAGAATAAAACATTACACATTCCCCAGCCCTGTAACTGCTGGCAGCAGGAGGCTACTATTGAGGTCCTATTGAGAGTTGTTCATCCCTTTTGTTAAAAATAAGCCAGCAGTCTGGTGAAGATATTGGGGCCACTACAGAGAGTTCTGGGAAGACTACCCTGGGATTTTGTAGGGTTATTGCTCCAGGGATATTAGCATCAGGTGCAAAGTGGAGGAGAGTTCACCTGGTAGGAAGAAAAAGAAAGGTACAAGAAAGATGAAATATAGAAGGTACAGACCCTAGGGGTGAAAGGTTCCTTTATTTTGCCTTAGTCTCTCGTTTGTTGTATTTTTGCCTCTAAATTCCTGTAACCTTCTTTGTTATTTCCTTTAGTTGGTTCTTTCATCATGTTGCTGTAAGAAAGCAACTTAACTTTATAGCAGCATAAATTCAAATAGCGTTTTGGTAAGCTTTGTTGTACTGAAATTATTAAATGGAGAATTGAAGTATTAAGCCTTCTTATCAATTCTTAACAGGACTAATAAGGTATAAGAGAGTAATGGAAAAGTTGACTGGATCTGAATATCATTGAAATGTATGAAAGTATGCTGGAATCAGTATATGCTCGCTTTTCCCTCATATTGATTTCAGGCCCGTTTTAATGTGCTGGTAAAACGCAATGCTAATTGTCATATTTAACACAGACTCCTTTCTCCTCCACTCCTGTATATAATGTATTTTGAAAATGTAGACACAATTGTTAAACACATGGACTAACGCATGTTGCTTAAGTATTAAATGTTCAGTATGTTCTGCAGCAAAATTTCAAATACATCACTTTTCTCTTCTATGTACTAAATGAAAAGTATAAAATAATAAGGATAATACAATCTAGTTGAATATTTGTTTAATTATATTTTTTTCTGAAACCATGGGGTTCTAACAGCAGCAAAACCAGCCTATCATCTCACACATCTACACATGTTCATCTTGTGACAATTTAAAATGAAACATAGTTATGATTGTCAAACAAAAAAAAAACTCTCGAAACAGTAACATCATAGCTATGCTTGTAGTGACGGATAATGTTACAACAACATTTTTATTTTTATAGCAAATTTTCATACAAGGAATGTAGCACAAAGTGCTTTACAAAATATAAAAACATTCATCTCTGAAAAGAAAAATATGAAAGAAGAGCCACTTTTAGAGGGAAAACAAAAGAAATGTCAGCTTTTAACTGATCGATCATACTAGCTTTCAGTTTTGACATATTGAACCACATATGTTTTAACCTCAAACTAAAATAATTATATAAATGCTTAGGTACTTCTTATGTAATTTAAATTTGCTCATTACAGCCCCTATGGTAAATTTACTATTTAATTTTATTCATGTGGTTGCACATGCAGGACTTGTGAGTCTTTTACAAGGACTGCTTCTAAGGCAACATAGGGCTGTATTAAGGGCTAGAATATTTTTTCACATGGTCTCAGTTTCCCTTTCTAGAATAGAGGAATACAAACAGGAAAAAGACTGCCATCACTTCCAGCTCTGCCTCTTCCACTAAACTGGAAAAAAAAGACTGAAGAGATGTAAACAAGTCATTATTCAAATGGAAGAGATCAGACATAACATCTTGGAGCTACTGTCTTCTTCATCACAATAGGGCAACATTTTGCCAGATTTTTTAAAAAAGATCTTTTGTTTGTGCTTATCTTATTATTTTAAAAATGCATATCAGTACCCAGAAGCACTTGCTGTACTCCGAAGAACAACAGAATATTCTTGCATTCTGCATTATGAGTTTAAAACAGATACATTATTAGCTGGAACAAATATGGATCTAAGGCTTTAATGTTTTGGCTCACCTTTAGTTATAGAACAAGCTATGAGATTGCTTGCTGCATGGAAGCATTGCTGCAAATTCATCTAGTGGTGTGACGTGCCACAAAAAGTAACTTAAATTCATATCTGTGGCAGAAAATTGTAACATTCTCCCCATCTCTCAATTACTATTAATAGACACGTATGTATGCCAAAGGATCACCTTCCAGTTTTATTAGATGTATGTGATACCACCACAGGGTCAGAGGGGCCACATTCACTAACATTTTTGTCTCTTTTCTCACCCACAGAAGCAAGCAGACACCCACGGAGGGCAATAGACTGCGCCCCTACTGGCTGGAGGACAATAAAACAGTCCAGAAAAAGGTGTCTCCTAACACTGATTCTTGATAAGAATTCAAGATTCCTTTTTAACTTATTTAAAGATTTCTGTGTTTGCCATCAAGTGTTATTTTTGTTTGAATTTATTTACATTAGAATTAAAAGGGGTGACCCGGCTGGCACCCCAACACTTCCTTGATGTTTTGAGTATCCTTCCACTTGCCCATAAAGTGTAGAGCTTGAATTCATATTTCACTGATGGAAAAGTTGACAAAACACAGACAGCCATCAAACGAATCAAAAAGTCACACAGACAAAAAGGGAATGCTAGCACTAAAGATTCTGTACTTTGCTTCAGAGGTTTACAATGTTACAGCTTCTTTTTGGGGAGATAAACATTGCTATGTCCTTAACAGAAACAGTTTTAATAAGACTATCAGGCATTGTCAAAGCAAAAAATGAATATTGAAAAAAAATGTAGAAAAAGTGGAATAAATTATATTCTTTCCATAATTATTTTGAAGAGTCTGATAGCAGGGGAGAATGACTGCTACAGCAGAAGGCTGCACAGAAGGTGTGATGGGAAGAGTTTTGGAACTCCATTTGAGGTGATAAGGACTACAGAAAAATATCAGATGCAAATGAAGAGGACATAATCTCAGCCTGTTGTATACCCTCTTGAACAAAGCATTAAAGTTTTAGATGTAAATGATTAGTAAAGCTGTTTTCCTAAAACAAAACTCTGAGTGTGTTAGAGGAGACACATTTAATTAAGGGCTGACATACTGTCTGTTGTGCCCACCTTTGTTTTTAAGATCATTAACACATAAAACTAGCAGTGTGTTTGGGCTTCTATTATTGCTGTTCTTGTCATACTGAATCCAATCAAATGCTGTGTTATTCCTGAATAACACTGACATATGAGGCACTTTCATTTCCTCAGGCTTCAACTAAGGTCAATTGAAGAGTGCTGGATGATGCTATGCTAATTTGCATTCTGCAACTGGTGCATTGATATTCCTGAAAGATGAATATTACATGAATTAGAATGCAATATAAATCAAAGGTTGAGTGACAAGGCTTAAGCATTAGGAGGATGATTATAGTACTCACAATTTCCTGCTTAAAACGATAATTTCATATTTCATCACTGGAGCTCATACACTTATTTTATTCATCTTGATACACCTTTCCACCCCAATTTATTGCTTACTTTTTTTTCTCTAGAGGTAGGTAGACAGAGACAGAGAGAACTATCCATTGATTCACTAATCCACTGCTTATCCTAACAGCAACAAGTGCAAAGAGAAAAGGAGCAGCAGGAAAGAAGGAAAAAAAAATTCAGATACTATTTTATTTAACTAATCTTGTTGGCTCATGGATAAAAAAATAAACCTTTACCACAGAAACGTGAGCTAAACAAGTACAATCTTTTTTATTTCCAAAAAGACCGATATTCAGTTGACATATTCCAATGTTAAAATGTCTAGTGGAGATGTTCACTACAAGTAGCACCATATAAATGCTAGTCCATTAAATATCTCATCTGATTGTGCATTTATTATCACACACAGTGCGACCCATCTATTTCTAAGGTTTTCAAGTTCTATGCACAATGTCTTTCTTTTATGATGTCAGCCCCAACCTTTAAAGCTGATTGGTTGAATAAAAGTCAATAACTGGTCTGGAGTAAACAACTTCAGTGATTTTAGTTGTGCATTTGGCTTTGGATGCCACAACTCTGATCTGGAATAAGTGGCTTTGAAAAGACAGGTCTCATTATATGGAAATGGTCACAAATGTTCTCAAAATAAGGTCCGCTGCTATTACATGCAAAAGCTGATGTAACAGCATAGTATAAGATCTCTGGTCTGGTTATGGGAGGGACACGCTTCTCATGTGACCATGAACTACCAGAAGGGGTGGAGCCACCTGGAGAAGCAAGCCTTCCACCCTATATATCCAGACGGTCTCCCATAGTTCCTGGAGATTCATTTCAAATATGCTTGGTAGTTTGGTGAGTGTTTCTTTGTATAGTTCTGTGGCTATGCGATTCTTTGGATTTTTGACCTTATTGCTCAATTTTTGACCATTGTTTTAAAGTCTCTATTTGGACTTGTTTGCTTTGGATTACTTTTTGAGTTACAGGCAACTCCTAATTGTATTTTCTGCTCCTATAGAGCTTCACTCTTGTGGAAGAGCATTTGTTTGTAAAGAATAAATCTTTTATTTATAAAGACTTTGCCTGGGTTTGATGATGATATCCCCTCTTTTGGACATTTTTGAAAGTGTTAGATAGATAGATAGATAGATAGATAGATAGATAGATAGATAGATAGATAGATAGATACTTTATTAATCCCAAGGGGAAATTCACATAATCCAGCAGCAGTATACTGATACAAAAAAACAACAAAAAAAACAATATTAAATTAAATAGTAATAAAAATGAAAAATGAAAAAAAATAAAAATAAAAAAGCAGACAATAACTTTGAGTAATGTTAGCATTTACTCCCCCAGGTGGAATTGAAGAGTCGCATAGTGTGGGGGAGGAACGAGGAACAGTCTGTCAGTGGAACAGGACAGTGACAAAAGTCTGTCACTGAAGCTACTCCTCTGTCTGGAGATGACACTGTTAAGTGGATGCAGTGGATTCTTCATGATTGACAGGAGTTTGCTTAGTGCCCGTCGCTCTGCCACAGATGTTAAACTGTCCAACTTTACTCCTACAATATAGCCTGCCTTCTTAACAAGTTTGTCCAGGCGTGAGGCGTCTTTCATCTTTATGCTGCCTCCCCAGCACACCACCTCATAGAAGAGGGAACTCGCCACAACCGTCTGGTAGAACATCTGCAGCATCTTATTGCAGATGTAGAAGGATGTCAACCTTCTCAGAAATTATAGTCGGCTCTGACCTTTCTTACATAGAGCATCAGTATTGGCAGTCCAGTCCAATTTATCATCCAGCTTGCATGTTGAGCCAAAGTCTAGAAAACTGTTCACAAGTTACTGCCTTTTGTTATCAAGTCTACAGTATTTCAAAGAGGAGTGGATTTCGAGGAGTCCAGTGTTATATGGTTGACATATGGCTAGAAGGAATGAAGAAGAGCATCTTCATCACTTGGATGCCACCCTTCAGGGCTTACAATAATATGGCCTGAAGGTTCCTAAAAATAAATGTGAATTTTTGTAGTGACCTGTAAAATACTTGTGACATGCAGTTGATGCTTGTGGACTGCACAAAGAACCTTTGAAAGTTAAGGTAATTCTTGAAGCTTGTGCTGCACAGAATATAAACCAGTTACAATGTTTTCTGTGACTTCTCAACTACTATGGAAAATTTATTCCAAATCTGGAAACTCATTTAAAGCCATTGCATCAAGACAAGGTTTCAAAGTGGACAGAAAAATGTGAAGAAACTTTTTCCCAAGCTGAGGATGCTCTTCTAAAATCTAAAGTTCTCACACATTCTCACCCAACCCTGCCATTGTAGCTTGCATGTACTGTTTCCCCTTATGGAGTCGGTGCAGATTTTGCACATTATGCCCTCTGTCATGGAGAAATCAATTGCTTTCATTTCACATGCCGTGAATAAGGCTGAGAGCAACTAAGCTCAAATTGAGAGAGAGGAATTTTGAATAAATGTTGGTTTTCACAAATTTCATTTTTCTGTTTGTGAGAAAGTTTCCCCTTTTTACCAATTATTGACCCCTTACTGCCATTTTTGGACGACATATTGGTATACCATAACTAGCAGTAAGATGAAAGTAAACAAGGACTTTGTTTTTTTCGTCACATGCCCATGCCAAATACCACAAGTCTAAGCTGTAGTGCAATGCCAATGGACTCTCACCTTTGTCTTTGTCAGTTACTCATTCTCAGGGGACACTAATGACATATTTCATTTTAAATAGGTAAATGAGACACCCATGACCTCAAGTCAGGTAAAAATGTTAACCCAAATGGTCCAATACTGGTTAAGTAATGGAAGGTTGAAAGTCCTAGCAACTCACCTGAACTAAAGCCCTGTTTTTCTAGGAAAAAGGAATTGTCTGTGCAAGCAGCTGCCTTCTTTTGGCTGCCATGTCATCATCCTTCCTCTCACTAAGAAAACTAGTGATACAGTTGTTCATGTAAGGCATGTTGGAATATTCCATATGAAGGAGATTGTGAGGAGTTATTTTTGGTGGTCAGGGTTATTGAGGACATATTGATTGAATGGCTAAGGCATGTTCTGACAAGAAGACTAGAAATGCCCCATAGCTAGTGGTTCTGCAATAATGGGAATGGCCCCTTTGAAGAAGAGATGTTCATTATGGCTGTGGGTGCCTACAGTAAGTAGCCAAAGATTTCTGTTTTGCACTCAATAACTTCTGTTAAAACCACTGAAAACGTAGAGGAATTATCTTTTCGTTATGGCTCCCCAGTGCAATTTGTGAGTGACTTCAATTTATGTCTCAAGAATTTGTCACTTTTTTCAAGCCAACAAAGTTCTGCACATTTGCTGTGTACCACACCATCCTTCAACTAATGCATTAGTAGAGAAGTTCATACAGACATTGAAGCATCCTCTGAAAGGATCACAAGGCAAGGCCCTATTCATAAGTATTTGAACCACTTCTTACTATCTTATTGAAATTCTGAGTACATCACCACTAAAGCTTCACCCACCATCTAAATGATGAAGAAACAATTTGGTACAGTTTTGCACGTGTTAAAGCCACCTGAAACAACACAGCCAGTTTCTGTAGCTACAGAAACTGGCTCTTGGGATGTGGAATGTCACCTCTCTGAAGGGGAAGGAGCCTGAGCTAGTGCGCGAGGTCGAGAGGTTCCGGCTAGATATAGTCGGACTCACCTCGACGCACAGCTTGGACTCTGGAACCAATCTCCTTGAGAGGGGCTGGACTCTCTACCACTCTGGAGTTGCCCCCGGTGAGAGGCGCCGAGCAGGTGTGGGCATACTTATTGCCCCCCGACTCGGAGCCTGTGCATTGGGGTTTACCCCGGTGGACGAGATGGTGGCCTCCCTCCGCCTTCGGGTGGGGAAGGGTCCTGACTGTTGTTTGTGCGTATCGCCCGAACAGCAGTTTGGAGTATCCACCCTTTTTGGAGTCTCTGGAGGGTTGCTAGAGGGCATACCTTCTGGGGATTCCCTCGTTTTGCTGGGAGACTTCAATGCTCACGTGGGCAATGACAGTGAGACCTGGAAGGGCGTGATTGGGAGGAATGGCCCCCCCGATCTGAACCCGAGCTGTGTTTTGTTATTGGACTTCTGTGCTCGTCACGGATTGTCCATAACGAACACCATGTTCATGCATAAGGGTGTTCATATGTGCACTTGGCACCAGGACACCCTAGGCCTCAGGTCGATGATCGACCTTGTGGTCGTGTCGTCGGACTTGCGGCCATATGTCTTGGACACTCGGGTGAAGAGAGGGGCGGAGCTGTCAACTGATCACCACCTGGGATGAGAATCAGCACCTCCAAATCCGAGAGCATGGTCCTTAGCCGGAAAAGGGTGGAGTGCCCTCTCAGGGTTGGGGGAGAGATCCTGCCCCAAGTGGAGGAGTTCAAGTATCTCAGGGTCTTGTTCACGAGTGAGGGAAGAATGGAGCGTGAGATCGACAGGCGGATCGGTGCGGCATCCGCAGTGATGCGGGCTCTGCATCGGTCTGTCGTGGTGAAAAAGGAGCTGAGCCGTAAGGCAAAGCTCTCAATTTACCAGTCGATCTACGCTCCTACCCTCACCTATGGTCATGAGCTATGGGTAGTGACCGAAAGAACGAGATCGCGAATACAAGCGGCTGAAATGAGTTTCCTCCGCAGGGTGTCTGGGCTTTCCCTTAAAGATAGGGTGAGAAGCTCAGTCATCCGGGAGGGGCTCAGAGTAGAGCCGCTGCTCCTCCGCATCGAGAGGAGTCAGATGAGGTGGCTCGGGCATCTGATCAGGATGCCTCCTGGACGCCTTCCTGGTGAGGTGTTCCGGGCATGTCCAACCGGGAGGAGGCCCCGGGGAAGACCCAGGACACGCTGGAGGGACTATGTCTCCCGGCTGGCCTGGGAACGCCTTGGGATTCTCCCGGAAGAGCTGGAAGAAGTGGCCGGGGAGAGGGAAGTCTGGGCCTCTCTGCTTAAGCTGCTGCCCCCGCGACCCGACCTCGGATAAGCGGAAGAGGATGGATGGATGGATGGATGGATGGATGGATGGATGGATGGATGGATGGATGGATGGAAACAACACAGCTGGTACAACATTATCCAAGAAAAAAATCTAGTTGAACAACGAGACAAAAAACATCCTGATGGCATATTATTAACCTGAGATTTAATCAGAAAATTTAAATGGATTCCTGCCACAGTAATCAGCCACAGTGGACCTGTTTCTTACTTTGTTTGCTGATGGTACTGTTTGGTGAAGACATATGGATCAGCTGTTGCAGGGATCATCACTATAAGCCGATCTACCAGATGTGGACAGTCCAGAATTGAATTCTGACAACACTGCAAATGAATCCCCAAAATTGAGGAGCAAGTGCCAACCAATGAAGGTGTTAAAGACTTTAGCATCCATTCTTGTGTATGAGGAAGAGTTGGCTAGGAAATCTTTGACGTTTCCCTCAACTATCTCTCTTTCGATAGACACTTCCATTAACCATTGTTATCCTGATCGATGCAGACAACCTCCAACACGTGCAGATGTATAAAGACTAAAGTCTAGGGATGAGGAAGTCTACCCTCTCTTCTTAGCAAAAAATAAATAAACAAGAGGGATTCAGAATTCATTTCTTGTTCTTGTGCTAAAAAAATACCCTTTCCGTACACTTTTACTTGTTGATTTAATAACATTGTGAGCACGTCATCTCTAATTGTGCGCATCCCCTTTTTTAATTGGGCAGCACCACATTTGAATCTGCGCATCACCTTAAGTGTGCACATGCATGGCACACCTTTAAAGTTTTTGTCATTTGCCCTTCAGGGCCAATGTATTAAATAGCTATATCTTCTGTGATTGTATAAGGAATGCTCAGTAAAAAAAGTGTAATTATTATTTCCTGGAATAGAAAAATATCTGCTACCTTTCTCGTTAACTATTGATGAATTTTTAGTGTTTGATATGCATTTTTTAATAGATTTTAATAAATAAGCCAGCAATTCTGATAGAAGACAGTAAAAAATGAAAATGCATGAGAAGAACAGCACACGTCCTGACTTACCTGGGATAATGAACAAAATAAACAGTGTCATGCATGCACATTTGTGGATCATCCTCATATGAGTCAAGTAATAGCACCCCTGGTTGAGAGGAGTACTCACACTAACCTTCTCTTTTTTGTTCCCTCTGCAGTACAAAAATGACACCCAGTGAGGACAATTGACTGCACCCTTTCCTGTCCCCCACCTATAAAGCCGACAGCTGCCAGAAGGAGGCGTAAATCTTGTTCAAAAAGCAGAAGCCAAAAGTAGATGCCATTTGTTTTTAAGATTAGGCACCTACGCACAATTTTTAATATTAGGGACCCTGGTGTACCTGGGCTTACCACCATGAACCTTAAGTTCAGGGTTTGTAGTAGGGGTAGGCCAGTCTAAAACAAACAAGAAGAAGGAGATGGCATCCGCTTTTTGAACAACACCCGGAGGCGTTGAGTCTAGAACAGACTGCACTGCCGGGCTGAGCTCCTTCCTCCCTGACCAAAGCCTGACAATTTACTTTGCCAGAAGGCTTTCTTATTTTGATTATTCTTTTTGAACATTGTACTGATGTTCATAGCTGCCCTTTTCATTACTTCATGGCCTAAATTAAATGAGGATGATTGGGTTGCCCCCCAAATTTACCTATGAAACCTGCAGTACATCACTTGACAACAACAAACATATTAAGCAGAGAAAAGATAATGTTAATGTTTGCAAAGGGAACAAAGGAAATGTGCATGTGTGATAGAACAGAGATAAGCATTTTAAGGCACAGATTGTTGTTAATTCTGCAACAAGTGGGTCGACTTTCATGAAATGTGGTGTCAAACAGCATGCCCGTCCAAGGCTAGAAATGAAAGCTTTGCAGCTGAGTACTCTGCTACGCTTCCAATATGATTTTGCAGTGTTCAAGGGGTGTGTCATGTGCAGAGAAGTCAAATTGTGTGACAGTCACTTAAATATTACACAGTATACAGTGGATGTCATTTCATATTCTAACACACTTAATCCAGACCAGGGTCGTGGGGGGGCTGGAGCCTATCCTACCTAGCTTAGGGTGCAAGGCAGGAACAGGGACCCAGTCCAGCACAGGGGCATACGGTCTATGGAAATGGTTTAAACTTTATTTTGATTATTTTCAAATACATTACTTTCAAGCTTACTATGCACTTTACACAGTCAACTTGCTGAAGTACCTTAAGGAATTAGTTGTTATTAAACTGTCACTTTTAAATAAGTTCATGTTGCTTAGTAATCATTTTTATGCCAAAGACAGCTAACAGAGTTCCATCACTTGTCCTACATATACCTTCAGCGTGTTTCCAGTGTCCATGTGTGTGTAAACGTTTCTTCACCGGTATTCCCATAATGTCTACTTATCAGACTGTCATTATTTTCCAGGTTGCTTTCTTGCCTTCTGCCTGGTTTTATACTTGCCATCTTTAAAGACAACTCTGAAAGGCGTAGCTCATACACCCCTCTTTTTTATGTCACCAAAGCCAAACTGACCAATCAGATTGCTCTGAGGGACAGGCTGCAAATACCTTAGTGTTTTATTACATAGATTATTGTCTGCTAAGTCACCTGGAGAGAACAATCTCTTAAAGGTACCTAGAAAGCAGAAAAAAAAAAAGTCTAACCTAAAAATTCAGCCTCCGGTTACAGTGGAGACTAGCATATGGAAATTGTAGGTTGAGCAAACTCACTGTATGTAACTAGACTGATAATAATATCTAATATCTATGTAAAGGAAATTAGATATGTGTGATTTCACTTTTATACTTGTATACGCTCCACAGAAGATGCATATTAATTGACTGACAGTATGTACAGTGTGTTTTAATCTATATAAGATGTTCTCCAGCTTGTAAAGGAGTTTCTAATACTGATGAGGCCAATTGTTTTTTTAATGATTAGATGTCTCTGCCCTCATGCAGTAAATTGATCAATCTAATTTCAGTTCTTCCTTGAAAATATGTGTATGACTAACTGGTTGCACAGGAAGTGTGGTGTTTATGTCAAAATTCTATGTCAAAAGTGCCAGAATGGATGTGTAAGATATAGCTGGCTCAATTCGAAATGCGCTAAGTGCTTTGTGGAAATCATCCAGACAATCCATTTCATAAACTACTGCCTGCAGCCAAATTTTCAATTATGTACATTATTTTGAATTCAAAGAAAATGACGTTGATTGATTACATTTATCACTGTATCAATAATTAAAACCTTTTCCTAGTTTCTATAGGCAGCAAGTGAATATGGATTTCTTTGAAGGCTCCTGCATTATTTCCTTTCAATGCTAATGGGCAGCTGACCAAGCCAGTAAGGAACTGGTGACAGATGTGAGCAGAGCAGATGGCCAAGAAATTGTCACGGTTACAAATCTGATGTTTGGTGCAATGGTTTTATAAACTGAGAGATGTACGCTGCGCTGTGTTTGTGTTCTCCCAATCCCTCTTTTACTCTGTCAATGTTTTTCTCTCTGTTGATAAAATAGAGTAAAAATTAATAATCCACCATAAATTGTTAATTTTTATATGTTACTTACCCCATTTAGTCAATTGTAGTGACGACTAAGTTAAAATTTTAATCTCATGTTTTCATGGTGAATTGAGATAACATTTCTTATAGAATGGGAGGCTATGGTGATGAGGCAACATCAAGAACGTCCATTAAAAAAACTCACATAATCCACACATCAAGTCATTCAATTATATGCTTACAAAGTGCAAAATGCATGCATTTTTTGGTAAAACACAGTTAAATAAAAGTAGTCCACAAACAGGAAACTCCCTCACAGGGGTTGCTCTTTTGAATTGAAGACAGCTCTCTTGACCAATGAAGGAGACAGAGAAGGGTGAAAATAAGTTTAATTTTGAGTTATTTAAAAGTCTTCTCTTTTACATTGACTTTATAAGTAAATGCAGAAAGAAATTAGACTTAGCTGTTAACCTTTACTGAAATTTGGATAAAAGCATCTTAGTTTATCCATCATGGCACTGTTGGAACAGAATACCACCTAAAAGAATGCCAAGTATTCAGGAAATCAGGTAATTTGGCAACAGACAACATTCAGTACCTGCATATGTACAAGTCTCTTGAAAAACTATGAACAAAAATGACTTTTTAAAGTAATATTTTCTTAGAGACACAGATAACTGGCAAAATAAATTAAACACCTACTAGGTTGTTCAGCCACATGAAGCCTCCAGAATACTTCCATTGTGCTTTGACATAGATTCTGGAAATGCAGGTATATGACACAATTTTCCCATGATCACTTAGTGTTGAGGATGATGATGATAATGATGATGGAAATGCTTTCTCAAGAACCACTCTTTCAAGTGCTCATTTGGGTTGGTACTGGGTAATTGGGACAGCAATTGCATACAAAGTGTGTTGTCACACTCCTCCTCACATTCACTGAACACTTTTATCCTTTTATTTATTACTAGCTAACATAGCTGAAATATCCGGCGTTGCCCGTTGATTAAAATAAAGTGTTTTTTTAATTGTTTGAGAAAATTAAAAAAACACAACTTTAAAAATAAAAATAAATTAATATACAATGAAAACTCACTAATGTGCTGCTCTTGCAGTCTTGTATGTATATTATCATCCAGTTGAATGTATTTTCATATTAAAGCATTTAACCAATCACATTTCAGCCATTATTTGGCTGAATTATAAAGGCATTGGACGCTCAAACACGCATGTGCAACTGGACGGCCAACTCTATTTAATTTCACAAGCAACAGCGGTGCAGTGGTGCTCAAATATAAAGAACTAGCCAACCCGCGGCGTACCATACACCGCATAATCAGGCCGGTTTCTTAATGATTTTTAAGCACAGGGAGAAAATTAACATTTGAAAAATCGTTAATGTAATAAATCAGCAAGAAAAGCAACACTGTAACAATGCACGGAATGAACCAACACATAATCGTCCGTGACTGAAAACTGGCAGACCGCCATCGCGCCCACTCGTTCAGTAAGCATTGCCTGCTCATGTGCCCATCTCCAACTCGTCACTTGAGTCGTTGTCGTCTTTGCACAGTCCAGATGCACCTGTGACTCACGTAGACTTTTCATTGCTCTGTTCGGTTTTGGCTGCTTTTCTATATATAATCCACCAAGACACCCGACCACAATAGTAGTGCGAATTGCTGTATGTAGCGTGTAAAACAGTTTGCTATGGTGCACGCGGTCATGCGTCGTAACCGAAAACTCGGTTTTTAAAGACTGCTTACTTTATTGTGTTTTAACCTCAGTTGTAAAGGATTGTTTTAAGGATCCCATGGGATATCCGTCGCAAAACGTTTTACATGCTGCATATGGCGATTCACCTCTGCGAGAAACATGCCTCTATGAACAGTCAACGTGGCTCGGAGTTGCATGTGGCCTCTACAACAGACAAATATAAATGACACCGTTTTTTCAGTGTCGTCACGTCCGAGTTGGTGGGCGTGGCTCTGCGAGTTGTCGTCGTATCCAATGGTCTTGGAGTTGGTGGGCATGGCTCCTCCCTACGTGCGCCATAGATGTCTTACTTGTTGGCGGCTTAGTGAATCCACGCCCCTTCCGGCGTGCTTTCCATGGGTGTCTTGCCTTAGTGAATTATATATATAAGATGCTGGCAGTCACCTCCATTTCGCCTTCTGGTGGTCGTTTCGAGTATCAACTGGATGATATCATGCATACAAGACCACAAGATTACCCCCCACCCTACCCAGAAGGGAGTGGGTTAGGGTTGAGTTCTCCCTACAGTATGTTTAGTTAACCAATGAGAAACACATGTACCAAGTTTCATGAAAATCGCTCCAGCCGTTCGGAAGTGATGCTGGAACATACATACATACATACATACATACACACACGCATACATTGACTTTTATATATACAGATTCTCAAACACTTTTTTACTATCAGAATATACCTGCTTTAGTGTAAAATGAATCTGATCTCTGTAAATTGTCTGTATTTATTGACATTTATCTTTGCGGCTTTTATTCAGTCTGGTGGAGTCATAATTTGTTGCTGAGTTAAGCTTCATTCAAGATCAAAAACCTTTAATATTAGCCTCTTCATTTTGGCATCAGAGGCATCCAGTTTACTTTGCTGGTGTCTCAGCTTTTCTGGTCACAAGTATAAGACATAATGTGCATTTTTCATTTTTCATTCATGGCACAAATTTAACATTACATTACAGTGAATGGCCAGACAAGGAAAATACTAAAATCTAACATTAAAAAAAGTAAAAGTCCCTCAGATGTAGGCTAAAAGCTTAAAAATATCAATCAGTGTCTTAAGCAAGCCACCATATAGCCTTTAAATCTCTCAAGAACAGGATCAGAGAACTGAGGTAGGCATTGAATAGCACAAGCCGATTTGTCAATAAGCCTTCAGTCTTTCTGTTGCTCCATCCACTGCTACATTTGTCAGTTGCCCAAATGGTCACTGAAACAAGTGGGCTTTTAGGGTGTGAACCAAAGTAGTCCTGTGATCTACCACCCAGCCACGGTGATCTCATTGTTGAGATTTTGTTCACTTTGTACTTGTCCGCATCTGTATCAATGTATAAACCTACAATATAAGACAGTGAGTTTCTTAAAAGCTGTTTATAAGTGTGAGTCCACTTACGGAGTGCTCCCTTGGCAAAACGCAGCAACGTCATTAAATTGCATTAAAAAAGAGTTGGACATGTCATCGGCCATTGTGAATCTTCTGATCTTGTGAAGCTCTCCACAGCCATTCCTTGTGAAAATTTCTTAAAAACATCCCCGTTGCATTCTTTTTATCCATCTTGTCATGCATGAGCATCACAGGGTCACCTCCTGGACTCATCACCGGTATGCAGTACCACTCCAGGACACAAGTGGGCACATGATGAGGCCAGCTGACTCTGCCTCTTCTGGCCCAGAGACTATAAAGCTCCTGGAAGAGGTCATTTCATTTCCGGGAAGAACCAACCACTGGACAGAACTTCAACCTGACTCTGTGACCACCCTACAGAGCCTTGAATCACATTAGCCATACCAGGCAATACTGCCTTCTTTTTTTTTTTGTTTTATTTCCACCATTACATGCCTCTTTATTTTGCGGGACTACTTACCATATCAACTTGCATATAAGTCGGGTCTTAAAACCCTAAAAATCGATCAAATATTTCAGATCCTAACTTATACGCCAATTCAAAAACTTAATTTTTTTTTTTTTGTTTTACATCTTCTTGCCTCCTCCAATCTTGCATCAGTTTCTCAGACACATCGAATTTTGTTGCAGCAACACAGTTACCAATTTCTTTCACCACTTCAACGACTTTTAATTTAAAACCAGCTTCATATTATCTTCTGATCGAACGCTCCATCCTAGATAAGGGATGCTTTTACGCTAAAGGTGTATGAGGGTGTGAGATACAAAAAACATTAAACAGTGCAAACGTTGCTTTGTAATAGTTTGGGTATTACCGTGTGGTCACGAAGGCACAATACATGGAGGATAAAAAAGGCAATGTGCTCCGTGGTTACTTTCTCAGGTAGAAAAGCGTATTAGGGCCACGGAGAAGAAAAAAAAATACTGGCACAGTGAAGAAGAAAAAAAAGTATATGTCGAGAATAAAGTCGAGGAGAGGAAGAAAGGAAGTCAGTTTAAGAAGCATGTACCAAGTAACAAGGGTCAGGGAACACTTAACACAAAGCATTTAGTGTGCTACATTACTTATGACGGGGTTTGAGAAAATCTAGTAAATTAAATACTGATTTTAAAATGATGTTTACAACATTCTACTTTTAATGACAAAATAAACTGTGTGAATAAAGTCAACATGTCGACTTTAATCTAAACATAAGCATCAAGATTAAAATGGAAATGTACTTTTTTTCTTCTCTGTGGCCTTAATATGCTTCTGTACTCAGGTGGGCATTAGCATATCATAATCTCTTGGCCCAATAGCGTGAGTTTTCTAAATTCAACTTACACGACCGACATTATAAAATACCGGAAATTATACGGTAAAATCAAGTTCTGACTTGTATGCAGGAGAACTTAAACTCGAGTATATATGGTAGTCATTCAAAGCTGTGACCCGGCTGGCACCCCAACATTTCTTTGGTGAATGTGTATGTTGCCTCTGTCTGCCTCTGTCAACCTAAAAAAGTCAAAATATTCAATTCTTTAATGAGGTTTAGCATTATACATTTTTTCAAAGTTCCTCCAACAATTTATGGATCTGCTGTTATCCATTTGTTTTTTATTGTTGCCACTCACCAACATTCTTATGTTCAGGATGATGTAACTGGCCCTGGACAAGTGCAGGATAGTAGAGTGAAACAATCATGTGCAGACCATAACATCCTTAAGTGCAGCCCAGTTAGAGGGTTTATATGGCCACACAACCAGCTTACATTCTGGGAAATCTATGTGTGTTAACCTGGTCTCTCAGAGACCAATATCTCGTTTTCTCTAATCGGAATAAAGGTGTGCATGGCACTTCTGAA
Organism: Polypterus senegalus; assembly: GCF_016835505.1. NCBI lineage: Eukaryota > Metazoa > Chordata > Cladistia > Polypteriformes > Polypteridae > Polypterus > Polypterus senegalus. The sequence continues at coordinate 176,700,823 of NC_053156.1, read as the reverse complement.
ACCAGGCTTCTGTGAGTAACTGAGTTATTAACGTGCATGTAGATCCAGTGAGTGATTAGAAAGAAATGATTACTGAGAGGTTGTACAAGAAATCAGTGACGAATGTTACTCAGTGACAGAAAGCTGATGAGAATGACGAGATGCAGAAATATTTCCAGTCTGAACAAGCTTAATGTCTCATTTGCTAATGAGGTACTTTAATGATTTGGCAATAAAAATAAATTATTTAAATGGGAAATTGGAAAGCTGCCATTGTTAAATGAAAGTGCACAGCACTCTTACACTAAGAGGCAGAAACTCAATTTAGAGCAAATTATTCTAACTAGGCTGTAAACAATATGTTTTTCATAGAGACTGTATTATGGAAAAATGAATTAATGAGGCATGAGAAATCATGATTTCTTCATCTTATATTTCAAAGATAAAGTAAAATTAAAAACTGGAAAAAGAAATCACTTGCAAATAATTTAAGAAACGCATGGTGATGTTATTAGAACAAAAGGTAATACATGGAAAGTGATGGTCACCCAGAGAGAAAGTACAGATTTAAATAAAAGAAACTGATATCACCGCAGGATTTACGGGTTTGAAAACTGGCATAATGAAAACATGCATTTTAATCAGAAGACTAATCCAAGTTATCACAAACAAAATGAACCCGTTATTTCAAATCCACGTTAGGCAAAAATAAACACATACATAAATACTTTCCTAATAGATAGATAGATAGATAGATAGATAGATAGATAGATAGATAGATACTTTATTAATCCCAAGGGGAAATTCACATAATCCAGCAGCATAATAAATACATAACTGTCAATATTTGCCATAACATTCTGGGCAGTACAACTGCTCTACTTGTTAGGCAGTGAGTCATGGCTTCGTAAAACAGTTTAGCGTCTCTGAAGCCCATTAGCTCTCTCCTGGGTAAACTGATTACTGGACAGCTAGTGTTCCCTCTCCCTCATACTGCAGGATGTCTCTGAGTGATTGATTTAGTATGTGAACCATATTGTGGTGGCAGTTATTTTGCTATTCCAATATGTGATACTGACAAACCTTCTGTGGTACTTGTAAGCCTGTTCACTTGGCCCCAATTTCTAGAAAGAGATGGCCATTTAAGGATAAGGGCCTTGTGAGCAAAGATCTTTAGTTAGCAGGTAACTAGTGCGAGGAGTAGGTAGAAGCTCCACATAGAGGTCTACAATCTTCATCCATAGCAGAGAGGCAAGAAAGAAAAGACAAGGCAAAAGGACACTCTGACTCATCTCTTCCTGCGCTTTCAGACATAATCAGATACAACTGGAAAAATACAGAAAATTTTGAAGGGTAATGTCAACATATAAATTTATTAACTTGTTAGATGCCTATATCCAAGATGACTTATGACAGTTAAGATACAATTACCTACATTTATTTTGTTTTTTCAAATGGAATACAGGTAGTTAAAGTGACTTGCTTATGGTTACAGATTTTGAAGTCACAAGTTCACGGTTTGAGGTCTAAAGCATTCACCATTACACCAAAATTTCCTGCCAAATCATCCCTAACTAAGTAAGTCAGAATTAGTTCTAGTTGTCCTAATTCAGGGTGTTCATAAGAAATGTAATGATTTAGTTCATGAAGTAGAATTACATAATAAACAAGAATAGTAGTATCACATACAGTACTTAAAAGGTTAAAATGTGTGCTTCTGTTTAAATGTTTAAAGTCTAAATATTCTCAATTATAATAGGATATTTTTTTATAATAGGAATTTTTCACCCTCTGATAGATACTCATAGAGGGGTAGATCCCTAGTAAAGGATCAAAAATTACATCATATTCATAATAAGTGACTCTGAAATAATCCAAAATGATACCCCGCTTGCTTATGTTTGAATTTTGTCATTTTTAACTTTCTGGGAGTAGCTCTTAGAAAGTACAAAATCAAACATGAAAAATTATTATTATATTAGTGATCACACACCTCAAACCAGAAAAAAAACATTCCACGTGCCTTTATTACCAAACCACATTTTTTAAAACCTTTGTGAAAGAGAGTAATTTGACCCTTCATATTCCATTTACTCCACTTTTTGGAGTCGTTTGATATGCCATGCAGAACTTTAGGCCCTCCTGATCGTTTTTGCTAAAAAAGACACCTATAGTTTACTCTTTATCATAAGGGTGTAATTTCCTGCACAAAATTTAGACCAAAAATTCATAAAATCAGGTTTATTTTAATTCTCTAATCACTACTACTTCAAGGGGGTCCAGAGTGCATTCTGTAATTGAGCTTGCCCTTTTAATTAGCTTGTTGATTCACTAGGCCTCTCTTGAAGGGATGTTACCAGCCCAGCACACCACAGCTTACAAATTCGCACTGGCCATCACAGTTATAAATTATGTGAAGGATATCACTACCCACATTAAAAGAATGCAGCCTCCTTATTTATCTAGATCCTCTGTGTTTCTCGACCAGTCCAACCTATCATTAATATGGACCTCCAAGTACTTGTAGGAGTGGATTACCTCTACATCAAATCCTTGATAAGTGACCAGACATAGAGGTGAAAGCCAATCACCAGTTGCTTGGTTTTGCTAATGTTAAGATGCAGACAATTCTTTGCACAAAATGACAACGTTCTTGACCTGACTCCAATACACTGTCTCATCCCCTTTATCAATACGCCCAATAAGTGCAGAATCATCTGAGGCGGGCAGAATCATCTGAGAATTTCTGCAACTGATATGACCTGATGTTATATTTGTAGTCAGAGGTGTACAGAGTGGAGAGAAAAGGAGACATCCATATCAGAAACACAGTCATTGAGCCTCATAAACTGAGGTTTGCTTGATAGATAGTCCATAATCCAGGACACCCTGGGCTCATCTACCTGCATATCTTACAGCCTACCCCTTAACATGGATGGCTGGATGGTAATGAAGGCACTGGAGAAATCAAAAAGCATAATCCTCACAGTGTCATCAGCTTTATCCAAGTTAGAATAAGCCTTGCAGAGATACAATTGAAACCTCCACTCCAATCTTTGTCTTATAGGAAAATTGTAATGGGTCCAGGTGGTCTACCATAGGAAGACTCTTATAGTTCAGAAATAGACTCTAAAAGATCTTCATGATGTGAGAAGATCAGTCACTGGGCTGTAGATGAAGAGGCACCTGCCTTCTTTAGAACTCTAACAATGCAGGACGTTTTCCACAACAGCAGCAATTTCTGAAGCCTTAGGGACAGACTGAACAGGTGACAGAGGACATCACAAAGCTGGTCAGCACAGGCCTTAAAAAGTCAAGGACTCACTCCATCAGGTCTTGCAGCTTTTCTTGTGTGTAACTTCTTCAGTTTTCTCCTTACTTGGTCTTTGGCTATGGACAGTCCACACTTATGGGCAAAGGTGGACTTGTCAGTGGCTTTTTCAGTTGGTGTGGAAGGAGTTGTAGATGTATTCGAGATGATGTGGGACGATTGGTCATTGGAAGAAGGTGGCTGCAAGAAGCCGCTGTTCAGAGAGTTCAGAGATACCAAAAAATATTGGGAACCCAAAAAGCTTGGCATTTTACACAATTCGACATTAAGACAAATTTAAAAATATATTGTATGTAGGGCTTTTCTCATATTAGTGAGTCAGGTCAGCGGTGGACAAAAAGTCATTTTTATGAACACAATATGGAAATAGTGCTGTCTCACTTTAACAATAACAATAACTTAAATTGCAGCTATTTATACTCTCAGTCTCATACAGCAGTCTTTTTTTTGTTCAAAATATGTAAGGAAAGAGTCGTTTAATTTTTTTACAAGTCAAACTAGCATTTAATACGTATTTCTCAAGTGAAATATCTTTACAGATGTAGGCAGCCTAAACAAAATTTAAAAGGGAAATAACAAAAATAGAAATTGACCATTTACAATCAAATTTGAGATCAGAAATGAAATAAATATAATTGACAACAATATAGAAAACATAAACAATTTAATATAGAGAGAGATATGCTGTGATGTAGATTCTTTATAAACATAATTTAGATAAATTTAGACATAACCATCCATGCAAATAAACTGGTAACTCTTTTAAATAAAAGTAATATTGGCCAAATACACAGCTATTATTCAATATGCAACTAAAAAGGTTTGTTTAGGTTGGCCCAGTGGTTAGCACTGCTGCCTCGTCGACCCTATGTCTGTGGTCTGTGTTAGGTTTGCATGTTGTCACTGTGCCTGTGTGGCTTTCTTCCACAGACTTGCATACTATCAACTATCCTTGCACCTTTGGTTACCTGGCAATTATAAATCGGTACTGTGTGAGCGGGCCCAGCAGTGAACTTTCACCACCACATCTATGGTGGGTTCCTGTTCCACTGCTTATGTCCCCTGTGACCCTGAATTGGATTACATGGCTTTGAGAATGTTAGGTTACGTGATGGATTTGCTCAGAGATATGGGGAGATTGAAATTAGTGCAGTGCATATGTTATACTATTTAACTATTCATTTTCAAAAGCAATCAACTCCAATTCGTTTGGTAAGACTAAAGGAAAAATAGAACTTCAGTAAATGACACAAAACAGAAGTGGTGCTGTCCTATAGAAAATAAAAAAATCATTATAGGTATTTATAAATAAAAGTGTGCAGGGGTCAGTTAGTGCACTTCTTAAGAAATCTGCAGCAGGCTGTGGAAAGGTGTTTACTAAAGAACTTATAGTCATAAAAACTATGCATATCCGCCCCATGTTCATATTGGATTACTGTGTATCTAATATTTTGCTTTTATTTACATCCATCCATCAAACAATCCATCTTCTTATCCTTCTCAACGTGCTACATGGGCCCAATCCAACAGTGAGGCAAAAATGAACAGACATATGTCAGGAGACAACCATGAGTGACTTGTGTTTAAAAGGGGTTGGGAACAATTAGATGGTTCATTCAGTTTGATGCATTGTAACACTAGAGGACACGGTTGCTCCTCTAACCCAACACACAAACACTGACAACATGAGGTAAAACCACAAATAAGTTTCTTTTAATTATTTTCTTCTTTAAATAGTGCCCTTCAAGCACCACAGCCACAAATAATCAGGCAAGTAATTTAACACAATACACAATAATCTCAAATCTCTGTCTATTTCTCCTCCACACCTGCCAGCAAGCTTTGTCCACCTCCACTCAACTCTGGCTTGCTTACTGGGTCTTCAGCAGTCCTTTCTATAGTCCTCGACCCGGACGTGCTTCTGTTCTGCTGTTCACGTGACTTGCTAGCACTTCCAAATCATAAGGAGAACTCAAGTTTTCTTCAGTCCAGAAGTACGTTGGAGCTTTCATCCACGTAACTTGGGAGTACTTCCAGGCTATGGATGAGACATGACTCCTCCGGTTCTCTTGCAGCGTCCCCTTGTGGCATCCACGTTTTATTTTGTATGTAAGCTGCCTGTATTATGTTCCATGTGTTTTGAGGGTGGTTCCCCAATCACCACCAGGAACTGCCCTCTGCCCTATAAATCCAGAATACCTCTGACAGTTCCTGAAGGTTTATTGTAAATACGCTAGGGAGTTTGTGAGTTTACTGCTGTTTCTGATCTGTTTTTTGACAAGTCTGTATTGGGACTTGTTGGATTTGGTTTGCCTTTGTGTTACAGGGCAATGCTATTTTGCCTTTGTGATTTGTAGAACTTCATTGTGGCAAAAATACTTTTCTGTGAAGAATAAAAATAAGCCCTTATTACTAGCTGGGATTTGACGGTGATATCCCCTCTAGTGGCATTATTGTAAATGCTATGGAACTCTTTAGTGTTTCAGACTTCTAATCCAAAAACAAGGTGAATAGTACATCCATTATACAAGTTGTTAAAGAAGACCCACAGAAGATATAATAATCAGTTCTCAGAACACCCAAAATAGTAAATTTGATAAACGGCATAGACACCACTCCAGTACAACCATGAATCAAACTCCTGTAACAAATTGACTCCAGACAGTCACAAAGGTTTGGGGCAGCCACCCATATAAGATGATCCTGGCTGCAAAAGGGTTTGAAAAGGCTGACTTGTTTACAAGACAGAGTCCAAAAGAGAACTGATTAAGTGGAGGTAAATGGTGGTTTTAAGGGCTGGAAGAGGAAATGAGATCAACCATGTTGGAACCTTAAATTATGTCATCTGTGGCACCGAAACTGGAAGTGACATCATCAGTTGCATCGGAACCGTAAGTGATGCCATCAGTCACACCAGAGCCAGAAGTGACGTCATCAGTTGCATCGGAACCAGAAGTGATGCCATCAGTGACACTGGAACCTGATGGAATTTCCCAGGAATGGTCTGCAAGAGACTGAGAGAGACAGTCAGCACACTCCGTCACCCCCTGGTCTGATGTAGTATTACCATTATTTAAGCACTTTAGCTGCCTCCTAATCGCACATGTGTGACAAGGCCCCCAGCTCAGACCCACTGGGTCGTACGTCCTGCATTGAGAGGTTTTGAGAAGGAGAAAGAGCATCAGCATTGGAATGGAGGGAGCTCTTACGATGAACAAACGAATACTTATATGGATGAAGATCAAGAAACCACCTGGTGACCCAAGGATTCGACTCCCTGTGTAGGGCCGTCCACTGTAAGGGCGCATGATCTGTCACAAGAGTGAATTCCCGACCCAAGAGGTAGTACCTCAACTGCGTAATCACCCATTTAATTGCAAGTGCTTCTCGTTCCACCACAGCATACCTGGTTTCCCGTTCCAACAGTTTCCGGCTCAGGTACAGTATATAACGGGGTGTTCAACACCATCGACGTATTGACTCAACAAGGCACCCAGGCCTGTGTCCGAAGTGTAAGTCTGGAGAATGAAAGGAAGAGAAAAATTAAGAGCTTTCAAAACTGGTGCTAAACGCGGTCTTAACCCTTGTGGTGTCCATTAAAGGAATCTGCCAATACCTCTTCGTCATGTCAAGTGTGGTCAAGAATTGTGCCTGTCTGAAAATCTCAAGGAGATTGTTCACTCGAGGCATCGGATAAGCATAGAATTGGGGAACTTGATTAAGCCAACAGAAGTCATTGCAAAACCTTCAACTTCCGTCAGGCTTACTAACCAAGACAATAGGACTGAACCAGGGACTATAACTTTCCTCTATCACACCTAGGTCCAACATGCGTTTGATTTCAAGTTCCATTTCAACTTTCTTTGCTTCGGGAAGTTGATAGGGGCGTTCTTGAACGACAATCCTGGGTACAGTCACAATATCATGTGTAATCAGAGAGGTCTGTCCAGGTTTACTCACTCACAACCTCTGGGACAGAGAGGATAGCTGTTTCCTGTTCCCGTCTCAGTGTGGAATTTAGCTCTGATCCAAAATTAAGGATGGTAGATTAAGTAGAGAATGAGCGGGGCTGAGCGGAGAAGGGATCCGGATCCCGTTCCTTCCACGGCTTCAGCAAGTTCACATGATAAATCCATTCTCTCAGTCGACGATTGAGCTGTTTCACCAAATAATCAACACGGTCTTTTCTCTCCTTAATTTCGTAAGGTCCTTGCTAGTGCGCAAGTAATTTGGAATAAGAGGTTGGAACCAAGACCATGGCCTGATCCAACGTTTGAAATTCTCGGAGAGTGGTGTCACGGTCATAATAGCGGGCCTGTGCTGCTTGCACTTCCTCCATGTCACTTTTTAAAATCAGTCAAATTTTTTAAATCTATTGCGTAATTGTGTGATATATTCTAATATATTGGTAGAGGGAAGAGCCTCTCCTTCCCATCCTTCTTTTAAAATAACCAATATTTCCCTGGGTTGCTGTCCATATAATAATTCAAATGGTGAGAATCCCTTAGAGGCTTGTGGGACTTCCCAATATGCAAAGAGAATGAAGGGGAGGAGCTGATCACATTTTCTCCCATCCCCACTGACCACCTTGCAAAGCATTTGTTTGAGTGTCTGATTAAACCTCTCTACAAGACTGTCGGTTTGAGGATGATACACCACGGTCCTTAAGTGCTTTATTTTAAGTAATTTGTCAGTCTCCCTGAATGTCTCCAAGGTGAAAGGCGTCCCTTGATCCGTAAGGACTTTTTTAGGGATGCTGACACGCGCAAAGGCACCCACTAATTCCCGTGCAATTGCCTTAGATGTGGCTGAGCGCAAAGGAACAGCCTCAGGATATCGAGTAACATAATCCACAAGGACTAATATGTACTGATGTACTTGGGCTGAGGACTCCAGGGGTCCTACAATATCGACCCCAATACATTCAAAAGGGACATCAACCAAGTTATTAGTTTTCTCACCTGCTGGTCTGGGGAAACCCCATTTTTCTCTGAGGTCTTAACCTCAATGGGTGGCTCAGCTCTCACCTCCAAGAGAACATAATGAGCTTCCTTCATTTCCTCCCCAGGAACCAGCCCAAATCTGTTAATCTACTCCATATTCTTCCTGTGGTTATATATTAGCCCGGGTATACTGTATATAAGGAGTGAAGCCTGTTCTGAGTTACAGACTAGCTCCCCACTAACTCCCCACCCAGAAACTCAGCCCTGGTACTTTCCCACCTGGGCAGTTTTCAGGTCCTGTCCCATTTTCTTCAGTGTATACATCATCCTGCCGACTATGCCACTGTAACAAATTGACTCCAGACAGTCACAAAGGTTTGGGGCAGCCACCTGTTTAATATGATCCTGGCTGCAAAAAAGGTTTGAAAAGGTTGTGCTGTTTACAAGACAGAGTCCAAAACAGAACTGATTAAATGGAGGTAAGATGGCAGTTTTAAGGGCTGGAAGAGGAAATTAGATCATTCATGCCGGAACCGGAAGTGATGTCATCAGTGACGCCAGAACCTGATGGAATTTCCCATGAATGGTCTGCAAGAGACTGAAAGAGACAGTAGTATTGCCGTTACTTAAGCCCTTTAGCTGTCTCCTAATCACACGTGTGTGGCACTGCACAGCACCGAACATCTCACTGCTTGTCTCAACAAACTACAAAACTAAGTTAACCATTCTGTCTAATTGGAAATGGCAAACAATGACTTGGATAATGGATGGATGAATGAATGACTTACTTGAATATGGTCAAAGTGTTTTAATGCACACACAGTATATATTTATATACAGTACTGTATACACTGTCACATCTGTGCTCTGGTAATGGTAGTTACCCACTGAACCAGGGATTGGCACTGTGTGCTAATGCTTTCTCTTTTCCTCCCTCTACAGAATGGTCAATTGATGGTCGTTCCACCTCTGATGTCACTTGCATTGTGCACCTTCCTGTACCCTCCCTTTCCAGCCTGATACTCATATGACCAACAGTTCAGCCATCTTGGAATCAGTTCTACATTGGACTCCCTTCTGAAAGACGTTAACAACATCTTTGTAAAAGGATCATTGTTTATTGATTTGTTTTTATTATATGGGGTCACAGATGTGCCCCAAACCTTTTCACATGTCTGCTTCTAATTGTACTATATGGACCACAATACTTCTCTAAACACTCTCCTTTCTTTCCATGGTTATTTTACATATTTATCTACTACATGAACAGAAATGGGACACTGCAATCCAAAATGTTTAAAGTGCATCCGTTGGAGAAAATAGGGGCTGGAGTTTTAGGAATAAACCCTGTGGATGAAGTCTTTTCAACTGCACATTTTGCCAATATTCACCACAAACCATTTTAGCGTGTTTTTCCCAAATGTATATTCTCATTTGAAAATCAGATGTGGCCCTGCAAGACTAGGCAGAAACCAACCTAGAATGGGACATCCGGCCATGACTAAGCACTGCACCCCCAACCCCTTCAAACACACACACACCCTACATATATAGTCTTTTTAGGCATGGATAATCCAGAAGTGCCATTCAACTAAGTATGTGGAACTTCAAGAAAATGAACACAGACACAGCAAATCTACTACTAATGGCTTCTGAGCTTCAAGTTAAATGCAGGTCCCTGAAGTTATAAAGCAACTTTGCTAATGCTTTGGCAGAAACTGCATATGAATCAGGCTTAAAAGCAACAGGAAAAATGCATTTGTATTCTCAGTGTTTTAGACTTTATTAATAAATGAATAGGGCAATTGGAAAGACAACCAATTAGAAAAAAATCGTCAGAAAGCAGCACAGTGGGTGGCATGTCCATCCTACAAATTCAGTGTCCAGGGTTGTATCCCAGAGCAGGTCAATGTCAAAGTTTAAGTTCCTGTTCTTCCCATGTCTGCATGGCTTTTCCTTTGGGTATTCCAGTATTTTTTTAGCTTTTAGCTAACCAGATAAACATGATGGACTGAATAGCCTACGTATGTTTTTCAATTCTTTTTATATTCTTAAAGAAAATTTCCAAGACATTAAAAATCTCTTAAGGTATAGTAAATATCCATTATTTAGAAATTAAGAGAGTTATAAAAATGAATCTTCAAAATAGGACCACATCTAAAAGTGAGTCATGGAGGCCCAGAAGAATGTCAACACTTTAAAGTAATTTTAGTATTTAATTTATTGAACCTTAATAAAGGATTATTCAGATTCCTTAATGGAAGAGTTAAGATACCCAATTGGACCAATTCTTTTAATTTTCAAAGCCCTGACAGTCTCTATATATGAGGTGAGACTATTAAATAACTAGACTGGACATCTGTGGATCAAGCTGAGTTGGGGACATTGACCTTGGACAAGCACAAACAAGCCCTGCGCACTTCATTCACATTGTATTATTAGTTCACGTTTTCAAGTTTTATTGTTTGGGAAAACAGACGAGTGAATTCATTCATCATATTGACAGCCAGCCAAACAGAATATCTAAAAATCACATCTTGTAAAACCTCCCGGTAGAATTTTATAATAAATATGCTTCGTCTAAAGAATCAGAAGAAGAAGAGAACAGAGTGACTTCAGAAGAGAACAGAGCAGTCAACATGCAGTCGCATCCATCTGATCATCAGAAAAGCATCTAATGAGCAACTACAAGTGCTAGATTACAAGCCACCTTCCACATTCATCCTTGTCCTCTTTCATTTTTCGTAAGCTTTTTCTAAAGACTATATACTGTATATTCAGACTTTTCTATCAGCATTTTCTTTTATGCTTTTCTCTACTGGTATTATTATTCTTGTAATAAATACCACGCTTCTTTTAACTTTCTATACTTTGTCTTCATATTTAGAGTGATTGAAGTAATAAGGTAAATCTGTTTAAGCACTTTGAGCAGAGAGGAAGTGCCATATGATCCAAGCTACAAGGTTTATCGAGCTGCGGATAAAGAGCTCTGTCCAGTAATGAACAGCGCGTTAAAGTGGAGCATTCACTGGTTGATAAATGGCCTATAGCCAAAGAGTTGAGCCTTTGTATGTTTGAATATATTCTTGGAGATCAAAGATAATATTTAGGTATGAGATATATCTAAGACATCGTACGTTGTCTGTGCCTGTGATAAGAAAGTCTTTTGGAATACTAGGGAAAGAGGACTATGTATGTGTTACTGATACAGTACTAGTGTGGGTTAAAGTGCTAGGGAATAACGTGCATGTGTATACGTCTTTCACACGGTACTTTTGTGGTTAAGGTCTATGTATATGCATATATGTACATGCTATGTATATGTACAGTCATGGCCGAAATTATCGGCACCCCTGGAATTTTTCCAGGAAATGCACTATTTCTCCCAGAAAATTGTTGCAATTACAAAAGTTTTGGTATCCACATGTTTATTTCCTTTATGTGCATTGGAACAACACAAATAAACAGAGAATAAAATCCAAATCTGACATCATGTCACACAAAACTCAAAAACCGGGCTGGACAAAATTATTGGCACCCTCAACTTAATATTTGGTTGCATGCCCTTTGGAAAAAATAACGAAATCAAGCGCTTCCTATAAGCATCAACAAGCTTGTTCCACGTCTCAACTGGAATTTCCGACCACTCTTCTTTTGCAAATTACTCAAGGTCTCTCAGATTTGAAAAGCACCTTCTCCCAACAGCAATTTTGAGATCTCTCCATAAGTGTTAAATCGGATTTAGATCCAGACTCATTGCTGGCCACTTCAGAGCTCTCCAGTGCTTTGTCTTCAACCATTTCTGGGTGCTTTTAGAGGTATGTTTGGGGTCATTGTCCTACTGGAACACCCATGACCTCTGACGCAGACCCAGCTTTCTGACACTGGGCTCTACATTGCGCCCCAATATCTTTTGGTAGTCTTCAGATTTCATGATGCCTTGCACACAGCCAAGGCATCCAGTTCAAGAGGCAGCAAAACATCCCCAAAACATCTTAGAACTTCCACCATGTTTGACTGTAGGTACTTTGTTCTTTTCTTCGTAGGCCTCATTCCATTTTCTGTAAACAGTAGAATGATGAGCTTTACCAAAAAGCTCTACCTTGGTCTCATCTGTCCACAAGACATTCACCCAGAAGGATTTTGGCTTCCTCAACTACATTTTGGCAAACTCCAGTCTGGCTTTTTTACGTTTCTGTGTCAGCAATGGGGTCCTCCTGGCTCTCCTGCCATAGCGTTTCATTTCGTTCAGATGTCGATGGATAGTTCGAGCTGATACTGTTGCACCCTGAGTCTGCAGAACAGTTTGAATATGTTTTAAAGTTGATTGGGGCTGTTTATCCATCATTCGGACTATCCTTCGTTGCAGTCTTTTATCAATTTTTCTCTTCCGTCCACCTCTAGGGAGATTAGCTACAGTGCCATGTGTTGTGAACTTCTTGATTATGTTGCACAGTGGACAAAGGAACATGAGGATCTCTGGAGATGGACTTGTAGCCTTGAGATTGTTGATATTTTTCCACAATTTGTGTTCTCAAGTCCTCAGACAATTCTGGTAACGAACTTGATGAGTAAACTTATCCTTGAAGAAAATAGGTAAAGGGTAAGGAGAGGGAAATACCACAATAATACTAGAATGACTGCAGAAACAGTCCACATCAATAAAAAGACTGTCAGGTAAACAATCTGAACATAACAAAAGTTGGTAGCAAAGTTGTTCTGAAGCTTCTGACCAACAGTTATAAAGAAAATTGCAAGCAAATTTGTGTTGACATTTTCAGACAAACTCAATGAAACCTGAACTTTTATTTAAAAAAATCATCCCTTACAACAACAACAATTACAACAACAGGATCTTTCAGTATGATCCTGAGATGGAACGACAGGAAAACATGATTGTCCCAAAGGTAACAACAGTATGACAAAGCAAGTCAAAATTCAAGGTGATGTTTTTGGAAGAGAAGGTTCCAGATGAAGTAACCGTGAACCAACACTACTACAAACAGGTGCTGGAGATGTTGAGAGAACGGCTCACATTTGTGGGAAAACAGTTTCATCCTTCATCAGGGCAATGCAGCAGCCCACTCGATGAAGCTGTTTTTTGGCCAAGAAACACGTCGCAGTGCTTGAACACCTAACTCTCTACTTACCAGTTGTTGTTCCATGCTATTTTTTGTCGTTTTCCCTAAAGTCACACAAACGCTCAAGGGAACCTGTTTGAAGTCAGCGAGCACCGCTTTAATCAGTGGAAGACCAGAATGCAGTGGTGAGTAGATTGAAAAGGAAACAAGTTGAAATGTATGTTTTCTTTATTAAATTAATTTAGGAAATCACTGTCATTATTTAATAGCCACTCGTCATATGGTTTAAGATGACCGTATGAAATGAATAAGGGGGATAAATTGTTCTGTTTGTTGAACCCTTAATACATTAGGTATGTCCATCCATCCATCCATTATCCAACCCGCTATATCCTAACTACAGGGTCACGGGGGTTTGCTGGAGCCAATCCCAGCCAACACAGGGCGCAAGGCAGGAAACAAACCCTGGGTAAGGAGCCAGCCAAACTGCAGCATTTGGGATGTCTTTTTATAAAAATACAAATCTTTGAGCCCTACACCAAATAAATGTATTTTCTTTGAAAAAATATCAGACTTGGCAGAGGCCAGAGAAACTGTGCATATGGTGAGGATGTTTCTCAGAACTGAGATTTATTGAACTGTGGGCAAGATGAAAGCAAATTTTTGTCAAAGACATAAATAATCTTGCATTTCATGTTGACTACAGTTTGGCAGAAGGTGCATGAGAAGACCAAGAGATAAAGCTGAAGATGAACATGTGGGTTGATGAGGTCAAAACTGACCTTTATGGACTTAATACCAAGGGCTAGTTTGGCAAAATCCTTAATGTAACACAGTGCAATGAAAAAATGATTCTCTGGGGATTTTCCTCTATGTCTGGACTATGGATCACACGAAGATTGATGGTATAACAGATGGACTGAAATACTCTCAGTCTCTTAAGGGCAATTTTAACTTCACAGATTGCCTTTTTAATATTTTGTTATCGTGCTGCTTGATTCAGCTTACACAGATTCGGCTATGTCTGCCTCCAGGCTCAGGGTTGGATTGCTCTTTTGTGTCAGTAGGCCTTCTTTTAACAGGAGAGATTGGCCCTTTTTGAAGGTCACTGAACCCGGCAGGCCCCAATGCTGCCTCTGTTTGACTTTCCCTTCCCTGGAACTATAATGTAGTGTCCTAAAACGTACAGCGCTCTGATATGCTGAGAGTATATCAGGTCTGACTTCACAGTACCTCTAAAGGGCAGTTTTTTAGCATATTTTCTGGAACTGAGAAGTAGCATTGAGAAAAGGAAATGCAGTAAGAGAATTTTTATAGGATGATTTTGTTACGAAAGATGGTTGAGCCATGCTTAGTTATTATAGCCATCTGTCTTTGCATCCTTTCCTTTTTCTGAACCTACTTTATCAATCTGTCCGGGTGCTGGAGCCTATCCTGGCAGTATTGGCATGGCAGGACTCACTCACACAAAAACATTCACATCTTTGGGTTCGTAGAAAGAAAACTGGAGTTCCTGAACAAAAACTTACATGGGCATGGGACAACATGCAAAGTCCACAATTTAAATGTTTTACTTATTAAAAAATAGTGCATTTGGATGAAAGAGTATGTGACCTGTTTTAACAAAAATGCTTCACTTTTGATGAGGTATTTACCATCTTTGGTCGAGCCCACATGCAAGGCAGTCTGTTCATCATCCTTTCACACTACATTTATTGGTCTGCTTCTTCTCCCTGCATTTTTCTGAACACTCCATTTTTCCTCCGACATACCAAAGACATGCATGTAAAGGGGATTGGGAGCATTGATATGTGTATAACTGTGCCATCCTGTTTAAGTGGCTGCCAGCACAGACTTTGCATGGCCTGTGACCCTGAGCTCAATTAAATGCTTTCAGTGATGGATGAATGAATCTATTCTGGGGTATCCTGCCTTTTCATTGGACGAGTATTGCATGTGTAAGCGCAGCCTTCCTTACAAAGGGACTGTGCCTGTGCATAGGCTGACATAGGCCAAGGCCTGAAGTTATCACTATTTAAAGATGACACAGTTGATAGCAAAATGCAAAACTACAAATAATTAATAAAATTCAAAATATTAGCAGAAATCATAGTATTAAATAAATATAACAGAGAGGAAATAAAACTAAAGACATAATGTGAAAACTGGAAAAACAATAAAATGAAAAATACAGTGTAAAAGAGTAATCAGAAGACAACATAAAGGTTTGGGGTTTCTGGCCCCATATACTGAAATATGATCCACAGTACACAAATATACAGGTCAATGTACATGACAGCCAAAGATGGCATCGGCAGACATTTATGGAGGAGGGGCCGGAAGTGGAGGAATGCTGGGAAGGAGCCGTGGTGGAAGATGGGATTGATGACGTCATGAGTAGTGGACGGAGGAAGGCCGGAAGTAGCGTACTGCGGGAAGCTGTAGGAGGGAGGCTCATGGCGGCGGTGCGTCTTTTCTTCTGTAAGAAACAAAAGGAGAAAGGTTAGTACCCCGCCACTCCCTGCTGGCGTATGTCTTCCCGAACGTATTAAGGTCCGTCCGCGGCCTCCTACTCGCGCGTGCGTGACAACAGGTAAATAAGAAAAATACTTGTGCAAAGGGATAACTACACCAAGGACTAATATGAACAGACTGGACATTGCAAGGAACATTTCATGATGATGATATACCTACTTTAGACTGTCTTGTTTTCTCTGGTTCAAAGGACATGTTTAAATACAAATGAGTAAGAACTATCAGTCGCCATGTGCTGAATCAGCTGTCTGTTGGTTACAATATGAGAGCACCTCATCTGCTTCTTCATCCCCTGAGAAGTGTTACACACAAAAGTAAGTGTTTTTTTTTTATCTGAGCCAGTGGTTGGTGCTGTCCAATAGCACTCTCTCCTTTTCTCCCTCTGCAGACCCTCATCAGAACCCACCCACTAAAGACGTCACGTCTACCGCCCAAGATCCTGTCTAATGATGACATCACTTCCAGATCCCACCTTTTCCTCTTCTCATTATATAAATCTGCCACCGTCTTGTCTCACCTCAGTTCCAAGTTGAATTCTCATCTATGCTTGTGACTGAGTTTTATTACAGGAGATAAAGTGTATATGAATTTCTTAGTCCTGCTGCAGGGCTGCTGGTCTCCACACGTGTTAATGTGTTTTCCAATTGAACCTGTTAAGCTGAGAGTGAAGCTCATTTATTCCTTAGTCATAATGCTTTTGTCAAGAATTTTTGTTTTTCTTGCTTTTGCTCAAGTCTTAAAAAAATAAAATCTTTTCTGTGTTAGGTGATTCCGTTCTTGTTTCATATTTTGTTTCTGCTTTTCTGAGCAGTTTCCCTAAATGGAAGTCTGGGTGGAGTCTCCAAATGCTTCTGCAGCCTGGCAGTTATTCATAGCTGTAATAAAAGAAGCTTCCAAGCTATTGCCAACTATTGATTACTCCAGCATATCAAGTCAAGGCGGAATTCAGTCTGCAAAGTTTACTTACCTGTTCAGAGACACAATAAGATCAGTTTAGGGGCTTTTGACAATCCTAAGTAGGCAAAACCCAAAATGTTTTTTTTCTACTCAGCCTGTCAGGATGGTATGATGAACATAATTTAAAATTCTAAACAAGTCCTGCTGCCTCACAGATTCTGGGTTTGAACCCCATGCCCAGATGTTTTCTATGTGGAGTCTGCACATCTTCCTTGTATCTGAATGAAGTTACCTCCGAATACTTCTATTTTCCTCCTAAATTCTCAGAGATAGGCTAACTAGCAAGTGCTATGCAGTCGTACATCCATATGAATTGGCCCTACATTGGAGTGGTGCCCTGCCTTGAATCCAGCATTGCCAGAATGGGCTCCAACCTCTCACCTCCCTGAACAGGATTAAGTGGGCTTGTGAAGATGCAACTCCCTTCACAACAGTGTAAGGGTATATTTGCCATCACCAACTTTTTGAAGGACAGGATAAATTCTCATGGAGGTGTCCTGATGATTATAACTAACTGTGCACTGTCCGTCCTCAGTGATATAAATAAAATTTTGATAAATGGCACGTAACCTGCATCCTTTCAGGTGCACATGAAGGGGAGTAGGACGATGTCAGCAGCCAACAGGTGATGCATCTTAGAAGGATTTTAGTTGATTTTAATCAAACAATCCATAATTTATAAACCTTCTAAATAATGTTCACTTTACCATGTCTTTCAGGTCAGTTTGACATTCCATTGAACTTTAATGGTATTCCTCTGCATTATCTTTGTTCACAACTCAAAGAAACACCTCAATGCCATCTGACTTTTAGTAGAATGCCACAACTTTACAAAGAAGCAAAAAAAGTTTACAAATGCCACATTTTGTACAGCTGCTACACATTTTGAAACCTGCTACCTCCTTTGGGTCAATTGTGACCCACTATTTTCTACTCTCCATTTATAATAGTTTGTTTGTTCATAACCAACAATAATCCCTTAAATGTCATCTGTGTGAGTTCCATAATTCAGAATCAGATCAGAAAATCCATAAGGCACAATACAATTTTACAATATCATTTATTTTTGTATAGCCCAAAATCACACAAGAAGTGCTGCAATGGGCTTTAACAGGCCCTGCCTCTTGACAGCACCCCAACCTTGATTCTCTGAAAGAAGACAAGGAAAAACTCCCAAAAAGAAAAAAAAACCCTAGTATAGAAACAAAAATGGAAGAAACCTTGGGAAAGGCAGTTGAGAGAGAGACCCCTTTCCAGGTAGGTTAGGCGTGCTGTGGGTGTCAAAGAGAAGGGGATCAATACAATACACAGAACAAAACACAAGTAATCCTCAATACACTATAACAGTAAAATAAAAATATTACAAGTACAGAGTAGAATTCAATAGTAGATGAGATCCCATAATATGATATGGATTTATTTAGAGTCCTGGAGACCTCAGTCATCAACTGCCTCCCCCAATTGGCCATTCCACAGCTGGGATAGCACTGGGCCAGCCAATTTAATGAAAGGACCTCCTACCCGACAATTCCTGTGATCCTCCATTAGGGATGACTTTACCTTAGGCAGGCAAAACCATTTGGCAGATGGGCCGTGGCACCAAGTGCCATGTTTGAGTACTGAGAAGCGAACAGAATAGACAGAATAGGTGAGGGTTAGTAACAAATTATAACTATCATATTACTTATGTTTTAGTGCTAATGACCAACAACAGAGTAGTCTGTACAGTTAATCAGCAGCTCTAGTCAGGATGTGCTAAACTAAAATAGTGAGTCTTCAGCCGGGAATTGAAAGATGAGACCGAAGGGGCATCCCTTATTGTAGCAGGTTTAGGGGCTCTGTAACTAAAAGCTCAACCTCCCACTGTTATTTTATTAATTCTTAGAATCATAAGCAGACCAGCATCTTGAGATCTTAATGTGCGCTCTGGTTTGTAAGCCATGATAAATTCAGACAGGTAAGCCAGACCTTAGCCATTTAAGGCTTTATATGTTAAAAGGAGGATTTTGAAATCTGCCCTAAACTTAACCGGGGGCCAGTGTAAGGATTTAAGAACTGGAGTGATGTGTTTGAATTTTCTTGTTCTTATAATAATTTTTGCAGCAGCATTTTGGATTAACTGGAGGCTGTATAAAGAACAGTTTGAACATCCACTGAGCAACGAATTGCAGTAGTCAATCCTACTAGAAATAAATGCATGAATTAATTTATCAGAATCCTGTTTATTTAGAAAGCGCCTTAATCTCTGTTTTATCAGTGTTTAAAGACAAGTAGTCCTCATCCATCCACTGCTTTAACTCACTAATACAACTAATTAAAGACAATATTGGAGAAACTTTATTTGATCTAAAAGAAAGGTATAACTGGGTGTCATCTGCATACGAGTGAAAATTAACATTATGTTTCCTAATGATAAATCTCAGTGGAAGCATGTAAAGTGAAAACAGTAAAGGTCCCAGTGCTGAGCCTTGCGGGACACCATATCTCACTTCTGTGTATAATGATGGAGTACTGTCAGCACATTTCTGTACATATTGGAATCGATTTGATAAATAAGAAGTAAACCAAGCAAGCACAGTGCCTGTAAGCCCAATATCATTTTCTATCCTGTTCGGTAAAATAGAATGGTCAATGGTGTCAAGTGCTGCGCTTAAGTCTAAGAACATAATTACAGTGGAGTTGCCTTCATCAGAAGATATCAGAATGTCATTTACAACATGCATTAGTGGCGTTTCTGAACTATGACCAGTGCGGTAACCAGACTGGAATGTCTCAAATAAATTGTAACGTGTAAGATGTTACTGAGGTTATTGGTGTCTACTTTTTCTAGTATTTTGATGAGAAAGGGTAAATTTGAAATAGGCCTATAATTAAGTATGTGTTGGTCTAGGATTGACTTTTTAAGTAATGGTTTAATGACTGACACTTTTAGTGCATCAGGTACTGCAATAATGAGTTGATAATGTTAAGAATAGGCGCAGTAAGAACATCTATTGCATTTTTTACTAGTTTTGTAGGCACTGGATCTAAAGAACAAGTATTAGGTTTCATTTTAGAAATTAAAGTTAAGACTTCGTGCTCAGTTACAGGATTAAAATTTCTAAACCGTTGAATGCAAGGTGAGACAGTGTCTGCCAAGCTAGTATGAGGGTTGCACTGTGATGCTGGGATCTGGGATCTTATATTTTTAATTTTCTCTTTAAAGAAGTTCATAAAGTCTGTACTACTATCTGTTGGTATTTTGCACTGTATATCTGAATTCCCATTTTTTAATTTAGCCACTGTTCTAAACAGTACCCAAGAATTTTTATTATTGCTATGTATTATTGTAGAATAGTATTCTGAACGAGCTTTAAATAGAGCTTTTTTTATATTTTTTAACACTTTCTGTCCATGCAATTTGAAAGACCTGTAGCTTTGTCATTCTCCATCTGCGCTCCAGTTTTCGACATTCTAATTTAAGAGCTCAAGTGTTTTTATTAAACCAGGGAGAGTTTCTATGTGGTTTGATCAGTTTTGTTTTAAGGGGAGCCACTGTGTCCAGAGCATCTATCAAGGTCACATTATAATGTGATGCTAGCTGATCTAAATTGTTTTCAATGTTTACATTTAATGTTAACTGATCTAAATGGGTTTCCACAATTACACTCGACTTACTCAAAGTTTCACTGCACTGAGTCTGCATTTGAAGACATTGCAAATTTTAAAGAACAACTGGGTAGGCATTAGTGACTGAAATGAGACAGGAAAAGTAATGTTAATAAATTAGAGTTGGAGATTCAACAGAGAGTTCCCAATTTATTGCCAGGAAAGTGTGGAAAAAAAAGGAAAGTAGCTTTGGCTACACCGGTTTGTTTCAGTTACTCACTGGTCCATACTGTCATGCTTGGGTCACAGATTTGCACAGAAACACAGGAGGTTGTAGAGACATGAACTTTATTCAGACACTGCAAACGAACATTTGTCTCTTTTTCAAAAGTTTAAACTCCATGACAAGACAGAGATGACAGTTCCGTCAGGAGCAAAGAATGTCAGAGAGAGAGAGAGAATAGCAAAAACAATCAATTCAAGTAATGACAGGTGCTGAACAAGCTTTTAAGTATGCAGAGTACCATGCAAGAGGCTTATCATGTGACAGAGGTGTAAATAAGGTAAGGAGCAATGTGAAGGTAGTCTGTCAACGTTTTTCAGGGCTTTTCCCAGGAAGGTCTGTATTCTCTAGGGGAGCGATCAGCCCCCCAGCTCACAATACAGACACCACATTTGGTGTGTTGCCCTGGGATATACAGAATATCCTGGAGACTGGGTGAGGTAACATTTCAGGCAGGTCAGCAGTGGACTTGTAGTCATTTCAGTCTGTGGTGTAAACTTCAATATCCTCCCTTGGTGTTGCCTTTCGAAAGGAAAGTCTCTCATAAGGTTCTGACAGACCCACATAAATAACAGAGTAAAGCAATTAATCCATAATATCTCATAACTGCACTTGAATATTTTTGTGAAATGTTTAACTTTATTTCAAGTATTATAAAATTATTTTCAACTTGTACTTAAAAATACTCTGGGAAAATATTATACTACTCTTCACTGCTTTTTGCCATGACATCATGGCTCCATACACTGCTTTCTGTGTACCCATACATCCATTTATCTTCATAACTAACAACTCCAATGCAGGCTTACTGTTGGAGTCTACTGAAGCATGACCAGGGTACATCAGATGTACACAATATCCATATTATGCCACATAGCATCAGTAAGCAGCATAGTCTGGGGGAGAAGAGTTCTGGTCCCACTTGCTGTTGCCAAGTGCAAATGACATCTTTTTGCAGAACTGTCTATTGTTTTCTGAAACTTTGCGATGTGAGGCGTTTCATATTTAAAAACTGCACCCTTCCGTGACCCATCAATGTAAGTTGTGCTAACCTAATGTGAACTGTGCAGTATGAAATAAAGATAAACTGTTCGTGATTGAGAGGAGAGCTGAAGGACGTGTCCTACAGGATATGAGATTTCAACCAAGAATGAATCACACAGAATGCATGATAAAAGCACTGTAGTTATGTAGGAATATGTCAAACGAGGATACGGATACAAAATTAGTGTTTATTTAAAAAATGTAAAGTATTTGTAAAATGGAATGAATTACCTCACAGAGCATTCACCACATAGGGACCTTTAAATCTCAGTCTAATGTTATTTTGGTTAATTTGAGGTGAACAAATACTTGTTAAGCATTAATGTGTGTTTCTGTGTTTTAGAATGGTTTTGCTGTATTACTATTTTTCACATTTTGATGTTATTTGGTTTATTTTTGGTTATTTCCCTATTTAAGTTACTGGCCTGGCCATTGATGTCTTTTGGAGGCTTCACACCCATTTCGCCATGTGGAAAAGCACATTGCATGATATTTTGTCAGAGGAGATGTCACATTTGACAACTGATCTCATTGTCTTTACAATGTCATATTACACAACCCAGAATCAAAGCATAGTTTCAAAAGTAATGCAGGCTTGATGATTTTTTTGACAGCTAATAATGTGATGCCTGTATGAAGGCTTTCCAACTAAGGCAAGTTCAGCCACAACCTCTGTACTTTTGTTTTTTTACTTTTTCCATTCTGTCAGGGTATGAAACACTTGAAATATCAGGCAGGTGAGTCTCCCGTCTGTTCACACAGTTCAGAATGCCCGAATTCCTTATCCCATGTGGCTGAGTTCTATGCAATGTACTTCTGGGTGAGCGCTCATTGGTTGTCAGCTCTCACACATACATAGCTTATCCCCATGACTTAACAGAAAATCAGACTTATTTGATTTAGTCAAAGCAAGATGCAGATTGGTCTGATTCAGTTGGGAAGGTCACTAATGCAAGATTATGGAAATGAAGTCCGCAACTGAAAATTGCTGGAGAAATCTTGTTACGTGACAGGATCTTAAGAGTTTTGAGAAGACAAGGCCTTTCAAGCCAGCTTAGCCTTGTCAGCCTCTTTTCACCTTCTTTGATAAAAGGATGTCTGCTGTTAACAGTGACAAATAAAGTCATGGCTCCTTTTGTACACTGTAAATGATATAGAAAAGTATATTCTTAAAGCTGATGATTAACATATATTCAAAGAGAATCATAAGCACATATGAAAATAAGCTTTGTATCGTAATGCACGTTAGCATGGCAATGGTTAAGTCACAAAAAGGCTTGTGCCTGTGCATTTTTTATTTTTCTACCAATATTTCATGAGTCAAGGTCAAGAGTGTAGAAAGAGGCTAACAAGCAGGCCCCCCTCTTCTCCAGGTGGGTAGCATGAGCTGAGAACTAGAGATAATGGTGGCAGGAACTGAACCGGTTCAAGGAGGAGAGAGAGCCTGCCAGATGGCCATGATGGATAAGATAGAGGGTTGTGCTCATTAGGCTGGGAAATATTGGTGGAACTAATTAGACCAAGGCAACGGGGAATTGGAGTCAGGTAGGAGTGTCGAATGAACTGAGTGAGGTAAACTTTTCATAAGGACTACAATAAATGTAAGGCAGCCGAGTTACTTATTGCTCGAGTCATCTGATTTGAGTCCATATGTGCATTGCACATAAAGCTCGATTCTGCTGCCTGTCCTGCGATTCCAGGTGTCCTCTCTGGGCCAAGGGTGGCTCATCTCTGGTTTGCCAATAACAGTGACAAACCACACCCTGACTGGCTCCCATTCAATAGCGTCAATATGACAGAGTAACTAAAACTCCTGCTTCAGGCCTCAGCCCACGTTGGTGTGGTAAGACGAGTCCAAGGGTGTTTTAATAGTTTGATTTATTATTGATTTTAAAGGATTTTTAGTACAGCCCGGTGGCTTAACGGTGGACAAGCAACTCACAGGAGAATACATTCAATCACAGAGGTTGAGCTAATTATGTGAGGAGATATGGTGTGTAATTAATTAGAGTCAACTGGGAAGACCACAACATAAAAGATAGGGTGGTTCAATGCTGGAGACAAAACTAGGAGGAAACGAGAATGAAAGGAGAATAAAAAATAAAAAGAGAGAACAAGCAGTCGCCCATTAGATGTCTGGCATACTGAGTTTTCTGAACTGAAAGGACAGGACAGGCAACATCGGCTCTGTTGAGTTATCTAAAGAGAGCAGGACCAATGGCTGTGTAGATGTTTCAGGGTGTGGCGATGTTCACGTTTGCTGGGCAGTGGAGTAGAAAATGGATGAGGAATGACCAAGGAACACAGACAGATACACAGCATGGTGGCATCAGTAGAGAGGATAAGGCACCCTGGTGAGCTGCGGGTTATTGAATAAGGTGGCAATTCGGGTCTGCAGGTACCAGCTAAGGTGACAGACCAGGATGCAGTAGGTTATACGGTATGAATTCTTGAGGATGCTCTAATGATGGAAGGAACGAATACATCATGAAGGATTGATGGGATTTTAGAAGTATTTATTTATTAATTTATTGGATCACCTGAGAGATAATGCTTTGTTTTAAAGGCATGATTTTAAAAAGGACCATAATCACCCTATATTTTGCCATAGTATAAAGTGGCTCTATTTTCTCTCTAGGACTTTTTATTATGCAAACATTTACAAAATGCCTCAAATCCCATACTGTAACCACATTGTCAGAGATGCCTGTTACTGCAGTTCAGCACTTTGCCCTTCCTTCTGCATCTGCAACCCCAGACAGTTAGATAGAGTACCAGAATAGGCAGGAGAAAAAGTTACATTTTATTTATGTACTAGCCGTCCCTCGCATCTTTGCCCATGTAAAGGTGAAACAGGACAGCAGGGATGGCCCTGCCCAGCTCCCTACTCCTGACATCACGCTTCCCCCTCCACTCAGTCTGCAGTCTCTATCTCGGATTAGCGTGAATATATTGCTCCTGCAAGCGAACTATGTTTCTTAGCGCAATGAGAGAAGTCGCAAAATCACCCAGAATGTTCAAGCAAGTTCTAGAAAAAAAACCAATCGAGACATGCAGGTTAGGTGCATTGGTGTTCCTAAATTTTTCCTAGTGTGTGCTTGGTGTGTGGGTGTGTGTGTCCTGTGGTGAGCTGGCGCCATGCCCAGGATTTGTTCCTGCCTTGCGCAATGTGTTGGCTGGGACTGGCTCGAGCAAACCCCCATGACCCTGTGTTGGGATATAGTGGGTTGGATAATGGATGGATGGAAAATCCAATCTAAATCCGTTAAGCAGTTCTCTTGTTTGCTAGCTAGTGTTGGGGACCATCCCGGTATACTGTCCTGTGGACAAAGTAGCAAAATAAATGATCAAAATGTGACCAAAGAGGTAACAGTTGACAAAGTTTATCATTCAAAATGGCGCTTATATACAGAAATGTATTATGGGAATAGGAAATGGTTGGCAGAAAGTGACGCGGCAACAGGAAGCGGAAACGACGTCACTTGATAAAAAATAGAAGTGATGTCTTTTTGAAGCGCCAGAACTGATGTCAGTTCATGTGACCGGAAGTGATGTTGTGCTGGAACATGCTGGAAATGTTGGTGATTAATTAAGAGATTCCGGTAGGTACCACGTGACAACCCTTCATCTCATGATGTTTCACTCACCTTTAGGCTCTCTGACTGCCTCCTAATCACACGTGTGTGACAATATATATATATATATATATATATATAAATAGATATATACAGTGGTATACAATAGTATTCAATCGCCTTCAAAGTTATCATAATATTCTCCAATTCTCCAATTTATACATTTATTTATCCATTCAGTATTTCTAATGTGACGTGATAGCAGTAAATTTCAAAATCAAAATAAACCATTTTCTGTAGATATCTCTATTATATTAAAAAAAAAATCCTGGAATGACATGAGATTTTTTAGCCTGGGAAAAGATGTGACTTTTTCAGAGAGATACTTTCAAGTCCTGCGAGACGAGACTTTGTGCCAAGAGATTTAACAATGCCTGGGGCCGGAAATAAAAGACAAAAGGTAGATGACAAAGTAGACTGTTGTAAAGAGGTTCAAAAACGTTGCCGCGATACACATGCAGAGCATTTTAGAGATAATGAAAGTACTAAAATTCAAAAATCCACATACGCGAGCAGCAGAGACACGTAATGGCTGGCACATAGTGCAGGAAGGAGGGTTGGTGAGCAAAGCGAGCATTGGACAAAGTCCCCTAGTTTAACTGAAAGAAATCTCAGTATATACATGCATTTTTGTTTTGCTGCTGCCATTTTGTGGTAATCATTTGACAGCCATTGCCAGAGGAAGGACTTCAGGTTTCAAATCTTGTGTTATAAAGATTAAATTCAAGTAAGTCAAGTCAAGTCACTGGATTTGATCAAGTCAAGTCATAGTTGAGATGACTTGAGTAGCAAAATGCTTGCACGTTCACCACCATCTGCAGGTAATCTGGTTATGATAATGTCTGATGTATCCTAACCTACAGTATAAGGTGAGAATAGGCCTTCTCAGAAAACAATTCTTAATAAGAAATAACTGCAATAAGTATATAAATAATTGGGTTACTTTAAAGTAATTGGCATTTGTACATAAACACAATGCACATAAAGAAAATAAATTTGGACTGGGTATGCCACTTAATGCAACTCCATATTCAACTCTCATTTTAAAATATGTTCTTTACCTTTTTTTCATTTTTATAAATTAAGAAAATAATTTAACAATTCTTTACAAAGTATTGCACTTGCAGGAAATGAAGTTTGACAGACTTATCTCCTATTTTATCAGCCGTCCATGACCAAACGTCTCCTCAACAAGGTAACTGGAAGCAGGCACTGCCAGTGTTCTCATTGCCACTTTGAGTAATGATGGAGAGTCAGTTTAGTGACAGCCCCAATGCGACTGTTCACACCATTGCTGTTATCTTTTCACTTTCAGCTTTTATTTTTTATTTTTTTACAGTACAATGCAAACAGACCTAATTTACTCCTACCCAGTACCCTTGGGTCCAGGTCTTCATTTGAAGATGCAGCAGGCTGCCTTTGGGTTTGGGGTCTGCTCAACCTGTCTTGCCTGTTCCATGATCAGCTCTAGTAAGAAAAAGTTTATAGAAATACTGAGGACAGTTATAAAACATGCTTCAAACACCTAACATCTGTCTAGAAACATACAACATGACATGTCTGTTGCAGATTTTGCTGTAAACCTTTGGCAGTGTTTCGCTTGTGTACTGCTTGCTTTTAGCAGCCAATGTTTTCTCATTGCCAGTGAAACAAATCCAAGCCGCCACACTTCAGTGAAACAGCACCGGGGTCGCAAGTGCAAACTCTCCACACGGGCTTGCAGCCAATTCATTAAAGAATTAAAGCAATCTTAGCTCTGACATCACTTAGTTCATGTCAGGTATCTAAACCTCTTTGATATTGAAACATCATCTAATTCTTGTTGTTTGCAACTCAGGCAGCATACCATAACCTGTTGGCTCATCTTGAAAAATCTAACAGCTGCGAGCTACAGAAAGGGCAGCAAAGAGCACAGTAACCCTGCCTAGCACTTGGAGGACATCACTTACTGTATGTGATAAAGCAGTTATGATGCTCTCCTCTGCATGATCCCTTTGAGCAACTTGACGGCAGGTCAGATCCTCACTTGGATCAGCAGTTGACAGAGAAATAAAAACAAATGGAACGTGATTCATGCTCATGCCCCATGTAGGTAGTAAGGGACTCAGATCTGTGTGCGAGAAAGTGGATCAGGTTTAGAGAGGGCTAACGCCAAACAGAGTTGGAGGAGTTGACATGCCGCCGAGGAGACAGGCTGAATTCTTTCATGGCTGAAATAGTCCATTAGTTGGAACAATGACATGTCAAAGTGACAGAATTCGGAGCTCACTCTCTAGCTAGCATACCTGTCTTTCTGAATCTTGAAATGGCAAATTAAGTTTGAAAATGTTGTTATCCTGTTATTGATTTTTGACGCGCAGATCTTGCAGATGGCCAGTGAGTAAACTAAGAATATCCAACACTGATAATCTCCAGTGCTGATTCCTCCATTACTCTTACTCTCCAATGCACTCATTAGTCCTGATGACTTACCAAAGGAATGGTCCACGATGAGTATTTTAAAAGAAAGTAAATTAAAGGAATTAAAATTTGAAAAATAATTGTCAATATAATGTAAGAATTTGTAAGGCATTTACCTTCAGTCTGAGTCAAGTTGTAAGTCATCAATAAGCAAGTCTAATTAGTGCTGAATCTTTTTTTAATATTATTAAGTAAGTCAAGAAAATTAGGACTCAAGTCTAACTTGAGCCAAGTCATATGATTCAGGTTGCCCACCTCTACCCACTGTCCTTTAACTTAGGGTTGCTATGCTCATTGATGGACACATATTCTTGCGGAAGCCAGACAGAACAATTAGATTGGCACATTTCTTGTGACCGGTGTCGCCGTCGATTTGCTAAAGGTGGTGGCGGTCACTCAAAGGCAGCTTGGTAGCTCCTCCGCTGCCTATTCCTACCTCGTAACGCCAGCAGCTCCACACTCGCTCTCTGTTAAATGGCAAACCAATGGCAAAGAAACGCAGTGCTCTTCAAAAACTCCCTTTTAAACAGTATTTCAATGGGAAACAATCACACTCTTAAATGGCCTTCTGCGGGATCATCTGCTGGTTTGCAGGCTTACTGCGTAACACGCTTGTTGCATAATGTTTAGAACATTTAAAAGACCTCACTTTTCCGTCCTGTCTCCCCCAGACTGTGTCTGCTCCAGCCGCTGCTTCCGAGCCGCTGAATCTGCCTAATGAGGAACACTTTGTGTTCTTTTAAACTGAAGAACAGAGCTAGAGCAGGATATTAGAATTGCCTGATCAGCATTACTGTCTAATTTGGACTCTGTCTAATATGCCATGACAAAGTAGCAGAAGCGTATTAACACGTTGTATATCCATAGACCACAATGCTTATCTAAACTCTAATTACAAGTGTTATGCCATATAGTGATACAATTGTTAAAATGACAGAAAAATAGCATAGGAGACAAGAGGCACTTCTCAAATGTGTGTGTGTGTTTGTATGTCTACACTGTTACTGCACTTATTACAACATGTAAATTAATTATTATGCTTCAGTTACTTTGTGCTACTGAGCTCCTGAACGGATAACAGCAATGTTAACTTTTTATTTGCTTTCAGAATCAATTCTTGTTCAGTGTTATATGCTCTTTTCTCTGAAACACCACAGGAGGTTTAAAATACACAGACTGGAGAAATTGGTGGCTGGTGTTTTAGGAGGAAGCCCTGTGGTTATAGCCTTTGCAGCACAGGATTTCAATGCAATTCACTACAAACTTTTTAATGGGTTGTCCCCAAATGTGTTTTCTCATTTGAGAATCACAGCTGGCTCCATTAATCCAAAGTCATGTGCTACATTTTGTAATACATCCTGCCTATTCAAGATGGCAGCCCACAGCCTTCGGCCTTTAATCTTTAGCAGGTTAGTAAGGGTAAAAAGATTCTGGATGTATTAGGTCTGTTTTGATTTACGATTTTTGGATATTTTCGTATATGATTCTGGCTTTGATGATGACATTTCTAATTGATTCTCTCATTAGTTGTGACTTCTGCCTGTTCCAAGACGAAGTTTATTTTGTGCTCCTGCTTTAGTTTATCACTTACGACTCCATAACTCATTTTTAAATTGCTAAAGCCTCTTTACTTTTTCACAACACTCAGTTTAGGTGTGCACAACTTGCAGACTAAAACAAACCAGGAGCTCAGTGCATATTAGCACTGGCAAGTACTGGAGGCATGCAGTGAACACCAGCCAAAGGTGCACATAATGTTGTCACTGAACTTCAAAAGCCTCTGATTACAATTCACATATGCTGTCGATATACAATTTAAAAATGTAAATATTATATTGTAAGCTTGTATTCCAAAAAAAAAAAAGCACAACAAAAGGACACTGTTGTTTTTAGGTCTGCTGGGACCACTGTTGTTTGAAGGGCAGCTCTCTTTAAAATCACTCATTCCATTTTGAATCTGAGGGAGTGGCGACACCTCAGGAAAAAAGGAGAGCAGGAAGAAGCAGCATGTCTTGTCATCTCCGTTTGTGGCAATTCTTTTCTCTATGTGGATTCCCTCCATAGTGACAAATACAGGTGCTGGTCATAAAATTAGAATATCATGACAAAGTTGACTTATTTCAGTAATTCCATTCAAAAAGTGAAACTTGTATATTAGATTCATTCATTACACACAGACTGATGTATTTCAAATGTTTATTTCTTTTAATTTTGCTGATTATAACTGACAACTAATGAAAGTCCCAAATTCAGTATCTCGGAAAATTAGAATATCAATTAATACCAATGCAAAAAAAGGATTTTTAGAAAAGTTGGCCAACTGAAAGGTATGAACATGAAAAGTATGAGCATGTACAGCACTCAATATTTGGTTGGGGCTCCTTTGGCCTGGATTACTGCAGCAATACGGCGTGGCATGGAGTCGATCAGTCTGTGGCACTGCTCAGGTGTTATGAGAGCCAATGTTGCTCTGATAGTGGCCTTCAGCTCTTCTGAATTGTTGGGTCTGGCGAATTGCATCTTCCTCTTCACAATACCCCATAGATTTTCTAAGGGCTTAAGGTCAGGTGAGTTTTCTGGCCAATCAAGAACAGGGATACCATGGTCCTTAAACCAGGTACTGGTAGCTTTGGCACTCTGTGCAGGTGTCAGGTCCTGTTGAAAAATTAAATCTGCATCTCCATAAAGTTCGTCAGCAGCAGGAAGCATGAAGTGCTCTAAAACTTCCTGGTAGACGGCTGCATTGGCCTTGGATCTCTGAAAACACAATGGACCAACACCAGCAGATGACATGGCACCCCAAACCATTACTGACTGTAGAAACTTTACCCTGGACCTCAAACAACATGGATTCTGTACCTCACCTCTCTTCCTCCAGACTCTAGGACCTTGATTTCCAAAGGAAATGCAAAATTTACTTTCATCAGAGAACATAACTTTGGACCACTCAGCAGCAGTCCATTCCTTTTTGTCTTTAGCCCAGGCGAGACGCTTCTGACGCTGTCTCTTGTTCAGGAGTGGCTTGACACAAGGAGTGCGACAGCTGAAACCCATGTCTTGCATACGTCTGTGCGTGGTGGTTCTTGAAGCACTGACTCCAGCTGCAGTCCACTCTTTGAATCTCCCCCACAGTTTTGAATGGGTTTTGTTTCACAATCCTCTCCAGGGTGCGGTTATCCCTATTTCTTGTACGCTTTTTTCTACCACATCTTGTCCTGTCCTTCGCCTCTCTATTAATGTGCTTGGACACAGAGCTCTGTGAACAGCCAGCCTCTTTAGCAATGACCTTTTGTGTCTTGCCCTCCTTGTGCAAGGTGTCAATGGTCGTCTTTTGGACAACTGTCAAGTCAGCAGTCTTCCCCATGATTGTGTAGCCTACAGAACTAGACTGAGAGATCATTTAAAGGCTTTTGCAGGTTTTTTGAGTTAATTAGCTGATTAGAGTGTGGCACCAGGTGTCTTCAATATTGAATCTTTCACAATATTCAAATTTTCCAAGATACTGAATTTGGGACTTTCATTAGTTGTCAGTTATAATCATCAAAATTAAAAGAAATAAACATTTGAAATACATCAGTCTGTGTGTAATGAAAGAGTCTAATATACAAGTTTCAGTTTTTAAATGGAATTACTGAAATAAATCAACTTTGTCATGATATTCTAATTTTATGACCAGCACCTGTACATTACAATCTTTTTTGCTGGCTTAATCTTTGCTAATCATAATTTGACTGTTAAATTATTAACATTAGTTTGGGTTTTTTTGCATGGTTTGTAACATTATGTTTGATGTATGTTGTATTTTTTAAGCAGTGCATTTAACTGAATTAGTTATTTATGGTTATTATCCTTCATTAATAGTCAGGATCATAAGTGTTTGGACAGTGACACAATTTTCATAATTATGATTCTGTACGCCACCACTTCGACCCTTTTGATCATTTGCAACAGAAGACAGCTGTGAACTTCAACTTGCCATGTTGCTCACAATTTCCATGGTTTTCACCCACTTGAACCGTCCCCACTTCGCTTTAGCCATCTTTAAAGTATTGTTTATGGCTTTTGAAGCCATTTCATCCCAAATGTAAGATGGCAGTCAGTAATACAGTGTATATTTATTAAATCCATTAGGAAGGTCTACAGGATGGTAGTGAGACTAGCTATGTTATATGGGTTGGAGACAGTGGCACTGACCAGAAAGCAGGAGACAGAGTTGGAGGTGGCAGAATTAAAGATGCTAAGATTTGCACTGGGGGTGACAAGGATGGACAGGATTAGAAATGAGTACATTAGAGGGTCAGCTCAAGTTGGACGGTTGGGAGACAAAGTCAGAGAGGCGAGATTGCGTTGGTTTGGACATGTGCAGAGGAGAGATGCTCAGTATATTGGGAGAAGGATGCCAAGGACAGAGCTGCCAGGTAAGAGGAAAAGAGGAAGGCCTAAGCGAAGGTTTATGGATGTGGTAAGAGAGGACATGCAGGTGGTGGGTGTAACAGAACAAGATACAGAAGACAGAAAGATATGGAAGAAGTATTAATGAAAATGACAATTTTTGAATAATTACAAACCAAAACTTGAGATTTAAAGCAGAACAAAAAAATTGTATAGATTTTGTATGGACCTTCTCAAATACCCTTGTGATTATGTTCAAATCAAGTTAGCTGATCATCAAGCATTAACAGAACTTTATGTTCAGTGAAGGCACTGCTTATGAAACAACTTCATATCTTAAGAAGGCCTAAACCTCTAATCTCAAACTTCATAACAGGAAGAGGACTGTTATCTCCTTCATTTTAAGGTAAGCACCACTGATCAATTCTGAAAACCCTACTGGACATTTGTTCAACTTTGTTAAGGCACAGTTTTATTTATTTTTTTGTGGAATTAAAAGGAAATTCCTAGCTTCCATGGATTGTGGTGTTACCTCATAGAAATGGGGACCAGACTGATTCATTGGTGGGGTGTCTGCTGCTGGGTTTCCTTGTACTCTTGGGTTTTTATGTGAATGTGCTGCAGTCAAAAGACACAAGGTTTAGATTAAATGCTGCTTTTAAAGTCTTCCAGAACAACTGTGGTGTTGCTGTGTTTTCTACCTTTAAAAAGAACACTGGATTGATGGTTTTCCTTACACAGATCGCTGCTAAGCCAGTTTACAGCTTCTTACTACACTGAACTAGAAAAAGCAGAGGCAGAAAACATTTTGGGAAAAAAGGATTTATTTATTTTGAGGAAAAAGAGATTTTAATCTACTACAGTTAACAGATGGGAGATTAATCTGTAAACTAAATAAAGTGAGGAAATTCTGTACAGCATGCTCTTTCCCTTAATATGCAATGTTGCACACTACAAACAAACTATAAAAAAGTTGCTTGATATTTTTATTTCTTTTAGGTAAGTACCAAACAGACTATAAGAAAAAACAGTTACCAAATGAAGACATTCTGTGTTTGCCAAGTTTAAATAGGAAATTTCATATTTGAAAAGTACAACTGTCCTTTTAAATGTTCATCAGAATAAAACATAAGGACTACAAAATACAACATGATTGCATCCCATTCCATTTAGATTCAATTGTTGTTCTTTTTTCCCCTCCGAGTACCTACAAACAATGAGTAACAGTCCACTTCATGACAATTTGAGACCCTGGATATTTGCTCGTAGGTTTAGTATTTCTTTTTCCTGTCTTGTCTTTTCTTCTTTAAATGCCATTTTGTTTGCTTTCTTTTCTACTCTTCTTTGCTGCAGATGGAGAAAAAAGTGCAAAGATGTTACATTTCTAAACAAAATATACATACATACTGATGGTTTTAGACATTAACTTTTTTCTTTGTAATGGCTGTCAACGTTTTATTACCACTCTAAGAACACTTTACACTCGATCATATTGAAGCATATGCTACAGTTCAAGTCAACCATTTGCATACTAAGTCACACTGCTTAGAATACCGGTGGCACTGATGGTGGTGTTTTTCAGCAGCAGTCCCACTGTCCCTTTCTTTTGACAGCTGAAATCCTCACTACACAGTGCAGAATCCAAGACATCAACTATACGCAATATAATACGGTATCTTCTGCAGAAGATTTCTTGGACTGGAGTGACTACTGGTATTTGATACTGTGCCATATGGAAAATAAATGGCAAGTCTGGAATATGCTGCCATCTAGTGTAGAGGTGGCCAACTCCAATCAAGGAGCGCCACAGTTACTACAGGTTTTCATTTTAACCATTTTCTTACTTAGTGATTAGTTTTTCCTACAAATTTATTTAATTTGCTATTGAAGACCGTTTAAATCAGAGCTAAGCAACACAGGCCCCTGAGGGCAGCAGTGATGGCCCAATTGCTTCATTAGGAATCATTCATTGCCGATGAAGCGCTTACTGCTCAAGTGACATTATTCTGGTTCATTTTAGTTGTCTCGCTTGTTAGGATTTTGAACCCTTATTTGCTTATTTTAGTCTTAAACAGCTGCATTGATTGTTGTAACTGCTCCTTATTAGCACTAACATACAAATGACAACGCAGTTCCACAACTAGCTTGTCTCCATTTCCACCCATGTGTATTCATCATTCACTATTTGGCTTAATTAAGGCCTCAGAAGGAAAATGAAAAGAAAGTGAAGAACTGAAAATCACTCATTCGTTTTAGGCTTCAAAGCACTTGGAACATACACGTATCATTAAAAAGGTTAAAAAAATAAATAAATAAATAAAAATCTATGATTTAAGAATTGACATGGCAGAGTTAAAGCACTAACAAGCCATGAATCAAATAAACTCTGTTGTTGGTGAGAAACTGGTTTAAAATTAAGCAACTGGGTTGGAACAAAAACCAGCAGCCACTGTAGCTCTGCAGGATTAGAGTTGGCCACCCCAATCTAGTCGATAAAACCAGACAATACATTCTAGATGACCTTTCAACACATTATATTTTCAGAGTTGCAGCATCATGATGTCAGTGCAGTTTTAGGACAGCAGTTAAGGTTATGTTAGTATGACGAGGGTTTAGTGTTAACTGTACCCACATTCTCAGTGACATAAACGTTACACCTAATGCAAGACATTCACTTCAACACGTACCCAGCAGTTCAATGTTCCTGTCTTTAAACATTTTCTTTATTTAATCGTGTGGCTTAATTTACAGTAAGTGTTCTGTGCACTGAACTTCTCTTTTAGTTAGTTGTGAGAACTCCCTTTTTGCAACCTCTGAAATTGGCAGTACTTTAGGTTTTCCTTTAGAATGAATTAATAATATTTTAGCACATTAGGACTGAATTCACATTTTATGTTTTTCCTTCTTTTTGCCTAATCTGCTTACTAAGGTTCTTAACTGTTTAATTGCCGCTTTTTAAAAATAAAGGTAACGAACTATTAAATAATGGAGCAGAATACCTTAAATAATTTGTTCTTTACAAAGTACCGAACGTATTTCAGTATTTATAAATAAACAAAAATCAAAAATGAGGTTATCCCCCTCAAACACTTAATGCTTGCTGACAAAACAAACAAGTTTTCTTCTACACCACTAGGAATTATCTCCAGGGACAGAATGATAGCCGGCATGGCATGTTCAGGTTACAACATAAAATTCTACCTAATAATGAAACTGGTGGAAAGCACATCTGAAACCACCAAGGGTCAAGAGAACCAAGGCTCCCCTAACTCTTACCTTGGAACTTGTTTTGCATTCATTTGTTTACACCAGGAGAATACTCAATTTATGTACAGTTTTAAATGCTTTACCAAAAAAAAAAAAAGGAAAAAAAAACTCTCTCAAAGAAAATACCCAAGACTGCCACTAAAACTACTAACTTAAATGGCTAAATAGTAATTGAATATTCAGACAAAAGTATTTAAACTGCATATTCCAAATTTTGTCAACATAAATATTTAGATTAGAAAATGTGCTGAAATTACTACAGCTTAAAATTGCAAATGCAGCTCTTCATAATGATATCTTTAAATTAATTTTTTTTTTTTAAAAAGTTCTCCCCACTACAAAATGACCACCCTAGAAAATACAGTCAAAAACAAAATTGGAATAATTTTAGCCATGTGACCTTTGCTATTTGAAAATGGGGGAAAAAAGCAAAAAAAACAAAACAAAAAAAACACTAAACCTTTCGCTCTTCCTTTATTGTCTGTTTTCGTGATTTCCGTTCTTCACTGGTTTCATCTTTTTGTCTTGGCTGTGTTGAGACACTGGGCAGGTCAGTGTCATTGATTCTTTGCATGCGCTCCACTTGCTTAGCTGTTAAGCTCTTTTTAGGCAAAACCTCGAGTGGAATGCCCGTTTTATTAGACACTTTAATAGGTTTTACCTGGGAGAGGAGAAGACAAATAAATTAAAATCAATAAAGTCAAAGTTTTCTGTTAAAGAATGTTTCAAGCTGAACATGAACAGTAACTCTTTATACAGTTATTTTGGAATTAATGGTTTGAGTAAAGGCACTAAATAAATAAAATGTATTATTATTTAATAACATTATAAATACTGGACAAGTAGGCAGATCTCTTTGTGTCCACAATGCAAATGGAAGCTGGAGAACGTTTGCAGCCTTCAGAAAATGAATAAAGTCTTTTTTTTTTTTAAAGGTCAATTACTTCTGGCAAGATGCAGCGTTTTTATCATGTCCAAAAATCTAAAGCAATAAAGAGGCTTGACTAATTATTTACAAAAAGTGATAAAAGTTATATGTTGTTGACGTTATTTAATGTAAATGGATTTAAAGGAAAACTTCAAAGACAGAAATTTCATTAGGAAATCATGGCTAGATGATGATGATATACTTGATTAATCCCTGATCGGTCTTTTCACATGAAGTGAAAACACTTTTAGCCTGTTATGCTTTTCAGTCCTATTGTTCTAAGTAGGATAAAATCTTTGTAGCATGCGAACCCCAAGCTAGCCTCAGACATTTGCAAGGAGGCATCAGATGTCTATGTAACCTATTTATATTAGATTAACAAGTTATCAGTTATATGCTAAACATGCTTTTGTATATTCATACACTATAAAGGCTTTGTCTAACAAAACACTTGTGATTACAATTTAGAGTGCATAGAGTGCTCCAAAGGTATCTTTTTAAAATAAATTCTTATATTGCTGGATGTGGACCTGGGATTGGCATTTTTCCCTTATAATCTATAGGTCTTGTTTACTTCAGTTACTGGAATGATGTAAAAAAGTTGTAATTTTAGCACTTCTATTTCAGATGCAGTTACTGATGAGTCTTTTAAATGAAAATGTACAGGTCCCAGCCTTGCAATGCGTGCAGTACTCATGGTGAAACAAGAAGCATTTGGGAGCACTCAGAACGCTCAGGCAGCATCTGGCAGTTGGTGCTCTCAACATACGAGTTGAGGCAATGAAGAAGATAATTACAGACTGAATATACAGCTGATATATAACCCAAACAATCACAAAAATCATTCAGTTATAGCAACTATGCTTGTACAGCCAATGAATCATCAAAATAGCATAACCAAATCACAAAATTAACTGATAAGGGACATATCACACCAACACTGAGTGCTCTGCTGTGTAAAGCAAGTGCTTGTGGCCTGATTTTGATGTAAAATTATTAGTGCATTTTTGAAATCCTCACTGCAAGTGAAACCGTGTTTGTACATGTTTGTCTGATGCACCAGATCAGTAGGCCAGTATCCTTTTCCTAATTATCAAAAAGCTAAGATCAATCTAAACAGTTAGATGGTGGCTTTAATGACTACCTGGGCTCAATTTGTACTAATTAATTAATTAATTAGCACTAATTGGTTTCTTGATCCATTCTGATGGTTGTTGACACACCCATGGTATGTGTGCATATCGACAAACATGCAGTACCTGCTGCATTCAGACTAATAGCAACCCCAAGCCCTCTGTGCTTATAAAGCAAACAATAACTGCATACACCTTAAATGCACTTACATGCAGATATGACGCAAAGTCAAGAAAACTATAGCAGTCCATCAATGAAAGTGTCCTAAACAAATAGCACCCACAACTCTGTTACATGGAGAGAAAAAAGTGCATCCCTACTCATTTTTGAACTCAGACATCACATTCAATGCTCTTCAATACAGTGGCCTCAAACGTATCCTGGCTGTGCTAAAAGAAACATTTTTAGCCTGACAGCTACAATCATTCTTGGCTTGGGTAGTGCAGCCCCAAAACACTAAACCTTTTCAATATATTGTAATGTATGATTTCTTATGAATGAGTGAGTAGATGAATGATAAAACTCCACAGTAAAAGACAGATACAAGACAG
The DNA here is from genome assembly GCF_016835505.1 of Polypterus senegalus. Classification (NCBI taxonomy): domain Eukaryota; kingdom Metazoa; phylum Chordata; class Cladistia; order Polypteriformes; family Polypteridae; genus Polypterus; species Polypterus senegalus. The sequence goes on along the minus strand of NC_053156.1, from coordinate 176,662,715 downwards.
GTAACAAAAAAAGTAAAAATAAATAATACATACAACAATATAATTATCTTGATCATTACCTTTGGTGGATCGGTGATCAGCTTTGGATGGTTGTACAAATTGGAGTAGGTACCTAAATGAAGAAAATGCAAAGCGTTATCCTGAAGCAATGTTAAATAATTTGTTATCCCATTAGCAAAATGATTGTCAACATTTAAACCCATTTATATAATATTAACAACAACAACATGTTGACATTAAAAATATGAAGGTTGACAAAAGTACACAGAATGGAGGATGAGGCTTGTGCAGTTCTTAGGCTTTCTCATACTTTTATTATGACAGTGTGTCTCTGCATATTCTTCTTTGGCAAATGTTTGACACCTCAGCTTTTGTAGCCAGCAGTGCTTGCTGTCTTTCCATACAATATAAACTTACATACAGCACTGACATTTGTAGAGAAAGACTGTAATTGTTTTGCCTTGCTTTTGCACACGTTTTCACCAAACTATAAGATCCCTCTTTGAATGAAACTCAATTCTGGCTAAATTATAAGTTTTCCTTGTGAAGCCTCTCTTTTTGAATGCAGTTTCTGGATCTGATTTCATACAAATGACCAGTCACTAACAAATGATATTCAAATATGTCCCAGTATGATATCATTTACATAGAGCCCATAACTTAACCACTGGTAAGCCTGATGGACAAAGCTTTACAAAGATTTTCAAGCAAAGATTGCACTTACAATATATGTACTGAAGAAGCCAATGGCAGAATGCCCACTACTTTCTTTATAAACTACTGCTGGCTCTAGCTCTCTGCCCAGCCTTAACTCCTAGTCCAGAGCAGGAACTCCATTGCCTAAGGCAGCGGTTCCCAAATTGGGTTTCCAGTATTAGACATCTTTTGCAACCTTAAAAAATCCAAGAATAATTAAAAAATATACAGAAATAATAATACCACTGTTATAATAACAAAATCCAACCCTTTTTCAAAGTTAAGTGTTTCTCCAGTGCTATGATCGGTTTATTCATAATAACTGATGCTCTACTGGCAAGACCTAACAGTTTCTTTTAGAGAACAGACCAAAAAGAAATCATCCAGATGTCAGGCAACAATCATAGATGCATATGAATCACATGAATATAATAAGCTTGTTCTATTTGTGATGCATGAACTAGTCAGGGCCAATCAACATGTGTAAAAAGAAGTCACATGGTCGAAATCTGTGTTTTCTGATTGGTGTTAGTACTCTTATATTAATAGCTGTGTCTGTGTTTTTATGTATTGAAGATTGAACCCCCTCCATTTGGTGTTGTAATCAAAATAGTTTTTAAAAGTTAAGTTGTTGTTCTTATCCTACTAAAAATGGAATATTTTTTATTGAACTTTAATAAGCCCACTAGGACTGAAAAGATGCACCACAAAGGAGTGGTATGTGAAGAAGCAAGAGTGTATTTAAGTGTAAAAAGAATATAACTTACTTTGAAGTGAATAAATTATGACGTGGGAAAACAAATATTCAATTTGAAACAGTCAGTCATTATAGTCAACTAATTCAGAAAATTTGCCTTTTTTCAACCACATGGTGCACCTCACAGAAATGATTACAAAATATTCTAAACATTTGTGATAATTTCCTTTTAATTTTTTAAAAACTAATCATGCCAAGCCACCAACTGCAAACTGCAACGGTCAGGTATGTATTATAGAACTGTAAACTATACTATGGTTTAACTTGGGGTGCTGTGGGAAAATCTTAAAACATTAAGGGAAAGTTTGGGAACCACTGACCTATGGGGTATGGCTGTAACATAGGCTGAGCAAACCTTCCACGCCATAGCATAATCACTGCGTTGGATCAAGCAAGACGCATGACAAAAGAAAATTGTCCTTAAAAATCTGTGTTTATGTTGCTAAAGAAGGGAGTCAACTACCTAGAAGATGTCAGTTTTATCCTAGTAAAAGAGGACCACAGTGAATAAAATCTGAAAGACTGTAAACTACAGTACAGTCCAGTACACACACACACACATATATATGCGTCTGGTCTCAAGAGAACGTGACAATATCCTTGTGTTATTAGTATGATGGAGTGTGAGGAAGAAGTAAGGATAAAAGATGCACCCGCGACATTTAAATCGTTGGTGTGGCAACATTTTGGATTCCTTGTGGAAATAAGAAATGGCGAAAAAATGACAGACAAGAGAAAGACAATTTGCAAACACTGTAAGAAATTAATACCGTACACCTCTGCTAACACAAGCACTATGCAAAAGCATTTAGAAAACAACCACAGCTCGTTACTAAAAGCTGCACTTGTGAAGAAAATGGAAAGCAATTCAGTTCGCATAAAGGCGCAAACAACCATAACAAATGCCTTTGCAGCTAAACTTCCACCATCCAATGCAAGAGCCACGGCAATAACAAGAGACATCTGCGTTTTCATTGCAGCCGATATGAGACCATTTTCTGTGGTGGAAAATCTGGGATTTCAGCGACTCATCCACACACTGGAACCAAAGTATGCCATCCCGTCACGCGCACATTTTACTCACACGGTGGTCCCGACCCTATACAAGGAGTGCAAGGTAAACGTTGTACAGGCTCTGAAAGAGGCAGAAACCATCGCCATAACTACTGATGGTTGGACTTCTAGGTGTACACAGAGCTATATCACAATTATAGCCCACATTATCAACAGTAATTGGGAAATGGTACATTTTGTACTGCAGACGCGCCCACTTTTTGAATCACACACAGGGGCAAACGTCGCTGAAGTTTTACAAGAAGCTGTCACACAGTGGGGTCTTAAAAAGCCAAACCATTGCATTGCTATTGTAACAGACAATGCGCGTAATATGGATGTGGCTGTGTGCGAGGCAGGATTTGAGCTGCACATCAAATGCTTCGCGCACACAATAAATCTCGCTACACAAGCTGGCCTCTGTGTTGCGTGTGTCGCTCGTTTGCTCGGGCGGGTGAGACGTGCAACTGCTTTTTTTCACCGGAGTTCGACAGCTGCCGCGTACTGACGTCTAAGCAGAACCTGCTACAACTGCCAACGCACAATTTAATAATGGATGTCACCACGCGATGGAATTCATCATTGGATATGCTGGTTCGTTACCTGAAGCTGCAGGCTGCTATAGCAGCAGCGCTCACCAGCCCAGAAATAAGACAAAATGCCCAAAACATTGACACACTGGATACCTGCGATATTGTCAATGCCGAATTTCTTGTGAAGCTGCTGAATCCTTTAAAGACAGCTACCACTGTCTTGTGTGAAGAGAAGAGGCCCACAGTGTCTCTCATCGTGCCACTGAAGAACATGATAGAACAAAACATGGCACCAAATGACAGTGATTCCCCCACTGTGGCCGACACAAAGAGAGCAATTCTCAGCAATATTTCAGGCAGATACAGTGGGGGATGTATAGAACTACCTGCTGGAGAGCACTGTGTTGGACCCAAGATTCCAGTCTCTACCGCAGCTCGACTGCAACCAGCGTGAGGCAGTCTTTCAGAGGATACAGAAAAGGGTGGAACAGTTGCAGCAAAACCAGGTATCACCGACTTGATTTTTTTTCCCCTAGAAGATTTATGTTTCCAGCACCAAATTTTAATGGATTTAATAGAAAATGTAGACATGCTTATATTCTTAAAAATGAACATGACCATATCTTAGATTGTTCTGTATAGTTCATTACCTAGGTCTTAGCTCTTTTTCCATGCTTAAGAAAATTTTGTTAATTGATTTAGACTCTGAGTTTTAAGACAGCACTACTTTGATAGTTACACTAATTATGGTTAATTGCACGTAAAGGGATATTTGTGTTGTTTATTATTTATTTTTATTTATACTATTTTAATTTTATTGTGCAATTAATTGCCTGTCAGTTTGTGGCAAAATATTTTGCAGTGTTTACATGTTATTACTGCATATCATTCATCAAAATAGAAGTTTTATTTCATAAAGTTGATTTCAAAATGGACATGCATTTTTTGCATTTTGTGTTTTTCTGTTAAATAAAAGGTTATTTTTGTTATATATTTAAACATTGAGGATTTCTTTAAAAAAAATGTCTAAAAGTCTCGTCTCGTGAACCCAGTCTCGTGGGAAAAGCGTTTCGTCACACCCCTAATATATATACTGTATATATATATATATATATATATATATATATATATGCACACACACACTAACACACACATTATATTTCCTATATACTATATTTTTGTTTCACATCTTGTAATGTTTTTAACGTGAATGATATTTTTTAGTGTTTGTTTTCTTGCTGATATTTAGGCTTGTTAAAATTTATTGTACAGTATGTGCATGTATGCATTTAAGGTTTGCTCATCTTTTTTGTGTTGCTTCACGGTTACCCATAAAAGCCAGAAGAACAGTGATGAACTTTGAAGAGGGCAATAAAAATGGAGGACAATGCAGCAAAACAAAATGCTGATTATCAGAGGGAAGGATGAGTATGGAAAAAATAACACTACAACAAGCAAAAAACTTGAAGAAATCAAGGTATCTTTAATTTAAGGAAGCAAACAGGGCAGTCTAGAGCTGACAAGAACGTTCCTGGAAGAATCATCCTTTGAAAGTAAATGGCAACAAATGAAAACTGCAACAGATGTTACTTACAAAAACTACATTTCCACTTGACTAAGAGGCCAGAAACACTGCTTAGACTTACTCTCTTTCATTTATATTAATCTAAAAGGTTTACATCCAGTTTGAAAAAGTGTGAAATTCAAAGATGACACTAAAATTGGAGGGACAGGAAATAGTGACAAGCCTGCAAAAGAAATGAAATGAAGGAAAAAAATAAAGTTGAATAAATTCTAAAACTGTATAGTGCATACAAGTGTTGCATGCAGGCAAAAAGACAAGCATTGCAAATGTAGTTATGAATTATGCTGACCCACTAAAAGCAACCTCTGAAAACAGGGTTATGTTAACAGCATCCTGTTTGTTTAAACAATGTACAGAAATATCTAAAAAGGCAAATGAAATGGTAGCTTATATAAAATTTGTTAAATAATTCAACAAACTGTATGTGTATGATCTAACATGCTAGTGAGGGTACATCTGGAGTACTGTGTATATTTCTAGTCATCATGCTACAAAAAAGATACAGTACACCAGAATATGTGCCCAGAAGAGCAATCAGTTCCCTCTCCAGAATAAACAGCATGTCCTACTCTGATGAGAAATAAGAGTTTAGTCCTGAGCAGAGAAGACTACAAGGTATCCTAAACCACCTGGAATGAGATACTTTGACATTGACAATTTTTTTTAATACAACCAAAAATCTGAAGACTGAATGGTCTCCTCTTGTTTGTGAAACATCTTATGTTCCAGCTGCTCCATTTGTCAAAGTAGGTAAATAAAGACATGTCTTTTGACATTAGATACTTCTGAGCTTGGTGGCAGTGTCAATTTGATCAATTAGCAAAGACAGAAACAGTGTCAAACTATCAAAATCAAGACAATTATACTGTCAGAAGCTGTAAGAGACTCATTAAACAAGGCTATATGGTTTAAATATTCTAATTATCGTATTTGTAAACATGCTCCAATATTCAGATAATGTATTTTTAATAATTTTAATATAAAAAGAATTGCATAAATTAACAGAATGATTGCTTTAAAGATGTTTTTTTTAAGACTTACATTCATCAGTCTGTGGAAGAAACCTTCACACAGTTAGAAAATGTGTTTTGACAAGTAGGTCAAAAAGACATAATACAATTTTGTCATACAAACAGCTTGACTATATTTCAGGTTTAATAATCTTCATATAAAGGTCAGCACATGCCACAGGGTTACTTGAAAATAATAAACACAGTATAAAATCAAAAGCACAGTATGTTATGGACATCACTTAAGGCAGAATCTGGACTGTAAGTTACTGATTGAAAATAAAACCTGCAGGCCTTGAGGGCTTTCATGACTGAATTTGGCCAAAGCACAACTTACCTATGTAAATTACCAGTATCAAAGGAAGATACAACTGTAGTGACTATGGTAAAATATACATTTGTACAATGTTAAGAATGCAAAACAATGAAATCAATTTTAAATACTGCATATTAAAAATGCAACTGCACTTTGCTCTGTTAATGTAACATGGGTTAATTTAATACAAAACTCAGTAGTTTAAAATAAAATATAGCATTCTGCATCTTCTAATAGGTAAAAAAAAAAAAAAAACACTGATGGTTTAAATAATAACAACAAAGCTGTTTACCAAAGATTATATGTAGAAAAGTAAAATATTTTTTCTCCCCCCACCAAAACAAATACTAGCAACTGCATGTTTGGTTTCATGATGCATCAATGTTGCCTAAAACCACAAGCTACCTCTGGAATAATGTTAGATTTATTAGTAATACAAAATTATCTTCTTACATCCATATTTAATAACTATTTTGCACTTTGTAGCCTTGGGCTAAAGAAAAAAATACACACTGGTTAGGTCAAGGCTTGTGGAATATTTTCATAGATTTTAAATGATATACTGTAATAATAACATAAATTGAATTAATAAAGCTAGGAACCCAGAAGTACTTAAGTAGTTGTGGCTTATGTATATGTGTGCTTTTTACATAAAATTAATATTTTAATTGGCATTTATTAAAGAAAATAAAAAATAGCACATACTGAAAACTCTTTCTCCTCTATATTAATGCAAATGGAACTCTGGTATATCAAATGAGTTGTTCAGGACACAGTTTGTAAGTGTTAGGGATTAAACTGGCATCAGTCTTTCATTTTATAGCCTTACTCTTTAGGCAAATGTGCCACAAATTACATTACATGCTGGGGCATGTCATATTACATGGGTGCAGTCAGACAAAACTTTCAGAATAATTCTACAAACTAGCCAACCCGCGGCGTACCATACGCCACATAATCAGGCCGGTTTCTTAATGATTTTTAAGCACAGGGAGAAAATTAACATTTGAAAAATCGGTAATGTAAGAAATCAGCAAGAAAAGCAACATTGTAACAATGCACGGAACGAACCAACACACAATCTTCCGTGACTGAAAACTGCCGGACTGCCATCGCGCCCACTCATTCAGTAAGCACTGCCTGCTCATGTGCCCACCTCCAACTCGTCACTTGAGTCGTTGCCATCTTTGCACAGTCCAGATGCACCTGTGACTCACGTAGACTTTTCATTGCTCTGTGCGGTTTTGTCTGCTTTTCTATATATAATCCATCAAGACACCCGACCACGGTAGTAGTGAGGTGGGATGGGGGTGTGTACAAAGGGTAGGGACGTAATGGCACACCCACGCCTCTCTGCGGCAGGTAGACACACGCTCAATCTCATGCATAATTATTTATTGAATGCTAAACACTTCTGGAAAGACACGACGCATGTTTGTCGCGGATGCAAATCGATGTATGTAGCATGTAAAACAGTTTGCTATGGTGCACGCGGTCGTGCGTCGTAACTGAAAACTCGGTTTTTAAAGACTGCTTACTTCATTTTGTTTTAACCTCAGTTGTAAATGATTGTCTTAAGGATCCCATGGAATATACCTCGCAAACCGTTTTACACGCTGCATATGGCGATTCACCTCTGCGAGAAACATACCTCTATGAACAGTCAACGTGGCTCAGGGATTGCATGTACCTTTTACGACAGACGAATATAAATGACGTCAGATTTTCTGTGTTGTCGCGTCCGAGTTGGTGGGCATGGCTCTATGAGTTGTTGTCGTATCCAATGGTCTTGGAGTTGGTGGGCCTGGGTCCTTCCTGCGTGCGCCATAGGTGCCTTACTTGTTGGCGGCTTAGTGAATCCACGCCCCTTCCGGCGTGCTTTCCATGGGTGCCTTGCCTTAGTGAATTATATATATAGATTCTATGTTCAAAATGATGTTTTGTGCTTGGAGAAAAGCCAGCAATATTAGAATATGCTTGTTAAATTAGTGTACTCCTCTGTTATTTATTAAATACACATTCCACAAACGTGATTCCTCTACATCCCTACAATTAACAAGCTGTATAAATTTACAGTAACTTGTGCAGGCTACATTGTTTGCCAGTATAATGTAAACCTCATTCATAGCCTTAACTGAACATAGTTTGCATTTCTGTATTTAAGTTATTTGCCTGAAGAGAACTGAGTATTTCTGATAACTAAAACATAAAGCTTACTCAAGATAGATTCACAGTCCCATTTTTCTTTTGGCTCTTCAATCACCAATATTTCTGTTGGTTCTTGTTCATGTTCCTCAGTCTCCTCCAACGTAGGGAGCTGTTTTGGACCAAGATCATCAGGTTTTTGGTACCTAAAAAAGTAAAAGTTTTTAGTTTACACTAAATATTATAAATGGCAGGTAGAACTGCAGAACTGTAAAAAATCTTATTTCAGAACAAGGTTGTTGGGTACCAAATCTTTCAACTCTCTTAATCCAAAACACACAATACAAAAACCAGTCCCGGATGAGGCAGCAGTCAACTTAAGTAAGGTGACCATTCGTCCCCGTTTTCTGGGGACAGTCCCCTTTTTCGGACAACTGTCCCCACTCAGAAACATGTCCCCGGTGTAAGATTTCGTCCCTGGTTTCAGCTGGTTCACTTTTTTGAATGCATCTCATCACCACAATAATTTGAATTCGCCGCACGTGCACGGTGTTTTGACGGAGGTCATGCTTAACCACATCCTGCAACTTTGGCGAGAAATCACGTAATAAGCTTTTGCTTTGTATTCTGTAGTGTTTAGAGTCCCTACTCGTGATCTGTAGATTCTACGCTCTTCTATCCAATGTTCCCAGATTGGCCCAAAAAATTCTGGTCACCTTAACTGAAGGCATCATTCATGTACACACCTTCACCTGCTTACATCAGCTATAAATTAACCAGACACATTAAGTCTTTGTGACTTGTGAGGAAAATCCACACAGACAAAGTGACAATGTGCAAACTGCATATCAGCAGTGCCTGGGCCAAGGATTCAACTTATTACTTTGAAGCTGTGAAGCAGTAGTGATAAGAAATTATTGAGGGGTATGAATATTAATGCTTGAATAAATGGAAATTTCACCTAAAATTTGCAGCAAAAATCATTCTATTTAAGAAACTGGAAACAATACAAATCTGTAGTCACTGGGACCTCCAGGACAGAGAATGGGGACCCTTGCATTACCTAGAGTAATGTCGCTACAAAGAATACTTAAAAAAAAAAAAACAAAAAAAAAGAAAGAAAAAAAAAACAAAAAGGCTTTGTTATTACCTAAAACATGGCCACTCTATGCCAATAAAAAAAATACCAATATTTATATTATACAATAAAGCAAACACACAACCCATTATTTATCCCTGTCAAAAACTATAACTGAAAAATTAAACATTTTTAACCTGGAATGAAAACCTGCAGCTGGAGAACCACTGATTTACAGTATACATAACCAAATTTATAGTAACTCACTTCAAAAGGAAACATAAAAACTATAAAACAAAACATTCAGTGTTGCCATTCACTGTAATGTTATGTTGATATTTAATGGTTATGTAAATCTTATGGCAACATTATAATTGACTCCTTTTATACAAGCCTGTTCAGGATTCTGAAAGTAATCTACTATCCATTTAAGCTATGGAAGAATTAGTCGAGCACAATTATCATCAAGTGTTGGGGTCAGACTTGCTGCTGAAATTAACTGGTTTGGGTGAATTTTAATACATTTAAGCCAGAAGAAGCAGATTCATATAAATCACCTTTATAAATATGATAAAAACATAAAAGATTCCAAAGTATCACCAAGGATTGGAGTGACATTCACTATGAATTTATATCTTAAGGCAGGTGTGCCCACACTTTTTCAGCTTGCGAGCTGCTTATAAATGACCAAGTCAAAATAATCTACCTACCTACTATAAAAATGCAAAACATATATTTATTTAGAAATTTACTGAGTATTCATTATTATTATTATTAGTTTCCCTTGGGAATAAATAAAGTATTTTTAAATTGAATTTGAATTTAATCTGCAATATAGGTAAACATAACTGCATGAACCCATATTGCACAATACATTTTTTATCCTTACCTTACTCTGATGACTTGCACTGAATGGAATCAGCCAGGGATGCATAGTCCGGACAGTAGCTGCTGATAGCCAGCCTCAAGCACACTTCCAGATGATCATCAGTCATAGTTGAACGGTATTTAGACTTGACAAGTCTTAATGTGGGAAAAGGCTGACATGCATAAATAAGTGGAGCCGAATAATACAGTACAGTCAAGGAGGTAGCAGATTTCCTCATGTTGGGGAACTTTTCCTCTGTAAGTAAGTTCCAGAACTGTTCATGAGCCCTGGACTTCAGCTGAATGTCAGCTTACAGTGTCAAAATCCTCCACTTCAGACAAGTTCATTTGAAACAGTGTTGCAATTTCTGATGAGAACGAATCAACCTCAGCATCTTCCCAAAAAGGGTAGCACATGAATGTAGCGACTGGCTCAAGTAAAGCAAAGTCTTGAAACCCCTCATGGACCCTGTGATCATCAGAGGTGACTGTGTGCAGAGGGTGTAGACCTTTAAATATCTGGGAGTGCAGCTGGATGACAAATTGGACTGGACTGTCAATACTGATGCTCTATGTAAGAAAGGTCAGAGCAGACTATATTTTCTGAGAAGGTTGGCATCCTTCAACATCTGCAGTAAGATGCTGCAGATGTTCCACCAGACGGTTGTGGCGAGTGCCCTCTTCTACGCGGTGGTGTGCTGGGGTGGCAGCATAAAGATGAAAGACGCCTCACGCCTGGACAAACTTGTTAAGAAGGCAGGCTCTATTATAGGATTAAAGTTGGACAGTTTAACATCTGTGGCAGAGCGACGGGCATTAAGCAAATTCCTGTCAATCATGAATAATCCACTGCATCCACTGAACAGTGTCATCTCCAGGCAGAGGAGTAGCTTCAGTGACAGACTTTTGTCACTGTCCTGCTCCACTGACAGACTGAGGAGATCGTTCCTCCCCCACACTATGCGACTCTTCAATTCCACCCGGGGGAGTAAATGCTAACATTAATTTTATTTTAATTTTTTTCATTTTTATTACTATTTAATTTAATATTGTTTCTTTGTATCAGTATACTGCTGCTGGATTATGTGAATTTCCTCTTGGGATTAATAAAGTATCCATCTATCTATCTATCTATCTATCATCTATCATTTGTCAAATTCTGACAGACACTTTTCATTCTGCTCTGTGTAGCGTGCGTGCACTGTCAAGCTGTGCAAACGCCTACCCTTGCATCTCCAGGTCTGATGCAACATTCTGGAAATCATGGTGCTGCAACTTTGAGGACAGATGTAACATTTTACATTTAAAAGCATTAACTGAGTGGATTATATTGATCACGGTTTTGCCTTTTCCTTGCAGCTCTACATTAAGGTCATTCAACATGTTGGTTACATCAGTTAAAAATGGCAAGTCTAGCAGCCACTGGTCGTCATTTAGTTTGTTGTATTCTGCATGTTTAGCTACAAGGAAAAACTCCTTAATCTCCGGACAGAGCTCTCAAAATCTTTGCAGGAATTTCCCTTGACTAAGCCATCTCATGTCAGTGTGAAGTGACAACTCAAGAGTGGTTGCAGCCAGCCTCCTCCAGATGTGCATGGAACAACCGTCTTTGAAGAGATCTGGCACGAATAGAACAGGCGATCTTTGTTGCCACATCCATTATCTCTTTCATGTTGAGTATTTTTGCGCATAACGCTTGTTAGTGTATTATGCAGTGGTAATTGAGGAAGTCGGGGAAAACATCATCCTCCCTGCACTTAAATCCATTAAAAACATCATCCTCCCTGCACATAAATCCATTCGAACAGCCAACTATCGCTTGGCGCACCATCCGTGGTGATAGACACCGGTTTCCACACTTAGAGTTGGGCTCTCTCAATAAAGTTTTTGAAAGACTGAAAAATGTCCTCTCCCCGCATGTGTTCTTTCATGGGCAGTATGGTTAACAGCTCCTCTTTTGCAGTCATATCGGTAAACACCATCTGAATAAAAATGCACAACTGCGCTGTGTCACTCACATCTGTTGACTCATCTAATTGCAATGTGAAACACTGGCAATCCGCAATATCCTTCCAAAGTTGATGGGTCAAATCCTTGGCCATGGCTTCAGAGCGCCGTGTAACTGTATTTCTTGACAGCTGAACAGCTTTGATTGAAGATAATATTTCTGGTTTGTTTTTAAAGTCTCGGAACAACGAGTCAGCTGCTTCAACGAATGCTTCTTTTATTATCTCTCCGTCTTGGAAGGACTTCTTGTGCTTAATGATTAAGTGACTCACCTGGAATGATGCTTCGGTGGATGCCTTCGCTTTTGTGGTCACCTGGGAGAAAAATGATTCCTGTCCGGACAACTGGGATTTTAGTTCCTTCACCTTTCGCAGCTTGCTTTTCGGAGGGAAGTTAATGTCGTAGATTTTATGAACAGTCCGAAAATGCCGCTCCACATTTCCCCTCTTCGGAATAGCAATGGTAGACTGACAGATGAGGCAAACGCATTTCGAATATGACATTGTGAAAAAAAAGTCCTCCTCCCACTCTGTATGAAAGTGGTGGGTTTTTGGCTTCTTACTTGGTCCAGCTACCCCACTCATTTTTATACCCTTTCAATATGAAAGAGCTAATTAGCAACCAAAGAAAAGAAAAGGGAAGAGACAAAGAGGGATTCTTCTTGCATGCTCCACAAAGTTCGTTTGCCATGCTGTTCCTTGCAAATACACAATGTTTGCCTGCCTTGCAAGGCAGAATGGACACTGATCAGTGCATAAAGATATACAAGACTTTTTTTTTTGTTAGTACAAAATAAATCCTGCCCATAATGAGACAAGATATAAATGCAATTTAGTATATTTAAATGAAATATAAAAGTATGTCATGATAAGGTCCATTATGCATTTCATCCAAGATTTTAGGGTTTTTTAGAGAGGTTTTAAAAGACCAGGATAGTCCCCTGCTCTATGCAGCTTCTGGTACAGCGTTATTTGTTTGCTACTATTTAAAAATTTTTTTTTCAATTTTGCGCACCTCACAAGAAAGCTGTCGGACACTCAAATGGCACTGCTTGTTTGGCCTTGTGGGCGGTGCTTGAAGTTTCATGTGGATCCTCTTACCTTCAATTTAATGTTAGTGTATCATGGTGCATGTAGATTCAAAAGGATCTCCCCTCTCTTCAATATGACATGCACATCCACAAGTACTCCAACATCCAAGGAAGAACCCCTCACCCATCGTGTAAAAGTAATAATGCCTTGGGAAGAGGAAAGGACACGGAGTGTTCTTCTTCTGGCTGCTTCTGTTAGGTGTTGCCATAGCGGATCATCTTTTTCCATTTCTTCTTGTCCTCTGCATCGAGCTCCATTACACCCACCACCTTCATCTCCTCTCTCACTACATCCATCAACCTTCTCTTAGACCTTCCTCTTTTCCTCTTACTTAGCAGCTCCATCCCTAACATCCATTGCCAGCAATTTGTTTTCACTTCAAGCACATGTTGCAGGCAAACAGGAGCTAATTGTACTGTGTACATGAGGCAATAAATCTGAAATAGATGGATTACACTATATACTAAAGCGATGCCATACATTTTTTTTAAAGCTAGTGCCATTATCCTTCTGAAAGCACATCTCACATTGCAAACTCGCAATACCAATCAAAACTTGGCATTATGTGTTTTTTGCTGCATGTCATCTGCACGCATGAGAAGAGAAAATGAAATATGCGCTACTGACAGCTATGTCATGATGAAACACAATTATGATTTTTTTTCTATATTCCATGCCGAGTTGCTTTGTTTTGTTCAGAAGATGGCAAAAAAAAAAATAAAATAAAATATGACGATGGAGTGTTTGAGTGAGTAAAAATAATAATCTCTAGTTTCCTTGTGGTAGACATTTATGATGAGTCAGATCTGATTTTAGAGTTTCATGTCAATATGGCTTCACTTCTTTTAGCATGTTTAAAAGAACTTGGTATGAATCACTTTTGAGTTATCCTAATAACACTACCAAATACTGCAACATATGTCAAAATGCAGCAATCTATGAAACTAACACCTGTATCTGGAGCCAAAACGCCTATGCCATTCCCCCCATCACCCTTTGTAGATGCTTCTGACAGTACATGGGTAGAGAAGCTAATGTTTTGCAATCTACAAGCATCTTTAATATCCCCAAGAGGCGATAGTATCTTACACTGATGTTTTGAAATGACAATGTGAACGTTTAAGAAATTGCACAGCACTAGTTCAGTGTACTGATTTAGAATGCATACCTTAATACATTTTTCAAGTTTAAGTACATTTTAATCATAACTATACTCTTTGTCTGGATCTGGACTAACAATCTCAACTTCATTAAGCTCATATGCAAAAAAGATGACACTCTTGTGCAGGGATAAGCTGCCTTACAGATCCATAATTCTGGGTTCAAATCTTACATCACGTTAGATCTGTGTGGAGTCTCCACATTCTGCCCATCTCTAAATGCTCCCAACAACCTGCATCGCCAAAAAGGTAATCTGCTTTCCTTCCTAGATTTCAGCAGAAGAATGTGTTGCCCTGTGTGCCCTGCAGTTGTGAATGTGTACATAGCATGCCTCTAATATACTAGCACTTTGCCAAAGTACAATAATGCCTTATGCCTAGATAAGCTCTGGACCTCAACAACCCTAAATTAGATTATGCAGGTTTCAGCATTTTTTTTTTAATCTTATGTCATGTCCTTTGTAATGAAACCAGAACAAAGATTTTAGTGTACTCCACATATTTCATGCCATTTACTCTAGACATTATGGGTTGTCTATTATTTACTTAAGCCCGAGGATATACTTGGCCGTCTTAATCCTAATACATGGACTTCAGTTAGTACCCTTATTTATTGGCACAGAAACCTCGAACCTTGAGAAAATACAAATCTTTTTCAAGACAAAGTTATTTTGTCACAATCAATATATTATTTTGAATTCTAAAGTGAAGTATATCTTATTAATTTAAAAAAATAACTACAGTAATCCGTTTTTTTGCTTTCAAATGGAGCTAAAGGGAGTCCCAATGTCATGAAAAGCTTTAAAAACTTACCAAATACATACATTAATTTTTCAAGTCAAAATATTTTAAGAATATTGACCACCAGGTTAAGATTACACATATAACAAAACAAAGTACACAGGTTTTAAGAATCTAAAAAGCAAAAAGTAAACCATTGCTGTGAGATTCAGCCATTTTAACATTCTTGGCATTAACCCTGAACAACTTGCATGGGCTAAGAATTCTATGTAAATATGGGTATTCCTCATACCTAACTGGGTTAAGCTGATTGATGAAATATGGAACATTAATACAGAAAACATTTGGGACAGTGTTTCAACTTCAATCTTATGGATGAAATTACATAATATTGCAAAAAAAATTCACAACTTTTTCATGTGTTCTGCCACTCTATGACATCAACATTCATGAATGGGGTGGAGCCTTCAGCAACAACAAAAAAAAAACACAATGGCGTAGAAACAAAAAGCTGTAAAACCAGTTTTAGAAGAAAGTGTAAATAAACCATTAGTTCAATCAAGTGATACTGATGACAGCGTAAATTAGTTATGAGACATTGACACATATGGTGAAACCGATGCATACAGACTGAACTACTGTAACATGTGCCTGGGGAATTTGGCCTCCTGAAGATTCATCCTTGTTTCAAGTTGATTTGTGGCTGCCTCTTTGCCTTTGCAGAAGGACAAGAAAGATGTTAACCCCCTAAATACTATTCACAATGCATATTCATGTCAGGGGAAACTTAGACGTCACTAAGCTATGCTTTTTGGTAGCCTACAATAACAGAACAGTCATGTCAACTATGCAGGTCAGGCACTGATGTTCTACCTTTGCATGTGCAAGCAACAGTAAAATAATATAAGTGCAGTAAGAAACACGCTTCTGCTCTCCCGAGTGCATCATCGGGCTGTATGTTGGTGACTGCTTCGAAACACACCATACAAAGGACATCAGATATACCTTTAATACTGCATTTATGTTTTGGTGTTACCTGCTTCTATTAGAAATATTTTTACTTGTTGAAGAAAAAAAAAAAACGTTTTTGGCTCATTTATAAAGGGGGTAAACATAATGCTAAGGAGGTTAACAGGGGACTGGCTGTGCATATCACTTTGCCAAGTTAGTCTTGCTCTGCAGTACCCTTCAGGGCCTGAGGAATGGATTCACCTTGGAAAATCATCGTCAAGTACTGTTATTGACACTAAATGCTGATGCCCAGATGTGAATTGCTCTCTCAATTCTGTAGACAACTAGACAATAATAACCGAAAAAAGTTACATAATTGTTTATATTCTTCATGGAAGCATTCATAAAGATACTGTCTGCTGCTGGATTGATAATGCCTACGTGTGCACCTTACATTGTGACTTGCACCCTCAGCATCTCATAGCAATACATGTATATTAACCAGCTCATAACCCCAAGATGAACCATACTCATTCAAAATAATAGACATATCGGTGTACTTAAAACAACAATAACCCCATATATCTTCAATCTATTAATCTATTTATATATTTTCTTCCACTACAGGCAAATAGTAATAATAATAATCCATTAATTTATCTTCCTACCCTGCTGATCCAGGGAATAGTCACAGGGCAGCTAGAGGCTACTCTAGCAATCACAGCATGCAAGGTAAGAACAACACCTGGATTATAATAATGTTCAATATTAATAACACCTTAATTATAATAATTGTTGTCCTCAATAGCTTTCATCCATTAACCTATTTGAATATTTTTCTGCAATAGGTACAATAATAAAAATAAATACATGAACAAGCAAATAAATTGACAAATAATCCACCCATCCATCCAACTTTTTAACCAGTTTATCCAGGGCAGGGTCACGAGGCAGTGGATCCCCATCACGGCAAGCTTCAGACAGAAGGCAGGGACAACACCCAGACAGTGTGCCACTCCACTGCAGGGTGAACACACATCCCCACACACAAGGGCCAGTTTACCAATGCCAATTCACATATGCTTAATCAGACTGAAGTTTAGTACTGATGTTTTAGCATAAGCAAAGGCAATGCAGAGCTGTCATTGCTATCTTACAGCAACAGGTTCTGTATTTAAAGATTGATTGATATCAGTGTCAATGAAATTAATCACACAAAAACATTGTGCTTAGTTCTTTTATTTTCATCAGCAAGAGTTGCTCACCATGTATTAATAAAAAACAAATAATACATTTTTCTTCTTCATTTTTTTTTGAAGCCTATGAAGAAAGATGCAATGCCAGGCCACCTTAAATTCCTTTGCATCTCTTCATCACTGTCTTTGTTTAAAATGTGACAGTCGGCACAAGCAGCAAGCAACCTGCTATCCCATCCTCGACCTAAGTAGCTGAAGTTCTCCCAGCTCAAGTCTGTTTATCTGGGTGTGAGATGCCTTGAATTGTATACAGTGAATAATATTTTATTATTTGAATACATATATTTCATGTGTGTTCCATGTCTACAATGATTTGGGTAAAATGTAGAATGACAGGAAATGTGTTCTACGTTTTTTGCCTCGCAACTAAAACAGAAACGTTTTTCAAAAACAAGTGAACTTTTATTCAAGAATATAACAAAAAAAAGAAATTATTCAATGTACATGTTGCTATCAATAATTAAAAACCGAAGCTCAAATATCAATCATCAGAAAGTCGACTGTCTGCTTGGCTGGTGTAGAGGTAAGAGCTGCTTCCACATAAGAAAAAGACTGTGGGTTCAAGCCTGGGCTGTCCTCATTTTGAGTAGGCTTAAGTCTTAAACAAAGCAATTCGACAAGAAAGTGACATCTCTATATATATAAAAAATCCAATGTCTGTCTGTCTGTCTGTCTGTCTGTCTGACTTCTTTTCAGAAGGGAACTACTTAACGGATTTACAGTGCATTCAGAAAGTATTCACAGCATATCACTTTTTCCACATTTTGTTATGTTACAACCTTATTCCAAAATGGATTAAATTCATTTTTTTTCCTCAGAATTCTACACACAATGCCCCATAATGACAACGTGAAAAAAGTTTACTTGAGGTTTTTGCAAATTTATTAAAAATAAAAAAAACTGAGAAATCACAATCGAGAGAACTACTTAACGGATTTAGATTGGGGTTCTTTTCTATAATTTGCTTGAGCATTCCAGCTGATTTTGACCTCTCTCAGGCGGAGCCATGGGGAACAGCTAGTGAGACATAAAAGAAAATCTGCAAGAGTTCAATAATTATTAGACAGACACAACTGTTTGTCCCTTTGGGGAAAATTGGGTTTGTATAAAGCTCAAAAACAAATACAATTTTGCATTCATGAGTATTGCTTTTTTGTCTGAATTTTCCTGGCCATTTTGCTCTGGACTAAGGATTTTTTTTGCCTTCTGACAATACCTTTTTGCCTCTTTTTTCTCTTTTGACCATATCCTACTATTTTACTTATTTTTGTTTAATAATCCTTTACTTAAAAAGACACTTTGTCTGCCCTTTACAAGCTGGTACGTTTTTGACATTTCTTTCCTTTTGTGGGGACTTTTGTTTGAGTTACTGGAACAGTTAAGAGTTTTTTCTCCTGTAAAGCCTCATAGGCCAAGGCTCTAGGCGTCTGGGCCAGTCAAGCCTGTCTTGCAGGGCCACAGACCTTTATAGCTATTGATTCAGTGCCAGTGCATAATAAATGCACTTTAACAAATTAAAGCTTTTGGATTTTTTTCCCTTAATTTTGGTTCATGTAAAAGCAACTGATATTATATAATCTACCTCATAATAAAATTCTATGGTCAGAGTGTGTGTGGGTTTGTGTTTCCAGTTCCTCAGAGGAATCAGATTACCGTATGTACTCACGTATAAGTCGGGTCTTGAAACCCGAAAAATCGATCAGAAAAATCAGACCCCGACTTATGTGCCCCTTCAAAAAATGTCACACTTAATTTTTTTTTTTTTAATTTTTCTTGTCTCCTCCAATCTCACATCAGTTTTTCAGATGAATCAAATTTTGTTGCAGCAGTGCAGCTACCAATTTCTTTCGCTACAACGATATTTAATTTTAAACCAGCTTCATATTTTCTTCTGATTGAACGCTCCATAGTAGATAAGGGATGCTCTAACAATAAAGATGTATGAGAGTGTGAGATACAAAAAACACAAATCAGTGCAAATGTTTGTTCAGAATAGTTTGGGTATTACCATGTGGTCATGTAGGCACAATACATAGAAAGAAAAAAAGGCAGTGTGCTCCATGGTTATTCTCTCAGGTGGGCATTAGCATATCATAATCTCTTGGACCAATAGAGTGAGTTTTCTGCATTCGACTTATACGATCGACATTGTAAAATACCAAAAATTATACGATAAAATCAAGACCCGACTTATCTGCGAATAAATATATATATAGATATATAGATATATATATATATATATATATATATATATATATATATATATATATATATATATATATATATATATATATATATATATAGAGAGAGAGAGAGAGAGAGAGAGAGAGAGAGAGAGAGAGAGAGAGAGAGAGAGAGAGAGAGAGAGAGAGAGAGAGAGAGAGAGAGAGAGAGAGAGAGTCAGTTTTGACTCTGATGTGGTTGGCTAGTTTGGCCTTCATGATGTAACTGCAATAGGAAGTGTGAGAATCACGAGTGGAGCTGCAAGCATGCTGAAAGTTGCCTTTAAAGACAGAAGTGTACAAAAGCAGACGGGAGGCGAGCAAGGCTGAGAAGCAGGCTTTATAAGAACATGCTTGACCAAGGGCGCACTGGTCAAGAGAGGTTCAGACACAGAAGGATACGGAGGAAAGATGATGAAGGTACATGTAATGTAAGAGATATTAGAAAATTTTAAATGTATTTGATTACGTGGCTAATTAAATATAAACAGTTTACAACATATTCAAAGTGAAGAAACAATCCCAAAAGCATTAACAACTTACAGAATACTGAAAACATGCATACTTTTTCTCTGTGTTTGGGCAGATTTCCACTAAGCGCACCAATCTCCTGCTATGCTGCAAAACCATGCAGTCAGGTTGAACAGCAACGCTAAATTGGCCCAATCAACATGCAAGTTGTGAGGAAACTAATCCATGTAAGCAGACCGCGATGTCATTAAATACACAAAATAAATTCACATTTCTCCCATAAATATGTATACACATTGCTTCCCTGAGACCCATTAAGCAACATACCCAGAGCACAAGATACCCAAAAACACACTTCAAAAGCTCAATAAGGCATAAAAGTCCTTTTACTATGCTATGGCCACAAACCTAGAATATGATGCATTAGATGTGAAAATGTAAAACATACTTACTCTTTAGCTTTCATTCTGTAGTACTCCTGTATTACTTCCTCCAGGCGTTCACTACCTGTGCCAATATAGCCTTCTAACTCTGCATTATCCAATGCTCCAATTTCATCATCATCAAACTGTTCAAAGAACTAAATTTGTGTACAAAATACTAAGTTAGTAAAACACAATTTACATGAAATACATATTAATACATACCTACATGTAAGCTTTATTTCTCACTACAATTCTACAGTGTCTGCACTAAATACGAGAAGCAAATATATGACAATGTAAAAAAAAGTTAGACTGAACTGAAAATGATCACAGAATATTTATAAAAGCAGAAACAAATGGAAACTAGATACTGAAAGCAACATATTAGTTCCAAAACACTGCAAATTCTACAAAAAGAAATTTGTTAGTCTATCAAAATCTAATGTACTAACATTACTGGATTTTTCATTTTGGAACATCTAGAGAAACAATGATGACTATATAGATATTAAATTGTAAAAGGTAATAACAAATTTTCTGTGAAGGCGGGATGGAAGGACTTTTTAATATCTTGTCCAAACTCTAATTTCTTTTAAATAAAATTGTGTCAAGCAAACATATCAATATAAACAAATTTTTCAGATTGACAGCTAAGCCGTTATTATTGAACTACTACATAAGTTACATTTTTCACCTTAAGATACTGTATTAGTAAGGTATTTTATTTAAGAAATGATGCATTTGTAGTCTGCATTCTTTTATACTTTTTACATAATGTTTAAAACCAGTCGTAGATAAACTCCAGGCTGGTAGTAAAGCTGTCCTCCAGGCATTGCAAGCAATCATTGCTTCCATTTGAGAGATGGGCATCATCGCAGCTCAATGGAAAACAGGACTTGTCATGCCTATTTGGAAAGTGAAGGGTGATCGGCTGGATTGCAGCAACTATATAATGACACTGTTTTTGGTGTTGGGTGAAGTTCTTGCTAGGGTCATTCAAATAGGATCCTTGGTCACTTGCTCCCCAACCAGCGACTGCAGCAATCTGGTTTGACGCATAAGAAGTCTACCATTGACCGCATCCTGGCATTGAGGTTTCTCATGAAGCGCAAACGCGAATATTGGCAGAGTTCCTTTGCAGCCTTTGTCAATTTCATAAAGCATTCAACTCAGTTGATCGAGCTGCCCTGTGGGACATGCTGAAATTTTGCAGGATCCCCTGAAGTTACTGGATATTATGGCCGGCCTGTAGGCTGGTAAAGTTAGTGCTGTGCAGAGTGGAGGCAGAACCTTTATGTTTTTGCCAGTTGATTCTGGGGTTTGTCAGGTGTGTATCCTTGCTCCTACTCTGTTCAATGCTTGCATGGACTGGGTGTTGGGTAGGGTCGCGGGGCAGTTTACTTACTTGGGCAACAACATTAATGTCTCTGGTGACTCTTCCTATGAAATGAGTAGATGGACTGGGAGAACATGGGGCGGAGGGGCCATGAGGTCACTTGTAAACGGTGTATGGCGCTCCAGTCTTTAGGGTACTGATGCTTCCTGTTTTGCTATATGCTTGCTAGACATGGATGCTATCCAGTGCCATGAGACAAAGACTGAACTCCTTTGGTACTGTGTTTCTTTAGAGAATTCTTGGGTACTGCTGGTTTGACTTTCTGTTGAATAAACGGTTGCTCATGGAGTCCTAAATGAGGCACATTACCTGCATTGTGAGAAAGAGTCCGTTACGGCACTATGGCCATATGGCGCAATCCCTCGAGGGTAATCTGGTTCGAAGGATCCTCATTGTTGAGGACCCGAGCGGCTAGAGCAGGTGAAGAGGATGCCCATATAACACCTGGCTGCAGACAGATGGTCAATTACGGAAGGGGTGGGACTGGACTGGAGGGGTGCCAATCATGGTCCCGAGCAGTTTCATCGTGTGGTGAGTGCAGCAAGGAGCTGTACCAGTGCATGCTCCCCAACCTGACCTGATAATTAAGCTGACCATTACATCAGCCTAACTGTTAATATAAACAAAATTATCAAGGGGAATCCATTCATAAAAAAAAACCTTTAAACAAACTGAAGTATCTAGACCTAGCTGTTATTTGTTGTAAACTTTTTGTATATTTCCCCATTACATTTAAAGCAGCAAAATAAATGGACATTTCAAAACAGATCACTGATATCTGTGTTTTGTGAAATTTGTACCTAAATCCAAAAAAAAAAAAAAAATTAAATTTCTTTAGTGTTATGTGACTGCCCTGTGACTTATACTGTCATTTAGTTGGCCGCCTTCTTTCTCTCTGTAGTAATACACATTGGTCAGTATACCCACCATGTAATACAGATAAATAATGCATTGGTCATACATTTAAAAAAAAGTTGAGATGCACAATATATCGGAAACTGTATTGTTATTTGCTGATGTTCAATAAAAATGACACATTGAATCGGACAGATATGTACATTTAAATTATTAGTGACAACCGATATAATTCGGGCTTATCAACATTGTCAGATCATTAATTAATTAAATGTTGGTTTCATTGTTCGGTGAGGCAGACATTAAGCTGCAGAAAAACATGCATGCAAGCACAGCCTTTTGCGCTCACAAAAAAAAAAAAAAAAAGGTTTCCTAGTTTTGCTGACAGGAGCACTAAGTGCGTTGTTTACTCATTGGGCAGATATCATTAGTAAAGCCACGTGTCAGCCGTGTGGTCATATTTTTCTGTGAAAAATGAAGACAACATAGTTGCTATCTGTTCTGTCTGCAAAAATGAAAATGCGAGGAGACTTTAGAATTAAATCATTCAAAATCACAAATTTAATTACCTATCTGAAGAACCCATGTAATGAATTATACACAGAATTTTTAGCAACAACTGCCACCAAAATGAAAGTTAAATCAGCAAACCCTTCAGAATGTGAAGACATTTCCTCAAGACAGCACCAGAGCTAAAGGCATAACTACTAACCAACATACTGACCAATCTTTTTCCCTAGATGAGGACAAGGGATTTCGCCAGCTACCACATCATTAAGAACCTCTGTACTTTCTTCCAAGCCGGGGATACTTTACAGATGTCTCACTGCCTGCATTATATGACATGATTGCTACACATATCCACAAACTTTTAAGAAACAATCTCACCAGAATTAGCTTCACTTACAGATATGTGGAGCTCAGAGGTCAGCCCCATGAGTATGTGGAGTATAATGGCACACTGGATTGATGAAAATGTTGAGGCAAAAAAGAGTTCTCATTCTGCAACTTTCATTGCACAAGCTTTCGATTCCATGTTAACGAAGTGGAACATTTCAAAATGTAATGTGCACGCTGTGCTTCGTGACAACGCTTGTAATATAGCAAATGCTATGGAAGAAAGTGGCACTAAAAGTTTAAGCTGCATGGCTCACACTCTGTAGCTTGCTGTAAATGAAGGCTTATTGTGCCACAGAAGCATCTCCGACTGTTTTGCCATCCGGAGGTGAATAGTTACTCATTTTAAGCACGCAGAGGAGAGAAAAACAAACAGACCTTGGTACCCCAGCAAAAATGCTTTAGCAGGATGTGCTGACATAAGTGCACATTCATTTACAAGTGTGACAAGACAGATTCCGAAGTTCAGACGGTGAAAATCACACTTTTGGGTACCGTCACAAAATGCTTCAGGCGTGCATTCTCCAAGCCACTATACTCTCTATCTACTGTCCTTGATACACGGGTACAAAGATCAATTTTGTGCCCAGGATACCAAAAAACAAGTGCAAGAAACACTTGAGAAACAACTGGTTGAGAAGTCATCTGGTAAAGGAGATGCAAAGAGCAACAATGAACCACAAGAGAAAAAGATTTGTACTTCACTGCTGGAGATGCATGAAGAAATTCTGCGGCTGCAAAACCACATTCAACTGCCGCTGAATTAAAATAACAGAATCATAAAATTATTAACAATAATCATACTAATTATGATTATCAGACGTCCAGAATTAAAAACCGTTGTTACAGATTTAATTAAAAAAAAAGCCATACACTGCAGATTCCTAATATACAATCAGTATATTCGTGCATTTTCCGGAATGTCAGTCGGCACTGAGAGGTGGCTTGCTGGGCCAGGCAGTGCACGAGTGGGGGGCAAACTGCTCCGCAAACATTAGCTGAGAAAAAAAGGAACACGTTAATGGCACCACCTTGCCTTTTTCGTCAGGTTTTTACACTTTGCTAGATTGCTGATAAAACCGTTATTGAAGTGGTACTGTTTGGGGTTTTTTTCCATTTTAGTTGAGTCGCTGTAGAAAAATATTTAGTGGGTACTTAAAAAGAAGGAACAGGTTCGCCTGCATGCTAGAATGCAGCTTCAAGTTTTGTACCTTGTGAAAGATTTTAAGGCAAGATCTACTCCAGTTTTAATGTAAGCATTACTTTAAAACAATCACCCCAAAATATACAGCAGTCTCTCAATATTTCAAAGCACACCTGTGTTAGAAAGTGTTTCACTGAGGAACAGCTTGTGCTGCATCACTTAAAAGTCCATCAGCATCACACTTTATAGAAAAAAATTATACGTCAAGCTTTCAACATTACAAATTTTTATTAATGGCGGTGGTTTGTACATGCGGTTGTCCGGTTTTTCTTTACCACATATCTGGTAAACCTAATAATAATTTATTATTTTTTATTATAATACAGGTAAACGTTTGTAAACTTATTTTTTTCAGCTGAACAACTATCTTACCAACCCCCCTATCTCCAGAAATAACTGCGTCCTCCAATATTGGAAGAGCAATGCTGCCCATTTCTCAACCTTGGCCAAGGCAGTGATAAAGTATCTATCGCACCTTGTGTAGACATTGAACACCTTTTTCAGCTGTGTCAAATATAGTAGATGAAAAGAAAAACAGACATGCTGGTTAAAAGGCAGAAATGCTTCTTTTTGTTAAGAAAAACCTACCGTTTGTGCTTTTAAAGAATCCAACGCAAGACCAGTGTTAATGGCCTCATTGTACCTTTAATTTTAGTTTTACTGAAAGTAATATACTGTATATCTGATTATGGCACAAAGTATATGCATTCACTTTTTTGTTAATATACCCAATGCCATGCTCTGTAACGGCATGGTGTCTTAATGTACAGGGTGCGGCAGAAATAACTCCCACATTTCAAAGGGGGATTGAAAAAAAAATGCTACAAGGTATCACCAAAAACTTTATTTCCCAAATCTAGATATAAAAAAGTTTTTTTACTTTTAAAAATTATATTGTCAAAATGGTGGCCTTGACAGCTGATACACATTTGGAGCCATTCTTGGAAGTTTTTCATCATTCTCACTAGCATGTCGGGCGAAATTCCTTCAATTTCTTCTTGAATAGCATCCTTTTGTTGGTCCAAGGACCAAGGACGATGTTTGAAAACTTCCTGTTGCCCTTACTCTGAACCCACAGCAGAACCGTTTCCAGCCTGGAACTCTTTCATTAGCATGTAAACCGAACCGCGTGCGAAACACCCTCTGCGTCGCAGCTACAGATTCGACATTTTTGAAAAAAGCCTCCACTACAAAGCCTCGATGCTCACCCGACCACGGCATGGTGACGGCTGAAAACTTTATTATGTACCATACCTAACGGAACGGACTGCACCCCTCTACCTGCTTGGGGACCCCACAGTGAGCAAAAAGTTAACCGACTCCGACTCCTACTAAATTTATATCGGAATTAAAAAAGTAAGTTGAAATGTCCCAATTCACAAACAGTCATAATGAACTACTTCTCTGCTGTAAGCATAAAGCCCAATGCATGCAGTGCATAATGTTACCACAAAAACGAACATGTCAAGTAACCATGAAGCATGCTTTTCATTGACTGTATGCGTCACTATATGGGATGTAATGCACAGGTATGGTGCGACACCGCTTTCCATTGTGTCGTGTTCCACTGTTACAGGGAACTGTGAACCTAGCCTAAAGCCCCCTATACATTTACAGATGCACTGCCGATTTTTCGGCCGTTCAACAAGTCATCATGCGTCAAACGCCTGAAAAATCATCTGGTGTATTCTCAGCTCCCCTTCGCTATGCGCTAGTGAAGGGGGCCAAAGGAGCCGAGAACACAGATCTCCCTACCGGTCTCCAGCAGAGGCTCGTTCTGCTGATCAGCTGGCCGGTGAGTGGCACAATGCACTAAACTTCCGGCTGGCTGACAGAGGAGACAGCCACTGCAGCAGACAGAGGCATCACATTACTTTGGATGGGGGCGGTGGTCGAGATTTTCGGCAAGCTGGATCTGCCCGTCCATGTGGACACCTGCAATCTGCGGCCGCCAATCAATTGTGTTTGTCTTTAATCTGGCATTATAGTAGAGTGTTGGCTTCCTAGCCAGTAGTTCTGTGGTGAAATGACATGTATGTTGCCTTCCTTTCCTTCAATGGATGTAGAAAATACATTAGCATAGTATATACATACAGAGGAGTCGGAGTCGGGGAGTCGGAGTCGGAAGATTAAGAAACTGAGGAGTCGGAATCGGACCATTTACCTACAGACTCCACAGCCCTGGTTTCATACGCTAACATTTACACTTAATAAACTTTGAAATTCATGGAAGCTTCTGCACTCTTTTTCTTGGTTACAGAAAATTGCATCTTTGTTGAATGACATTTTGCTATACCTTTCTAATTTACTTTTCTGTTGTCCTGCTTTAAACAATTTTCTAAAATGTAAAATACAAAATCATAAAAGAGTACTGCTAAATTACATATAACACATAAGCAGTGGTATCTGTGAAATCCTGAATTTCACTGTAAATCAAACACATTTATAATGAGATTTTTACAATATAATGTAGTACTTACCTTCTCAAATCTATCATCTAGCAGTGAAAGCTGTTCATTTCTCCTCATAACAGATGATGTTAAGGAGTATTCTGTAAAATGACTCTTTGTCTCTTCTTTTTCAAACAGAAATTCCTTTGGCCTTCCATTTTGAAACTCGGAAGGAAACCCATCAGAAAGCATTTCATCTGAACTGTAAACATTTTCCCCATCACTCTCTTCATCTGTGGTTTCCCATTCTTCTTCATTATCATTATCTGATCCCCTGAGACAGAGAGAGATAGAACTTTATTTGTGTACATGAAAATGTTAACGAAAATGTCAGAGCACATTTTGAAAAGTAGTAATATTATATCTTAAATACATAACAGAATACATAAGTAATTATATCAGTTATGTTTTTAAACACTTTAAATTACAGTGAAAAAAAGATGTAGATCATTGCACCAATTTCAGCTTTCCACATAACAGCTTTTCCTTTTCCAAGTGTTCTCTGATACATTAAGGAATCCAGTATACATAACTGCAGCAAACTGCATTAGTCCTGATGTAATGACACATCATAACAATCCAATCATCATGATTTATTCCTGGTATAAGGTTCTTATTGTAGTAAATAACGTAAAAATTGGCTAGGCTAGTTTTAAATGATCCCAATGTTCCAAAAGTCTTCCATTACACCCATATGATATCTAACAAACTTCAGCTATACCAAGATTATTACCAACACAAAAACTAAAATAAACACAACAACTATCACAAAAAAAACCTGATAAAATGAAACTAAATAATTAAAAATGCTGACATGAAAAACTATACAGAACTAAGCAAAACTAATAAATTACAAAAACTGTTTTCAGGTTTTACTGTGGCAGGATTTGTGCATGGTCTAACTGGGCTGTTATCCCAGGGGCTACAGGGGTCCCAAAACTCATCAAAATATACGAAAAATGGTTTGTTCTTTGTTTTCCAAAGAAATATTCCTGTAGTTACATTGGATAATCAAGTTCTCTTTGACCGGTTTACCGTTATCCTTAACACTAGAATTACCAGAGTCTACGAAAAAACTTGTAGATATGTCCCACCTTAAATCGCTTCTTAAATCCCTTCACACCTCTCCGCCAGCATCCTTTGTCCTCTAAATGTGCTGATAAAGAGAAGCTAGAAGCAGCCGGCTATTCTATCCCCCCACCAATTTAGAACGTGCACGAACTTCTCCCAGCTCATGCCTTGATTGAGTATCTGGGAGTGAAGTGGAGTTTTAGAGTGGAAATAATAGATTGTTATTTGGAACACACGCATTTCATGCGAGTTCCGTTTCTACAGTAATCTGTGTGAACACATTGTTAAAACAAGAAACGTTTTTTATATTCTATTAGTAGATGACAAAATGTAGGCATAAACTATATAATGTATGAAGCCTGAAGTCCAAATATCAAAGAAACATTTTCACAAAAGGTACAAATATAACACAACAATTGCGCTTTTATTCAAAAATATAGCTGCAGAAAAAAAGCCACCTTAACATGTGACATTGACACCCGCTTACTATGACCACCTCCGTGGCGCAATACAATGAGCTACTAACTGGGAATCAAAAGGTTGCGAGTTTGATCCTGCACCACTCCGTTTTGAGAAGTAAAGTGCTCTTATTTACTATTTTAGAATAAAAGCATACATTTGATTGCAGTCTGTAACAGGTGGTGTAATTTATGATCCTTGTAAAGGTTAGCTTTGTTTTGTTTTTTTTTTTAATTCACTTTTCATTCTCTCAGTCGCGTTCAGAATCAATCCATACAACCCCATCTGACACTGCTGTTTTCACATAAAGACGCGCTATAGCTCTGCAGTGTATCACGATGCATATGTTGGTGTAAAAGTATAACAAAACAAGTCATCCACCGGCATCACCAAATTTACTTGCCTTTTGTGAAGTGCAGCCAGTGACAAAGGGCAACTGTTAGAATAGAGATTGTGACAGCAGGAATAGCTGTATTTGGGCTGTTGGAATATAAAGAGAATAAAGAAAAAGGCGATTTATCATGTTCTATTAGTGGCAGTTCGAACTGCATAGTAGCAACATATTTGATTCTAGTTCTATTGCTAATGAAGCATAAATAGTGATGTTTGCTCAATTGGTAAACTATGATGCCACTTCTGAATGTGCACAATATCACTAGAATGTTGTGCAACTTTCAAAGCCAATTTTTATTGAATGACCACAGCATAAGAGAGATATATCAGATACAGATGATACCTTAAAGATTTTCAGTCTGTTCTAGGGTTACAAGATAAGAAGAGCGATGGCTCTGAGGCTAAGGATCTGTGCCGGCAATTGGAAGGCTGCCAGTTAGAATCCCGCAAATGCCAGAAATGGCTCTACTCCATTGGGCACTTGAGCAAGGCCCTTAACCTGCAAACTGCTTTGTCCTGGGTAGGATGTTAACCTGCAGTGCCATGCATAGTTACCTGCTAATGTGCTTCATCTGGGAGCAACCAGTCGTTCGACATTAACTCAAAATAGTGGAACCCAAGGATCATCTGAAGCTTCCATGTCTCACAAGCATATAGCAAAATAGGATGCATCAGGACCCTAAAGACTTGGACTTGGGAGCGCCACACACCCCTTTCCAGCGACCTCATGACCCGCTCTCCCGGGCAACCTCTACTTACTTTGTAGGAAAAGTCACCAGAGACATTAACGTCACTGTAAACAAACCTATTAAACAAGGTCAAAACTCTCCCCCACAGACAGACGCACTGCTAATGAGTGTGCCCAAGAGGTTATTAAGGACATGGATCTAAAAAAAAAAAAATCTGCCTGATCTTATGAAAATAATTCTGTGCTAAAATAACTAAATATTTTTTCCACCCCTTTCACTATTTCTTAAAATGCTACGTTCATACTGTTTCTGCTGAGGGATCATTGGCTTTTCTAATGTTGTGCTCTGATGGCTAGCAAGTATAATTTTAAGCTCTGACATTGCAATCTCTCTCTAAATATATTATTTAAATAAGATGTATGTATGTATGTATGTATTGTGGAGCTCGGCCCGGACACAGACAGGCAGATATGGTTTTAACACCCACAACACGTTTATTTACAGTCTATTATTTACAGGTGCACACACAACCCTAGTCTCCCCAAAAGTCCTGGCCAACAACACAATGCCTCTTTTTCTTCAGTCCGCCTCCACTCCTTTCCTCCAAGACCTCGTCCTTCTTCCACCCAACTCAAGCCCCTAAACGGAGGGAGGCGGCCCCTTTTATAATCACCCGGATGTGCTCCAGGTGCCTCCCGATAATTTTTCGCCGGTACTACCCAGTGTGGCAGAAGTGCCGGCTGCGCACCTGGGGTGTCACCCCCCCAGCCAACTCTGACAGTATGTATATCTATATCATCTATTACATTATATATATATATATATATATTATATATACATATATACATACATATACATATATACATACATATACACACATATACATATACACACACACACACACACACACACACACACACACACACACACACACACACACACATACATACATATACAGTACTAATGGAATAAGAAGTAAATAAATAGCACCGGGTGTATCACTCAGCACAAAATTCACACACGGATGAACTTTTGCAATGTTACTACATATGGCGACAGATCACAAACATATCAAATATTTGCAATCCATAGTTTAAGACACATTATTCAAGTGCGCTGAAAGGTTGGGGGAGGGTTTGTCTCCTGTGGACTCTACAGCGTGTCAGACAACAAGAAGAATGAAGAGCTAAACACAGGTTCTTTTAAAACTACTACCAAAATTCCTAAAATACTTGTACTGAACCTCTGTCTAGCAGGGCAGCTCTGAGAAAATGTTTTTGAATTTTATTAAGTCTAACAAGACATAAGGTTATATATGTGGTTGCGAGACATGGACGCTATCCAGTGACCTGAGACGAAGACTGGATTCATTTGGTACTGTGTTTCTCTGGAAAATACTTGGGTACCGTTGGCTTGACATTGTGTCGAATGAGCGGTTGCTCATGGAGTCCCGAATGAGGCACATTACCTGCATTGTGAGGGAACATCAGTTATGGCACTACGGCCATGTGGCACATTTCCTCCCGAAGGTGATCCGACTCATAATATTGTTGGAGACCGAAGTGGCTGGACCGAGCTGTTTTGTAGTGTAGTAGTTGTGACAACGCACTATACCAGTGCATGCTCCCCAGCTTGACTTGACTTGAGAAGACAGTAACAGAGTCAGGTTTAATTGAAATGTAGTTTTTTTTTTTTTTTACATTTTATTAGTGGCTGAAAGACCCTAAATATATGTTTCTACTTCTTCAAAGATAAAGTGCACTCTTTAAAAAAGAACTGTTTAGTAATTCATTTGTGTAACTCAGAACCCAAAACATGACAATATGGAAACAGAAATGTTTTTGTGAAATAAAAACTAAACTGAAATAAAAACTAACATTATGAAGGCTAACTAAAACTAACCTGAATTTCCAAGTGACATCTGAAATAAAAAAAATTAATAAAAACAAGTACAAAAAGGCAAAACTGAACTATAAATTTTGCTTTTTTTTGGGAAAGAGAAGGTCATTCTTTTAAAGTCTCATATGTATATAAATATAACTCAGCTTCTTACTAACAGTTGACTTATATGTCCATCATAGCAAGAGAAACCTTTAAATTATTTAATATTACCATGGGATTCTTGAAGATGTCTATTGTATGAGCAGTTTCCATTCTGCTGTGTGTTTTTTTTTGGAGTTTCACTTGTAACCCCACTCAGAAACAAGAGTATTAATCACTTTCCTTATTTGTCTTGGCATGATGCTCTTGCCAAACACGATTAATATTACATCAGATAAAATGTTGTCTGTATGTAAGGCTAAGCCCTTCAATATTTTTCTCTACTGATTTGCTATTCCTTTGGACTTTGTGTGTTACGCTTGATAAAGATTGTAATGAATATAAGGGATTACCAAAGTAGAGGTGTATCGACTCTCTGCCAACTTTGGCAGAGGTGATATAGTATTAGGTTTTTAAAAATGAAGACTGCATCATTTTGATCTACTGATATCATTCAAATGATGATTACATTTCAATATGTTATGGAATTCAAGCTTAACACATTATACACTGCATGTCTACATTTTGTCAATTATTGCAAAAACATGAAAAACGTTTCTATTTTAATGATGTGTTTACTGTACATAGATTGTTGTAGACACGGAACACATGAAATGCATGTGTTCCAAATAACGATATAGTATTTATAAAAGGTGTGATTTTGCTTGACTTCTTACTCTATACAACTCCAAGCAACTGACACGCAGGTAAACAGACTTGAGCTGAGAAAACTGTGCGGCGGTGGGGGATGTGATAGCAGGCTACTTAATGCTTATCAACACATTTACAGGACTAAAGATGCTGATGGAGAGGTGTGAAGCGATTTAAGGTGGGACGGATCTACGAGTTTTTTCGTAGGGTCTGGTAATTCTAGTGTTAAGCTCTTTTTGGGGGTATGTACTTTCTCAGTGCATCATGTTTACATTAAAGCAAAATTACACAATCTGAAAGATTTTTGCTCTTTGAGACCTAAGTAGTATGCACATCTAATAACTTTTGGATCCTTTAATCTCTGACGTTTCCTAAAATTTCCAGTAATGCTGTAAAGGACCTTCATTTTATAAAGCATAATGTTTTAGGCTTATTTTCATTTTTGCAATGGAAAATAATGTTTTAAAGAAGAAAAATGGTATCTAATCTATCTGAAGAATTTTGATTTAATGCCATAATACTACAAGACAACTGCCTATTTGACTGTTTACAGCACCATTAATGCTCTACTTCTGTGACTATAAATAGCAGATTTTTTAAATTTAATTTTAAATGTATGTGAATATGTTCTGTTATTGGGCTGGTTCCTACACTGCATCTGACGCTTCCAGGGTGGGCTACAGAGTCCTGTAACTATGAACTGGATTAAATAGGTGTAAAAACGAGTGGATATGCAGTTATTAAAGATTTATTAGTAGCTAAATAAAAATTATTCAAACTTACAAGTCATCATCTTTCCATTCACTTCCTGGTTCATTTGCCTTCAAAATGAAGTCATCTTCCAGAATATTATCAGGATTATCAAAATCGAAATCTTCATCAAGTGCAGCAACAATGTCAGGATCCATATCCAGTCTTGGACCTTAACAATAAAACACATAAGCGAAAAATAAACAAAACTGTGACAGAATAGAGGAGTTCAAAAGTGGAAGCTAATATTCAAATTTCTTAAAAAGAAAGGCACCATTAAAATCAAAGTAAATAGTCATGAGCGCCTCCACAATAGAGTTTTCAGTCTGGATGGTCCTTTCACTTATATAAGTTAATTCTCAATACCATTTCACATCTCACATACAGGACAAACAGTGTGCAAATCAGGAAGAAATTATGAGAAATTCATATTTTTTTTTTACAGATTTAAATCAACACTAAAGATAAATTTAAAATTCAATAAGCATCACATATTCAGTAAAGCTCTACCTCCCTGTAAGGGCTTGTTTATACTTCACGCTCAGAAGGCTTTCACGCCCACATCATGGCTGCAGGTCCTCAGAAATTAACATGACTCGTGCACGAGTTGCAGTACCAGCAAAAAGTCAGGGTGGAACGCAGCGTGCTAAAAGTTGTAATGTGACG
Source organism: Polypterus senegalus (assembly GCF_016835505.1). Taxonomy (NCBI): domain Eukaryota; kingdom Metazoa; phylum Chordata; class Cladistia; order Polypteriformes; family Polypteridae; genus Polypterus; species Polypterus senegalus. The sequence continues at coordinate 176,628,830 of NC_053156.1, read as the reverse complement.
TCAGAGTCTCTGTTTACTATCTACATGTGACAGAAAGCTTTGCGGATCCTACGATATCGGTGTGCGCGCTTCATTGTTTGATGAATGGTTCGATGTGGTGAAGCAAAATGCCGATATACAGATGTATTCGTGGTGCTTTAATATTCAAGCGTTGCATATTTTCGATCGTAATGACACGATACATTTTAAAAGTCTCACATACTGTCTTCTGTGCCGTCTTTTTTTTTTTTTTTTGCAACTTCACAACAGCAACATAATGTACAGTGCTGTATTTGAGCCACTGAGAAAAAAGAAATTAAGGATTTGGTGAAAAGGTGTATTTTGAGATTAAAGTGGAAATTTCTGCTTTAACCTCGAAATGTCCACTTTAACCTCGTAGTTTACTTTATCATTAAAGCAGACCATCGTAAACGTCATCCCAGTTTTTAATCGGTACAGCAAGCAGCAATAGATCACCACACAGAACAAATTAAATGTATGATATTCCAACTCTCTGCACATTTAGAATCTTTAGATTTATACTTGATATCACTTTCATGATGAAATGCATTAAAGTGTGTATGTTACATTTTATAGATAAATCGTTAATTTTGTTTAAATAATGAATACTGTTAATAATTACACACATGGGGATGACACAGTGGCAGAGCGGTAGCACTGCTGTCTTGCAGGGAGTCATGTCGCTGGTATTCCGTGCTTGGATTCCACACTGTGCTCCAGTTTCCTTACAAAGATATGCAGATTTGGGGATTTGGTGCCGCTAAAATGTGTGTGCCTGTATTAACCTTGCGATGAGCGGAGGCCTCGTCCAGGAATTGTTTCTCATTCGTGCCCAATGCTTGCTGGAATAGACACTTCTCTGGATTGATGGATTTAATCAATAAACATCATTTTCAGAGATATTGCGGTAAGGTGTCATCAGAATTTAATGGGTGCTCTAGGCAATTCACCACACAGAGAAGCCGAACATGTTCTCAAAATGATAATATCTCGCACTGCCACCTGGTGGATTCCTCCAGATTTACGTAAAGTACACGTGCAAGTATAAACACTACAACGCTTGCGTGGCAGGAGCGTCCGGTGCAGCATGCGTCGCGTGAAGTATAACCCCGTCCTAACGCTGCAATGAAAATGTACAAATAAGTGATCTGTCACATTCTTTTGTCTTCATTTTTTTAATCTTCTTTTCCAGGATCAAGTGGTAATAAGACAAAGTTGAGATAACCAGCCTTCACTAACAGCAGATGCCTCTAGTTCCTTTTTTGGGAACCTCTAGGACAAATGTGAGACCAAATCCCTCTATTGGTCTTGCATTTGCCCAAGCAGACTGCAATCTCATGCCAGAATCAATTGGATTTTATTGTAAAGCCACCTCTTTTGTTCTTGCACCTAGCTAATTGGCTCGTCATTAAACAGATTGCTTTTTAGTCACATTCAAAAATGTTTATTAACTGTACATCCATTTTTTTTTACTACAAAATATACATGAAAAAGGCACAACTAGTCCTTAAACATGAAGTTATAAAGAATTGTGAGCAGTGTAACAAACACAATATGTAGATTTTGTCTTGTAAGATGTGTAATTGTATTGTGGGACAAAGATCACTAAAATTTCTGATGGTTTAACCTCTCTGACCGTGTACACTATAAACCTAATAGCATCAGCAATGTCTTTGAAAGATTTATAAATGTTTCATGCAAAGCCAGATTGCAGATATTCTCTTTTTTTAATATTATGAATAGATGCATTAAAAAAAAAAAAACACACAACAAAATGTGTTTTATGCCATTGTCGCGGCATACTAATTTAAAATTACCAGAATATATTTCACTCATAAACCCACCCATCAATACTGATACAATAATATACTATTATACAACAGAACCATAAAATGTAATATGAATGGTATTGATAAACAATCTATTTAAATGACATGGCTTATCAGTACTTATTAACAGCTGGTAAATGTTTGTGTGTGTACGAATAGGTCCTGCACTGGACTGTTCCCTACCTTGCATCAATTACTGCTGGTACTGAGACCAGCTACCTTCAACCCAGAGTGGAAATAGGTGAGTACGAGATTTTTTCTATTACAACCCCAAATCAGAAAAAGTTGTGATGGTATAGAAAATGCAACTAAAAAATGAAATGCCACAGCGATTCTTAAATTAACTTTGACTTTTATTTCATTGCAGACAACATGAACTCAAGATATTTCATGTTTTGTCTGGTCAACTTCATTTCACTTGTTAATATACAACCACTCCTGCATTTCAGGCTTGCAACATATTCCAAAAAAGTGGGAATGGTAAAGTCACCATTCCTTCTCACAACACATAAAAATATGTTTTGGAACTGAGGATGCCAAGCAATGAAGTGTTTCAGGTGTTATTTTGTCCCATTCTTCCTGCAAACACATCTTAAGTTGTGTAACAGTAGAGGGTCGTCATTGTCTCATTTTTCACTTCATAATTCTCCACACATCCTCTATGGACAGGTCAGGACTGCTGGCAGAGCTAGTCCAGTACCTGTACCCTCTTCATCCACAGCCATGACTTTGCAATGTGGGCAGGATATGTTTTTGCATTGTCTCACTGAAAAATGATTGGATGTTCCTGGAAAAGATGTCTTCTTGAAGGCAGCATATGTTGCTCTAAAATCTCAACGTACTTTTATGCATTAACACTGTCATCACAGAAGTATAAATTACCTTTGCCAAAGGCACTGACAAAACTCTATATACCATGACAGATCCTGGCTTTTGGACTTGCTGCTGATAACAGTTTGGATGGTCCTTTTCATCTTTGGTCTGGAGCACACACCGTTCAAGTCTTTCAAAAAATATCTGGAATACTGATTCTTCTGACCACATTGCAGGTTTCCACTATTTGATGGACCATCCCAGATGCCTCTGAGCCGAGAAACATTGGCATCGCTTCTGGAAATGGTTAAAATAAGGTTTCTTTTTTGCACAGTAAAGTTTTAAATGGCATTTGTGAATGTAACTCTGTATTGTAGCGCTTGAGAAAGGTTTGCCAAAGTAATCCCTTGCCTATGTGGTTACATCAGCTATTGATGGTTTCAATACATCGCCATTTGGGGGATCAGAGATCACAGGAGTTCAGCTTAGGCTTGCACCCTTGCCCTTTATGCACTAAAATTCCTCCAGAATCCCTGAATTGTTTAGTAATGTTACGCACTGTAGAGGGAGAGAGATGCAAATGCTTTCCAATCTTTCTTTGAGGAATACTTTTGTTAAACATATCAGTAATTTTCTCACACATTTGTTGACTAACTGGAGATCATCTGCCCATCTTTGCACCTCAAAGACTCAGCCTTTCGTGGATACTATTGTGCCAAAGCACGATTACAATCACCTGTTGACATCTCCTGTTTGAAATTGCATCAGGTCAGGTTGGGGAGTGTACACTGGCACAGCATGTTGCTGCACCCACCAAACGTCGAAACAGCTTAGGATCCTGCTTGGCAACCTCCCAGACAGTCCAGTTCCACCCCCAGAAATGACCATCTATCTGCCACAGCCAAGTGTTACGTGCACTTCCCCACAATCAGGATCCTGCGAGCCAGATCACCCTTGGGGAATTGTGCCACATAACCATAGTACCATAACTGATGCTCCTTCACAATACAGGTCATGTGCCTCATTTGGGTCTCTGTCAGCAACCGCTCAGTCAACACAAACCAGTGGCAAGGATTCTCCCAAGAGACACAGTACTGTAGAAGTCCAGTCCAGTCTCAGGTCATAAGATAGCATGCATGTCTTGCAACCATATAGTAAAACAGAAAGCACCAGGACTCTAATGACTTGGACCTTTGTCCATCTGCAAAGTTAACTGGGAGAACCACAAAACCCTTTCCAATGATCTCATGAACCCCCATGCTCTCCCAATCGCTCAACTGACTTCATAGGAAGAGTCATCAGAGATATAATATCGCTGCCAAGGTAGGTAAACCTTTCAACAAAGTCAACATTCTCTCCTGAGACCGAAATGCTGTTTATGGCTGTGCCCACGAGGTCATTAAAGGCCTAGATCTTGGTTTTTATCCAGGACACTCACAAGCCCAGACATTCAGACTCCTCTCTCAGTCTCAAGAGCCCTGATCAGAGCCTCCATTGACTCTGCGAAGATTACAGCATTGTCAGCAAAGTTAAGATCTGAGAATCTGTCTTCACCAACAGATGCCCCACAGCTGCTGGACCCCAAAACCCTGCCCAACACCCAGTCAATGCAAACACTGAATAAAGTATGAGTGAGAACACACCCCTGGTGAACCCAAGAATCAACTGGGAAAAACGCAGAGGTTCTGCCTCCACTGTGCACAGCATTCACTGTACCAATGAACAGGTTGACCATGATATCCAGCAACTTTGGGAGGATCACACAAAGTCTCAGGATGTCTCACAGGGCAGCATGATCAACTGAGTGAAACGCTTTATGAAAATCAACAAAGAAACGCTGATATTCATGTTTGCGCTCCATGAGGACCCTCAGTGCCAGGATCCATTCAATGTTAGACTTTTTAAGCAAAAAAAGAAGGCTACCATGGTCGCTGTTAAGTAAGCAAGTGATCACATATCCTATTAAGGATTACCCTAACAATAACCTTATATGGCACAGACAGCAGTGTTATCCCCCTGTAGACACTGCAATCCAAGTGATCAACCTTCCTTTCCAGATAGGGACAACGCCCATCTTCCAAATGCAAGCAAAGATTGCCTACAATGCAATGAGGACAGCCTCACCAACAGCCTGGAGAAGTTCACCCTGGATACCACAGATCCCTGCAGTCTTCCCTACCCTCAGCTGGTTCACCACCAGTGCATTGTCAGTGAGACTGAGTGGTTTACAGCTAATTGGAGGATTAGCCTCAAAAATCGTTGACCCAGAGATGTCCAACATCTTAGCCGGAGGATCAGCTTAAAACAGCTGCCCAAAGTAGCTAGCCTAGTGGGTCAAGATTTCAGCACCATCCGAAAGGACCATTCCATCGCCTGCCCTGATTGCGACTGAGTATCAAATCCTGATTACAATCACTTGGTGACATCACTTGTTTGAAATCACATTATTATTTTACCTCATTACCCTAATTTCCCCACACCCCAACTATTTCTGGAATGTGTTGAAGGCCTGAAATGTGTGAGTAGATGTATATTAACAAATATTTGCCCAGACAAAACATAAAATATCTTCAGTTCATACTTTCTGCAATTAAATAAAAGTCTAATTTAAGAATCACTGCTGATTTTTTTAATTTGCATTTTCAATATATTCTTAACCTTTTCTGATCTGGGGTTGTAAATTATACCATATGTTATATTAAGAGTGTAAATCAAAGTCAGATTTTGTAACTCCTTTACTATTTATTTTTAAAATACTGATTCCCAATGATTTGCAGATTGATCTGGAAACTCTTAGTTGGTTGCACTTTGAGTAAGTGCGGTTGTTTGTATGTGGCCTTGTACCTTGTCCTGCCAACCTGCTGAGACCCTTAGTTCATTAACCAGTATCTACAAAATATGAAAAATTAAAACAGCCTCTATCAATAAACAGTCTCACAAAAAAAGTATGTTAAACTATGCATGCTCCTTTCTTCCTTAACAAATTTTTTTTAATCCTTTTATTTACAATAAGCAATGACATACTGTATTTAGAAATATTCATATTTTAAAATTAAAATATGACTGTCATTTACACACAGACACACATACAGTCATGACCGAAATTATCGGCACCCCTGGAATTTTCCCAGAAAATGCACCATTTCTCCCAGAAAATTGTTGCAATTACAAATGTTTTGGTATACACGTTTATTTCCTTTACGTGCATTGGAACAATACAGAGAAAAAATGCCAAATCTGACATCATTTCACACAAAACTCAAAAACCGGGCTGGACAAAATTATTGGCACCCTCAACTTAATATTTGGTTGCACGCCCTTTGGAAAAAATAACTGAAATCAAGTGCTTCCTATAACCATCAACAAGCTTGTTACACCTCTCAACTGGAATTTCCGACCACTCTTCTTTTGCAAACTGCTCAAAGTCTCTCAGATTTGAAGGGCGCCTTCTCCCAGCAGCAATTTTGAGATCTCTCCATAAGTGTTAAATCGGATTTAGATCCAGACTCATTGCTGGCCACTTCAGAACTCTCCAGCGCTTTGTCTTCAACCATTTCTGGGTGCTTTTAGAGGTATGTTTGGGGTTACTGTCCTGCTGGAACACCCATGACCTCTGATGGAGATACAGCTTTCTGACAGTGGGACCTACATTGCACCCCAATATCTTTTAGAAGTCTTCAGATTTCATGATGTTATGCACACAGTCAAGGCATCCAGTGCCAGAGGCAGCAAAACATCCCCAAAACATCTTAGAACCTCCATCATGTTTGACTGTAGGTACTGTGTTCTTTTCTTCATAGGCCTCATTCCGTTTTCTTTAAACAGAATAATGAGCTTTACCAAAAAGCTCTACCTTGGTCTCATGTCTACATGGTGTTCACCCAGAAGGATTTTGGCTTCCTCAAGTACATTTCGGCAAACTCCAGTCTGGCATTTTAGGTTTCTGTGTCAGCAATGGGGTCCTCCTGGCTCTCTAGCCATAGCGTTTCATTTCGTTCAGATGTCCACGGATAGTTCGAGCTGACACTGTTGCACCCTGAGTCTGCAGAACAGCTTGTGTTGTGAATGTCTTGATTATGTTGCGCACAGTGGACAAAGGAACATGAAGATCTCTGGAGATGGACTTGTAGCCTTGAGATTGTTGATATTTTTCCATAATTTTTATTCTCAAGTCCTCAGACAATTCTCTGCTCTTCTTTCTGTTCTCCATGCTTAGTGTTGGACACTCAGACACACAACAGAAAGGTTGAGTCAACTTTTCTCCATTTTAATTGGCTTCAGGTGTGATTGCTATATTGCCAGCACCTGTTTCTTGCCACAGGCAAGTTCAAATGAGCATCATATGTTTGAAATAAAACGATTTACCCACAAGTTTGAAAAGGTGCCAATAATTTTGCCCAGCCCATTTTTGGAGTTCTGTGTAACATGATGTCAGATTTGGCTTTTTTTTCTGTTTTTTTGTCTTGTTCCAATGCACATAAAGGAAATAAACGTGTGTATACCAAAACATTTGTAATTGCAACAATTTTCTGGGAGAAATGGTGCATTTTCTGGGAAAATTCCAGGGGTGCCGATAATTTCGGCCATGACTGTAACTGGCTGCACGCATCAACCATGACTCTCACAGTGGCAATCACAGCAAAAATGGGATTGTGGTGTACCATTATCCGATTGCAAAAGGAGAAGTCATGCCTGCTGTTTAGATGTACGTGATGCATGCAATTTCACATAAGAAATCTGAATATAAAGAATTATTACCAGACACTGGTGCTGCTTTATTCAACAATCCTACTTCCTCTTCAAACTCTGAGGCAAATACAGATGAGGGCAAGCTAAGTGAAGCAGCCTTTAAAAGAAAAATAATAACACATTAAAACACTTGACACATGCACATTACTCACACCAGTAAGAGACTGGGAAAAAAAAAAAAAACAGTGTAAATAAACAAAAAACCCATGTGTATGTGTCCAGGCCAGGAGTTCAGCTTTTTGCTCCTAATATGTACAATTTTAGATTCAGCAAGTAAACAGTAACAAAAATATATCTGCAATATCTTACTGGAACTGTTTCTGTCTCTGTTCCCAATACACCATCTTCAGTGATAACAATTCGACTTTCATGTTGAGGCAATTTGTTGGATACCAGTTCTGCTGTACAGGAGGCTTCTCTTAGATGCTGTAGGTAATCATAGTCATCATCAAAGAATACTCCATACTTTCTCTGCTCTTCCTTTCTGTTTTCTACATCTGCCTTTAAGGAAAAATGAAAAAAATCTATGAATTAGACTAGACTAAAATTAATAAAAGAGAATGAAATTTAGGCACAAACACTTTAGATGTTTTAAACTAAAATGAACAAATGCATAAACATGGAAAAGACCTGACAAAGAACATGAAAAAAATACACTCCACATACAGAGAGATCATTTCACACAGGAGTCAGAAACACCAATGTGGGTAAAGTAAAATGTGAGAAAAGGAATTCTGGAAACTTAATACTAAAAGAAGCATTATGAAATGCAAGAGAAAATGGATGAGACAAAATATTGGATTTCAATTTAATAACAAGACAGTGCCAAAGCCGGAGAAAGAATCCAGACAAAAGGTGCCAGAAAAGCGTATTAAAAACATTATAATTTTTCAAGTTAAGACATTTTTCCATAATCATGGTATAGATTAGAACACAATTTTCTGTGAAACACAGTAAAGCATTTCTTATAATTAAAAAATAAATATATTAAGCCTATTCTTGTAGTTTAAAACTGCCACTACGGTACCCCAGTACAAATGATTATTAATGTAATGTGTATCAGTGGCAATTGAATTGCTCTTTACTGTGTCTTAGCTCTTTCAAGTCACTGTCTTATTGCTTCCTATTAAAGGCCAGTACAATAAAAGCAGATGGTTTATTGTGAGGATTCTTATCATTGCTCTTTTTAAGAAGTTCATTGTTCTTCTCTTTATACTATGGAAGCTTTTCCCCTCCCATTAATTTTTGAACTTTCTTATTTTCAAACTAATGAATCTAACAGATGTTCACCTGGAAGACTGCTAAAATATATGTTACATGTATAAAATAAAAAATGACACTTATGATCTACTCACTGAGGTAGAAAGACACATACAGAAAGTTTACTGTAAAACTAGGTTAATATTTTGAGAAACAGAAGTGGTATTGCTACAAAGAACACTTCACTGAGCAGTAGTACCAATTATCTCAGTAGTACAGTAATAGCCATGAAGAACACCACACATTAGTAATGTAAAAATCAATCGCTGTGAGACAAATGAGTGACACACACACCCTCCTCCCCTAACAGCAGTGCTGTTGGCAGATCATAACAAGATACCCCCTTACTCCAACTGTCTCAAAGAACTTTTGCTACTCCAGATCAAGCACAGATCTTGTTACAAAATGAGTCAAAAGGAACATTTTTCTGATTCAATCAATTAGAGAATTATTTAGTAGGCAACTTAGAAATCTTGTTCTTTTTCCAACGTGCATAAATATTCAAAAGTTCAATAATTATTGAAGGTAATATACAGTGCATCTGGAAAGTATTCACAGCGCATCACTTTTTCCACATTTTGTTATGTTACAGCCTTATTCCAAAATGGATTAAATTCATTTTTTCCTCAGAATTCTACACACAACACCCCATAATGACAACGTGAAAAAAGTTTACTTGTGATTTTTGCAAATTTATTAAAATTAAAAAATTTAGAAAGCACATGTACATAAGTATTCACATTTTTCACAAAATTGAGCTCAGGTGCATCCTGTTTCCCCTGATCATCCTTGAGATGTTTCTACTGCTTAATTGGAGTCCACCTGTGGCAAATTCAGTTGATTGGACATTTGAATTGAGTTGATTTGGAAAGGCACACACCTGTCTATATAAGGTCCCACAGTTGACAGTTCATGTCAGAGCACAAACCAAGCATGAAGTCAAAGGAACTGTCTTGTAGACCTCCGAGACAGGATTGTCTCGAGGCACAAATCCGGGGAAGATGACAGAAAAATTTCTGCTGCTTTGAAGGTCCCATTGAGCACAGTGGCCTCCATCATCCATAAGTGGAAGAAGTTCAAAACCACCAGGGGCCTCATGTATAAACGGTGCATACGCACAGAAATGTTGTGTAAGAACTTTTCCACGTTCAAAACGCTATGTATAAAACCTACATTTGGCGTAAAGCCACGCACTTTTCCACGGTACCTCATACCTTGTCGTACGCAAGTTCTCCGCTCGGTTTTGCAGACTGGCGGCACCCAGCGTCAAAGCAGTGCTACTGTTCCTGTGTGGTTACCTTATTTTCCTGACGCGGCTTTATAAATACACTGAAACTAACCACATATTGTTTATTAGGGTAACGCATCTGATTGTAATTAACTTGTAACAATATAATGGTCCAGGGAACAGCCACAGTATTCCAAATACCATAACTGCTTTAGCGTTGTTACTCTTACTGCACCACCTTCTTCTTCTTTTAGCTCCTCCCGTTAGGAGTTGCCACAGCGGATCATCTTTTTCCATATTACTCTCACTGCACCACTCGGAGTATTTATATCACTTTATCTGAGTGTGAATCACAGCAGCAGCTGATCGGAAAGAGAATTATCGGTATACAGCTTCAAGGACACGCTGCCTCAGCCACGGCAAAACGTTTCAAAGCCTTTCCTGACCTCGTGGTTCAGAAACAGTTTCATCCCAAGAACTATAAATGCACTCAATCAATTGCACCTTGTAGAACTGTTTGTACTAAGTACAATCACCTCACTGTAAACTTACACTACAGTTATAATATCCCACAACCTGAGCCACTTTATAAAGCGCGTATTTACATATGATGACAATATCATTTTTAAGGTGAAATGCAGCAAAGTATGTTTATTATATTATACAGATAAAACTTTAACTTCGGGAGTGTCATGAAGGATAGAATAATTAAACATGTACTACGAAGATATTTCAATTTTCCTTAAACGTTTTGAAGAATCGGCGCTAAGCTTGCAGATGGCTTAATTTCTATTACAGAGCTGATTGTGTGGTGATTGGGTATTTGGGGAAAGAAAAGCAAGGACTGCAGTGGCGGCTACGCCAATACATATTGAATATAAAACAGAAAGAAGAAAGAAGAAAATAACACAGCTAAAAACGCAGCGACAAATTTCGGCAAAAGTTAAATGCTTGTGTCATGAGCACTAGGCGGCTATGCAGTGTCTGCAACGGACGTGGCCATCCACCGTGCATAAGCTACGTTACTGACTATTCTTCCTCTGCCCAGTGCCACAAGCCTAGAGCCGCCCCTGAGTACTGCTACAATAAACTATTTCATCGAAGGTCGCACACAATCACTTCGCCGTGAAACTCATGTTTAATAACGTACTTTAACTCCTATCATCATAAAAATGATATCACGTATACATCTCAGTATTTTAGTTATTCAGAGAGCTATAATATCACAAATGTAATGGATTCTGTGTCCAGTTGGAGGAAGAGAGCCGGTTTAAGAAGTAAGTAGTGATTCACACACATAGAGCACATAGAAGATAAAATTCAAAACAAAGCATTTAACGTGCTACTTTAATTACAATGTGATTTGAGAAACTGGTTAATTAAATGATTTTAAGATGAAGTTTATGATGTTCTACTTTAACGACAAAATAAACTACGTGATTAAAGTGGAAATGTCGAGATTGAAGTTGACATTTCGTGCTTTTCCCTCACTGTGTGGCTTTTTTCTCTGTACCCTAATAAGCTTTCATATGACACTCAGACAGTGGGCTACAACTTGCCTTTTCACGGCTTTGATATGTGACTTCTTTTTTAATTTCCGGCACTGTGTGATTTTGTGAACGTGAGCTTTCAAGATTCTCCAACATGCTATGTCACTCGATCAACTTCCTTTTGTTGATTATACCACAGTTTATTTGAACAAATAGTATGCTTTTCCTTTGCCTCCACTTGGTATTCGCTGAAATTCTTATATTTTCCCCCATGCTTTTCCCATTGTCTTTTCACAGAAGGCTGAGCTTAAGGACGATTTATATTCATTTGCATATTCAAAGAGGCGTAATTCTGGGAGGAGTTGGGGCGTTACATAAAACGCGTGCACGAGTGTTACTTTTCACGCTGATCGGGATTTATGTAGCGGAAGAACGTAAAAGTTGGAGTATGCACAAATTCCTGCATCTGGATTTTTCAGTGCGTAAGCACATTTCGGCTTTTGTGCTTACACCATGTTATAGTGCGAGTTCTACGCACGGCATTATATATGAGGCCCCAGGACTCTTCCTAGAACTGGCCGGCCATCTAAACTGAGCGATCGGAGGAGAAGGGCCTTAGTCAGGGAGGTGACCAAGAACCCGATGGTCATTCTGTCAGAGCTCCAGCGGTTCTCTGTGGAGAGAGGAGAACTTTCCAGAAGGACAACCATCTCTGCAGCAATCCACCAATAATGCCTGTATGGTAGAGTGGCGAGACGGAAGCCAATCCTTAGTAAAACGCACATAGCAGCCCGCCTGGAGTTAGCCAAAAGGCACCTGAAGGACTCTCAGATCATGAGAAACAAAATTCTCTGGTCTGATGAGACAAAGATTGAACTCTTTGGTGTGAAAGCCAGGCGTCACGTTTGAAGGAAACCAGGCACCGCTCATCACCAGGCCAATACCATCCCTACAGTGAAGCATGGTGGTGGCAGCATCATGCTCTGGGGATGTTTTCCAGCGGCAGAAACTGGGAGACTAGTCAGGATAAAGGGAAAGATGACTGCAGCGATGTACAGAGACATCCTGGATGAAAACCTGCTCCAGAGCGCTCTTGACTTCAGACTGGGGCGACGGTTCATCTTTCAGCAGGACAACGACCCTAAGCACACAGCCAAGATATCAAAGGAGTGGCTTCAGGACAACTCTGTGAATGTCCTTGAGTGGCCCAGCCAGAGCCCAGATGAATCCGATTGAACATCTCTGGAGAGATCTTAAAATGGCTGTGCACCGACGCTTCCCATCCAACCTGATGGAGCTTGAGAGGTGCTGCAAAGAGGAATGGGTGAAACTGTCCAAGGACAGGTGTGCCAAGCTTGTGGCATCATATTCAAAAAGACTTGAGGCTGTAATTGCTGCCAAAGGTGCATCGACAAAGTATTGAGCAAAGGCTGAATACTTATGTACATGTGATTCTCAGTTTTTTATGTTTAATAAATTTGCAAAAATCTCAAGTAAACTTTTTTCACGATGTCATTATGGGGTGTTGTGTGTAGAATTCTGAGGAAAAAATGAATTTAATCCATTTTGGAATAAGGCTGTAACATAACAAAATGTGGAAAAAGTAATGTGCTGTGAATAGTTTCCGGATGCACTTTATATGTTTGGTATCATTCTTTTCAGAATTTATCGAACTTTAATGTGAGACAGAAGTTTGTGCCAAAAGATGTAACTACTCCCTGGGCCAGAAATAAAACACTAAGAGTAGGACAGCTGCTGTACAGGCTTTTGAATGTTCGAAGCACCATGCAAGATGCAGATAATGCCGCATGGCAGCACCAGCAAGCCAGCAGCTGATCGAGCAAAGAAGAGGCCAAAAAAAAAAAACCTATTTGTTTCCCATTGTATCACTGTTTAAAGAAGGGGTTTCAGAGGAGCGACTGCGTCTCCTTGGGGTGTGTTCAGCCCACATCTTCACAACGCGGGTGGCAGAGATGGGAAGTGAAGCGAGCAGGGAGGAACCCCCTTGTTCAAGTATAAAACTGAATAACAAAAACATTCAAGTGACAACAAGATACCAAGAAGACATGATTCACCAGCATTTGTGTATCTGCTTATATACTTTCAGCGATATCTTTTGCAAGTAGTAAATATTTACACCGGGTGTTACAGACTCAAATCAAATGTAAATTTTTATTATATAACTAGCTGTGTAAGGCCATGTTCTAAAACCCCCAAGCTCCTAGAAATTACTTTAATTGTCAGAAAAAAAAAATTAAATGCAGAGTCAGCGGACATGCTTGACCCCTTGCCTATCAGCGGCTAAGTGAGTTTCTCTCTCGTTTGTCTTTCCTCGGTGGTTTCACTTTGGTGACGGAGTCGCTTTCTTTCTTCTTCCGACTCATTAACTTGTGGCCACCTTGCCGGCTGTTTGAGCTTCATGCTGTAGCCTCGCACTTCCAGGCCAGACCGACAGACAGACACACACACTTCCACGCATAGACATTTATAGATAAGATAGTACAGTAAAACCTTGGATTGTGAGTAACTTAGTTTGCAAGCATTTTGCAAGACAAGCTACATTTTTAAATAAATTTTAACTTGATAAACAAGTGAGGTCTAGCAATAGTCTGTATATGCATTGTCGGCCGAGCATCATGTGATCACAACTGAGCCGATAGTTCTCTCTCTCTCTATTACCGTGGGATGTCAGGTAATCGTCTCCCATGCTCGGTCTCCGTCGGCATGCCTCACTCATATAGTCAACATCCATACGAGCGTATAATATTTATTATAGCATTGTGACCACGTATGTGTGCTGTAACATGCGAGTCCCAGTCATGCACCCCAAAGCACGAGGCTGAGTTTCAGTAAAACCAGCTTTATTCAGCTTGAAACAGGAACAGCACAGTTATTTATTGTAGTGGGATCTAACCTATACACAGACACAGCAATTCGGCAGGATCGTGACCAGATTAGTGGCCAAGTAATACTCTTCCCTTGCATTTATAATGTTCCTTGCATCACCCATCGACGGCACAATCTTTTCGAATTCGCTTTTACGGCAAACTGCTGCAGCGCTGGGAGCCTGTGGTTGTTTCAGGACACTCTTTCGCGTATTGGGGAGTGGGAGGTCCCAAAAGAGTTTAGAATCCTTACAGTGTGTAAAGCATTTTTTTAAATTTTGTGTCCATGTGTAGTGACTCTTCTGGCAAAAGCAACTGTCACTGGATAGGTTCCTTGTTAAAGTTGCAAAAAAAGAAAAAGATTCCAGTGAGTCAACAGCAGTAATTACGTTAGAGTGAAAGTTGTCCTACACAATAACCCTCCTCCTCCTCTCCTCTCTCTCGTCTCCCTCACACCAGCCACGATTCTTTTCAAAGGTAAAGTGCAGGTTAATTTGTTTTACATATTTTTACTTTATATTTCATATTAATCATTTTTATATGAATATTTTTGGGTTGTAGAACAAATCATCTGAGTTTCCATTATTTCTTAAGGGGAAATTTGCTTTGATATACGAGTGCTTTGGATTACAAGCATGTTTCCATAACGAATTATGCTTGCAAACTGAGGCACCACTGTAATAGTAACAGCAGCGCACTACTCAAAATGGGGAGAACCCAAGCTTGAATCCACAACCTCTTTATTACGAGGTAGTAGTTCTTACCTCTACACCAACCAAGCGGACATGTCGGCTTTGTGTCGATTGATATTTAGAACATGTAAATTGAATGATTTATTTTTCTTTGGTTATATTCTTGAATAAAAGCACACTTGTTTTGCTATACCTTTTGTGAAAATGTTTGATATTTGGACTTCAGTCTTCACACATAAAACAGTTCATGTCAGCATTTTGTCAGTATTTCTATAACATGAAAAAAGTTAGTTTTTTTTATGTGTTCACCATTTCTTGCCTCTCATTTCCTGTAATCCTACAATTACCCAGATCGTTGTAGACATGGAACACATGTATTCCAAACAATGGTATATTTTTTCACTCTATACAATTCCAGACACCTCACACCCAGATAAACAGACTTGAGCTCTGAGAATTTTGTGCCTGACTTGACTTCAACTACCTCAGTGGGGGATGGGATAGCAGGCTGCTTGTGCTGACTGGCACATTTGCAAAACAAAGACCCTGATGAAGAGGTGTAAAGGAATTAAAGGTGGCCCAGTAGTACGGCTTTTTTCTTAAGTGTCAGGGATTCTAGTGTTAAGTTGCAGTTATCATACTGATATTTCTTTAACCCTGTGACCGTGTTAGGATATAGTGGGTTGGGTAATGTCTGACTGACTGATATTTCTTTCATTAATTATATGCTCAGTTTGGCCACTTATGGCTACATCTTGGCTAACACTGCACAACAAAGTTTTAGCTTCTTGAACACTGTTGGTGTTTATTATAGATTTCTGGGTGCTGATTACGAATATCACATCAAAATTTACCCATCATGTACCGTTTCAGTTTTGTCATGATTTTTTCTTATACTTGTATTCAAACATTTTCGCTCCCATAAGTGACGTATCAACAATGGTTTGTGTAGCCTGGGCATGTCCAAGCATGGAATCAGGCCAGGTTGGAAGCTGTTCTGTGAAAGTTGACGTCCTGGACATGCTTGGGAAGGTCTGAACAAGCTTGACGCTGTCTCAGCATGCTATAAAGTTGGCTTGCATACATCGAACCTGCTCATTTGGTTTATATAGATAGTCATTGTGTATGTATAGTATCAGTATAGTAAAGTATAGTATCTGGGCGACATGTGCTGTCAGTCTGACAGCCTGGCACAGAGGCACTCAAAAGACGGTGCGATTTGCTGTTCCGATCATATGGCAAGAACAGAAAGACCATGTGATGGACTGTTACTTCTGTTTGACTAATGTGTCTGGTTTCTCTGCCAAAAACAAGAAGTCAATTGAATATCCTAATCTGTCTTCAGTAATGAGACCCATGCCACATGACGACAGTCTTTCAATTCCAAAACCACCAGAGGATTGGACCTTAGACGAACCAGATGAAGAAACTGCAATGCAGGGTACTAACAGTGACACTGACCCGGATTTTGAACCGTGCTCATCAGGCGATCCACATCTGATAACAGTCCGAATTGAACGATTTGGTCAGAGATTTGGGTCTGTCAAAAGCAAAAGCCGAGCTGCAGGGTTCGAGACTGCAAGACTGGTGTTTGCTGTCACCAGGTACGAAAATTTCTGTTTTGAGGCTGACATCATGACATAACCACATTTTTTGCACAAGTTGACAGTCTGTTTCTGTTGTGACATTGAAGGATTGTTCTCGAAGACTGGCATCTCTTCATTGATTCGTCAACGTTAAGCCTGAAAACTGTTCTGCTACACAATGGCAACGTTTATCCTTCAGTACCTGTTGGCTATGCAGCACACATGAAAGAAACGTATGAGAATATGGAACTGTTGCTGAAGCACGTCCAGTATAGCAGATACAACAGGAATATCTGTTATTAGGACTGCAGCTCGGCTATACAAAGTACTGTTGTTTCATCTGTGAATGGGACAGCCGTGCCAAACAGTCATACGATTCTCGACAGAACTGGCCACTCCATAAAACGTTAGTTCAAGGACAGAAAAATGTGGCACATGAATTGCTTGTCGACCTGGCAAAGATATTTTTTGCCTCCTCTTCACATAAAACAAGAACTCAGGAAGAATTTCGTGAAAGCAATAAACAAGGAAGGCAAAGTTTTTCGTTATTTAAGACAGATGTTCCCAAGTATAACTGACACTTATAGTACACTTTGGCTATCACAAAATAACAAACTATTGTCTTTTTGTTAAATATTATTTAAGTAACCAGCCTTTTACAATTTTTTTTTTTTTTTAACAGTTTTTTTTTCCTTTAACATCATACCCTTGGTCTATAATATTATATTTGGATTTTTTAAGATTATATAATTAATCTATTGTAAATGGACTGTATATTCACAAGATATCTCAGCTTTAACCTTCTCCACACCACTGCTGGTGGGTTCATTTCACTCTAGATGTGCTGCTCCTTCTTTTGGCATGTCAGAAGACTGGGACTTCACAAAGTGTGGCTTGCCTCATAACTTGTGGATTTTTCTGTGAGTATTTGGCGGCAGCGTCACAAAGTTGTTTCCGTCTAGCTGCATTAGAAAATGTACCACGACGTCTGACACATGCCTCCTTTTTACTGTTTTCTCGCAGCTTGGATTACTGCTGTCATAATCGGTCCGAGTTTCATGGTTTGTTTCAATTACGTTAGTATTTGCAGGACTTGTGTTGAAGTGACATTCGGCATCTGTCAAGTGTTGTAAGCATACAACCGCCTTCATCGATAACTTTGCATACCATGGCGAAGCAAAGAAGGGCATGAAGAGACCAGAGCGACGAACGGCCTTATATGGCCAGGCAGTCAATTACGTGGGAGGCATGGGGATGGGGGATGGAATATAGGCAGGCAGCCACCTAAGTGGGAGGCGTGGTGATGGGGAACGCAACGCCGCCTCACACGGCGACCGAGCTGCAGGCTATGGATGTATATATGTACACAAGTAGGATTCAATTATGACGCTTACACGTAGAATTTCGAAATAAAACCTGCTTAACTTTTCTAAGTAACCTGTAAGGAATGAGCCTGCCAAATTTCAGCCTTCTACCTACACAGGAAGTTGGAGAATTAGTAAATGAGTCAGTCAGTGAGGGCTTTGCCTTTTATTAGTATAGATACCACAGCTGGATACTCTTAGTGCTGTAGACCTGGATAGACCTCTGACACTTTCAAAATTACTAGATGCTATGAAACTCACTTTAAAGTGGGATATCAGCCGGCCCTGATGTTTACCCAGTGAAATTTTATAAAAAATTCTTAATTAGGTTAGCTCAAAGCACAAAAATATTCAAACTTTTCACCATGTATTAATTACCATCTTTCCTAAGAAGAACAAGGACCTACTACAATGTGCATCATGCCTACCAATCTACCTTCTGAATAATGATGTTAAGATGACTGCTGATTTATCTGTGTATGGACTATTTTTCGGCCCTTTCCCTGCCTTGAGACTTACCTGGCTTTGTTCTCTGGACATCCGAGTTGTCTGCACCTTCGCTTAACCTGTGGACCGGTAAGATATTTATTTTGTTCGTGTTCGTTTGGTCCCTCCTGTCGCTCGCTATCCAACCTGCAATGGGTCTGCTCCAGTACTCAGCTGCCAAACTACTCCGACTCCCGCTTTCACCTGTCCGAGCCTCTGCTGACTGGCCTATATCTCCACCCAGACATCGTATTCCTCCTCCATCGGAGATATATCCACCGCGGGTCCCGCCCGAGTATCAAAGCTGACAGTTCGAAAATAATAAACCCATCCAGTCCATTTCTCGACATCCTCAATGTAATTTAGGCAGAGTCGCTGACCACAGTGTGTTAGCCAACCTACCCCGGTCAGCTAACACCGCTGCTAAATGCGATAACAGCATTGTTAACTTTGGTCTGCTGAACATCCGCTCACTCACGAGCAAGGGGCCTCTTATTCACGATCTCCTCACTAATCATAAGTTTGACCTTTTCTGTCTAACTGAGACATGGCAAAACCCCAAGACTTTTCTCAACTCAACGAATCCACTCCCCCGGTGTTTGTTTACATCTCTCAAACCCGTGGCTCTGACCGTGGTGGAGGTTTTGTGTTAATTTATCATTAGAAATGGAAACTTTTGCCAATTCTGTTCCTGCCTTCAGTTCTTTTGAATCTCTTGTAAGTCAATTGAATGGACCTATTCCTACTATTATTACAACTGTTTACCGGCCCCCTAAACCAAATAATGACTTTCTGAACAACTTTGTGTACATAATACTTCTGGGGGATTTCAATATACATATGGATAATATCAATGTCCCTATTACCAGAGACTCACCTGCCATGAGAGTTTTGGATTCCAGCAACATACTGATGTTCCCACTCATTCCAAAGGACATATCTTGGACTTGATTTGCTGTTCTAGAGTTACCTCACTTGATTGTACTGCAAATGAACTCCCCATAACTGATCACTTTCTTATTTCATTAAATGTTAATCTTGCATTTTCCAACACTAAGTTTTCCCGTCTCACGTCTTTCCGTAATATTAGCAAAATACCTGCGCTTTGCAGCGGAGAAGTAGTTTGTTAAAGAAATTATGAAAAAATAAGGAAACATTTTAAAAATAACGTAACATGATTGTCAATGTAATTGTTTTGTGACTGTTATGAGTGTTGCTGTCATCAAGGATTTGATTATCATTATTTCTTTCAATCAGGTTCGTATTTGGAGGACGTGTTGTGTTCAAGTTACATTCCGTGTTTGTCAACTGTTGTAAAGATAACAGGTTTCATTCATCGAAGTGTTCACTACCCAAATCGGTACTAGTGAATGTAAGATGTTTAACAGGCATTCCCGGTATTAAGTTGTGGATTTGCCTGCGAATATTTAGTGGCAGCGTGTCTATGAACTTAATTTAAACTTAAGCTTTACACCTTGCTTTCTTATTGATGTGTCTAAAAAGGCTTGTTCAGTTTCAGAGGGTTGTTCCTTTCTTACTGCATCAATAAACAGCTCGTCTTCCTCTTTATCTGAGACATCACACACTGCATGCACTGGTTTACCTTTCCTAGTCCTGAAAATTATAGCGAAGTGGTTCAATTTACCACATTTTTTACACTATCTTGCTTTAGCTGGACATCGACTTTTCCACAGTGTGCTTTGTTTCTGCAGTAGCTGCACTTATGAATATGCTTGTATGCGTCACTTGCTTCATATTCTTTTGCTGCCTTCTCAATTGTGTAATGCGTTTTTTGTTCAGCGCTCTTTGGAGCTCTTGCTTGTTGTCTGCGTACTGCGTTCACAGTCAGTTCACGTGAGCCGCTCGGAGTACATGCATCAAATGTTCTCAGCTGTAGTTGTGCTATATTGTGCAATCTTGCGATGTCCACGGCTTTATTTAATGTTAGCTCAAACCTGGCACTTAAAAGTTTCTGTCGCACTTTCGCAGAGTTTGTGCCAAACGCTATTATATCCCTGACCATCTCATCTTCGTTTGCATAAGCACAGTCCTTCACCAGCAATTTTAAAACCGTTAAAAAGTGATCAAAAGTCTTGTTTATACCCTGCGTCTTCTCATTAAACTTGTATCTCGCGAATATCATATTAGGCATGACAAATGCCTCAAAACGGTCATAATAGGTTTTCAGTACCTTGGCTTCCTCTTGAGTGAGAGTCCATGTGTTAAAAATGTCTCTTACTTTTTCCCTAGACCTTAGGAGCAGGTAGCTGCATTTCTCACTCTCGTCTTTGCCTTTTAGCGGGTCAAAAAACATGAGCTCCACATGATGTCGGAACTTTTTCTATTCTCCCGGCAGGTTAAGAGAATCCCAGTCAAATCGTGGCGAGGGAACTCCAATAAAATCCATGACTGTCCTCTATTCTGACACCATGTCTTGTTTTCGCAAATTGTGAAAAATGAAATGATGGCGAGACTTTCTTTTAAAGTATGCAGGGGAACTTTATTTATTACAGCTCTTACATTCATGGCATCCATGCTTTAAATTAACTTCCATAATAGTAACTTTGAGGTCCTTTTTTCTGGTGCCTTCCTGATGACATAGGTGCCTAAACCATGCCTGATAAAAATACATTTCAATGACATATAAATATTACAGTGATCACCTCAATACACATCTCACCACCCAAATCGCTACTCGTGAATCTAAGATGTTTAACAGGCATTCCCGGTATTAACTTTTTGATTTGCCTGCGAATATTTAGCGGCAGCATGTCTATTGGATTGCTGCTGACAGACGGCCTTATATGGGCAGTAACTCAATTACGTGGGAGGCATGGTGATGGGGGATGCAACTTTGCCTCAAATGGCGACCGAGCTGCAGGCTATGGCCGTATATGTGTACTTAAGTAGGATTCAGTTATGAGCGTTACCCGTAGAATTTCGAAATGAAATCTGCTTAACCTTTGTAAGGAAGCTGTAAGGAATGAACCTGCCAAATTTCAGCATTCCACCTACACGGGAAGTTGGAGAATTAGTGATGAGTATAACAGTCAGTCAGTGACTGATACACACACACATATATATATATTATATATTATATACATATATATACTGATCAAAAAAATTAAAGGAACACTTTTTAATGAGAGTATAGCATCAAGTCAATGAAATTTCTGGGATACTGATCTGGTTAGTTAAGTAGCAGAGGAGGTTGTTAATCAGTTTCAGCTGCTGTGGTGTTAATGAAATTAACAACAGATGCACTAGAGGGGCAACAATGAGATGGACCCCCAAAACAGGAATGGTTTAACAGGTGGAGGCCACTGATATTTTTCCCTCCTCATCTTTTCTGACTGTTTCTTCACTAGTTTCACATTTGGCTACAGTCAGTGTCACTACTGGCACCATGAGGTGATACCTGGACCCTACAGAAGTTGCACAGGTAGTCCAACTTCTCCAGAATGGCACATCAATATGTACCATTGCCAGAAGGTTTGCTGTGTCTTCTAGGACAGTCTCAAGGGCATGGAGGAGATTCCAGGAGACAAGCAGTTACTGTAGAAGAGCTAGACAGGGTTCTTAACCCATTAGCAGGACCGGTATCTGCTCCTTTGGGAAAAGCAGAACAGGATGAGCACTGTCAGAGCCCTACAAAATGACCTCCAACAGGCCACTGGTGTGAATGTCTCTGACCAAACAACCAGAAAGACTTCATGAGGGTGACCCAAGGGCCCCATGTCCTCTAATGGGCCCTGAGCTCACTGCCCAGCAGCATGCAGCTCGATTGGCATTCGCCATAGAATACCAGAATTGGCAGATGCACCACTGGTGCCCTGTGCTTTTTACAGATGAGAGCAGGTTCACCCCGAGCACATGACAGAAGTGAAAGGGTCTGGAGAAGCCATGGAGAACATTATGCTGCCTGTAACATCATTCAGCATGAGCAGTTTGGTGGTGGGTTAATATCCATATTAGGAGGCATATCCATGGAGGGTCACACAGACCGCTACAGGCTTGACAAAGGCACCTTGGCTGCCATTGGGTATCAGGATGAAATCCTTGGACCCATTGTCAGACCCTATGCTGGTACAGTGGCTCCTGGTGCACGACAATTCCTGGCCTCATGTGGTGAGAGTATGCAGGCAGTTCCTGGAGGATGAAGGAATTGATACCATTGACTGGCCACCACACTTTCCTGACCTAAATCCAATAGAACACCTCTGGGACATTATGTTTTGGTCCATCCAATGCCACCAGGTTGCACCTCAGACTATCCAGGAGCTCAGTGATGCCCTGGTCCAGATCTGGGAGGAGATCCCCCACAACACCATCTGTCATCTCATTAGAAGCATGCACCAATGTTGTCAGGCATGTATACAAGAACACAGGGGCCATACAAAGTGCTGCGTACAATTTTGAGTTGCTGCAATTAAATTTTGGCAAAATGGACAAGCCTGCCACATAATTTTTTCACTCTGATTTTTGGGGCGTCTTTGAATTCAGGGATCTGTAGGTTCATCATTTTCATTTCCATCAAACGATGTGGCATCCTTTTGTTCCTAACACATTACCCAGTCTATATCAGTAGAGATATCCAAGAGGATTTCTTTTTCCCATTGAGATCTGATGTGTTTTCAAAGTGTTCCTTTAATTTTTTTGAGCAGTTTATATATATATATATATATATATATATATATATATATATATATATATATATATATATATATATATATATATATATATATACACACACTGTAGATATAGATATAGATATAGATATAGAGATATACATACATACATACATACATACATACATATATATATATATCACACACACACACACACACACATATATATCAGCGCTTCCCGATTCATTTTACCCTCGCATCCCCTTGGTTTGAGACGTATTAAAAAATATGCGGTTAACGCAGAAAGACAGATCACCAAT
This sequence comes from Polypterus senegalus, assembly GCF_016835505.1. Taxonomy (NCBI): domain Eukaryota; kingdom Metazoa; phylum Chordata; class Cladistia; order Polypteriformes; family Polypteridae; genus Polypterus; species Polypterus senegalus. Next base: position 176,605,500 of record NC_053156.1, on the reverse strand, counting down.
TGAAGCTTTATGAATAATGGATACTTTATTTGCCATCAATGATTGTTTTGGTAAAGCCATACTCAGTGTAATCATTAGATGAACGGTAAAAAAGTAAGAATGAGGGGAGGGCGACTTGTTGAGGCACGCAAGCGAAACCACAATAGCACACAGGCTCGATATAGTGCGCGTCAACTCGATCTGAATTGCGCAATCACATTCGAAAAAATATATCTTTTCAAGTTCTATTTAGTCGACACAAATATCTTTGGTTGGAATGTAAGGCGAATTTACTCTTTACATTTCTATGGTGAAGAAAAATTTATGCAATGATGCCTACATTTAACTTACATTCCTACCAAAGACATTTCTGTCGACTAAATAAAAATTCCTTCTATTTAAAATTTAAATAGAACTTGAACAGATACGATAGTTCATAATATCCACGCAGACTTGCACGTAAGAGCAGGAGTCATCCGTTTTAACAAGCAGCATATTGCACTGATACGAAATAGCCTGCCCATTTAATTATTTAGGAATGGATAAATAAATTAAGATTTTGTACAAATAATGTTTTTCATTTTTCTTCCTTGATGGATTCTGGCACCCCCAGCAACAGTTGCTCATGTAGCAAAGTGTAAAATGTTATCTATAATTAATTTTTTTTTTTGTTATGAACTTCCCCAAAAGTGTTGATCCCTGTAAATAGTTTATAGTATAACAACACTATAATCTGTTGTAGCACGAGCGTTAATTAGCGTCACACTTCACAACCTGCATGCACCACGTTTTTGGCTCCAACGCCAGAAGCGCGGTGGACGCTGTAGGGGTAGCTTGTGGTTTCAGTTTCTTTCCCGATATTTATTTATTTGTTTTTCATTTACTTTGTGTTAATAATTTATAATCGATTTAATTTATTATTTAATAGGCAGAGGGAACAAGACGTGTATGTGACGCCCTGTCTATTTCTTTCCTTTTGTTTTGCAAAGGGGTTTACTGGAAGAGGAAAGTAAAAGTTTGTGTTCTAACCCAACGTGCCTACGTGATAATTATTTACACAACGCAGGAAAAAGCAGAGTCAAGTCGGTTACATTTGCACCCCAAAGAGTGTATGTGTGTGTGTGTGTGTGTATATATATATATATATATATATATATATATATATATATATATATATATACACATATATATATATACACTGTGTGCACAATTATTAGGCAAGTGAGTATTTTGACCAGATCATCATTTTTAATGCGTATATTCCAACTCCAAGCTGTATTAACTTGAATGCTTATTGGATTTAAGCATGTCAGGTGATGTGTATTTGTGTAATGAGGGAGGGTGTGGCCTAAGGAGATCAACACCCTATATCAAGGTGTGCAGAATTATTAGGCAGCTAGTTTTCCTCAGGCAAAATGGGCCAAAAAGAGATTTAACTGACTCTGAAAAGTCAAAACTTGTAAAAAGTCTTTCAGAGGGATGCAGCACTTTTGGAATTGCTAAGATATTGGTGTGTGATCACAGAACCATCAAACATTTTGTTGCAAATAGTCAACAGGGTCGCAAGAAACGTGTTGAGAACAAAAGACGCAAATTAGCTGCCAAAGATTTGAGAAGAATCAAACGTGAAGCTACCAGGAACCCATTATCCTCCAGTACTTTCATATTCCAGAGCTGCAACCTACCTGGAGTGCCCAGAAGTACAAGGTGTTCAGTGCTCAAAGACATGGCCAAGGTAAGGAGGGCTGAAACCCAACCACCACTGAACAAGAAACATAAGTTGAAAAGTCAAAACTGGGCCAAGAAATATATGAGGACAGATTTTTTTCAAAGGTTTTATGGACCGATGAGATGAGAGTGACTCTTGATGGACCTGTGGATCAGTAATGGGCACAGAGCTCCACACCAACGTGGAGGTGGGGTACTGGTATGAGCTGGTATTTTTAAAGATGAGCCAGTTGGACCTTTTTGCATTGAAGATGAACTCAAAATCAACTCCCAAACCTACTGCCAGTTTTTCGAAGACACTTTCTTCAAACAGTGATACAGGAAAAGACCATGATTTTATGCAGGCCAATGCTCCATCACTTGCATCGAAGTTCTCCACTGCGTGGCCAGCCAGTAAAGGCCTTAAAGATGAAGGAATAATGACATGGCCCCCCTTCCTCATCTGACCTAAACCCTATCGAGAACTTGTGGGAACTTCTTAAACGCTAGATTTACGGGGGAGAAAAACAATACACCTCTCTGAAGAGTGTCTGGGAGGCTGTAGTCACTGCTCCACAAAAAGCTGATCGTCAACAGATCAAGAAACTGACAGACTCCATGAATGGAAAGGCTTATGACTGTTGTTGGAAAGAAGGGTCGCTATATTGGTCATTGATTGATTGATTTATTTTTTTTGAAATGTCAGAGATGTTTATTTGTAAATTTTGAGGTGTTTGTTTATTATTCTCACTATAACAGATGAAAATAAACAAGTGAGATGGGAAAATTTTCATTTTTCCTTTAGTTGCATAATAAATCTGCACACTAATACAGTAGTTGCCTAATAATTGTGCGCACATATGTATTCCCCTGATGATGTTCACACTCACATTTCCGTTGTGAAACATTCAGGTTTCAGGTTTCTTAACATTTTGGATTGACTGATAGCACTGTGTTTGTTCCATATTAAAATTAATCCTCAAAAATACAACTTGCCTAATAATTCTGCACTCCCTGTATATGTGTGTGTGTGTGTGTATATATATATATATATATATATATATATATATATATAATCCCTCCTCGATCACGGGGGTTGCGTTCCAGACCCCCCCCGCGATAGGTGAAAATCCGCGAAGTAGAAACCATATGTTTGTATGGTTATTTTTATATATTTTAAGCCCTTATAAACTCTCACACCCTGTTAACATTATTAGAGCCCTCTAGACATGAAATAACACCCTTTAGTCAAAAGTTTAAACTGTGCTCCATGACAAGACAGAGATGACAGTTCTTTCTCACAATTAAAAGAATGCAAACGTATCTTCTCTTCAAACGAGCACCGTCAGGAGCAGAGAATGTCAGAGAGATAGAGAGAGCGAGAGAAAAGCAAACAATCAAAAAATCAATACGTGCTTTTGGGTCACCGCGATAAAGCGGCATTTCTTAGAGTAGCGTCCATATCTTCTAGGCAAACAGCCCCTCTGCTCACACCCCCTCCGTCAGGAGCAGAGAATGTCAGAGAAAGACCGAGAAAAGCAAACAATCCGCTCTGGGAAAGCACATCGTATATCATTGAGGAGTTTTAGTTAATATGTAATACATGCTCTGATTGGGTAGCTTCTAAGACAAATTAGAAATTGATCCTTTGTAAACGATAGGCATGTTAACTTGTAAAGTTGTTAAGCATTTAGCCTTGTATCTTCCTGATTAACAACTTACGAACATTTGGCAGATTTGAGGTCTTTTTAAAGGTTTGTACTGTTTACTGTTTGTGTGTGTCATACATTATAAGCTTTGATAAGAAACAAGTATTGCATAATTCAAATGATAATCCATATTTACAATTACACTTCAAGAATAAGGATTAATCTAGTTGGTACCCTGGAAATAAACAAACTGGAACTTAACAGCAAAAAAAGCTGTAGTAAATTAATGATTAAAACCTATAAGCGCATGTACTGTATATTTCCATTTAAACAGAGTTTAACTGCCAGTATCAGTTAATTGAATCAATGTGTGAGAATATACATTTTTTTGCTGGACAAATGGCAAAAACTACTATTTTAACATAAAAGTTTGTTTTAGTACATTACAGACAAAATTAAACAATATGATAGCTTGTAATTATGAGAAGCATATTATTTTCTTTAATGCCATATATATCATGGATATTTTCTTAACATATTTTATTAGCTATGAAAGTATTATTTTAATAGAAATTTATTGTAGTATTCTATAGTCTGCCAATATAATTTCATTTTCTAATACAAAATTAACAAGTAACACCTGTGGTACATAGTTTAGATTATACATATACCTAAGCAAACAATTTAATATAGAATGCAAGGATTACCCACGTCTGGTTATGCAGGAACTTAGTGTAAAAGCTTTTTTAAAGAGATGAAGAAAAAAAAAAATGGAATCAGTATCAGAATCAGCAGATTCACCAACATAATGTAGGTGGTCTCCATAGGTTGTCAATACTCAACACCTGTCTTGGCTTGAAAAATGAATATATTAGGTAAGATTTGAAATGCTTCCGCCATGCTCCATACCTTCCAATAGCAATGAGCACAGGAATAATTTTTTTAATTGACAAAAAACACTTAACTTCAGAACACAATTTGGCGCAACATATACGATGTTTGTGAAGAAGTAACATCAACAATAACAAAACAAAACAAATCCATTAAATGGCATGGGTCTTGTTTAAACATTTTTGACGATATTAAAATTGCAAAAATGGAATACAATGCTTACTTGAGGGAATATAACATTTCAAGTAAAACATAATCGCCAGGGGTACATTTTGCACAATGCAACAAGTAAATTTGCAAAGTTTATACTGATTTCACCGATTAACTGTTTAATGCATTCATTCTTTCAGTAGTATTCCACCATGCCGTCACCCTTTCCTTAGCCACTGCATTTCTCTTTGCTGGTTGTGCTGATAATCTTCACACACTATGCCTCTGGCACCTGTTGCACTACTGGCATGAAGGTTGAAGGTTTAACCCTGACTCTCAGACTTGTAGTCTGTGATTGATCAGATGTTCAGTGATTGGCTCATAGGGAGTGTTTAAATTTTGTTGTCAACACGCATTAATTCAGATCAATCAATCCTGGATTAAGTGAGACAATTGAAATCTGGTGCCCTGGGTCAGGCTAATGCACTGGTGCAAAATCATGCTTAACCAAGTAAGACTTCATTCTATGATCCTGGATTATCTAATTTCACTTCCTGGATGAGACCTCCAGTGATCAGATCATAAATATTAAAAGACAATAGCAAAGCACCAGTTATGTGATTTTAGCGAGTCAAACAGTGGTAGTACATATCATTAACACATTATATTTATATAGGTTTTATTAGCATAACAGTAAAAATTAGGTAGCACCTTACTGCAGTCATCTGAATTGCCATAATGTTCTGATACATCATGAATAGTGTATTGATTTACACTAATGTTGACCAAATGCTACTTTCAGATATGTGAATTATCAACAAAAGCAAGTAATATTTGATTCATAAGTGTTTAAGTACCAGCACCTGCCAAAAAACATTTTATCCTGCTTTGTGTGTGACTATGATCATTTTTTTGACACAAAAATCTACAGTGGAACCTCGGTTCACTAACGTCTTGGTTCACGTACAAATCAGTTTACGACCAAAAAGTTCGCCAAACTTTTGCCTCTGTTCACGACCACACACGCAGAATACAAACATGCCAGTTTACCTTTTGGTTTGTACGTGTTCAGTCTCTCCCTGTGCATTTCCTGTGCAGCGAGCAAGCGAGAGAGAACGCAACACACACAGGCGCGTGACAGAGGGACACACACACAGGTGTGCGACAGAGAGACACACGGACACACGAGAGAGAGAGAGGGCTGGACGCATAAGGTACAGAAGGCAGTTAAAGAATGCAGCTGGGCTTGTTTTTGTTTTCAATTCTGTTTACAGCGATCGGTTCATAGCGTGCATTCTTGCAATATTACTTTTCTTGGTGGTTTATTAAATTACAGATTTTTCAAATGTTCATTTTTCCCTGTGCTTAAAACTCATTAAAAAAAGTGTTTTAGCGAGCGGTTCTTAGAGCTATAGCGCAAACTATTGCAGTGTTAGTTTTCTCTGTTGTTCAAGGTTTTCTCAGTGTTATTCAATGTTTTTACATTTAGTTTACTATTACCCTGTGCATTCTATGGCATAATTAACTATATTTGTGCTTAAAAACTAAAAAAAAAATATATATATATATTTACATACAATTCATACGGTCTGGAACGGATTAATTGTATTTACATACAATTCTATGGGGGAAAATCGCTTCAGGTCACGACCAAATCGGTTTACGACAAGAGTTTTGGAATGAATTATGGTCGTGAACAGAGGTTCCACTGTAATTTCTTTAAACATTTGAATGCATGATTTTTCTAAAGTACTACATTTGTAATTTTGTTGATTTTACTTGTGTTGTTGTTTGCTTTTGATACTCCTTGTGATCGAGTGTGTTGTTAAAGGCATTATCTATACTAATAAAAGGCAAAGCCCTCACTCACTCACTCACTCACTCATCACTAATTCTCCAACGTCCCGTGTAGGTAGAAGTCTGAAATTTGGCAGGCTCATTCCTTACAGCTTACTTACAAAAGTTGGGCAGGTTTCATTTCGAAATTCTACGCCTAATGGTCATAACTGGAAGGTATTTTTCTCCATTAACTGTAATAGAGTTGAGCTGGAAAGGCGTGGGGGAGTTTAGGTGTGACATCATCACGCCTCTCACGTAATCACGTGAACTGACTGTCAACTCAGTGCGTAGAAAACCAGGAAGACCTCCAAAAAGCGCTTAAGAAAACATGCATTATATAATTGAAAAGGCAGCGAAACAATAAGAAGCGAGCGAGTGACATATACTACCATATTCATGAGTGTTGCTACCTCGGAAAGAAAGCAAGGTGTAAACCTAAACTTTAAATTAAGTTCATAGACAGGCTACCGCTGGCGTTTCACATGCCCACAGGTAATGCGGGATACAAGTTTAATGAGAGGACGCAGGATATAAACGAGAGTTTTGATCACTGTGTAAGTTAAAATTGTAGGTGAAGGGGTGTGCTTATGCAAATTCCGAGAGACTGTGTTTGTGGGGGATTGACAGTTAAGGCGGGTGGGGGAGTCCGTCATCATCTCCTCCCATTCATCTTATTTCGATCTGAGCTGAGCTCCGCGGCTAACGCCGTCTTCCGAAGCAACTTCATCAGACTGCCACCAAATACTCACAGAAAAATCCACAAGTTAATACACACGCTGTCTCTAGAGTTTCTACACACTGAATCCTCCAGGCACTACTTACAAAAGGTTACATTGACAATCGTGTTACGTTATTTTTAAAATCTTTCCTTTTCTTAGCACAAGCACAGCTGAGAAGCTTCGATGCATGTGCTCCATAACGCGTTATAATAATCTATACTAATAAAAGGCAAAGCCCTCACTCACTCACTCACTCATCACTAATTCTCCAACTTCCCATGTAGGTAGAAGGCTGAAATTTGGCAGGCTTATTCCTTACAGCTTACTTACAAAAGTTGGGCAGGTTTCATTTCGAAATTCTACGCGTAAGGGTCATAACTGGAACCTATTTTTCTACATATAATGTAATGGAGTTGAGTTGAGATGGCGTGGGGGGAGTTTCGTGTGACATCATCACGCCTCCTACGTAAGTACGTAGAGAACAAGGAAGAACTCCAAACAGCGATGAGCACAAAACGCCATTTCACAATTGAGAAGGCAGAAAAACATTATGAAGCAAATGATGCATACAAGCATATTCATAAGTACAGCTACTGCGGAAACAAAGCACGGCGTGAACCGTAAGTTTATATTAAATTAAGTTCATAGACAGGCTGCCACTAGCGTTTGTAATTTAGTGCCTGCCCATATAAGGCCGTCCATCAGCGGCAATCCAATACAAACACTGCTGGTAAATATTCACGGTGAAGGACTGTGCTTATGCAGAGGAAGATGAGATGGTCAGGGTGGTGTTTGGCACAAACTCATTGAAACTGCGAGAGAAACTTTTAAGTGCCGGGTCTTAGCTGACATTACACGAGATGGCACCAGCACAGCTGGGAACCTTCGCAAGAACACCAAGCGGCTCACGGAACTGACGCAGTGCACAGACAAAAGCAACAGTTCCAAAGAGTGCTGAACAAAACCGAATTACACAATTGAGAAGGCAGCAAAAAATATGAAGCGCCTGATACATACAATCATATTCATAAGTGCAGCTACTGCGAAACAAAGCACACGGTGGAAAAAGTGAATGTCCCGCTAAAGGAAGACAGTGTAAAAAAAAAACCCGTGCATGCAGTTTGTCACATCTCAGATAAAGAGGAAGACGAGCTGTTTATTGATGCAGTAAGAAACTAATCGATGAATGAAACCTCTTATCTTTACAACGATTGACAAACACGGAATGTAACTTGAACACAACACATCCTACAAATACGACCCTGATTGAAACAAATAATGATAATCAAATCCTTGATGACAGCAACATTCAATAACACTCACAAAACAATTACTGTATATTGACAATCATGTTACGTTATTTTTAAAATGTTCCCTTTTCTTTTCATAACTTCTACTTCTCCACTGCGATACGCGGTATATATATATAAATGTATATATATACCCGATCTACATACATACTCGCATAGACAAGCCACACGCTGTGGCGCAATTGTAGAGTCTTCGCCTCTAATGCCGACATTCGAGGTTCGATTCCCGAGAGGGGATGCACTGAGTATGTATGCGCTACCGATTCATTTTACCTTCGATCTCCTTGGTTTGGGACGTATGAAAAATATTAGGTTAACTAGAATCATGTTACGCTATTTTTAAAATGTTTCCCTTTATTAGCACAAGCACAGCTGAGAAGCTTCATGCATGTACTCCATAACGCGCTAAAAATAACGCATTTAATCACACTTTCAATTCCAAGCAAACGGAACTTTTGTCAATGCATGATTTCCTGGTACATCCATTACACTGATGCACACATCACAGCTACAAAAATGTTAGAGTCGGAATAAAGCGCGTTCCTACGACTGATCATTTCGACTACCCGAGCGAAGCCTTGATAAAAGCATGGTTTTGTGCACACTGAAAAGCAAGCAAAATTAGATGCATTACAGAAAGCGGACTTTGTGGCTCTTACTGGGGATCATTGGACTTCCGTGACCGTTAGTAATTCTAATTACATCTAATTACAAAATGTTCAATGATCACACTGTTTTAGCCTAATGTACAAAATAATTTTGGCTAATGTTACTCAGAGTTTAAAGATTAAGTTGGTCAAATTACCTTTTATGTTTCTGACTTATTTTTTTAAGAAGAAAACTGCACTTTATGTTGAAATTTTGGTTATTATTATTTAAAGACAATACTATTCTGAAAATGTACTTAAAGTACTTAAACTACCACTTTATTTTTAAGTCTGCCCAATTTTAACCAGGGATGATATTTTTGTTTCTGTTTTGAATTCAAATGCAGTTTAAAGGCTTTTTTTCAGAAATTAAAACAGCTTCAGTTTACAATATTCATGTCCATGTCTATTATTTGATTCTGTCACCCACTAAAACCCTTTTAAATTAAAAAAAAAACATTTGCGATTTGGGGCAAATTTACGTCGATTACATACGATTAATCAAGATTAATTCTTACACAGCCTCTAATTAATTGGATTAATTTTTTTAATCGAGTCCCACCCCTAATATATATATATATATATATATGTGGATATATATATGTAGATTTGTATATATATGTGTATATACAGTATATATGTATATGTCTATATACAGTATGTATATATGTGTGTGTGTATATATACAGTATGTGTATATATGTATATATATAACTGTGTGTGTATATATATATATATATATATATATATAT